>NC_080467.1:6397724-6997724 GCF_030265055.1 Doryrhamphus excisus
GGGAAGGAGGTTGTTCCCCAAAATCTCACAATACACGGCCCCAGTCATCCTCTCTTTAATGCAGTGCACTCGTCCTGTCCCATGTGCAGAAAAACACCCCCAAAGCATGATGCTACCACCCCCATGCTTCACAGTAGGGATGGTGTTCTTCGGATTGTACTCTTCATTCTTCTTCCTCCAAACACGCTTATTGGAATTATGACCAAAAAGTTCTATTTTGGTCTCATCTGACCATAAAACTTTCTCCCATGACTCCTCTGTATCATCCAAATGGTCATATGCAAACTTAAGACGGGCCTTGACATGTGCTGGTTTAAGCAGGGGAACCTTTCGTGCCATGCATGATTTCACATCATGACGTCTTAGTGTATTACCTACAGTAACCTTGGAAACGGTGGTCCCAGCTCTTTTCAGGTCATTGACCAAGTCCTGTCGTGTAGTTCTGGGCTGATTCCTCACCTTTCTTAGAATCATTGAGACCCCACGAGGTGATATCTTGCATGGGGCTCCACTCCGATTGAGATTGACCGTCATGTTTAGCTTCTTCCATTTTCTAATGATAGCTCCAACAGTGGACCTTTTTTCACCAAGCTGCTTGGTAATTGCTCCGTAGCCCTTTCCAGCCTTGTGGAGGTGTACAATTTTGTCTCTGGTGTCTTTGGACAGCTCTTTGGTCTTCGCCATGTTACAAGTTAAAGTCTTACTGATTGTATGGGGTGGACAGGTGTCTTTATGCAGCTAACGACCTCAAACAGGTGCATCTGATTCAGGATGATACATGGAGTGCAGGTGGACTTCTAATGGGCAGACTAACAGGTCTTTCAGGGTCAGAATTCTAGATGATACACAGGTGTTCAAATACTTATTTGCAGCTGTATCACACAAATAAATTGTTAAAAAATCATGCATTGTGATTTCTGGATTTTTCTTTTTAGTTTATCTCTCTCACAGTGGACATGCACCTACGATGAAAATTTCAGACCCCTCCATGATTTCTAAGTGGGAGAAATAGCAAAATAGCAGGGTGTTCAAATACTTATTTTCTTCACTGTACATTACAGTAACATGACTAGCCGCCAGAGTAGTGTCTTTGAATGCGTCTTATGAATGCCTTTTATTTCTATTTGAGTTCATTTAGTCATTTTTATGCACAGCAGCCACCACACTACTACCATGTGAAGGTGTAGTCACTTTCACAGTATCTAGGTGGGATACAACTATATTTATGTAAAATAGTGAAGTAACATACCACGTGTGGGCTCTCGGCAACTTATCTGGGGTTCCCCACTGCTCAATAGTGAACAGCTGAGGACCATTAGAACCTGGAACAAGAACAAGTACAATGCCATTGTTAGAGTTGCATTTTAAAGACGTTCTTACTTGTTTTGTAGGTCACTTTGACTTTAGTGACTTTAGCTGAATAGGTGTCCGATCTGTAAATGCAACAGCTACGCAACAGCATAAATAACATGCCTGGCAGGCTGAATTAGGCTAAATTAACATAACAAACGAGCAAGCCCAACAAGCAAGTTACCGGTACGCAAGTTCACCAAGCTCCCAATCTCATCCCAATAGGTAGCCACGTTTACATGAGGAGTTTTTCTCTTTCCGAATGGAATCTTTCCGAATGACCTTTCCGAAAACAATAATATACATGGAAAGGAATATTCCAATCGTGTGTCTACACGCGCCGCTATAATCAACCAGAATAGTCAATGGGGCATGCGCAGTAAAGCGTAAACACCAACATCACGTGATACCGACTTCCTCAAGTTTTTCTTTCACTTGTTGGAATATGGAAAATATTTTGGGAATTGAAAAAACTACAAAGAAAAATCACCATAAAGCTCAGCGAAACCGTTCATCGGCACCCTGGATGTCCCCGTGACAAACTGTAGGAGTCGGATCCTTTTTTCGGCATCCATCAACAGGACAACCTGAAAGAAGACAAAGAGATGTCATATTCATATAGTCATATTCCGTCATCTCATATCCAGCCAAGCCACATGTACGCCCCACATAGCAAAGTTGCTGCACTCTTGTGTTATGAAGTGATGGCACAAGTAGTGCAACATGCTTTTTTTTTGGTGGGGGGGGGGGATATTTGCACTGTGTGTGTGTGAAGGCTTTAAGCTCTTTCATCAGTGCAAACATGTCTTGTTCTTCCAAACAGACTTTGATCTTCAAAAGCAGATGTCAGGAGAGAAGTCACGGTCAGCATTAACCCCCCCCCCCCCAAAAAAAAACAGCAGAGAATGCAGGGAAAACACAGAATAACTTGTCAGATTCACCTTCCAGAACCACTGAATGACCGGATGGTTGGGACAGTAGCCGTTCTTGTAAACCGTGTGCTGTCTCCAGTCGTTGACGTCCACGTCGCCCAGACCGCACATGAGCAACTGCACAGCAAGGAGGCAATCACTGAATGATGCGTTCAAATGCACAAAAAAAATGCATTAAATGAAAGACGATGACGGATGCTTTACCTCCAGTTCATTTTCATCAAAGATCTTGATCAGATCGATTTGAATGAGCTCAGTGAAACCCTGAAAAGAAGAGGGTCATATCAATAATTGACAGGCAGGGCAGTTAAAACAGTGGTTCCCAAAATCCAATTTCACTTGAATGCTTCAAAAACTAATATTTATTTACATAATGTCATCTATTTATTCTCCATATTATTATTATTATATGGGCGCCAGGCAACGACATTTCGTTGGTAATTTCACTGCTGTCTTATTGTGCAATGACAATAAAGACCCTTCCTTCCTTCCTTCCTTCATGCCTTCCTTCCTTCATGCCTGCCTTCCTTCCTTCCTTCATGCCTCCATGCCTTCCTTCATGCCTTCTTTCCTTCCTTCATGCCTTCCTTCCTTCCTTCATGCCTTCCTTCCTTCATGCGTTCATGCCTTCCTTCCTTCCTTCATGCGTTCATGCCTTCCTTCCTTCATGCCTCCATGCCTTCCTTCCTTTCTTCATGCCTGCCTTCCTTCATGCCTTCCTTCCTTGATGCCTTCCTTCCTTCATGCGTTCATGCCTTCCTTCCTTCATGCCTCCATGCCTTCCTTCATGCCTGCCTTCTTTCATGCCTACCTTCCTTCATGCCTTCCTTCCTTCATGCCTGCCTTCCTTCATGCGTTCATGCCTTCCTTCCTTCCTTCATGCCTCCATGCCTGCCTTCCTTCCTTCATGCCTGCCTTCCTTCCTTCATGCGTTCATGCCTTCCTTCATGCGTTCATGCCTTCCTTCATGCGTTCATGCCTTCCTTCCTTCCTTCATGCATGCCTTCCTTCATGCGTTCATGCCTTCCTTCATGCGTTCATGCCTTCCTTCATGCGTTCATGCCTTCCTTCATGCGTTCATGCCTTCCTTCATGCATGCCTTCCTTCATGCATGCCTTCCTTCATGCGTTCATGCCTTCCTTCATGCGTTCATGCGTTCCTTCATGCCTCCATGCCTTCCTTCCTTCCTTCATGCCTGCCTTCCTTCCTTCATGCCTGCCTTCATGCCTGCCTTCCTTCCTTCATGCCTTCCTTCCTTCCTTCATGCCTTCCTTCCTTCCTTCATGCCTTCCTTCCTTCATGCCTTCCTTCATGCCTGCCTTCCTTCCTTCCTTAATGCCTTCCTTCATGCCTTCCTTCCTTCATGCCTTCCTTCCATCCTTCCTTCCTTCATGCCATGGCTCAATGAGTGAATGGGTTACTGTCATACATTGCCCCCTGGTGGCCACTGTGCTTTAATGCAGAAAGAAATACCTCCAGAAAAGCATTCATTTGCTTCTGCACCCGATTGACGAACCGCCACTGAATGACCAGACTGTAGGAAGATAAAACCATGAACATTACTGCACTGTAGAACCTCTGTGAGCATTTATTAATAATTATGACATTTATTATCATTGTGAGCATTCAAGTTCTTACTCAATGTATTCCTTTTTGTTGTCATTGGTGACGACCATATCTGAGCCGCTGGGCTTGAGGTCAACCTGGTACGTCTGGAAGACACATGCGGTAATAAAAATGAATGCAATGACTCCGGAATGCTAATTAAATTGTGGCGGCCGTGCACACCTGTCCAAAGTTGTCCTCGTCGATGCAAAACCGCAGGTCGAGTTCGGTGGGGTCGTTCTCCAGGATCCACTTGAGAGAGTTGTAGTATTCACTATCCTGCAGGGGTCATTTAACTACTTAAAACACGGTCAAGCTGAGACACTCGGGATTGCAGTTAGAAGTCAAGCGCTTACCACAGACTCCATGTCCTTTAGAGAGATCTGTTTACCCAGCATCATCTTGTAGAAGGGCCGTATGAAGAAACCTGCAGGAGGGATATGAGAAACGTCATTACCATTAAGAATAAACAAAACCTTTAAAATGCATTGTGAAATACTCACCATCCAGCAGTTTTCCATGAAACACGGCCATTCCTGCCACACGTCCAATGAACTTGAAATAGGAGAGATGATCCTCATTACACAAACCCGAGTTGGGATTGATCTGAAGAGTGTAGTTGTCCCTGGATGGACGTGGGAGGAAAGCACAGCGGGAAAAAAAGAGAGAAATCAGCGACTTAACTTTTCAACACTGAAAAGTTTCGGTCAGCACTGAAATATACAGAATCAGTCAAAAGTTAGCAGATACCTTTTCTCCTACTGTATTTAAACCTCCTCTTGCGTTTTACATTTTAATGCATAAAAAGAATCACATAACATTTGTTTACTGCATCAAGGCTTTTTGACTTTGTCAGGAAACTCTATTTCAACAAAATAAAACATTTTTTTTTACTACATTTAAAAATGGTCTGGAAATTATGACCACTGTATTGTTAGGGTCTATTTCGACCCGGTTATAATAATAAAATAAATAAAACTAATTGATTTAAGAGATATGTTCTATAGCTCTCAGTAATAGCCAGGTAACAAAAGAACCTTCAATTTATTAATATGATTTTTGAGGTTCATTTTACCATTTTTGGAAATAGAAATGGAGAGGTATAGTGACAAAAAAAGGCCTACATGCCCACACCAGAAGTATTAAAACCAACATTTTCATGGATGAGGAAGCCCAAGAAGGTAACCAAGACATAAAAAGCAAATTTGATGGTATCTTATTGTTTTTAGCTAGCTAACCCAAGAGGAAGGTTAAAGAACAAAAGCTTGAGATGACAAAGGAAATGACAACTTTTCCAATCTTGTTTATTTGGCCCAAATGCTGCTTTGTAACACTTTGATTTGGAACGTGTTTAATGTTAGTTTTAGAATATTCCGCAAGCAAATACATTTCTTGGAGGGCAGGATTAGAGCAGGGGTGTCCAAAGTGTGGCCCGGAAGCCATTTGCAGGGCACAGCTTTGTTTTTTTTTATATCAAAAAAGGTGGCCGAGTGGTTAGCATGTGGGCCACACAGTCAGGAGGTGGTAAGACCTGGCTTGGAGTCTCTGCTTGGGCATCTCTGTGTGGAGTTTGCATGTTCTCCCCGTTTGTTTGTTGTTTGTCTATATGTGCCCTGTGATTGGCTGGCCACCAGTCCAGTGTGGACAAAGCCTCTCGCCCAAAGACAGCTGCGATAGGCTCCAGCACCCCCCGCGACCCTCGTGAGGATAAGCAGTAGAAAATGAATGAATGAATGGCCACTCCAAATTGTCCATAGGTATGAATGTGAGTGTGAATGGTTGTTTGTCTATATGTGCCCTGTGATTGGCTGGCCACCAGTCCAGGGTGTACCCCGCCTCTCGCCCAAAGACAGCTGGGATAGGCTCCAGCTCCACCCTAGTAGGGATAAGCAGCATAGAAAGTTCAGACTAAAAATGCATGTTTCCATCTATATCATAAAGTTGAGATGGAGGCGCTGTTGCTTTTCAAAATAAGGGCCCCGAGTTAGAGGGTCTGTGTGTCACAAAGTCAATGTTAACAGTTTGCCATGCCAAAAAAAGCATGCAATCAGGAACCCAATGTATGCACTCCATTATGTTCTCCTGCATTGAATGTGGGAAAACGTTTGAATCAGGAAGGCTTTTTGAATGACAGGAAAAAGTAAAACTGGAAGGAGCGGGGAAACACCACCAGCAGAGCCAACAATGGGATATCACCTCCCAAAGGTAGATCTTTTTCCACAACTTACGTTGCTGAGTATTCAAAGAGGCCATAGTAAGGGTTGAACATCTCCTTTGACAAGAGGAAGAACCACTCCCGTGCAACACCGCCGTAGTCCAGGCCTTTTTCCGACTCAAACTCGATCCAAAGGCGCGCTTTCAGGACGTCAGGCTTCTTCAGAGACATGATTCGACGATATGACTCTTCGAAGATGTTGTTACGGTGGAGCTTCATCTCGAAACGGTTGGGAATGTCAGCCTGAAGTCATGCACAAATGACAAGTCAAATCAAACAAGTAAATGCGTAGTGGACAGTCAATTTGCACTTCCCCTATTTTATGGTTTATAAGTCCAAAATGTGTAGTGAAGTACTACAAGTCACACAGGAGTACTATAAAACACATTAACAGTATTTATGGTCGCACTATCATCAGAGCAAGTTCCCAACAACATAAAATTCACAAGAGATGAAGTAGCCACTTTTAATACATGACGTGATACGTAGATTGCGATGTGTAATATAACACCAAACCGTCATTTTTGTATTCACAAATGAATTTGAAATGAATGGAAAATTCGTATAAATGTGTATTTAGTCAGTTAATGGCTGACACAGTAGCTAAAATATCCAATATCCAAAAGCTAGTCATAATTACCAGGAAAAGTGTGACGATAACCACAGAACCAAAAATGGAACAAAAGGGTATGGCTGCTAGTAATGCCTTCCATCCATTTTCTATACCGCTTATCCTCATTAGGGTCGCAGGGTTGTGCAGGAGCCTATCCCAGCTGTCTTTGGGCGAGAGGCATGCTACACCCTGGACTGGTGGCCAGCCAATGGTAGCATTATCAATGCAATTAATTAAATAAGCATTACTAAGATGTGTTCCTATGGTGTCTGCTAACAGGCATACATTCCAGTAACTATTAAAAACATCAATATTGGTATGTCTGGCTTCACAAAGGATGAGCCATTTTACTTTATTCTAGTTTTATTTTATTACAATAATTGACTTTTTCACTTAAATTAAATTTCACACATATTAAAATGTTACTTTCAAAAATGTTGTTATGTTGTCAGTTTTAGGGTCGGAACAAACCAGTGTTACAGAACTGATGTGGTCACGTTTTTGACATTTAACATGCTCTAGCTGGTCCTCATCTACAATTATTTATGCCCAGCATTAGAATTAGGATAATTGCAAAGCAAAATGATCACAATGAATATTCAATTCCCTACAGACAAGAGCATCCGTATTTTCTCGCTGACAGCATGATGCTGCAATCAAGCGGCATCAACGGAAAAAAACAGGGAGTTTTCCGATGTGTGATTATTAGCACAAATCCCAGCAAGCAATCTGTAATTCTTACCGGTTTCTTCAGTTTCTTCCTGAAGTAGTCGTACTTTTGCTTGAACTCTCTGGAATATGGAACAGCCTGCACAGACGAGAACGCAATCAATGTCTAATACCAATGTCTTATCACCTCGTACTTCGGTACGAGGTACATTATTAAAAAAAAACCTTCAAATGTATTATGGAAAGCAGGAAGTGAACAAATGTAACAGTTACTGATTGGTTACTATGGTACCCATTATGGCACTGGTCATATCACCTCGTACTTCAATACGTGACAAAAAAAGCAAAAAAAAACAAAAAAAATTAAAAATTAAATAAAAAAATTAAACTATATTAGGAAAGCAGGAAGTGAACAAATGTAAAAGTTACTGATTGTAAAAGTACCAGATGGAGGGGTAGGATTTAATAATAAGCTTTGCTTCTTCCTACTCCTTTTGGACATGTGGAACTGTGAACTGATTATGTGATGCATTCAATTGTAATCTGATGCATGTTCAAATGAAATTAAACCATTACCATTACCATAATACGGTAGGTTGGAATGACTTTGAAGGTGCAGACAATTTTCTCCTGGTGTGTCACTGTACTCTACAGCTAAGCAAATGACAAATATAATTGATGAGACGACGTGATCCTCCCAGTGCTCCAAATTACACTCGGGTCAAAAGAGTAATTGTATAGATCCGTACATTTGGTTGGTTTGTAGAAACAAAAAAATACTTTTACTGCTCTCCTTCTTGCTACTCCTTATCGGACATGAACTGTGAAGTGTAACATGAAGCATTTCAATGCAAACTGTACGCATGTTCGAAATAAAATTCAACCACAACCACAAAAGTTGGTACTTGAGTAGAAGAGGGCCAAAAGTGAGAATACCCCCCCCCCCACAAAAAAAATGCATATTAGACCTGAACTGAACGGTAGTAACCTGGTGGAAACACGGCTTTCTGTGCCAACTTGAAGAACTGACACTGAGGTGTTGGCATGCTAAGTGACTTCTCCACACACCCCGACTGATGACTTCCAGTGTTAAATGGAAGAGTGTGTTGTTTCCATGCAGCTAAAGAAGTGGAAAGAACTCACGGGTCCAGTGATAGCAGGACTCTGAAGGCGAGGGTCCTCCCACTGCGTGTTCTTCGTATCTAGGTGAGACAAACACATTTTATGAAAAGACAGACAGACATTTTGTGGATATTATTTTTTTTTAATTTCTCAATTTATCTTCTCAATTTAAATGATGAAATCAAATGTGGGGAATTTATTTACACCAAGCTACCCTCAGTAATCACATTACTGCCGTATGATGATGATTATATGGGTAGTCTTATGGGGGCAGGGGACAGTTACTATGGTATCCATTATGGCACTCTATGGTCATATCATCTCGTACTTCAATATGTGACAAAAATAAAATTAAAAAAAATAATTAAAAAAAATAAAATTTAAATTTTTTTAAAAATTAAAAAAAAAAACTATATTAGGAAAGCAGGAAGTGAACAAATGTAACAGTTACTGATTGTAAAAGTACCAGATGGAGGGGTAGGATTTAATAAGCTTTGCTTCTTCCTACTCCTTTTGGACATGTGGAACTGTGAACTGATTATGTGATGCATTCAATTGTAATCTGATGCATGTTCAAATGAAATAAAACCATTACCATTACCATTTGTGGGCAGATGCACCCCCCCATATAATTAGGCCAAAATTTGGTAGAAAACCCATCTAATTCAAACTAGCTGTGTGGTAAATTGTAAATATGTAGTAATGTATTCAAGAATGACAACATAGTAATAGCCTCTTTTGTGAATGCAGTTGAATACAACCTATTACTTGACATTTATTTTGCCTAAAGTATGCATTTTCAGGTGTAAAAAGGGCAAAAAGCAACTAAATTACACATACAAAAAGGAATTCAGAAGTCACAGTTAATATGTTTGAGTACATTGTTGAACACAGGAATTGCATTTAAAATCTGGGTCTTGAGCTGAAAAGGTTAGTTTCTAAACCCGAATCGAGCATCCAAGACTGGATTTTGTTATTGTTTTGTCTAAAAAAAATCTTATGTAATGTCATATTGTTGGCTTACTGTGGTCAATGTAGAAGGTGCGTCCGTCTGTGTGAACTCTCTCTTCCCATCCAGGCTAAACAAAACAAAACAAAACAAAATGAAACATCAGATGGAGGTACGGGGGGAGAGGGGAAGTCACCATTTAATCAGGCCATGCTCAAATAGTCATTCAAATCCGTCCTTCTTTATTTCAGGCTTGATTGAACTTGGTCCAAAAAAAAAAAAAAAAAAAACACACTGCAAAGCTCAATCAAACACCACAAAAAGGAACTGAAGGGATTTTTCTTTCCTGTTTTGAGTCAGGACTGCGACGTACTGTCGGAACACACGACACTGAAAGTTAAATCACAACTCCCACTTTCAAAAATTGGAGCGCCATCAATGACTGTGTCACAGGCCACACGCACTCACTCAGCACCGGCAATCAGGCAATTAAAATAAAGACATTGACGAGGGGGTAAGGGGGGGGCGAGGCTGTACCAGCCAAACATCTACAGTGGTTGTCCTCAGCTGCAGGAGAAAGAAATGCAGACATGCAAGTTTCTATTATCTGAAGTTGCTTTTGCCTCTCTTTAAACCGCAACACCTTCTATGAATCCTTGCTAAAAAAAAAAAAAAAAAAATGTGCAAGGTGCTTTGTTCTCGGTCCCAATGATAAAGTTACACAGACATAGCGTAATCTTAGAGGCCCACGGGAGAGAGCCAAAAGGGAGTGGTGGTGGTAGTGCAGAGGCTGTGCGGAGAGAGGAAGCTGGAAAAGGGATGGATGAAAAAGAAGGGAAGAGGTACAACCCATCCATGCTGGCCACAAGAGCGAGAGAGAACAGAGGGGAAAAAAAACAAAACAAAAAAAAAAAAAAGCGCAGTGCTGTCTGCAGGCATGATGTGACCACAGCATGAAGGACCAGACAAGGTAGGTAGGCAGGCAGAAGGAGGGAGCCAACCAACCTCCTCTGGTAGGTTCTGCCAAACAGACATGGCCGGGTGCGGAAGAAGTAGTGTATATTAGATCCACCAGAACAGAAGAGGAGAAAGAGAGAGAACATATGCGTACAGCACACACACACACACACACACACACACAAACACACACGCCTGTCAAGATGTACAAACCCATGATGCTTCACATGAAGTCAACATGGCGCTACTGTAATGTTGGCTCCTTATTTAGGAGTTGGAGCTACATAATAATCACGTCCGTTAGACTACACCCCACTCCACCCACAGCTGCCTTCAATGTCGCGGGACTAAAAAGGAAATTCCTTGTTCCATCTGATGGAGAGATAATACCTTAATTAAGCGTCAAAAGATAAAATGCCAGAAGTATAACGGAACATCTAAAATGGAACACAGTTAAAAATACACTTTATTACTTTGTCTAAATGTGTAAATTTACAGTCATTTAGTAATTATTATGTGAATTTTATCTATTTATTTTTCTTATCCTATTTTCTCAATTGAGCAGCACGGTGGTTGAGTGGTTAGCGCGTAGACCTCGCAGCTAGGAAACAGGCTACAGGTTAGAATCACTGGACATTGTTTAGGTTAGCTTGAGAAAAATATCCTTTACAAGACTTCTTAGGGGGCTGCACGGTGGTAGAGTGGTTAGCACGCAGACCTCACAGCTAAGAGACCAGTGTTCAATTCCACCCTCGGCCATCTCTGTGTGGAGTTTGCATGTTCTCCCCGTGCATGCATGGGTATTCCGGTTTCATCCCACATTCCGAAAACATGCTAGGTTAATTGGCCACTCCAAATTGTCCATAGGTATGAATGTGAGTGTGAATGGTTGTTTGTCTATATGTGCCCTGTGATTGGCTGGCCACCAGTCCAGGGTGTACCCCGCCGTAGTTGCCCTCAGCTTCGGTGCCAGTAATGTTACGTAGATGCAGAATCTGACGTGACTTTTTCCTTCTTCCCC
This sequence comes from Doryrhamphus excisus, assembly GCF_030265055.1. Taxonomy (NCBI): domain Eukaryota; kingdom Metazoa; phylum Chordata; class Actinopteri; order Syngnathiformes; family Syngnathidae; genus Doryrhamphus; species Doryrhamphus excisus. The sequence goes on from NC_080467.1 coordinate 6,409,158, forward strand.
CACTCCATTTCAAACCCTTTCTTAAGTAACTTAAGTTACTTAACTAGTTCATTCGGTAGCTCGCTATGATTCAAGCGGCAGCCATCTTTTAAGTCCCTGCAGAGATCCTGTAGACCGCTCCTAAGAGTTACCCAATGCGGCGTAAACAAAGCCAGTATCACTTATCATGTCTCCTATACTAAGCGTGTAAAGATGTTATTTCAACTCTAGGGGGCACTAATAATGTAAAAAAAAAAAACATTTTAGAAGGCAAACAGGTTTTCTATTCTCTACAAAAATATTTCATATATTAATATTGAATCCTACTTTGCAGAAATTCGGTCATGTCTGGAGCCAATTAACCACGAGAAAAGAGAGATGACATCTTGTGCTCTACACTCATGTCTATGTCCTGGATGTGCAGTCACACTCGTAATAAAAAAAAAAACACAATACTTTTGCATGTCAATTTAGAAGAATGGTTCTCAATTATTTTCCACATAAAATCCATTTCCATTATTCCTAAAGGTTAAAAAAAAAAAGTCTCTCTCGGAGGTTCCACTGTATACATAAAAAGCCACGGCCTCATTTCAACAACACCTGAATATTATGGGTTTTTTTAGCGTATAGGTTAGCAAAATGTACTTACAGGAAGAGGGCCAAGGTCACCAGGTTCCATGGAGTTCTTGGTCCGCATATGGACAGGGTACTTCAACCTGGGATCCTCCTAGTTTTCAGAGAAAGAGAATAGAAAGCGTATGAGAGGTGGTTTCAATGCAAAAAAACCAAAAAAAACGTTAACCCACCCATGTGGTCGTTCTACTGTTGTGGTCGATGAAGAAAGGCCGTCCGTTAGGGGCTATCCTCATCTCCCAGCCAGGGGGAAGGAAGCTCTGCTGGGCTTTGTGTTGGGACTTGGGCGAGCTGTAGGGCGATGGCTGGGGGGACTGCGGGTTGGAGAACGTGTCCTTCACTGCACGCCGCGCCTGGATGTTGTTGGCGCCCTGGAAGCGCAATTACAAGGGATGTCTCAAGACATATGTTCTTTAAGTTCTATGAATATTTCCATCGTTAGAATCGGAAGAGATATACATTAAGATATACATTAACACCCAGTTCAAGAGATGGTACGATCAATGATATTGGGTTTCCGAGAATGAGACAATAAGACGCAATTTTAAGCATAAACTCAAAATTATTAAGGTTGGAGTTAGGTTTAAAGTAAGTTAAAATAGTGTCAGCATTTGTAAATGCTACAACTAGTAATTTATGTTGACGGGTAGTTATGAATAGACATGTAACATAGACTGCACATTGCAGTAGATTAGCTTTGTTTACACTAAAAAGAACTACAGTCCCTGTGATGTCTAATTGCTAATTAGACATGCTAATTATTAACTCGTGATTGTTGATGTTCAATGCTAATTATTAGCTCATGACTGTTGAAGTTCGTTGTTAATTATTAGGTAATGATTGTTGAAGTTTAAATTTTTGTTACAAATTTTTAGCAAATTGTTCGCTCATGATTTTTGAAATTTGATGCTAATATTAACTCATGATTGTTGATGTTCGATGCTAATTATTAGCTCATGATTGTTAGAGTTCGATGCTAATTATTAGCTCATGATTGTTGATGTTTGATGCTAATTATTAGCTCATGATTGTTGATGTTCGATGCTAATTATTAGCTCATGATTGTCGTAGTTGATGCTAATTATTAGCTCATGATTGTTGAAATTTGATGCAAATTGTTCGCTCATGATTTTTGATGTTCGATGCTAATTATTAGCTCATGATTGTTAGAGTTCGATGCTAATTATTAGCTCATGATTGTTTATGTTCGATGCTAATTATTAGCTCATAATTGTTGGAGGTTTATGCTAATTATTAGGTCATTATTCTTGATGTTCAATGCTAATTATTAGCTCATGATTGTTGGAGTTTGATGCTAATTATTAGCTCTTGATTGTTGGAGTTCGATGCTAATTATTAGCTCATGACTGTTGAAGTTGGTTGTTAATTATTAGGTAATGATTGTTGAAGTTTGATACCAATTATGAGTTAATGATTGTCGAAGGTTGATGCTAATTATCAGCTCATGATTGTTGAAATTTGATGCTAATATTAACTCATGATTGTTGATGTTCAATGCTAATTATTAGCTCATGATTGTTAGAGTTTGATGCTAATTATTAGCTCATGATTGTTGATGTTCGATGCTAATTATTAGCTCATGATTGTTGATGTTCGATGCTAATTATTAGCTCATGATTGTCGTAGTTGATGCTAATTATTAGCTCATGATTGTTGAAATTTGATGCAAATTGTTCGCTCATGATTTTTGAAATTTGATGCTAATATTAACTCATGATTGTTGATGTTCAATGCTAATTATTAGCTCATGATTGTTAGAGTTTGATGCTAATTATTAGCTCATGATTGTTGATGTTCGATGCTAATTATTAGCTCATGATTGTTGATGTTCAATGCTAATTATTAGCTCATGATTGTCGTAGTTGATGCTAATTATTATCTCATGATTGTTGAAATTTGATGCAAATTGTTCGCTCATGATTTTTGAAATTTGATGCTAATATTAACTCATGATTGTTGATGTTCGATGCTAATTATTAGCTCATGATTGTTAGAGTACGATGCTAATTATTAGCTCATGACTGTTTATGTTCGATGCTAATTATTAGCTCATAATTTTTGGAGTTTGATGCTAATTATTAGCTCATAATTGTTGGATTTCGATGCTAATTATTAGCTCATGTTTGTTGATGTTTGATGCTAATTATTAGCTCATGATTGTTGATGTTCGATGCTAATTATTAGCTCATGATGGTTGGAGTTCGATGCTAATTATTAGCTCATGATTGTTGGATTTCGATGCTAATTATTAGCTCATGTTTGTTGATGTTTGATGCTAATTATTAGCTCATGATTGTTGATGTTCGATGCTAATTATTAGCTCATGATGGTTGGAGTTCGATGCTAATTATTAGCTCATGATTGTTGGCGTTCGATGCTAATTATTAGCTCATGATTGTTGAAACATGTAACATAGACTGCACGTTGCAGTAGATTAGCTTTGTTCACGCTAAAAAGAACTACAGTCCCCGTGATGCGGGGAGTTGAGTTCTGAGCGTATACTCTATCTAACCTTCAAGAACTTTCTGACCTCAAAAGTATTACCGACCTTGCACTGCTCTTTTGAAGACCGTACATTGAGGTCTAAATCAAATAAGTCCTACAAAGTTAGAAAGCGATACAAAGTTATAAGTCATTATCACGTACTGATCTGGATTTTGACAAGAACAAACCTTCGCATTAATTAATCCCCAGACTTCTCCCGTCTAAACTGGATGTTGTAATTATGTTCAGCCTTTTTTTTTTTTTTTTTACCTTGCTCTCACCTCAACTGTGTCTTGTTATCAACAGCCACGCGCCTACACGCACCTTAATTAAACCTCTATCAGGTCGCTTCCCTCGGTAGTTGTACAGTTATTTTTACAGTATTATTCATTCCCAGACTGCAAGATTTGAAAGTAAGCACTTTAACAAGGAGCTCAAGCATCCAGTTCAGGTCGAGAAATGACATTCATGGGTTGGAAGAAGGTGAATGGTGAGCAGAAGCAAGACAGATGTGAATACGTTTGAGGAGTCTTGCTGTAAGAGGTTGCAAATGGTTACAGGGATGAACGGAAAAGCTGATTTAAGGGTAGGGAATGAAAATAAGGAGTGCAGTACGGGAACTGGTGACTAATTCTCACCTCCAAGGGTGTAGAAAGGGTGACAGTGGGGGAGCTGAGGCTACGAGGTCGTCGGACTTGGGGCTCATGGAGGTGGTTGTTGGAAACATTGGAAGAGGAGGAGGAAGGGGTAGGTGCCAGGGCCGAAGCTCCTCCTGATGCTGCAACTGCCGCCGCAGAGGTGCTGGCTCCATCTTCAGTCAGCTGCCAGAAGGAGAAAAAGCGCCTTTGAGGTTAAGTTAGGTAGGAACATGGTGAGCGGAGATGGGTGCTAACCATGCAGGAACTGATGCCGCTTTCCCATTGCACAGTATCGGCTTTGATTCTACTCAAGTAGTACCAAAACTGCATTACATATTACTCTATTTGTATAAGGTGCAACCAATTTTCTATTCATAAATCAACAGTTTTTTTTTACCAGATAAATTACCAGATATTTGATTACTTTCATAACTTTAACCTTTATGATAAGGACAGAAAATATTATTATGATATGTGAGGAGGACATCTTTGTCCCTTAATGGTAGCAATTAAACTTTTTAGGTTACATCAAACATGTCCAAACTTTTTCCAGCTAGGACCATAGACTGAAACGCAAAAGGATGCAAGGGTCAGTTTGATATTATGTAGATATGCTGAGAAGTTATATATATTTCAAGAAAAAAATGCATCTCAGCTCTGTGATGTAACCCTAACTTGCTCTTTTTTTTCTCATGAAATTACAGCTCGTTTTTTTTGCCATTTCTGCTCTTTTTTTGTTTTTCTTTTATATTTCCAACTGTTGACATTTTTTCTTCTCTTAATTATGACTTTGTCCACAATATTTTGACTTTATTCTCATTACACTAACTTCTTCCTCAACCTAATTCTCCCAAATCTACAACTTAATTTGCTTGTTTGTTTTTCATAGTATTACAACTATAAAAATATAATGTCTCTTTTTTTAATATTTCAACATTATTCTAATAAAATGACTGTATTTTTCACTATATAATTAAAATTTAAATTATGACTTTTTTTACTTTAATTAGTATTTTGACTTTATTCTTGTAAAATTGCTGCAAATGCTTACATTTTTAATTAATGAAAAAAATATTTTTTTAATTATTTTTATTTTTTTTAAAGTCTTCTTGATAAATTATATTTTTAGAATGTTAGCCGATAGCCACAAATGACCCCCCAGGCTGCATTTTGGACAACCCTGGGCTACATTGTATACAGTATAGCATTATAATTAGTTAGGATTCATATGTAAAAAAAAAAAATACTCGGCCATATTTGTTGTGTATTTTATTGGGATAAAAATGACAAAAAAGTAATTTGTAGGAGAAAAAAAATGCCACAAACATGATCAATATGTTATCAAATCAAAGTATTACTGATCACTAAAAAGAGTGTGGAGACTAAAATTACATGGCTCAAAAATGTCCTTCAATGTTTCAATAATATAATGGAAAAGTGATGACTATTGTGGCATTTTTAAATACAGATTATTTTTTGTCACTTCTTTCCCAATAAAACAAACACGTATAGCAAAAAAGTACTGTGCAACGGGAATTGGTTAATACACCAATGACAAATCATTTGAAAATGACTTCGCCAAGGATGTTGTTTGCTAGTTTAGGTGGATTAGGCAAAACTACTCCAATTTGGTGCAGATCCAAACTAGCATTGTCCAGCCTTGGCGGAGTTGCCACATTAAGTTCAGTTACAGAATGACCTCCCCTCTTTCTGCCATCTGAGCATTCACGGCAAAAGATGGGAAACACACAATGATGACAATAAACAGATACAACACAACCATCAAGTGAAGAAAGACAGTCATAAATTGTTGAGATTTTTTTCCCCAAGAGAGAGAGAGTAGATCCACAGTAGCTTCACTTCAGGATCACTTCTGCCGTACACAGACAATAAAGCATGGCAAGACAATTGGGACAAATGGGAAGGAGAACACGTGGTTCCAATCCAGAGTGTCAGAAAATGCTAGACAAGAGAAGGAAGACACCAGGAGAAGAACTGGATAGAAGAAAAAAAAAAAAGACTCTGAGGTTGCAAACACAAGTGGGAACAGAGAACTGACGCCACGACGGGGGCCAAGGTAAGATCCGCTCCTGCCTTCTGACCTGCTGTACCTGCACAATAGGCCTAGTCCAGGTAGTGGTGCGGTTGTTATGGTTGACGTAATAAGTTCTCCCCTTGGCATCCTTCCTCTCTTCCCATCCGGGGGGCAGGCCCGAGGTCGTCAAGTTGAAAGGGGTTGCTGTGGGAGACTGGCCCAGAGAAAGCAAAAATAAAATCAGTCAAAGCGAAAGGCGACATTGTGAGGACATGAGGGAGTTATCACATGAATTTCCATAAAAAAGGCACAGAAGACGCAACCTAGTGGAAGTGGGCGACACACTACAGCAGGGGTGGGCAAACTTTTGGACTCAGGGGCCGCATTGATTTAAGAAAATTGACGGGGGGATGGGGGGGGGGGGGGATCAGACTATATATTTTAAGTGTCATGGAGTCTGCTATATATATACTTTGAGATCATTTATTTGATGTAAAGTGCCTTATAATTTAAATTTTAATATTATTATTATTATTATTTGGTTAATAATAATAATGATAATTATTATTCTAATTGTTATTATTATTGTTATTATGATTATTATTATGGTGCTTGTGTCCCTTTTTTCAGGATCAAATAACGAAAATTGATAAGTCAGCTACTTCAACCATGAAAATGTTGGTTCAAGCCATGATGCCAGGTTGTATGTTGAGTTTAAATGAAATACTTTGGAAAGAACGGGCGGGCCGTATTCAAACACTTGGCGGGCCGGATGTGGCCCCCGGGCCGTAGTTTGCCCACCCCTGCACTACAGTATCAATACACACACCTCAGCGATAATAACACACTACATAGTGTTTTACAACATCCTGGCATTTAACAATGCATGTTAAAGGCAGAAAACAAGAACAACATACAAGAAAGAGTATATGACAGTGTTCTTCAAGTGGCGTCCTGCGGGCCAAATTCAACCTAACACCAAGTCAAACCCATCTATGAGTTCAGTTCAAACATATTTTGAAAGCAGGTTCCTAAAAACACCCCTGACTAACGTTTTGGTAGTAGATCATGAAAAACAGCAGTGCACTCGAATTCTTTTAAAGGTTCCTAAACTTGCACTTTGGCAGTAGGTTCCGAAAAGCCAACGCGCGCTACTGTCATATACAAGTCACCCCTCACCACTGTGCGCTTTGAATTTTGAGGCTTCACTCAAAGTCCTTATTAAAATAAATAACGCAAGACATAAATGAAATTGGTAATAATTTTGGCAGTAGGTTCCGAAAAACAGTAGAGTTCTACTGTCATATAGAACATGGGTCTCAAACACGCGGCCCGCAGGAACACTAGTTTGAGGCCCCCGCCTTGATATGAAAGTTTAATGTTAGTGCGACCCGCGCAAGTTTGCTATGGATGCTGTATGGTATCATGTACCCAGAAAAAAAATTATTACGTTTGATTAATGTTCATGTTAAAGGTTAAATAACTGTTAATAGTTATCCTCCCTATCCGTGTGGAAGTGGTAAGTTTGTGTCTATTTAAGGTTAAAGGAAATAACTTGAAGGCTACCGTTTAGGTCGCTAGCTCTCTAGTTTGCGAGTTAGCATGTGTCTCAAGACCCTGCAGTTGCGCAATATGTTGTAAATAAAAAGAGTATAAATGTGACTATAGTCGTGTTTTGTCATGTCTACAGGGCTCTAATAATGCTTTGTTAATTATAATCTGAAAAAAATAATTTGTCTACCCACCAACTATATGTGGTTTCTTAAGTTTTTATTATTTGCAGTTTTATTAAAATTATTATTATATTTATTTATTACTGATTGATTTTCTTTATTGTTGATTTATTTATTTATTTTTCATCTTATTTTGTGTAGAAAAATAAAAATTAAGATATTTGAGAACAGTGGAATGTTTTATCTGAGCTTTTCTTGTAGAAAATCGGAACCAAAGCAAAGTTTATTCATTTTTCTGTTTTTAATAAATGCGTTTTGTTTTTGTTTTTGTTTTTTTTTGGAAAACCTGATGCGGCCCAGTCCCTAGCTCCAGTGGCCCCCAGGTAAATTGAGTTTGAGACCCCTGATATAGAGCCTAGGTCCCCAAAGCGGGGTACATGAATAAAATAGAGAAAAAAATGTGTGCCTAATGAATTAATGGTTTTGGCAGGAGGTCCTTAAAAACAGCTGTTCCTGTCATATAAAGATCCTTGCATTGACATTATACAGAAAATACCAATAATTATCATAAGCTATGGGCGATCTTTAGCTTTCCAAAAATATGTACCCCGGAACAATTTATTGAATAACCCTGATGCAAGAGGTCAGCATGGATGTACTATACTGTATGTGGAAAGACAGTACAAGATACAAAGCTAAATTTGTTAACTACAGGTACAGAAGGGCTGATACTGTAAATAAACGGAGACATTACCATGGCATCCTCACCACCTGAGACAGTTTGAGCTCTTGTTCTTCTGGAATGGGATCTCTGCTGGTGGTAGACAACAATGGAAGATGTTCTTTTAGTTCACCGCTTTGTTATTAGACGGAAATGGGAAGGTGGTGAGGGAGAGAATTTAGGGAGCAGCATGGCAGAGGCTGAAGGGACAAAAAGGGTGTGATTATATCTTTTTGGGGGGTTTGGGGCGGGAGTGATTGAGATCAAAAGAGGGAAATCCATTGCGGTGTACTGACTAAGAGGTGGGGGGGAATCAGTTGTTAATCAGAAAGTAACTGCAGTTCTGATTGGTTGATTTCATTATGCAAGAAAAGACAAACGGGATGTCAGAAAGCCAATTGCAATATTAGCTTTGAAACATTTTCTTAACTTTGAGAAGCACCGGGTTTATGGCAATCTCTATATAATAAAGACGCCTTCAGCAAAGTCATAATGTATATAGTAATATGCTGTATTAGACCCGAGTTCAATTCCACCCTCGGCCATCCCTTGTGTGGAGTTTGCATGTTCTCCCTGTGCATGCGTGGGTTTTCTCTGGGGACTCTGGTTTCCTCCCACATTAATATTTTGACTTTATTCTTGTAAAATTGCTGCAAATGCTTAAATTTTTGTTGCCTGCAGCCTATTCATTAACAAATTTATTTATAAAAAAGATAAAGACATAAAATTATACATTATTTTTTAAATTGAAAATTGTCACCCAAAAAATATTTTCACATTTTTAAAATGTCGGGTTTTTAAAAACAAAAAATAAAAAAATATATATTTTTTTTACAAAACAATTACAAAATGTTCCCCACAAAATACATATATATTTTTTACCATAAAAAATGTGTCAAAATATCAGAGTGGCTTCCTGAGTCTTTTGATTTTTCAGTATCCAGCCCTTGGTGAAAAACGTTTGGATAGCCCGGCCTAAGAAGTCTTCATTCATTTCTACCGCTTATCCTCGCCAGGGTCGCGGGGGTGCTGGAGCCTATCCCATCTGTCTTCGGGCAAGAGGTGGAGTACACCCTGAACTGGTGGCCAGCCAATCACAGGGCACATATAGACAAACAACCATTCACACTCACATTCATACCTATGGACAATTTGAAGTGGCCAATTAACCTAGCATGTTTTTGAAATGATACAACTTAATGTAAAGCTAGCATAGTGACGAAAGTGGCTGCTCAGGGCATAAACGATAACAATTTGGAGACGCCAATTCACCTAGCATGTTTTTGGAATGTGGGAGGAAACCGGAGTACCCGGAAAAAACCCATGCATGCACGGGGAGAACATGCAAACTCCACACAGAGATGTGCCGAGGGTGGAATTGAACCCTGGTCTCCTAGCTGTGAGGTCTGCGCGCTAACCACTCGATCACCGTGCAGCCTAAGAAGTCTTGTAATGGATATTTTTCTCTATTTTTTCTCAAGCTAACCTAAACAATGTCCAGTGATTCTAACCTGTTTCCTCGGAAGGCCAATGCGAACAGATTACACAATCCCACTGTCACAAAGCAAAAGGCTGACATCCGCAACTGTGCTAATCCTTGATTCACCAGCCCTGTGACTCAAACTGTGTGAGTACACGTCAGACTCATGTGACTCAAGATGCGGATGTTGACTTGATATATACTGGCTTGAGTTGGAGCGGTCATGCTCCCGGAACATGGCTAAGCATTTCCCTTCAATGCTGCTGCAAGTCAGCTATAAAGGGGGGGAGAAGGAAGCGGTGCGGTAATCCTAGTGAGGCAAGAAGAAAGGAATGAACGATGGCAGTCGGGGGAAGGAAAAGTGAGGAGTTAGCAACACCTTGCCTGGGGTGGAAAAAAGGGACAATTTAAATGTGCGTACACCCACAATTTTGGAGATGTGAATGTGAAGAAGATGAAGATCAAGACACCCACATGCCTTGAGCATTCATGGAGACAAAGAGGACAGGAAAGTTGAGAGTACTTGACGCAACAAAAGAAAAAAGGGAGGAAGTCACACCAGCAAGACGGGACAGGCGGAAATGCGAGGATTGGGAAATAAGTACCATAAGAGGAGGAGCCTGGGCTTGATCATTGACTCCGTCTGTCATACTGGAGGAGCGGAGTCTGCTGGACAGCTGAGTCTGCCGAGAGAGACAGTTGTTGACGGGTTTTAAAATACCTCGAGAGTTAAACACATACTAAGTCATGTAAATAGAAATGATCCATTCCAGGGTCAAAGGGGGAGAACATTTTGAAGTACTATTAATTAGTGTAAAAATGGTCCAACCCAGGTATGTATATTTGATGTAAAACAATAACGCTCAATTTAATTACAAAGGCCTAAAGCAGGGGTCTCAAACACGCGGCCTGCGGGCCAAATGTGGCCCGCAGGACACTAGTTTGAGGCGTCCCGCCTTGACATGAAAGTTTAATGTTAGTGCGGCCCGCACAAGTTTGATATGGATGCTGTATGGTATCATATCAAAATTATTACGTTTGATTAATGTTCATGTTAAAGGTTAAATAACTGTTAATAGTTATCCTCCCTATCCGTGTGGAAGTGGTAAGTTTTTGGCTATTTCAGTTTAAAGGAAATAACTTGAAGGCCACCGTTTAGGTCGCTAGCTCTCTAGTTTGCGAGTTAGCATGTGTCTCAAGACCCTGCAGTTGCGCAATATGTTGTAAATAAAAAGAGTATAAATGTGACTATAGTCGTGTTTTGTCATGTCTACAGGGCTCTAATAATGCTTTGTTCATTTTAATCTGAAAAAAATAATTTGTCTACCCACCAACTATATGTGGTTTCTTAAGTTTTTATTATTTACCGTTTTATTATTATTATGATTATTATTATATTTATTTATTACTGATTGATTGATTTTCTTTATTCTTGATTTGTTTATTTATGTAAAAATTAAGATATTTGAGAACAGTGGAATGTTTTATCAGAGCTTTTATTGTAGAAAATCGGGACCAAAGCACTGAAAAAGTTTGTATATTTTTCTGTTTTTAATAAATGCCTTTCTTTTTTTCTTTTTTTTTTGGTAAAAACCTGATGCGGCCCAGCCTTGCCCAGACCCTAGCTCCAGTGGCCCCCAGGTAAATTGAGTTTGAGACCCCTGGCCTAAAGTAAAGTCGTGTGAAGTAGGTAGGTAGATACTTTATTCATCCCCATGGGGAAATTCGCATAGTAAGTAATCAACTCTTAATATTAGATGCAAAACCACTAATTCCACTACTTCCTGTTTCAAGCTGCAGCCATCATAAGACCTTTTATGTAACGTTTAACATCCTTCAGTGTAAAAATAAGTTGCCGGCTGTTAAAGTGGACCTATTATGCTCATTTTTCGGCCGTTTGTATTGGGTTGTGGACTCCTATAGAGCAGTTACGCAGAGAATTTATATAATATAAGGAAGTCCGCCCCTCTGTGACATCACAAAGTAACAGTTTTACCACACTTTTTCAAACCTCAGCATTTTGAGGGCTCACTTCCAAATGTACAAACCTCATTATCTGAAACTTTGACATGTTTTAAAATGAGAATAATACATTCTAACTACATTTATAGGTCAGAAAAGTGGAAAGAGCATAGTAGGTCCCCTTTAAGAAAACTTTTTTTTTTAAGAGACACAATTTTTAGTTTCTTCTCCACTGTTAAGTACTGTACTGTGGAGTATAATGTTAATATCTCACCAGAACCGAGCTGGGTCCTGCTACTTCCCCGTTAGTGTCGGGGGTGAGCGACAGCCTCAGATTCATGTCATCAGAGAACTCCTGGGCGACGGGCGTCGGCGGGGGTTGCGGAGTAAGCATGGATGACGTTCCCGGAAGGGACTGAGCCAAGCTGTCATTAGGATCTTCCTCTGTGATGAGCTCCCAAGACTACAGGAGATTAAAACATTACAAAAATGTATTATTTATTGACTGTATTGTACCGTACTGCTGTACTGACTCTGAATATTTCCCTTTTGGAAAACTAGTATTCGAAAAAGATACAAAATTAGATCAATCATAACTTAAATATCAATAAAATAGCCAGAGGATTACAATAAAAATGTTGCATAAATGCATAAATGAAAACCATCAAGTTTTTGGCGAAGAAAAAAAACTTTCTTACATTTGGCTCAATATGGTATATAAATGTGTGTGTGTGTGTGCAGAAACCACTCTCACATTGTCAATTTCTCGTGGTTCGAGGTGCTCGTTCTCCAGGTCCTCGCTGATGTGGCGTCTTGAACGGAAAACGCGATGTGCTTCCTGATGGATCTGACGCTGCCGATTGTCACTCTCTGTCTCGGAAATCACATCCCTTAGAAAGGAATACAAATGCAGGCGTTTATTCATTTGAATGCAAACAGCTCATAAAAATCATCAGTGGAAAACATGTCAATCAACCAGTCCATTTAAGATGGATGAAGCATTGTAGTGAGAGAAACACAAGGAGGGAAAGAAAGCATACATGTTGGAGGGCCGTTTCCATTGTGTAGAGCGGTTGTTGTGGTTAACATAGTAGGTGCGACCCAGGTTGTCCACCTTCTCTTCCCAGCCTGGAGGAAGTGGCGGTAGCATCTGCTGGGGTCGCTGTGAGCCCGAGTCTGCAGACTCATCCCAGCCCTAAAATAACGTAGGCACAATTATCCAAGTCAGGCAAAATGTAATTATTAAAAGAGCTGTATAAAACTGTCTCCAAGACTGCCAGGAGGGTGCGAACAACATTCAAATGTAGTATCAGACCCACAACACAAGCGGGACGGTGGATGAGTGTGCGGAAAACAACACACCATCCATCCATTCATTCATTTTCCTCCGCTTATCCGGGTCTGGGTCGCGGGGGCAGCAGTCTCTGCAGTAGGGAAGCCCAGACTTCCTGGTCCCCGGCCACCTCCTCCAGCTCCACCGGGATGACACCAAGGCGTTCCCAGGCCAGCTGTGAGACATAATCCCTCCAGCGTGTCCTAGGTCTGCCCCCGGGGCCTTTTCCCAGGCAGGGCATGCCCGGAACACCTCACCAGGGAGGCGTCCGGGAAGAACCAGATTTGGCCGCCGAAGACCAGGTCGCCCAGCCACCCGCCCAACACACTACCCAACACACAATGCACCGGACCCTTATGCTTGCCCCCGTAGGTGGTGGGTCTACGAGGGGGAGATCCCGTGTGGCTTCTTCGGGCTGGGCCCGGCTGGGCCCCACGGGTGAAGGCCCGAAAACAAGACACAAAGGATGCAAACAAATAAAGGATGCATTATTACTAGGGCTGTCAATCGATTAAAATATTTGATTGTGATTAATCAAATTTTAGGGCCATAGTTAATTCAGAATTAATCGCATTTAATCGCAGCTAGAAATAAGTTTTTTTGTTTAGTAAATAGGGGAAAACAATTCAGTGTGCAACTACAACATTCATTCATTCATTTTCTACCGCTTTTTCCTCACGAGGGTCGCGGGGGGGTGCTGGAGCCTAACCCAGCTGTCTTCGGGCGAGAGGCGGGGTACAACTTGGACTGGTCGCCAGCCAATCACAGGGCACATATAAACAAACAACCATTCACACTCACATTCATACCTATGGACAATTTGGAGTGGCCAATTAACCTAGCATGTTTTTGGAATGTGGGAGGAAACCGGAGTACCCGGAGAAAACCCACGCATGCACTGGGAGAACATGCAAACTCCACAGAGAGATGGCCAAGGGTGGAATTGAACCCTGGTCTCCTAGCTGTGAGGTCTGCGTGGCAACTACAACAATAAAGACAAAATTTTATGTAAATCAATTTGGGAACTACAGCATGGGCCATTATTTAAAACAATACAGTCAACAAGCATATTTTTGTATAGCTATTTTTCCTCTATTATTAGCATATTAGCTCTTAAACTCGCCCCCAAATGTTCAGCAAATACAAAATGTGAACGAGTGAGCCCTTTCACACTTTTTTTGATTACAGTGTCAGCTCAAAATAAGATTTGTTTATTTATGATACTCTAAATGTTTGAGTAAAAGATTATTTAGGAACATTCAGAAATGATTATCAATAAAGATTTGCCTCAATGCACCTTTCCTTCATGAAATATACAAATGAAAATACCTAAACAACAGGGCAATAGTCGTAAAACATTTCAATATAATTTCATTTGTCTTACACATTAACATTGATTCATTCATTTTCTACCGCTTTTCCTCACGAGGGTCGCGGGGGTGCTGGAGCCTATCCCAGCTGTCTTCGGGCGTAAGGCGGGGTACACCCTAGACTGGTCGCCAGCCAATCACAGGGCACATATAGACAAACAACCATTCACACTCACATTCAATTTGGAGTCGCCAATTAACCTAGCATGTTTTTGGAATGTGGGAGGAAACCGGAGTACCCGGAGAAAACCCACGCACGCACGGGGAGAACATGCAAACTCCACACAGAGATGCCCGAGGGTGGGATTGAACCCTGGTCTCCTAGCTGTGAGGTCTGCGTGCTAACCCCTAGACCACCGTGCCGCCTACACATTAACATACTGCATATAAATTAATTATTATTATTAATCATCTTTATTATGTGGATTGTTTATTTCTTTATAGAACGCAGACAGAAAAACTCTGAATTGATTGTGTAATAATGAGTGTACCTGCTGTTAATTAAACCTAAAAACACACCAAAACATGAAAATAAAAACTGACCCCAAACAAAAACTGAAGCATAAACACAAAGACAAACGGCTGAACTGTCTCAGTTTTCATATGTTTCGTCTGACATTTTAGATTAATGACAAAAACCCAGGTTCCCCTGTACTTTTCTGGCTTCTCTTTCTCAAACAAAAGGAGCAAAATTAGATGGTTCTTCCAGATCCTGATGTGGATTCTGGCCACTGCAATGGTCACGGAAAATAATCAGCGATCATTTAAAAAGGAGACCGACCCCAACTTGTCTTCATCCTTCATCCATTTATTTCAGTTTAGCTCTGTTTGTCTTGAAGCTTAGATACATTATTCATCTGTTTCTCCATATGGAAGGAAATCATGAATACTGGAATCTTCCAGATCAGGATTAGCAAGCAACTGGGATGCCCGAGTTAATGCAGAACCTCCAGCACGGAGCTTACCTCAGCCTCCTCCCTCATATCTCCAGCTTCCTCCTCCTGTCCTCCTTGTTTGGGTAGGTAGGCCATCTTTAGACGGAGGTAACCCTTCACCCTGGACTTATGACTGAGGAATAATGAGCAGGTTTAAAATGATTTATGCTATTTGCGTTTTGCGGTCACATTTTGATGAAACTAACCTTCTGGGGCGCAACAAGAAGTCTTTAAACGTGTACGGACGCTCCATGGTGGGATCCTCCGTCTGCAAATAAAGTAAGAGCAGTAAAAAAAACATTACAAAAATAAACTTGTGGTTCCAATGCAAGGCCTCCAGCCTTGTGCGCAACCCTCATGGAAACGTTACACAACGCCTCACTTCTCCTGTTACAAGTTAAAAAACAGAAAAGCTATTTTATCGTTCTCAGCAGTCTTCCACCATTTTCAGTCAGAGCCAAACCACCTTACACAGTTTAAACACAGTCAACAACTTTTTAGAGGTGTGAGAAGTGTAAGATTAAAGGAGATAATGAAAAAATGACTTATGGATAAGTCTATAAGCATACATGCATCATCCACTGACATAACAGGTAAGCTCAGATTTGCAAGCAATTTGTCCATACGACCAAACAAAATGGACAACTTCCTTCCCATTTTGGGAATGGCTTCATCAGACTTTTTCGTGCTTCCTGTTGTGATGAACAAGTGTGGAGGCAACTTTCCAAAGGGTGCCACTGAGTGGATTATTCAGAATATTTTATTTAACTCTATGATACACTATTTTAATATGTGCACATGTAATCTATTTTCTATGTAATGTGCAGGGCTCTACATTAAAAACCAAAATGACTTGCCCATGGGGAATCCTTAAGGTGAGAACTACTTACCCGAACTTGCCCCATGTAAAATGAAAAGACTGCCATAATGATATCATATATCAATATATGCTGATAATTCATCAGATAATAGTACTGATGCATTGTATTTGGAGGAATGTCTGAAAAATTGTGGAGATGTATGTTAACATGGCATGTCATACTACCTTACACATCGCAGTCGTAGTAAGCAGTGATATTTATAAGTTGTGCACCACAATGCAACATTATTGAATAGACACATTTGTGTACTAGTAAAGTGTTTTTAATCCTGAAAAAAATGCTCAATGGTCAAACAATAATTTGTGAAGCAAAGGTGATAAAAATCCACAGAGAAATGGAAGCGCTAGATTTTGTAGCTTGTGCAAAATCAGCACTTGGTATTGGATCTAATCGGTGGTGTTTCATTGTGACCACTTCAAATTGTCACAGCAATGTGATTCACTCACCTGTGCCATCATTTGATTTGCTGCCGCTAATAAAATACTTGTTTAGGAGGCACTGGTTCATCACTTTTTGGTGTTTTCCTTCAGAAGTTGTTGAAGAATTAGACCATGTTGGCAGGGACGCCATGATAGATGTTTTCCTAGTCAAACGATCGCTGATTGGTTGATCGCGAACAAGAACGGGTGTGGGTAAAACGCGGACCGCGGTCTAAATAAACGATTCTGATTGGTCCATTTCAAGATTTGGTTTGCAAATTACCACCGGAATTATGCAGTCCATGTTTTACCAACACCCAACAAGAACCGCTTTTAAAAAACTCTTCGTAGTATGGCATGCCAAAGTGCACTTGCCCGACGGGAATATCACTGATTGGGATTTACTTGACCCAATTTTGTTTAAACTTGCCCCGGGCCATCGGTACATTGTTATTGTCGAGCCCTGAATGTGGTTATAATGTATAAAAAGTTTTTTATTGTGTTTTTGCCACTTGGCCCAGGTCGCTCTTGTAGAAGATTTTTCATCTCAGTGAGTTGCCTCTGTTTACATTCTAGACTCGTCCCTGTGTTTCCAAACTGGGAGTGCTAAGCTGTTAGAAACACAACAAGAAGCTACTTGTGTGTCCTTTCTCACACCAGCGACGGTTTTGGGCTTGCCAAAAGTAAAGCAGAATTGATTAGATTAGGAAGAAAAGAAAAAAAAACTCACCGGCAAATGACTAAGAGGAACATCAACTTGTCCCAGGAAATCATCTCTGGTCTGGAAAAGATGAAAAGAGGTGAGTATCTGTAGCCTCTTTCAGGAATAATTTAGGGATTTACACTTCCAACTGGGATAGAAAGGGGAAATGAGAGTGAAGGTATTTAGTTGATGCCAAACGGACCAGAGAACCCAGGATATTTTAAGTCAGAAACCAAGAGAATTAATTTTATGCCAAGTCAAATCCAGAAACAACCCTTAATAAATACTTATTATGTTTGGAAAAATGTCTTCCTTTTCCTTACGATCTTATCATAGTTTATATAAGTGTCCAGTCCAGTTTTTGTTATTGGAAGACAAAAACCCAGAGAAAAAGACACCATCCCACTGCAACATAAAAGCCACATTAACCAAACAGAGGAAGAAAAGCGTTGTTGATGTGCCAACAGGAAGGAACCAGGAAAGGTTTGTGATTCAAATAAAAAAGGAAACCTGTAGATTTGTCCATCCCTTAGCCGTAATTAACGCAGACTGGAAAGAGGGAAAAGAGAAAGAGAAAATAAAGGCAAATGATTGCGCTGCACAACAGCCGCCCCTCCTTTTGGGGAGGAGGGGACAAAGATTACCTGTCCAATGTGGAAAAAGCCATTCTTGGTAGAGGCCTGTGTGTGGGACATAGCTTATTTAGATGGCAGCGTTCATAGACATTGGTTTGATCCGCTTGGCTGTTTCTCAGTCATTCGTTCATTTTCTACCGCTTACTTTCACGAGGGTCACAGGGGTGCTGGAGCCTATCCCAGTGTCTTCAAGCGAGAGGCAAGGCACACCCTGAACTGGTGGCCAGCCAATCACAAGGCACATATAGACAAACAACCATTCACACTCACATTCATACCTATGGACAATTTGGAGTGGCCAATTAACCTAGCATGTTTTTGGAATGTGGGCGGAATCCGGAGTACCCGGAGAACTGCGATCTCACAAAAAAACGCAGCTTTCTGATATGTTTTAATTGTTCCCGAATACAAACATTTTAAAAAGTATTTGTTCAAATTAATTATTCGTAAAAAAGTCATTATTCGTGCCGTTCCAAAGGCCGTATTCAGGTTCGGCTCCACTCTTATTGCATACACAAGCTTCTTGGAGCACAGCACACAAAAACATACACTTTTCCCGGAGTTGTCTTGAACGCAGCATAATCGTGGGATTGGACAGTAGCAGTTTGTAGGGTGGGGGGGGGCATTCAGAGCCCTACCGCATAGCTACAATGAGTTTGCGTTTGTCTGGATCCGGCAGATTATAATTATTTTGAATTTTTTTTTTTTTCGTTGGTCATATTGAGGCGGCACGGCGGTCGAGTGGTTAGCACGCAGACCTCACAGCTAGGAGACCAGGGTTCAATTCCACCCTCGGCCATCTCTGTGTGTGAGTTTGCATGTTCTCCCCGTGCATGCGAGGGTTTTCTCCGGGTACTCCGGTTTCCTCCCACATTCCAAAAACATGCTAGGTTAATTGGCCACTCCAAATTGTCCATAGGTATGAATGTGAGTGTGAATGGTTGTTTGTCTATATGTGCCCTGTGATTGGCTGGCCACCAGTCCAGGGTGTACCCCGCCTCTCGCCCTAAGACAGCTGGGATAGGCTCCAGCACCCCCGCGACCCTCGTGAGGAAAAGCGGTAGAAAATGAATGAATGAATGAATGGTCATATTGAAACGCCGTAGATCCAGCATGGTGCCAGAAGCCCTGTAACATGTCCAACCTTTGAGACAATTCTTTTCCAGTGGGTCTCAATTGTCTATTTTCTTTCATCGAGAAAGAAATCTATATAAAAGTCTACATGGCAAAACAAATGGTGGACCGAAAACGGATTTGTTGCGGTCATTTTGGTGTACTTTACAATAGAAACACCTAAAAATGCATATACATCTGAACTGAACCAAATGAAAAGTGGGCTTTATGATAAATTCATATCCAGATTATGCCTGCATTCTGGCATATAATCAAGACAAACACAAGAGTAACTGGGGGGGGCCACGCATAACCAGCCTCATCATCCTCAAGCATAGCGTAACACTTTTACTACCCTTAGAATCCAATGCTGAAAGGTGAGTCAATGCTCGGTTATTCAAGTGCAGCTATGTCAACAAAGATGTGTGAATCTCTTCCACACCCAAACACACAGTTCAACAATCCTTTGACTGGAAAAAAGGATATCATTGTATCTGCTTTTATTTCCCTAATCAACTCCCAAAACGGTGAATCATAAACTCCGTCCCAACTAGGAGTGAAAAGCAAGAAAGAGTGTTAAGTTACATCATCCCGTCATGTGTCCATTTTGTCATCGGAATCAACCAAACACTTTGTGGCCTAGAATACAAGTAAGTGAATAATACTTTCAGTACCTCGACCTGCAAACGTTATCTTGAAATACAATAAAACAACTGCAACAAACGGCCCCACACAACAGCACTCAAGGGAGACACGGCTGTTTTGTCTGTGTTTTAACACAGGGAGCATTTTAAGCTGTGGGTATGTGAATGCGCTGGGCTATAATTGCCAAGTCATCAAAGGGTCACAGTTGAGCCGTGCAGCTGCCTACCAGGGCCAGGTTACACTCGGGGTTGGGAGGGTGTCGTGAATGACCAAGAGCTTGAAAGGTGGAAGCAGCATATGGCTTGTTAACGACTGGAACGCCAAAAAGGATATGCCTAAATAACAACTAAATGGAGTTTCCTTTGTTAGAATATGATAATATTTCTCTGAGTAACCCTGAACGCATCATCCTGAACTTCAATTTTCCAGATGTATACATTGTGATTGTGTGTGCCAACGGCATTGCAATAGCAGAAGCATTACCTGTCTTGCAATTTGAATGACTTAGGACACACATTTTACCTCCATTAGTTCATCGATTTGGGATTTGGCTGACCCAAAAAATGTTTCCAAGATATTTTTCCCCATGTATCTGACAGAAAGAAAGTTTTCACTATTATTTTTTCCACTTTTTTCCCTATCTTTCACTATTCTATTAAACACAATTATTGGACCCTAAATTCACCAGAAAACCCACTCCTTGGGTGTATATAAATATAATAATTATTATTATTTTTTTTTTGCCTAGTGCGACTTATATTCTGGTGCGACTTATAGTCCAGAAAATATGGGGTGTATATATATATATATATATATATATATAAATGCAAAAAATGCGACATACTCCAGTGCGACAGAAAATACAGTATATAATTAGGTAAAAAAAACAAAAAAACATACATAAGTCGCACTGGAGTATAAGTCGCATTTTTTGCGGGTAATTTATTTCCCAAACTACTTATAGAGAATAGAGAACAGGCTGAATAGGTGTAAGATATGCTAACACAATGCTAATTCAGATACACAAAAAATAAACATGAACAGAAAAAGGTGTCCAGTGTTTATGTAACATAAACACTTAGTTCATTTATAAATCGCTCTGGAGTATAAGTCGCAGGAACTGCCAACCTATGAAAAAAAGTGTGATTTGTAGTCCGGAAAATACAGTATATATATATATAAAATCTTTGGTAAATGTCCACCGGAGAATGAGTATTCCAGGCAGGGCACAGTAGGCGAATCTAGTTGGCACAAGCAGGGTTTTGCGGTCTTTAAAAAGGCCCACTGTGGGATTTGGGGAAGACCTGTCATTACAGTCTATTTGGGGGTTGCTGCATGACAAATGGAATGCCCTGGTGTAGGGGCATGTGACAGTATTTACAATCTTAGTCCAGATACAGGTGGAATATAGTTGTACCACAACTATACATAATAAATACATTAAAGAAAGGATTATAAGGAATTCCACATAGATTAACATTAACATGTTCCTTGTTCAGGAATATTAACCCTATGATAGCAGATGCTATAATTCCGGAGAATACTCGCATAAATCCAGAGAAGGTATACAGGCTGCTTGCTGTCAAAATCAGGCAGGCACACTTGAGACGGTCTAAAGATAGAAACAGTTTCAAAGATCAGCGGCCACTGTTGAGCCTACCAGCAAACTTGTTGTGTATCTGTGAAACGGACACACAATTTAACCACCAATCATTGTTGCTGAGTTGACCACTGTGTGAAATTTCAGATTCCTGCGGCTGTAAAGGTAAAAAGTGCGCTAGCTCACTGGGATGTCATCACCCATTTTGTAGAACACTCCTCATCAGAGGAAATATAATGAAGTGAAACACCAGCTGCTTTGCAAATGTCAGTAAATGGAAAATAAATACATCCTCCCATGATTTGCGCAATTCACGCCAAAATTAACTGTGCTTCTCAGTGTCTAACCATAGTACAGTAAACCTCGGATATATCGGAAATTGGCTCACAACGGACAGATAAAAAAGAACTGATTTTTCTGTAATGCATTTCCAATAAAAATTCATTGCATATATCGGATTTTTTATAACGGATTTCGCCTATTTCGGACAAAATCTCCAGTCCCGTTCCAATGCATTTCCATTAAATTTCCCTCGCATATATCGGATGGCCGCATCGTGGCGCTCCGATTCGCCGAATCGTGACAGGCCGCTATACGACATCATTTGCAACGTTTGCAGCGTTGCCTGCGCGTCCAGGTACATTGGAAACATAGTCAAGGAAGTGCCTTTTTATAACGGATAAAATCCGATTTACGCATATACCGGATATAAATCCGATATATGCGTAAAACGGACATTTTCCGGTATACGCATATAACGGATTTCGCTTATATCGGACAAAACCAGTGGGAACAATTGAATCCGATATATCCGAGGTTTACTGTACAATTGTTGTTGTTGTAGTATGCACGAAAAAAATCCTCAATGATTCATTCATTTTCTACCGCTTTTCCTCACAAGGGTCGCGGGGTGTGCTGGAGCCTATCCCAGTTGTCTTTGGGCGAGAGGCGGGGTACACTCTGGACTGGTCTCCAGCCAATCACAGGGCACATATAGACAAACAACCATTCACACTCACATTCATACCTATGGAAAATTTGGAGTGGCCAATTATCCTAGCATGTTTTTGGAATGTGGGAGGAAACCGGAGTACCCGGAGAAAACCCACGCATGCACGGAGAGAACATGCAAACTCACACACAGAGATGGCCGAGGGTGGAATTGAACCCTGGTCTCCTTGCTGAATCCTCAATCAATGCAATTTATTATTCCAAACAAGCATTACCTCTGGTTTATTTGTCGAGGAACTGCTGCCAAAAACCACATCTGGATCCCCACCTCCACCCGGGGTAAAGTAAATCTTGAAATGCGGCTGCATTTGCGGGGTATCGCCACTAATTTTAAAAGTACAACCATTCGATCTAGCTTCTGTTCGGATATTTTCCTCAACAGGTTGGCCGTCTTGACTAGATGTCTGGCTCATTGCTTCATCGTCTGATTGGTTTTCCAGCAAAACCGGAGATGAGCCTCCTTCCAGTCGTATTCTGGGGTATCGGGTCGTATGGCCACTGCTTGATCGAGCAAATCCAACATTGGTGCGCTCGTCTTGGAATGTGTCCGATTGCTGCCTCCCCTGGTTGAGCTCTTGGTTCTTCTGAAGTTGAAACACAAGTCGCTGTGAACCGCTATTGCAACCGGGGGACTGCTGCTGTACAGTC
The DNA here is from genome assembly GCF_030265055.1 of Doryrhamphus excisus. Taxonomy (NCBI): domain Eukaryota; kingdom Metazoa; phylum Chordata; class Actinopteri; order Syngnathiformes; family Syngnathidae; genus Doryrhamphus; species Doryrhamphus excisus. The sequence continues at coordinate 6,432,077 of NC_080467.1, forward strand.
CAGCCAGAAGAGCCGTACGGTGAAATCCGAAGTTGCTGTATATCAGAACCATCAGAGTTGCTCCGAATACGAATTCCGCCAACACTGATACCAGTTTGGTTTCTGCGATACACAGTATGTCCATCAGAACCGATGCTGAAGACACGGCGTTTTGGCAAGTTTGGCTCCGTCACAAATGTTTGAGAATCTGGGCTGTAGTACGGCGGAGGTGGTTGCCGTGGAACATCTGCTTGATTTGATGCCTCCGTGTAAGCAGGCGCAGGTCCCGGAGGAGTATAACTGGGTGGTGGGTCACTGGAATCTCCATTTCTTGCCCCCAAGCGCTGTAAGGAGATGTGCATGGAGGAGCTTTTGGTGGGCCGCGGCTCGGCATAGGCTGCAAGCTGAGGTATGAACATAGAAGAGCTGCGTTTCAGCGACGCCTCTGAGCGTAAACCAAAAGGCCTTGGAGAACTTGGTTGCTCCGCAGCCTCCTGAGAAGGACTTAATGCAAAAGGTGGTTGAGGGTGAAGCGCCGTGGTTACTTCACTGTCTCCCTGTTGCTCCTCTGTGTCTCCTTCCAGTATCTCTGGAGCTGTGTTACTTCGGTTGGAGCCGAAGTACAGACGCAGACGTGCCATTTTTTTTTACTTCCTGTCCCACAAGCCTCGATTCCCTCCAGAAGACAGCACTGGCTCCTCTCAAGAATCGCAGACTTCACACTTCTGGTTGGCCTGATGACTGAGACTCGGTTTTCCTCCTCTCTCTCTCTTTCTCTAGCCCACCTCCCACTAGGTCCCACCCACTTCAAACCCCTTCCACAACTTTTCTTCCACAAGGAAAAAATGAAAGTCCCTCTACAAAAATTAGCGCAGCTGCTAGTAAACAAACACCTTGAAGTAACGATATCTACAGAGATAAGAAGAAAATAAAAACAGGTCTGTATCAGCTCTCAGCGCTACCATGCACTAGTGACAGACAGCAGAAATAGCCCGAGCACAGTGACAGGCCAGCATTCCTGACATGATTGGATAAGAGCGGCCAGCGTTTCTGGTTTCCAGGGTGACAGAGAGGGGTTGTCTGTCACATCACGTGACTATACAAATGACTCCCAGGGACACCCGCCCCATCAACATGCGCTGTTGCGATGCAATGCTACCCTCAAGTGCAGAGAAGGTGAGCCGAGAAGGGCTACCCTAACCCAATCACACAATGATCCCTTTTTTTTTGGACGACCGACATAAGTATTTATTTTGGAGGATGTAAAATATTCTATAGCAGGGGTCACCAACCTTTTCGAGGTCGAGGGCTACTTTGTGAGCACGGATAGTATGAAGGGCTACATGACCTGTTTGCGGTGAACTTCCAAAATGACAAAAAGTGCACGGATCACTTTTTAGTAATCAGAACAAAAGGAATAGTAGTAGTAACACTATGTGAAGCGACTGCTCACATTCATTCATTCATTCATTTTCTACCGCTTTTTCCTCACGAGGGTCGCGGGGGTGCTGGAGCCTATCCCAGCTGTCTTCGGGCGAGAGGCGGGGTACACTCTGGACTGGTGGCCAGCCAATCACAGGGCACATATAGACAAACAACCATTCACACTCACATTCATACCTATGGACAATTTGGAGTGGCCAATTAACCTAGCATGTTTTTGGAATGTGGGAGGAAACCGGAGTACCTGGAGAAAACCCACGCATGCACAGGGAGAACATGCAAACTCCACACAGAGATGGCCGAGGTTGGGATTGAACCCTTGTCTCCTAGCTGTGAGGTCTGCGCGCTAACCACTCGACCACCGTGCCGCCCGACTGCTCACATATCAATGTTAATTATTTTCCACAATACTGGTAACAAAAACATTTTCTTTTTAACAAGAAACATTTATTTATGTGCTCACATATTTGAAAGTCAGAGGGAAAATCTTTCTGTGATTTTTTCACCTGCCTAGTGAAAAAAGTCCTTTTTTGTCCAAAGCTGCCTTTAACAAAACGGGCCTTTTCCTTCCTTAACGTGCTGCCGGGTGGGTAGCTCGCATTGAAGCTTTTGTGACAAGTTTTGAAGTGTCTCTCCACATTGTGCCGCTTTGGTATTGCAACAGTCGTCCCGCAAATAAGACACATACATTTTTCTTCAAAATACGTAAAGAAAAATTCTTCCTCCCAATCACTGTGGAAAATGTAAGTCCTTTTTCGCTTTTCTGACATGTTTTTGGGGGGCTAAACTGTATGAGACACGTGCGCACACATGAACTTTGACTTGAGGTAAGAGTTTGTTATAAAATATCTTTGTTTTAATTTTTAATGTTATAAGACAATTCAAAAAAATACATTAATGTAAGCAATTCTGATTCAAAATTCAAAGCACAAAATAACAATGATAATTTGTGACCAGTGCTATTTTTAGAAGATGCCTCGCGGGCGCCTTAAGTGATCCACGTGGGCGCCCGCGGGCACAGCGTTGGTGACCCCTGTTCTATAGTTTCCTCTGAACTTGAGCACATGTACTGGTTTTCTAGGCTTCTCTGTCCACTGATGCTATTTTTGTACACAAATCAGGTGCTGAAGCACTTGAATTGGTCTTGTGACTGATAAACATGATACAAGCCAATTCAAGAAACAATACAAGCAGTTGATGTTTGCTAAATACAAGGATGAAGTGTATTGAACCAGTCATGATGTGCTATATATATCACTATATTGACACTTAATATGGTACCCATTATGTCATCGAATGGTCATATCACCTTGTACTTCGGTACATGATATAAAAAATAATAAAAAATTAACATTTTTTTTTTACTATATTAGGAAAGCAGGAAGTGAACAAATGTAACAGTTACTGATTGTAAAAGTACCAGATGAAGGGGTAGGATTTAATAAGCTTTGCTTCTTCCTACTCCTTTTGGACATGTGGAACTGTGAACTGTAATCTGACGCATGTTCAAATGAAATAAAAACCATTACAACTACACCAATGAATCAGCAAAGGAAATTGTGCTTTTACAGCACTTTGCCCTTAGGGCCACAATGACTATACCGACTATGAAACAGAAGAGGAGTCTTGATGGAGACACTGCCAACAGTGTTAAGCACAGTCAGTGCAAGTTTGTATGCAAGGAATGCTATGGTGAGTGTCGAGAATAAAAGAAACAAAATGTCAATGTGTGGTCTGATGGCAAAAAGCCCAGCTTTCCAATGACATAACCAGCTGGATTCAAACAATGCACAACACTGTTTTTATATACAGTAATCTCTCTTATACCACCGTCAACCATAAGTGAATTTTGGCAAAATATATATATATATAATTTTTCCGCAGTTAGAACATAGAAAACCTGTTTATAACCTTCTAAATAAAGAGTAAATGAGTCGTTTAAGACGACTTGTGACCTGAAAGAGGCGGACAGGAAATGATGTAATGGGTTCACAGTGGAGTTTCATCTTTGCGTGAGTGATGGTCGCAAAAGTAGCTGGTTTGTTTTGATTACAGAAGGTTATTAGTGATTATTGCGCCTGTTGTGAGGCAATTGAAACCTGCACTATTATGCTGCTGTTCCGGCGATCCAGTCTGAACGATCTCACCAAACATTACAGTAACGATACTGACACCTAGTGACCAGTGTAGAATACTACATTTCATCAATGTCTTTGAATGCATTCAATCGGTATTTTACTTCACTTGTTTGTTTATATGCGTGAATACTTGATTTCAGTAAAAGAAACAACTGCTTAAATATGCAAAGTTTTGGACGAATAATCGACTGTATTCGACCACAAAAGAGCATTTAATATAATATATATAATATAATATATATTTTATATATATATATATATATATATATATATATATATATATATATATATATATATATTTATATATATATATATATATATATATATATATATATATATCAATTGATATATTTTTGAAAAACTGTCATACAGTCAAACTGCAAAATTCAATGTGCAAAGTGGTGAGGGATGACTGCAATTTTGTTTTGACATGAATTTGGAAGCATTTAATCGTCCGAAATGTATTGATCAGTAAAATTAGTAAAAAAAAAAAAAAAAAAAAAAAGAAAAATCAGTAAAGATTGTTAAAATTTTAACATTACACACATGCCAATATAAAACGATTCTTCATCCTTTCCGACAAATAAAATAAAGCATAACTCAAAAAGTGTAAGGAGTTGCATCCAAATAACGCAGACCGATGTCCTTGCATGCACCCAGTCATGGTCGGAAAAGCCCCTCCTCCGACATACAGCACAAGGAGAGAGCTGGAAGCTTGCTTAAGCCCCACTTTCACGTGTCATCCCGCTTCCACTGCAACTCAAGGCTTACTTGTGTGTGGGGGGGATGTGAGCTGCCCTTTTCTTGGAAGTATCCCAGCAACCCCCCCTCTATGCTGTGGGAGCACAATATACACACACTGTGTATGTCCATAAAACCACAACAGGAGTTGGTGTTCATCATCTCCCCAAAAAGAAGACACTCAGCCAGGAAGATAAATTGTATCCTGGGATGAATCCACTAATGGTTCTACCAAACGTCAAAATGACCTTCTAGGTTCTAAAGTTACTGAGAAACCATGAGAAATAAACGGCAAAAGTCCTACACCTGCTTTGCAGTGAAAGCCACAGCAAAACACTTGTGTTCTTCTCTATCTCGGTTCATTGTGGCTTACAAGGGAATGGTGATGTGTGAATTAGTGAATTCATCATCAAGTGTGCCGTTTTCAACTGCTTCAACACTTGACATTACATACTGTTGCTATGACAACGGGGCTTAGCTTCACAAGTCGTTGAAACGTGCTTTTTCCTTAAGAAAATGACATAGAAGGACGATTGTTGTTACTGGTAAAAGAAAGTTGCAATTCTCAAAAGCAATGTTATTAAATTTGGCAAGGCATCGATGAATGATGACTCCTGTGGTAAAAAAATAAAGTAAAGGGACTCCAAAGGGCTGCGTAAGCATGTGGCAGGCAAAAGCAGTTTTATGATCATTACATTACATTTGGGTGATATTAAATTCATTCATTCATTTTCTACCGCTTATCCTCACAAGGGTCGCGGGGGGTGCTGGAGCCTATCCCAGCTGTCCACCCTGAACTGGTGGCCAGCCAATCACAGGGCACATATAGACAAACAACCATTCACACTCACATTCATACCTATGGACAATATGGAGTCGCCAATTTACCTAGCATGTTTTTGGAATGTGGGAGGAAACCGGAGTACCCGGAAAAAAACCCATGCAGATGGCCGAGGGTGGAATTGAACCCTGGTCTCCTAGCTGTGAGGTCTGCGCGCTAACCACTCGACTGCCGTGCAGCCCCTGATATTAAATTCATTCATTTTGTACCGCTTTTTCCTCACGAGGGTCGCGGGGGTGCTGGAGCCTATCCCAGCTGACTTCGGGCGAGAGGCGGGGTACACCTTGGACTGGTCGCCAGCCAATCCCAGGGCACATATAGACAAACAACCATTCACACTCACATTCATACCTATGGACAATTTGGAGTGGCCAATTAACCTAGCATGTTTTTGGAATGTGGGAGGAAACCGGAATACCCGGAAAAAAACCCACGCAATACACGGGGAGAACATGCAAACTCCACACAGAGATGGCCGAGGGTGGAATTGAACCCTTGTCTCCTAGCTGTGAGGTCTGCGCGCTAACCACTCGCCCGCCGTGCAGCCCCTGATACTAAATTATAAAACATAAAAGAGTCATAGCACTACTGGAAAACCCATCATGTCTTGTACAATGGAAACTGAGTTTTGTAAACAAATGTGGAAAAAAAATGCATGACTGCATGGAAATATAAAGGCTGGGATGCTAATTAGCACCTGATGAGGAGGTGGAAGGTTCAATCTTACCAATCTGTTTTCATCGAACACCTCGAAGAGAAGTCTGTGATTCTGTGGACACACCTGCATTGGCGACAAAAAAAACAATAAGACAAGTGTTAATAATGTCATCAAGTTCATCTTTAATAATATAATAACGTAGGATTGAAGTTGAATTATGATCATTTTGTCCACAGCCAGTCGGGAAGATCTCGAAATACATGCTACAGTGCAGTGACTTCTAACAACTAAACTCCAAACACATGCTCCATTAATCAAAATGTGCAATAGACAGCCCGCCATGGTGGAGGATCTTGTGGAAAGAGGAAGCCTAACGTATGACTCAATAAGGAACAAGTGAAAAAAATTAATGACCACTCACCCTGAAGTAGAATTCCTCGTTCCATTTGGGATTGAGAGTCTGGAACAAAACGTATTCACAAGGTTAGTCTGAATGCAAAAAAGTGTACAGAAAAATCCCGGCAAGACGCAGCAGTGAGAACCCGTCACTGAGTGGAGATGAACCCCAAAATGAGGATTTATCACTCGTTGTATGTATTTTTGTACTTCTGATACTATTAAGAAGGGGGTGGTGATTTTTTTGGTTTTTGTTTTTGAAGAGTTTAGAGTTGGGACATGGAAAGATTCCAGTCAGATAACGGCCACTTCATACTCAACAAACAGGATCAAAACGAGTAAACTGCTGTCAGTGCAGTCCTGAATGCACCTGAATGCTGCATTCAGTTCAAAGTTACCGCTGCATTCACAGACGCAAGGTAGAAATAAACTCCTTTTTTTCTGATGAAAGACAAGAGTCTAATATTTCTTTTGGTAGATTCTTTGTTTACATAACCAGACAATATAATATTCGGCGTGCATTGAAAAGTCGGTGAAGATCGTCTAAAATGGCCGGTACTGAAAAATGTCTGGGACTTCATACTCAACAAGCAGGATCAAAACTAGTACACTGCTGTCAGTGCAGTCCTGAATGCACCTGAATGCTGCATTCAGTTCAAAGTTGCCGCTGCATTCACAGACACAAGGTAGAAATAAACTCTTTTTTTTCCTGATGAAAGACATGAGTCTAATCTTTCTTTTGGTAGATTCTTTGTTTACATAACCAGACAATATAATATTCGGCGTGCATTGAAAAGTCGGTGAAGATCGTCTAAAATGGCCGGTACTGAAAAATGTCTGGGACTTCATACTCAACAAGCAGGATCAAAACGAGTAAACTGCTGTCAGTGCAGTCCTGAATGCACCTGAATGCTGCATTCAGTTCAAAGTTACCGCTGCATTCACAGACGCAAGGTAGAAATAAACTCTTTTTTTTCTGATGAAAGACAAGGGTCTAATTTTCGGTAGATTCATTGTTTACATAACCAGAAAAAACGATATTCGGCGTGCATTGAAAAGTCGGTCAACATCGTCTGAAATGGCCGGTACTGAAAAATGTCTGGGACTTCATACTCAACAAGCAGGATCAAAACTAGTACACTGCTGTCAGTGCAGTCCTGAATGCACCTGAATGCTGCATTCAGTTCAAAGTTGCCGCTGCATTCACAGACACAAGGTAGAAATAAACTCTTTTTTTTCCTGATGAAAGACATGAGTCTAATCTTTCTTTTGGTAGATTCTTTGTTTACATAACCAGACAATATAATATTCGGCGTGCATTGAAAAGTCGGTGAAGATCGTCTAAAATGGCCGGTACTGAAAAATGTCTGGGACTTCATACTTAACAAGCAGGATCAAAACTAGTAAACTGCTGTCAGTGCAGTCCTGAATGCACCTGAATGCTGCATTCAGTTCAAAGTTGCAGCTGCATTCACAGACGCAAGGTAGAAATAAACTCTTTTTTTTCTGATGAAAGACATGAGTCTAATCTTTCTTTCGGTAGATTCATTGTTTACATAACCACAGAAAACGATATTCGGCGTGCATTGAAAAGTCGGTCAACATCGTCTGAAATGGCCGGTACTGAAAAATGTTTGGGACTGAATGAGTTAATTTATAATAACCATCTTACCATTATACTTTCAGTATTTTATAGTCAGAGATCTTATGCCCTTGGTCCTTTAAACATTACCATTTAATATACTTAGCAACAGTTTCATCTGTGCTGAGCATCAACCGAACGAACCCACGGCCTTGAGGGTGATTAAATATACACAATGAAATTCTTCTAGCCACAAGCTAAAACTTTCATCTCTGCAACAAAGATGAAAAGGTGTCCCACTTAAAAGACACAAAGTCCACAGAGGAGCAGTGATTCTTCTTTTTTTCTGCTCTACATAGCAGTGTATTGTCAGCTATTTATATCCTGTAAGACAAGCATGGCCACTGGCAGCATATGTCTGCTTCAAGGGGGGGTTTGCCTGCCTGCCTGAGTAATATTAAAGATGGAAGCTTTGATTGCTTGGTGAGCGAGCAATCAAACCTTCATCAAAAAAGTCCCATGTTAAGACTTCCAGGTGAAATCGTCTCACAATGCAGGTAATAAATAAGAAGTTATGTTGAAAGGTGAAATATCTTCCAGAGTGAGGTTTGCACAACAGAAAGCAATAGTTTCCCCTGCTGTGGTTACATTTGCACCTGAAAATAGCCCACTTGGGTAAAAAAAAAAAAGCCTGGCAAATACGCTTGTAAAGAAAAAAAGCCCTCTTCCTAAAGCAACTGGATTTGAAGTGGGCATGTGTGACGAGAGACAAATGTAAGTACCTCGCCGGTAATTGTGTACTGCAGGTGTAGGAGGACATTATTAGACCCGGCATGGCTAATCTAATAAGGTTAAAGCAAATTAGAGCTCATGCTAAGCTTCAGCAGAGGCCAAGAAGAAACTGGAGAATGCTGCAGGTGTCGTTTGGTCATTCACAGCTTACCTTTTTGATAGTTTTTGTCTGGACCAGGGCGAGTTCTCGGGTTTCATCCGCGACATAGAGGGAAAGTTTGACGTACGGATCACTGCGGGAGGGAACAAAGAAATAAAAATAAGAAATAAAAATAACCAATTAGTTAAAAATGTCATCCAATACTTCTCTACAAGAGAGGAAAAATATGATCTCAGGGAAGAACTACATTTGAAACACTTATATGCTAGGACTACGTTAAAAAGCCATAGTATGTGGAATCAAAACAAATCAAAACAAGACAAAAAAATAAAATTAAAAATTAAAAATTAAAAATTAAAAATTAAAAATTAAAAATTAAAAATTAAAAATTAAAAATTAAAAATTAAAAATTAAAAATTAAAAATTAAAAATTAAAAATTAAAAATTAAAAATTTAAAAATTTAAAAATATTAGGAAAGCAGGAAGTGAACAAATGTAACAGTTACTGATTGTAAAAGTACCAGATGGAGGGGTAGGATTTAATAAGCTTTGCTTCTTCCTACTCCTTTTGGACATGTGGAACTGTGAACTGATTATGTGATGCATTCAATTGTAATCTGATGCATGTTCAAATGAAATAAATTACCATTACCATAAAAGTCAGACTTCACAGAAGAAAAAAAAAAAAAATATATATATATATATATAGCTCAGTCTCACCCATTTCCCACAAAATAATATAATTTTATTATATATTTTTGCAAGCACAACACATTTAAATACTGTATGTTATGGGTATATTAAGGTGTTTTTTTTAGTACAGCTTCCATTAACCCTAAATGTCTATGAAAGTTTACCATTCACAAATGCTGCTTTTGGGAATGAATGCTTTCGTGTTTGGACATACTGTAGATATACTATTTAGTCCACTAATTTATGGCTAAGAATTCTGCTGCTGATTGCGTGCAATTGTCAATTCAGTGCATCTTGAAGCAATTACAACTAAATTGCCCTACTTGGCTGCAACTATCGGAGGTGCTGTTGATTCAGGCTCATGCAGTTTGCTTACTGGTGATCATGTTATTGTTACCTGTGCTATTTGGGACATAGCAATTTCATCGTTACATTGAAAGTTGAAAAAAGGATCACAGTGGAACCTTTCTTAGTATCATTAATTGCTTCCTGAATGTCTGACTTGAACTGAATTGGATGATAACTATTTGCATTGCTGTTCACTGAAGACGCATAAAAATGAAAGGAAGTGAGGGTCACTTTGAAATCACCAAACACTAAAACTAATCCAATTTCGGTTAAAGCATGTCAGGCGATTAAATATGTATTTTTGAAAGATGAGAATTGCCATGCTTGCGTAAAAAAACAAACAGAATTTTATTAAGTTTACAAGAAACATATAAATAAATAGTAAATAGGATAAGCCATATAGCAAATGGATGGATGGGATGATTGCATGAAATGCAACATAAAATATATAAAAACTTACATTACATTGTATGAGTAATGTTGTGTGAGTTTTAAAAAAGTTTTAAAACATTTTTTAGAAAAGCTTTTACATAGCTTGCTTATTTTAATGCATATTTAATGTATTTGTTCACTGTGTGTATAAGTTTGGCTTTGGTCATTTCCACCTCCATCGCTCTACTTATTTTATTATTATTATTATGTTCTTGTGATACTTGCTGTTAACTTTTATTTTTTATTGTAACTGTTGCACTTTGAGATCATTAATTTGATGTAAAGTGCGTTATAAATTAAATTTCTTATTATTAAAAATGTATACACTTGCGATCTCATATACTTGCCAGTCTTCTCAGTCAAACAAAAGTGATCTCAGTGATTGCCTGAATCGGCATAACGCTATGAACCATGGTAACTACAACATTGCGCATTGTCTGTTGGAAGCCAGCGTTTCACTCGCATCCTTAGAACTTCACAAGCGGGAGGAGGAAAAATTCCTTTGCGCTAGATAAGTACTTTGTCACCACCTGAGAGCTTGCTTGTTTACAGCCCTGTAACTGGAGCCGACCCAGAATACCCCCAGATAAGAACTGCTAGCGTTTTGAAAAATGGGAGATAAGGTCCGTAATGTCTTATTGACAAGGCGTGGGGGCTAAAAATGGAAAGAGCGAACCACTTCCATAAGTAGCGGAAACAAACAAAAAAAAAAAATCAAAAGACATCCGGTTGGTTTAAAAGAGGATGCTGCAGGGAAGATCTCAAAACGAGGCACAGCTATGCTCCTCACATGGAAGCCTCGTTACTAAAAAGAAGTGAAAAAAAAAATAGTGGCGTGGCGTATTTATGTTTGTTGATTGGTCTGTACAGGATGGTGGTAGCAGGCCACCAGGATCATAGGCTGACAGGACATTACCGTTTTTATTTAGATAGATAGACTTCCTTTATTGTCATTGCACGATATCACAGCAGTCAAATTGCCAACGAAATGTCATTGCCTGGCTCCCGTATAATAATAAATAATAATAATAACAATGTGGAGAATAGAAGACATCAAATATGAACAACAATGAACAGCGTAAACAGTAAATTGCACAAATAATTTTAATAATTTTGAATAAATAATAATAATTTAAAGTTTTGCGTGTGGTCAGGTAGAGGGGCTTATTTGGCATTGAGCAGTTTGACGGCCAGGGGGAAGTAGCTGTCTTTAAAACTGGCTGTTCCACAGCGGATGCTGCAGAGCCTTCTCCCAGACGCCAGATGAGAAAACACTCCATGCTGGGGTTGTGTGGGGTCAGAGTAGTAGAATTTTGACTTTTATTTTGCTATTATTGACTCTAAAGTCTAAGCGAGACAATACATCAAATAAAAATGTAGTTTGTTTATCTCAGCGTTTTTTTGTGGGTAATAATTATCAGCCAATACTCTCATAAAAATTAAACATCAATTGTTCTCATTAGTGGTTAGCGCGCAGACCTCACAGCTAGGAGGACCAGGGTTCGATTCCACCCTCGGCCATCTCTGTGTGGAGTTTGCATGTTCTCCCCGTGCATGCGTGGGTTTTCTCCGGGTACTCCGGTTTCCTCCCACATTCCAAAAACATGCTAGGTTAATTGGCCACTCCAAATTGTCCATAGGTATGAATGTGAGTGTGAATGGTTGTTTGTCTATATGTGCCCTGTGATTGGCTGGCCACCAGTCCAGGGTGTACCTCTCGCCCAAAGACAGCTGGGATAGGCTCCAGCAGGAGGAAAAAGCGGTAGAATGAATGAATGTTCTCATTGTTTATTCTGCCAATTATGACATAAAGCAACAAGCTTGCAAGTTCGGTATATCAGCGTTTTGCCTTTCGGATTGCATGTAAATATGCAAGGTGCAAATACTGCAAAATCCGGAGGAGGGGGGTTAAAGCATCTTTAATACTTCTACTATCACACTTCAGCAAGAATACGAGTCCCACGCAGTTAGCGTATAAGAAGCTGAATGAGCTCAGTTTATGATTTTCCTGATTGTAAGGTGCTATGATATCCCTTTTCATGGAATTGCGGATGGAATTTGCCATTAGCGGAACTAAGTTCCTCATCACGAATCTCTGACCGGAACTGGACTCATGGAACCAACTGAGGAAGTAAGTCACTGTTGCTGTAGTACACCACTGATGGGATCACAATTAACAGTGATCTAAACAATAACTCTCCCCTTTAAGACTCAAAACAGATGTCCATTCCAAAATTCCTTTACAACTGTCTTTCACACTGAAAAAAAACATTTTTATCCAAAGTGTAAAGTGGAGACTGTAGTACAATACAGCACCGTTCGGGTCTAAGGCACAGCGACAGGGTTCTTTATGGATGCTACATTAAGTAGGTAACATGTAAAGGATGGAGCATGGTTGTCATAAATAAACTGTACTGTGTTTTAAAAGTGAGCGTTTCAATTCAGACAATTCCCTCATTTTGGTATGCTAATATAGGCAGCATGCTACCTTTTTAGTGTTCATACCACTGCAAACCTTTAATAAAAAAAAAAAAAAAAAAGCTGAACTTGATTGCTAATTATCGCCTTCGGGAACCCGCAAACTCTAATTGCGTGTTTGTGCGCTGCTGTGATGTGCTCTGACTAAACAGAAACGATTGGCCTGCTGTATCTTCAATTCACTGACACTCTCACTTGTCTTCTTGGAGGAAAATAAAAATAAAAAAAAGAAAGAGCCGGCTGAGGAGAACAGAAGGGCTGTTTCAGTTGCAGCTCTTAGGAGATGAGAGCAACTATCATGGCGTCTGGACTCAAACAGTCAGCATGTGAACACCTCGAATGTCAACACGACTTATAAACCCAAACTCAACACATGAAACCAATTTATAATGTTCTCCTCACCTACTTAAATAAGTTGACATTTAAGGCACACAGTGGCTCAAAACCCTGAGACATGGAGATAACAAGTTAAGCATTGACTGGTGGTTGCATGGTGTAAATTAATAATTGATCACAATGTCTTTGCACAAGCGGGAAATAAAAGCGGAATGTAAAACAGGGGAAGGCGGTAAAGTCGGAGGTTTATGATGCAAAACAAGAAGTCAACACAGCGGAATATTATGCAACATCGTATAAAAGTGACGTTGAGGTTGGAAAGAATGGGACAAAAGGTGATAAGATGACATTTTGAAGGCACTAACTCACTTCTTTCCCAACATAAATGAGACGCTTGGCCATTTAAGAGTGTTTTTACTCAAAAATGCATCTAAAGGATTAGATGTTTGGCTTTTACAAGCTGTTTCGACACATCAACATAGAAGGTCAAGGGGAGGACTATGATGACAACCATAGAACCTGATGTTTTGTATTCATTCAGTCATTTTCTACCGATTATTATCACAAGGGTCGCGGGGGTGCTGGAGCCTATCCCAGCTTTCTTGGGGCGAGAGGCGGGATACACCCTGGACTGGTGGCCAGCCAATCACAGGGCACATATAGACAAACAACCATTCACACTCACATTCATACCTATGGACAATTTGGAGTGGCTAATTAACCTAGCATGTTTTTGGAATGCGGGAGGAAACCCGGAGAAAACCCACTCATGCACGGGGAGAACATGCAAACTCCATACAGAGATGGCCGAGAGTGGAATTGAACCCTGGTCTCCTAGCTGTGAGGTCTGTGAAGTAACCACTCGACCACCGTGCTGCCCATTTCATTTTCTGCCGCTTATCCTCACGAGGGTCGCGGGGGTGCTGGAGCCTATCCCAGCTGTCTTCAGGCAAGAGGCGGGGTACACCCTGGACTGGTGGCCAGCCAATCACAGGGCACATATAGACAAACAACCATTCACACTCACATTCATACCTATGGAAAATTTGGCGTCGCCAATTAACCTAGCATGTTTTTGTGGAATGTGGGAGGAAACCCGGAGAAAAGCCACGCATGCACGGGGAGAACATGCAAACTCCACACAGAGATGGCCAAGAGTGGAATTGAACCCTGGTCTCCTAGCTGTGAGGTCTGTGAAGTAACCACTCGACCGCCGTGCCGCCCATTAACCTAGCATGTTTTTGGAATTAATTAATTCATTCATTTTCTACCGCTTATCCTCACGAGGGTCGCGGGGAGTGCTGGAGCCTATCCCAGCTGTCTTCAGGCGAGAGGCGGTGTACACCCTGGCTTGATCGCCAGCCAATCACAGTGCACATATAGACAAACAACCATTCACACTCACATTCATACCTATGGACAATTTGGAGTCGCCAATTAACCTAGCATGTTTTTGGAATGATGCAACTTAATGTAAAGCTAGCATAGTGCTAGCATAACACAAAAGTGGCTGCTCAGGGCATAAACGATAAAAGAACAGAACATGCTATACAAAGAATTCCAGGCCCAACAGGGAACACGGCGTAACATTAAGGAGTGGGACAGGACGACACAAAGGATAGCAATGCTAGCATAGCTGTGTTAGCTACAGTGTTAAGCGGTGTTTACATTTTTTTTTTTAATGATTTGCTTTGGCACAAAATAACCACACTCCCGCATGACGTATTTGCACCTTGTCAAGTGTGTTCACGTCTAGTGCACGACATGGGTAAATATGCTGTGTCATCACCACTTCCCACATCCGTGAAGCAGTCCTGGCATTATTTGGTCCTGCATAACGCCACACAAAAGCAGACCTCAGACCAGCTTCATTAATTCCTCTACTTGCACCTACAAGATGCTGAAATACATAGAAGAAGCTCATGTAGAAAAGAATGGTAAGTCTCTATTATCTGAGGAAAGAGCAGGAAGGAGGCATAAACTAGAAAAAAAGGAGGCAAGGACAATATGGAAGAGGGAACTGCTGACTAAAAGATATCGCTTTGGGCGTTATGATCACATATTAACACCTGGAAGATTTAAGAGGCTACATAAATTACTTGAGAATTCAGCCTTTTAGTTCTTTTGTTTTTTTTTTACAAATGACCAACGCGTTGTGTTAATTGTGTTTGAAATTGTAGGTTCAAGACTTTAGCTGACAAAAGTGCATCAGAGGTCAGGCATCAATATCTTGGCTCGGCTTATTTCACGGCATATTTGTGTGGTGTGTTCACAAATAAAATACAACTCCGTGCTCTGTGAAACTCACCTGGCTCCGATGATGTCTTTCTTAGCCAGATCAATTCCTGCGATGACCTTAACCCGCAGCACTCTGGTTTCATGCTGCAGAAGAAAGAAACGTTTAATCCATCTTATTGGGTAGTCAGATCAGGTCTGGTTTAACATCTTACGCTCGTCAAGAGCTTCTGCATATTGGATTTCAATTTCATAGCATCAATGTTTGTGTTACGCGCCAACGATGGATCTGCGCGATCGATCGATAGCGCTGCGTCCGAGATAGATCCATCGTTAGCGCACAAATCAATCAATTTCTGCGCTCACGATCTATGGTATATTACTGCGCCCGGGATGGATGTGTGTGGTTTGCTTAGATGCCAACAGATGGCAGCGCTGAGCGTTATTACTTTCAAGAATCAACAAGAAGTTGATGCATGAAAATTTCAAATTAATTTTGATTAATTGTCAAGCAGTTCACTTTATCGTTTTAGACAAGTCATTGTATGCAAATTAGCAGATCAACGATTGTCATTATAATTTCATGTATTCACTTTAAACATTGTGTATGATGTGACCTTGTATCTCCTTTTTTAAAATAAAATTGATAATCTAATAAACTTGTTTTCTTGTGTTATAATGATGCTCACAAACTAAACAAGAAAAAACATTGTAACAAGAAATAATATTGATGTTATTGGCCTTAAGAGTACACGTCTCAGTGTTCTCTCTGTTTCTGTCGCATCTCATTCAAATGCAAGGGCTTTTCAATTTCAAAAGGTGTGCAAAATGTACAATGCACTACTAGTACAACATGCCAGGCTATGAAGTATTGAAACTCTGCTCAGTCCAGCCAGTTGCCAAGCATGCAAATCTCCCCCTGTAGTGACAGATAGTGGCAGATAAGAAGACTGATGGAACGCTGAGGAGGTAACTCATCATGCTGAGGCACGCCCCTGCAATCTGCTTCTTGACATCCCAAAAAGGAACAAGTGAAAAGTCATTAATCGGGATCAGCTCTACTGACCCACTTAAGCTGTGATGACAACTGCTAGGATAGCCATTATGCATCTTCAGGCGCATACTTTATAGCTCTATATGATGGGAAAATATCCTCAATGTTCGTGATGACAGGTGATGCTATCCCATATAAGCAGAACATAGTATTATGTATGCACATCTGGGCTTTACCGATTACTCATTACTTGATTCGCATTGATGAACATATCACTCCTTTGTATGTGGAACGAATTTAGGTAAACTGCTAGAAAAGACGGTAACAGGAAAGTGACTGACAGCAGCTTATACATTACTATGGAATGTGGGTGAGGGCTCGCTAGCTAGACCGCTAGCTAATGCTAGCATCCGAAGCATCCGTGTTGTTACTGCTGTCTTGCCGTCCAGCAGCGGCACACGATCGAGCAAGCTCCGGTTTGTGTACTTACCTCATCTTCTGAAAGTCCATATATCGGCTCGTAGTTCGCAGCCATAAAGCCAGCGATCCTCAGCGATACACCACTAAACACTAAGCTAGCTAGCTAGCTTCGAACAATAAAGTCCCACTTTGCTGCCTCTGCCTCTCTCTCTCTCCCCCCTCTCTCTCTCGCTCTCTTTTGCCGTCTGCTGTGTCGTGCCGTTGGTGGTGAAGAGTCCGGTGCTTGAGACCACGACGTCGCAGCGGAGACAAGGCGATTTTACCGTTTAAGATACACACTCGCCAGTGTGTCCCCGATCCAGAACACGACCTGGGGTTGTTTATATTCGCTAAAGTGTTCGTCAGAGACAAGATCGCTTTTGTCAACTAGGAGCTGACCCACCTCCTCTGGAAATATTGTGACACTTGACTTGTATAGCCTCAGCCAATAACGTACCAGGTAGGCGTGATTGCTGGTATCGTCAACCAATGAGACGTGTCCTTACGTTAGCCCACGCCCAGTTGGAATGTATACAAGTTGTGGAAGGTGCTTCATTTTCGGACTTTAATGCAAAGTCCATTATTTTAAACATAGCCATGACCATATTATATGTTAATAGAATACATCATACAATACACTTTAATGCATGACATAATCGAGGGCGGGTCTTAAAACATATAGCCAATCAATGTTAATGCGATCCAAAAAACATTACATAGGTGAAATGTAGTAAACGTGGAAACGTGACGTGGAAAGTAAAAGTTGGCTGAGCAGCCCAGGATGTTCCAAAACATGAATATGATAACAACAATAATTATTTGGATAAATAAATATGCCTGTTTTTTTCCTCCCACATCCCAAAAACATTCCTGTTAGATGAATTGGTGACTCCAAATTGTCCATAGACGTGATTGGTTGTTTGTGTACATGTGCCCTGTGATTGGCTGGCGACCAGGGTGTGCCCCGCCTCTCTGGATAGGCTCCAGCATGCCGGTGAGAAAATATAATATGTAAGCATAATTATGTAATAATATGAGTGTAATCTTTAATTGAAATAATGGGACTAATGTGGCTTTTGTTTACGTTTCATTTATTTTGGAGATGAATAAAGCTATCCTTTTTTATGCCACTAGATGTCACTGTGTTGCCATGTATAGTTGAGCAAGTATTCACTACAGTACATGGAAATCTAATTAAATTAAGAATGAAAATACTGTACTGATGAAGTGTATTACTTGTTTGGGTGTTGTTCTCCTACAAGAGCATTAGTCAAACAGCAGGTAGAGTCAGGTCAAGTCCATCATATTCATTAACACATACAGTCACACTAACACAAGTGGGCTATAAAACTCCCCTTATGGTGAAAGTATGTCAGACACAAGGCAAATGGGATGGAAATAATTGATATCCACTTGCTCGGTTGTGGCATCCAGCATGGGCCACTGTTGACTTTTAAATCAACAGGAAGAGCAGATGGCGACATTATATAACACTATTGCTTCTAAGCAGAGCTGAAAGAGGATGGGAGTCAGAGATTTCCCCAGCCACACTTGACACAGGGCCATCTTTTGCTCTGGTGTTTCAAAGCGTGATCACATTCTAATTACTTTTCTGTACTTATTCCCAAATAGATCGGAAGGGTGGACGTAGAGATGGAGATATGAGCATACACTGTGGACGATACAGTCCACAAAGGCGGATGCAGCAGTGTTTTTAGCATGGAGTGAATGGATAACTTGCACAGCTGTGTGTGTGTTGACACTGCATGTAGAGTGTATTAAGAGTCACTGAAGTGCCATAAAGCACATGCTGTCCTTGGGATGAATGATAAACACACAATTTTAGAATGAGGAATGAGACGTATGACACAAAAAGTTGCAAAATTGTTGTGTTGCAATGGCTTGAAAGCTACTACTTTGTACCAAGGACGATTGATTTTTACAGTTAAGTAACATTCATGTACTTTTTTTTGCTTCTGTACCCAATCGCGTATCCAAGGGTGATTATTTACTCACCTGCAGAGAGCACAGGGTGTCTATCAAAAGGGTAAGTAGTTATACAAATAATACTAATAATATATTTGGCTATTTCTCACACAAATGAATAAGGATATTTGATATAAAATATAAATCAAATAAGTTGTATTATGGTTGTAGCGATATCATCATCCCCAACTTTCTTTCCACCTGTCCTTTTTTCAGATTGCTGTTAATTTTTTCTGGTTTGTGTTGACATTTTCCTTTGCATATTTTTCCATTAAAGTCCATTAAACATCAGTTTTACAGATGCTTGCCTATTTTATAAGATATACTACTTAATGTGTCAATTTAACAAAAAAAACCCACAAAAACAGGCTCTACTACACATCTTAAAGGATCTTCAAGAAAATCATGTCACAGAGCTGTGAGTGTTGATTTGGTTTCTCTAGCAAATAAGCTAACCTAGCATGATGTTGCTATGGAAATGTAACATGTGTCATGTTAGCACTGTAGCCCACATAGCTATGTCCACTTGTCCCACTCCTTGATGTTACATTTTGTATGTGATATACTGTGGTTACGGCATTCATGTAAAAAATGCACAATTGGAGGTTCTTGACAGGGTGGACGAACCCAGCATATTAGCACTAAAGCTACATACACACAAAATGGCGTCAGGGTGACCAAAATCCTAAACAAGTCTAAGTGCATATTAGCATTAAAGCTACATACATACAAAATGGCGTCAGGGTGACCAAAATACTAAACAAGTCTAAATGCATATTAGCACTAAAGCTACATACACACAAAATGGCGTCAGGGTGACCAAAATCCTAAACAGGTCTAAGCTAAGTGCATATTAACATTAAAGCTACAGACACACAAAATGGCGTCAGGGTGACCAAAATCCTAAACAAGTCTAAATGCATATTAGCACTAAAGCTACATACATACAAAATGGCGTTGGGGTGACCAAAATACTAAACAAGTCTAAATGCATATTAGCACTAAAGCTACATACACACAAAATGGCGTCAGGGTGACCAAAATCCATACAAGTTTGCGGGATCTTTTTCCCACTAGATGACAATATCCCTTTGAAAAGACTAAACAGTACATAGCTGTTAGATGTCTTGATTTATTTCAGTACCTTATGACTCATGACTAGAAGGCATTAATGTAAAAGATATAAGACTTTGTGTGTCCAAAACACCAAACATCGTTATTGTTCTGTTTTTAGCCATTCCAAACTCAAAGGGGCGTGGTTATGACATAATGTGGCCCCGCCCCCTCCCTTCCCTTCCCTTGACAGACTGGTGATGTTAGCAAAGCTTACCCACTCAGGTTCAATTGCTGGGCCCTGCAGGTAATGCGTGTTTCTCGCTTGCGGTTCAAATCAGTTGGAGGAGCCCGCTCTCTTGGGAGCCGCCACGGGAGGCACCACGGCGGAGACGACGGACGTACTAACATACCAAGTGGCCGGTGAGTTGTATTGATTGGTTTCATTTTGCGTATTAAAATCATAATAATATAAGTAGGCAATACAATTCCAAGTATACAAATACTTGGAATATTACAAACAACTCTCATTATGATGAAGTTCAGCAGCTACAACAACAACAACAACGAAACATGCTGTCAATACCACCCTTAGCAAGGATTGTACAGTTCTTTTATTTAAATAAACTGGTGTCTTTTTGACTGACAGCTGACTAGTTGTGAGGGTTATTTCCTCATGCGTGGGAGAAGTTGGGATGCTGCTCATGGTAGAGCCCATAATGGGATTTCCGTGGGCCTGATCTGCATGTCCGCTGGCGTTTAGTCTGGTTCAGTGGAAGGTGAGGGAGAGAGAAGAGAGAGAAGTGTTGGCTGTTAGAGCAGCAAGCTGATCAACTCGATACTGGATCACAATGTTAGATTCCATGGTCAAACCAAGCTGTCACCCACACTGACCCCTGATTAGCTGGACAGTCTGTTATAGTAGGATGTCATTCAATTCACACTATATGTGAAAAGAAAACTCAATTAACTACTTGCCCCTTTGATATGTCACGTACCAGGAAAGTCAGGTAAAAATAAGCTAACTGCTAACTACTTTTTTCTTCTTCTTTATTTCGAACATGAAAAACATCCAAAACACCACAAACCAACCAAAATCAATACAAATAAAAATTAGTTAGTTAGGTAGTAAGGATAATTCTTAGTGCCGCCTACAGAGAACATACTAACTCCTTATTTATAAAATCACAAATACTTCAACTTGCTGATATAGTTAATCTTCAAACAGCTAAAATAATGCATAAGGCTAAAAATAACCAATTAGCTAAAAATGTCACCCAATACTTCTCTACAAGAGAGGAGAAATATGATCTCAGGGAAGAACTACATTTGAAACAATATGCTAGGACTACGTTAAAAAGCCATAGCATTTCAGTATGTGGAATCAAACTATGGAATGGATTGAGTAAGGAACTCAAACAATGCACAACGATGAGCCAATTCAAGAAACAATAGTCCCCAAAAAAATAAAAATTAGCAAACAATGTTTGCTAAATACAAGGATGAAGAGTCTTGAACCAGTCATGATGTGCACGTACTTCAGTACGTGAAAAAAGACAAACAAACAACAAAAAAAACTTAAACTACATTAGGAAAGCAGGAAGTGAACCAATGTAACAGTTACTGATTGTAAAAGTACCAGATGGAGGGGTAGGATTTAATAAGCTTTGCTTCTTCCTACTCCTTTTGGACATGTGGAACTGTGAACTGATTATGTGATGCATTCAATTGTAATCTGATGCATGTTCAAATGAAATAAAACCATTACCATTACCATGACCAAATTAGCTGGGGTCTACTCAACAGCGCCTCTGCTGGTTACAGGGAAGTAGTGCACTCTATTCCATAGTGTTTGCGTCACACACAAATAAAAAGGCCAAATAAAAAGTCAAATGTGCCTGGGGGGGGGGGGGGCAAACCGTTTCCCTCTGATGTAGGTAAAAAAGCATTTTTTCCCACTGATGCCATTTTTTAATTTTCCAAATATTTCATCATTCTTGTTAAATAATTTCCATATATATTTTTTGCAATGTTAGCACTTTATTTCAATAATATTTTGACTTTTTATTTTGCTGATGTTATGAAGCGTTGTTGTTTTTATTGCAGCTCTCCTCAACCTTGTGTAGGCTGCTGCTAAACAAGATTCATGCAGGCATTTCATCTGTTCCATTCATACAAAACCCCGCCAATAAAACCAGGCCAATAAAACCCAGCAAGCACTACTGTAATGTGAAGTTAAGCTAAGTTAAGTTAAGTTAAGTCTGTGTAGATGCAACCCAAACCCATCATAACGCACGCTTGATAGAGGAAGTCGGCTGCAGCACCGTGATACACAAAGATGTTTGAAAAGGGAATTCAGTTATTCATGCACTTTATGCTGCTTATTCATCTCTTGACCACATTCAATTTTTAGCCTTGTCCTGTTGTATTTAATGTAACAGCAAATGGAAAAAATATCAGCACTTAGCTGCTAATGCATACTGTACCTATGCTTTCTAACCTTGACTGCCCCCACCCTACCTTAACCCCTATACGAGATGTTGATGCCGGTGTTGAGGCCTGTTTATTTACAGTAAGCTTAATTAACATGCACAAAAAACAGCAGCGACCTACAGAATTTGAAAACAATGCAACGTTTAAAAAAAAAAAAATCCTATTTTATGAAGAACACACAGACACCAAGTCACCGCGCCTTGAGTCTCTCGGCACATCATAGTCTGAGTTTCGCGACTTCACACTGCCATGGGTTTTCAAACATAAATTAATTAATAAATCACGCCGTTTTGTGGTTGAATATGGTTTATTAGGAAAAAGCCGAAAGAAACAAACAAAATAAAAAGAATGCATATTTTCCAAAATGGAATTGAATATGAATTATCCATTAGCCATTCAACATGATGTGCTATAGGTTATCACATGGTTTGTCTGGTATCAGGCCGTCTCTGTGTAGAGTTTGCATGTTCTCCCCGTGCATGCGTGGGTTTTCTCCGGGTACTCCGGTTTCCTCCCACATTCCAAAAACATGCTAGGTTAATTGGCCACTCCAAATTGTCCATAGGTATGAATGTGAGTGTGAATGGTTGTTTGTGTATATGTGCCCTGTGATTGGCTGGCCACCAGTCCAGGTTGGACAGCTGGGATAGGCTCCAGCACCCCTGCGACCCTAGTGAGGAAAAAGCGGTAGAAAATGAATGAATGAATGAATAAAAAATATTGTTTATTTTTTTATATTGTGTATTCTGTACTGCTTAACTGTTTCTGTTCTCTTGCTGCTGTGCAATGCAAATTTCCCCACTGAGGGACAAATAAAGGCATATCTTATTTTATCTCATGCTGTCGTTGCAGTGGCGCTATCCCATCTTTGCAGCTTATTCGGTTATGGGGGCCCTCCCGGTTACGTAAAGCAGCTATATGCAGCAGGAGGCTAATCCAGTGGCGTGACCTTAATGCCAATTAACAGATCATGGTGGAGAGAGGAGATGAGGTGGAGCGTAGCGTGACTGGGACTCCAGGTGTATGATGAGTGTCACACAGCTTGTCAAGTCAAGATTGCTACCTGCTTTACATGAAACGGCGTCAGAATGAAAGCGCTTGTTCCACCATGTTGGCAAATGTGTGCTTCTAGTTAGCGCTGCAGCTTGCCGATCAACTCTCCCGCATCCGTATTTCATCTATCTCACTTGCTGTACTCATCGGGGTCAAAGGTGAAGGGCTAGCTGGTGCTAACAGCAAGTCTCCACAATTGCCCAGTTATGTAATCGGCTACACCGCATGTGCCAGCTGCGGGAGGTAGACAGAAATGGACGGGATTTATTTATTTTCATTTTTAATCCTTATGTAAAAGTGAGGCCGTTGAAGGGGGGATAAATACATGAATACATTGTTTAATCTGATCTGTGCCACGGTGATATGGACAATTGTCATTCTGTCCTTAGGGGGGGGTGTCACGGCCTTTATAGTCAGTTGTTGTGATTCAGTTAGTCTGACAATGTGTGTAACGCGTATGGTGAAGGGATTTACAGCCTTAAACATAATTAATAATAAAGAATACACTACCTCTGAGCTATTTTGGGTACACTATGTACACACATATCATATTAAAAACAAACAAAAAAACCTTAAACTGTATTATGGAAAGCAGGAAGTGAACAAATGAAACAGTTACTGATTGTAAAAGTAAACTGTATTATGGAAAGCAGGAAGTGAACAAATGTAACAGTTACTGATTGTAAAAGTACCAGATGGAGGGGTAGGATTTTTTTTTTTTACCTCTGAGCTATTTTGGGTACACTATGTACACTATGTACACACATATCATTATTAAAAACAAAAAAAAACCTTAAACTGTATTATGGAAAGCAGGAAGTGAACAAATGAAACAGTTACTGATTGTAAAAGTAAACTGTATTATGGAAAGCAGGAAGTGAACAAATGTAACAGTTACTGATTGTAAAAGTACAAGATGCAGGGGTAGGATTTAATAAGTTTTGCTTCTTCCTACTCCTTTTGGACATGTGGAACTGTGAACTGATTATGTGATGCATTCAATTGTAATCTGATGCATGTTCAAATGAAATAAAACCATTACCATTACTAACATAATCTGGGCATTGCATGATTGTAAATACATTTCCATCATCACAATTCTCAAAAATTAGATTAGCCAGCGCTAGTATATATGTATATGAATATGAATATTTAATGTTTATTGGTTCCAAAAAGAATATACTGTATGTAATTAATGAGGAGTGAATGTCATGTCTACAATCAGGAGCCAATAAGGAAATAGCTTTAGGCTAACACCTGCTCTATGACATGCTCTTCCTGGGTAGCTTCAGCTTTTTCAGAACAAAACACGCCTGCGGCTATTAGTCTTCATCATGCAAACATGTTGTTCAACATCAAACGCTGCGGGTCCCATGACAACCCCGCATGTGGCTCATATTTATTATTTTTTTTTTATTCTTTCTCTCCATTAAGTGGTGCGGTGCCGTGATGAGGAACGTTCTGAAGTGGACATGCCTGCTGTTGCTTGTCGGCACGCCACATGCTGAAGGTAATTTTTTTTTAAGGTGACCGGAAGAAAGCGTCATACCACCTGTAGCGGAGATGTCAGTGTCTCACCATGAGCCAATCAGCTTCCTGTTTTCCGCTTATTCAATCGGACTCGTGTCCTTTTCTAGTATTGTTATTTTTAGCTTTACGCATTATTTTAGCAAGTTTAAGTGTTTCTAAAATCACAAATACTCCATCTATCCATCCATCCATCCATCTATCTCTCCATCTCTCCATCTCTCTATCTATCATCCATCCATCTCTCCATCTCTCTATCATCCATCCATCTCTCCATCTCTCTATCTATCATCCATCCATCTCTCCATCTCTCTATCTATCATCCATCCATCTATCTCTCTATCTCTCTATCTATCATCCATCTATCTCTCTATCTATCATCTATCCATCTCTCTATCTATCTATCATCCATCCATCTATCTCTCTATCTATCATCCATCCATCTATCTCTCTATCTATCATCCATCCATCTATCTCTCTATCTCTCTATCCATCCATCCATCCATCTATCTCTCTATCCATCCATCCATCCATCTATCTCTATCCATCCCCTAATAAGATAATATACAAGATATGCCTTTATTAGTCATTTAATTAATGATTAGAACATAATTTGTATTTTCACATTTTTATTTCCATTATGTTTTATTTTTTGTGTGATTATTAATTGGATTTTTTTAACCCTTGTATTATGTTACGGGTCAATCTGACCCGTTTCAGTTTGGAAACAAAAAGTTTGTGACTTTTCCTTTAACCTTATCTGTCCTTTGACCCGTAACATAATACAAGGTTAACTAGCATGATTTGTTAACCTTGTATTATGTTACGGGTCAATTTGACCCGTTTCAGTTTGGAAACGAAAAGTTTGTGACTTTTCCTTTGACCTTCTGTCTCATTTAGGGTCATTAACACAAAAACTGAAACGGGTCAAATTGACCTGTAACATAATACAAGGGTTAATGGTGGGATTATTTTTCAGTGGTGTACGTAGAATTACACAGCATCATATCGAAGTATTCCTAATAGAAATGAAAACAAACAATATATTGGATCTTCATAGACTGTTCAGGTGTACCTAATGTTGTGTCTGATTGGACCATTTCCATTTTCATCCACTCATGGACGTAAAGATGCTGCTTCTTTTAAATGTATCATGTGGGTCTGGGTTCTTGCTTCCAATCCCAGGTCACAGTCCTCCAGGGAAGCCCACACTGACCAGCTGTCGCTCCCCAGAAAAAGAGACCTTCACTTGCTGGTGGCAGCCGGGCACAGACGGCGGACTTCCCACCACGTATGCTCTGTACTACCGCAAAGAAAAGTTAGTAGCAAGCTTAACTTCCATTTCAGCTGACGTGTCGAGCTTTGCCGCTGCTCCACTATAGAATGTGATGTAAAAGTGATCTCTCACGGCACTGATCTCCACGACCTGTCTTCCAGCTCCGATGCGGTGTACCAATGTCCTGACTATGTCACGGCGGGGGAGAACTCGTGCTTCTTTAACAAGAACGACACGTCCATCTGGGTCAACTACAACATCACGGTCGTGGCCACCAACAGGCTGGGCAGCACCTTCTCCGACCCTGTGGACATCGACGTGGTCTATATTGGTGAGAGATGTGTGCCATTTTCCATGGAATGAGACCCCCTTTTCACCAAATCCAGTACACCATTTCCACCTGTACAGTCCCTGACAAAAGTCTTGTCGCTTATCCAAGTTGTAGGAACAACAAATAATAACTTGACTTGTAGTTGCTCAATTGGAATCAGAAATGACTTATATGAAAGGCAAAGCCCTCTAGATTATGCTTTTTATATCAAAATAAAGTTTTGTACCATTCATTGAGTTTTATCATTTAATTAGGACATAAAGGTCAGATTTTGCTTGGACAAAGGTCTTGTCGCATACAAAAAAATGTAGAAATAATACATATACTTAATGTTGAATACACAAATATGCTACAATAACATCAGAACATAAAGTCATTGTACCTTGGAAAAAAGAATTAATATTGTGTATGGCTTCCATGAGCTTGGAGGACTGCATCCATACGTCTTGGCAATGACTCAAATAACTCATCTGGAATGGCCAAGAAAGCAGTCTTGCAGGACTCCCAGAGTTCATCAGGAAGTTATTATTTGTTGTTCCTACAACTTGGATAAGCGACAAGACTTTTGTCAGGGACTGTACATACACCATTAAGACGTGTCACAACAGTCATTCATGCATACCAGAAATAAACACAATGACTTGAAATAATCCACAAAGTTGTACTATGTTCACTTGCTGAATACACTTAATGCAATTATTGCTCCTCCCACCAGCAGTTAATGATACGTGTAGAAATACACAGTATGACTTGAAATAATCCACAATATGCGCACTTGCGCACTCCTCTGTGTGGAGTTTACATGTTCCAGGTACTACGGTTTCCTCCCACATTCCAAAAAAACATGCTAGGTTAATTGGCCACTCCAAATTGTCCATAGGTATGAATGTGAGTGTGAATGGTTGTTTGTCTATATGTGCCCTGTGATTGGCTGGCCACCAGTCCAGGGTGTACCCCGCCTCTCTCGCCCGAAGACAGCTGGGATAGGCTCCAGCACCCCCGCGACCCTCGTTAGGAAAAGCTGCAGAAATTAATGAATGATTCTATTCTGCATGGTGGACGAGTGGTTAGCACGCAGCTAGAAGACATGGGTTCAATCCCACCCTCGGCCATCTCTGTGTGGAGTTTGCATGTTCTCCCCTTGCATGCGTGGGTTTTCTCCAGGTACTCCGGTTTCCTCCCACATTCCAAAAACATGCTAGGTTAATTGGCCACTCCAAATTGACCATAGGTATGAATGTGAGTGTGAATGGTTGTTTGTCTATATGTGCCCTGTGATTGGCTGGCGACCAGTCCAAGGTGTACCCCGCCTCTCGCCCGAAGTCAGCTGGGATAGGCTCCAGCACCCCCGCGACCCTCGTGAGGAAAAAGCGGTAGAAAATGAATGAATAATGGCTGACGTTTGATGGCCACCAGTCCAAAGGTGTACCCCCGAAGACAGCTGGGATAGGCTCCAGCACCCCCCGTGACCCTCGTGAGGAAAAGCGGTAGAAAATGAATGAATGAATGAATGATTGTATTCTCCCTAAACACAATGTCCTCCTTCCTCTTCAGTCCAGCCCAATCCGCCAGAGAACGTGTCGCTGACCATCATGCAGGACAAAGGTTGGCCCTTCCTCCGGGTGGCGTGGCAGCCGCCCCGCAAGGCCGACACACGCTCCGGCTGGATCACGCTTATCTACGAAATTGGCATCAGGCTGGAGCATGAAAACGAGTGGGAGGTACCGTATGTGCATGTCATGTAATTGTGTTTCAAAGGAAGTAGCGCACTCTAAGGGAGTCTTCCAAGGAGAGTGCTCGCACACACACGTTTTTTTAAAACATGTTTTCTTGTGTATCCAGACACACGTGGCGGGCCAGCAGAAGCTGTTTAACATTTTCAGTCTGCGGTCGGGCGGCGCTTACCTCGTTCAGGTGCGCTGCAAGCCCGATCACGGCTTTTGGAGTGAATGGAGTTCTGCTTCCCGCATCCGTTTTCCTGATTGTAAGCTATCGCACACAGACATGCGTACACATACACACATTCACAGAACATTCATGACAACCTAATCATAAACTATTTAGCAATTTCAGTTTTTTACTCCTCCCTTTCTACACTTGCATGACTGCAGGGATTGAAGATCGATGGATCTTTTTGTATTGAGTGGTGGAAAGAATAATAATGGATAGAATACCATTATACCACCTTGCAAATATAAGAAAGGGGGGGACCAAAGGGGGCTTCTTTCAGTCAATCAAATTTTACAAACTTTATTTCGTGGTTGTTTTTTTTACAATCTGTCTTTTTCTGTTCTAATAAACTTATTATAAAAATACCCCATTGAAATACGTTTAGTATGTTCTTAACTCCACCACCGACAAAGCTTTCATTAATAATGTGTGTGTTGTTTTTTTTTATATACTACATACTGTATACAGTATATGTTGTCTGTCACAGATTTCCATCGAGAGAAGTCAACGTGGATCGTCATCACGGTGTTTTGTTTCTTCATCTTCCTCATCGTTACATGGTTGTTGCACGTGAACAGTCACAGGTAAGGTGAAAGATTTAAGCAACTGTAGTTTTAAGTCAAGTCAAGTTTATTTGTATAGTCCTTAATCACAAAAGAGCCTCAAAGGGCTTAACAAGCAGGCAACAGTAGATCAGGGGTCCCAAACACGCGGCCCGTGGCCCAAATGTGGCCCGCAGGACACTAGTTTGAGGCCCCCGCCTCGATATGAAAGTTTAATGTTAGTGTGGCCCGCGCAAGTTTGATATCGATGTTGTATGGTATCATGTACCATGTTATCCTCCCTATCTGTGTGGAAGTGGTAAGTTTTTGGCGATTTAAGTTTAAAGGAAATAACTTGAAGGCTACCGTTTAAGTCGCTAGCTCTCTAGTTTGCGAGTTAGCATGTGTCTCAAGACCCTGCAGTTGCGCATTCAGAGTAGACATTCATTCAAATTTGACCTTTGTTTAGCTGTGATCATTCTTGTTCTGATTCTGATGTCTAATTTGTCTTCATTTTCATGGGAGAAGCGTGAAGCACTGCCTTCTGCCGCCTGTCCCTGGTCCTAAAATAAAAGGATTCGATCAGCAACTTCTTAAGGTAAATGTGGTCCACTCAGAGTCCTTGCATTTCTGCTGTCTTAAAATACAATAGAATAGAATACTAGCAGTGAGCGGTGAGGTTCATGGCTGGTGAGGCACTGACTTTTTACATGGGTGCAGGTTGCTCATTGAGAGGATATCCCAATATGATCCCAATTATTAGATACAAGGTTGAAACGTCCCATGGCACTCAGTACATGCAGAGTTTGTATCTCCTACTTTTGACTTTTCTAATTATGAGATAGAAAATCTGTGATTTCTAAAATCACAAATACTTCAACTTGCTGATATAGTTAATCTTCAAACAGCTAAAATAATGCATAAGGCTAAAAATAACCAATTATCTAAAAATGTCATCCAATACTTCTCTACAAGAGAGGAGAAATATGATCTCAGGGAAGAAGTACATTTGAAACACTTATATACTAGGACTACGTTAAAAAGCCGTAGCATTTCAGTATGTGGAATCAAACTATGGAATGGATTGAGTAAGGACCTCAAACAATGCACAACGATGAGCCAATTCAAGAAACAATACAAGCAGTTGATGTTTGCTAAATACAAGGATGAAGAGTCTTGAACCAGTCATGTGACTGTGTATATATCACTATATTGACACTTACTATGGTACACATTATGTCATTGGATGGTCATATCACCTCGTACTTCGGTACGTGACAAAAATAAAATTAAAACAAAAAAAAACCTTAAACTATATTAGGAAAGCAGGAAGTGAACAAATGTAACAGTTACTGATTGTAAAAGTACCAGATGGAGGGGTAGGATTTAATAAGCTTTGCTTCTTCCTACTCCTTTTGGACATGTGGAACTGTGAACTGATTATGTGATGCATTCAATTGTAATCTGATGCATGTTCAAATGAAATAAAACCATTACCATTACCAAGCATATGTCATAGTTTGGACTTTTTATAGGATAAAGCTCTACGTTGAGTTACACATACATTAGTTCGTTTTAATGAAGTAATGCCATTGTTCTCCCCACGCAGAACGGCAAGTCCGAAGCTATCTTCAGCGCACTGGTAGTGTCTGATTTCCCCCCGAGGTCATCATCAAACTACGAGGACCTTCTAGTGGAGTACTTGGAGGTGTATGTGCCAGAGGAGCAGCAGGTGATCCTGGAGGAAAGCAAGGAGCTCCATAGCAGTTGCTTCAAATCAGAGAGCTCCACATCCGACAGTGACTCGGGGCGGGGAAGCTGTGACAGCCACACCCTCCTAATAGATAAAGGGGGTCAGTCTAAAGAGAACGAGGACCGTCCAGTGAGAACCGAGGACCAGGTGGAAGCTGAAGACTGGGAGGAGGAGGGGTCGGACGCTAAAGAAGACATGGGTGGTGTAGATGTTCCCAGTGGAGGGAGGGTGAAGACCTGGCCGTCGGTGTTCACGAGCCCATCGGACCAGCAGATCTCACGAGAGCACTGCCTCTCCGACAGCATGATCATGATCACCGAGGGCGTTCTCGGACCGGACCCTTCAAAATTCTTGTTGAGCACCACAAAGCCGGCAGTTGCACAGCTGAGCAAGTCGGTCAAGTCCCGCAGCGACATCAACATCTCCACATTTGTCCACAAACAGTGGTCCGTGGACAGTGACGGGGTCCAGCCGGTCACGGAGGACACAACGGCGTTCCTGCAGCCATTCCTGCTCCAGGAACGGGATTACAGCAAGGTGAAGAGGGTGGGAACCGACAACACGCTGCTGCTCCAGAGATTGGCGGATGTGGACGGCTGCGAGGAGCAGACAATTTCTACTGGGATTGATCTTAAGACCAACCCCGTCTGTATGGACGCCACTGTGCCAGGACAGGAGGCAACAAGCGCTTATGTTGACACTGCTGCCATTTTCCCAATGCCAACTCACTGAGCATCTCCGTATCGGATGTCATGTGACCTCCCTTAGGTTTTTTAACATCCATCTCTGATTTTGAGATGACTGCAGGCTTTGTGTCAAAATGACCATATTCATCCAAGGATACAAAAATACAAGACGACCCCCTTATAATATCGGGGTGGGTACGGCACGAGTCAGGGGTGTCACCCCAAGTCCTGGTATAGGTCTTACACATTTCATGTCATTCTTAGTCTATTTGAGTGTTTCAGGTCAAAAATACGTTTTATGTCACTTAAAGCAGGGGTGTCAAAATTTGCGGCCGGCGGCTTGTTTATTATTGGTCCGCGGCACATTATAGATATGAAATGAAAGAAACAAAACAAACCCCAGCAAGTATCGGAGAAATGGAGCAAAAAGGCAAATGTAAAGAAAAAAGCTGACATTCTGATACTAATCATTTCATTTTATTACGTCTTTTTGATTTTTCCGTATGCGGCCCTCAGTGGGAAAAGTTGGGACACCTGATTTGCTCTTTTTTGCTCTATTTTTCATTCAGAGACTATTTTTGTACAGAAGACTACTACCTATTTAAATAATGCATTCTTTCTATAAGGGTATGTGACCAATTTATCAATTTATTTGATTTGTCTTGTATTTATTGCACGCTTCTGTGTATAGCTCCAATGTATTGTAAACTGAAATCAATGGACTTCGATGGGCAGTGGAACAAAATCTAAAGAATAATATACGGTACAATATTTAAAAAAATGCATACATTTTGTTCTGAAATAGGAATGGGCGATATGATCTAAAATGCATATTGCAGTATACATTGTAGCCTCTTGCAATAACCGGATTGCAAATAAATAAAGGAACTGAGAAGCCCATAAAAATGTTTTTTTTTATGTTTTTATTGTGCACAGGCTCACTCCTCCCCCTTCTAAAACCTCCTGCTAACTTGCGGTTGACTTCTCCTCTGATTTTGCATCAGTATTTGCAATAAAAGTGACTGTTGTAATTTGATAGGCTTGATTCAGCTCCAGTAACCCATCCCATATTCAGCTGGCATTGGTCGCTCATGACAAAGGTAACAACTAAACTTTGTACTCTGTGCTACTACCTGACTACTACATGATTTTTTTCCCTTATCTTACAAGTTATTCTTATTAGAATATGACTTTTTTCTCTTCATATTTTGAGGGTATTGTCATAAAATTACAAATGCCGTTTTAACCATTTCTGATGTTTTTTGCCAACCATTTCAACTGAATTTCTTCTTGTACATTTTTTTCTAGTAATTATGACTTTATTGACATCATATTTTTACTTTATTATCCTAACATTCTAACTTAAAAAAACAACTTTATTCATTATTTTGTTTGTCTCATAATACGGCTTTAAAAAAAATGTTCTCTTTAAAATTTCAATTACTCTATGCTATACTAAAATGATGTTATTCTTGTAAAATTAAGACCTTTTCATGTTAGATTGCAACTCTATTCTTTTAATATTTTGACCAACAACATTTTCATCATTCCAAAAACATGTTAGCTTCATTGGCTACTCCAAATTGTCCATAGGTGTGAATGTGAGTGTGAATGGTTGTTTGTCTATATGTGCCCTGTGATTGGCTGGCCACCAGTCCAGGTTGTACCCCGCCTCTCCCCCAAGACAGCTGGGATAGGCTCCAGCATGGTGTAGAAAATGGCTGTATGGCATATGGAATACAGGAAGTGAATAACTGTACAGCAACAGATGTGAAACTGATGGGGTGGGGGTAGGATTAAATCAGCTTCTTTCTTCCTCCTCCTCTAGGAACTGTGGAACTGTCAATCATATCTAACTTGTAAACCATAACCCCATTTGTCTGCATTATATCAAATATTTGGTTATCTTCTTAAAAACTGATGTCTTTATTATGTTTTGGTATAAATTAGAGTTTGTGTGTGTCCCGTATTCTGACCAGTGAGCTTGGCCACGCCCCTAAGTGCAACGCTTGAACGTCATTGGCTAAGGTTGGACATTCTTACAGGGTTGATTGAATTGACAGTTCACCTCCAAACTTGGAAGACGAGTGTGAAAGTGAACAGCTTGTAGTAGTTTACAACTACCTTTTATTACTACTTTTTAAAAAATGCTTAAAATTGTCTTCAGTCGTCAGCCACAGTCTGTGTGCGCTTTGGCTAAATTCCACTCAGCAGTCGGTAAGCTACCATGGAAACCACACCACTTTGCCACTTTGCCTGCTAGCTTACAATTGTTTGGGCTAACTTGTCTTCTGCTTTTCAACTTCACTTTTGACTCAATTATCACATAAATACCACCAAGTTGTATGAACAAAATGACAAAAACAGGGTAACCACGCTTTTGTTTTGTCACTTTGAACCCAGGACCAAGTGAATGTTTAACCCAACACTGAGCAGGGTAGACATTATTTACTTTTTATTGACTTGACTTGACTATTTTGCTCAAATATTTGTATGCGATGACAGGGAATAACTGTATTATTGACCAATTATGTTGGCTTAAATCTTTCTCCGGTGTTTTATTCTAATTATTAATTATTAATCATTAATTAATTCTTATCAATGGTAATGGTAATGGTTTTATTTCATTTGAACATGCATCAGATTACAATTAAGTGCATCACATAATCAGTTCACAGTTCCACATGTCCAAAAGGAGTAGGAAGAAGCAAAGCTTATTAAATCCTACCCCTCCATCTGGTACTTTTACAATCAGTAACTGTTACATTTGTTCACTTCCTGCTTTCCATAATACAATTTTCAATATATGTTACATATGTGTTTGTATTTTATGCTGGTAGCAGTTCAAAGCAAATATGACTTCTTGACACAAGTAATACAAAAGATGGGCTGTGCATTCTTTACAGATCTAAAGTAAATGTGTAGGGATGTGTTGGTCCAGTGGACTATAATGTCAATGTCTTAAATGCATAAAAACAAAGCGGCAAACATGATGGCTGGAAGAATAAAATGTCACTTACCTCAGTGCCACAATTCTTTGACAGGGTCGTTGTGTCAGAAGTCAGCCTGGAAAAATGCTCCTGCCGATGTGGAGATGCCTCCATGCAGCTTCACGCCAGAGGAATACAAGGTGGGAAAAACATTTGAAGGAAAACTGCACTCTGTTAGGAATTTTGTGATTGTCTGAGATATGAACACACGCTTTTCTCTATTCTGGCTGCTCTGAAATAAAAATAGACATGTCAATATTGCAGTGATGGGACACCGTCCAAAAACCTCCAACAAGGTTTTCATTAATTCATTCATTCATTCATTCGTTCATTTTCTACCGCTTTTCCTCACGAGAGTCCCAGGGAGTGCTGGAGCCTATCCCAGCTGTCTTCGGGCGAGAGGCGGGGTACACCCTGGACTGGTGGCCAGCCAATCACAGGGCACATATAGACAAACAACCATTCACACTCACATTCATACCTATGGACAATTTGGAGTCGCTAATTAACCTAGCATGTTTTTTTGGAATGTGGGAGTACCCGGAGAAAACCCACACATGCACGGGGAGAACATGCAAACTCCACAAAGAGATGGCCGAGGGTGGAATTGAACCCTGGTCTCCAAGCTGTGAGGTCTGCGCGCTAACCACTCGCCCGCCGTGCCGCGAATATTCATTCATTCATTCATTCATTCATTTTCTACCGCTTTTCCTCACGAGGGTTGCGAGGGTGCTGGAGCCTATTCCAGCTGTCTTCAGGCACCCTGGACTGGTGGCCAGCCAATCACAGGGCACATATAGACAAACAACCATTCACACTCACATTCATACCTATGGACAATTTGGAGTGGCCAATTAACCTAGCATGTTTTTGGAATGTGGGAGGAAACCGGAGTACCCGGAGAAAACCACGCATGCACGGGGAGAACATGCAAACTCCACAAAGAGATGGCAGAGGGTGGAATTGAACCCTGGTCTCCTAGCTGTGAGGTCTGCGCGCTAACCACTCGATCGCCATGCAGCCCTCCAACAAGGTTTTATCATTTTAAAAGCATCCTGTAACCATGTAGTAACAGGTACATTACAATAACAGGATAATATAATAATACAATAATACAGTCTACCTGTACTTGTCCTGAACATGGCGTTATAAAGCACGTTTTCATTGGCGGTGTTAGCTGCACACTTTTAACAGTACACATAAGAGAACATGGAACAGTATATCTTTCCCTTCTACATTTCCTCTCAGGGCATGTCTAAAGAGCGTATGATGGAGATCCGCAGGACAATCTGCCATCCAATGACCATGAAGGTTACGTACTACAAGAAGCCGGTGTTCATCCATCAGGGTCACATGCAATGGCTGTGGGACGTCGACGGAAGGCGATATCTGGACTTGTTTGCCGGCGTGGCCACTGTGAGCGTGGGTCATTGCCACCCGTAAGGTCCTTGTTTTTCTGTGAAGGAGAAAAAGCAACACTGGGTTTTTTCTGATTATTTATACTGACTCTTTGTGGGACACAGAAAAGTAATGGCGGCCGCAGAGAAGCAGATGAAGAAACTGTGGCACACCACCAGCATCTACGTTTATCCCG
Organism: Doryrhamphus excisus; assembly: GCF_030265055.1. NCBI lineage: Eukaryota > Metazoa > Chordata > Actinopteri > Syngnathiformes > Syngnathidae > Doryrhamphus > Doryrhamphus excisus. The sequence goes on from NC_080467.1 coordinate 6,467,956, forward strand.
GTCTTCAAGAGTACTGCGAAAAACTGGCATCCTATTTCCCCGATCCTCTCAAGGTACTGTGACCATTTCATACAGGACAGATCACAACGGGAATCTACTAAAAAGGCAAAACAATGATGCACTGAGCGATACTGTTCCTGTAAACCGCCACATTTTTTAACCTGCCCCAATACAAGCAGACTGTAACAAAACTGTGTTCCACAATGATTGTTTTCCCTGGCCAGGTGGTCTATCTGACCAACAGTGGTTCAGAAGCCAATGACCTGGCCATGTTGATGGCCAGATTGTACACTGGAAACTTTGACATCATCACATTCAGGTATCGCCTTTTTCTGTGTTCATCTAAAATATACGTACTGTACAGTGGGGCAAAAAAGTATTTAGTCAGCCACCAATTGTGCAAGTTCTCCCACTTAAAAAGATGAGAGAGGCCTGTAATTTTCATCATAGGTACGCTTCAACTATGAGAGACAAAATGAGAAAAAAAAATCCAGATAATCATATTGTTTGATTTTTAAAGAATTTATTTGCAAATCATGGTGGAAAATAAGTATTTGGTCAAAAACAAAAGTTCATCTCAATACTTTGTGATATACCCTTTGTTGGCAATGACAGAGATCAAACGTTTTCTGTAACTCTTCACAAGATTTTCACACACTGTTGTAGGTATTTTGGCCCATTCCTCCATGCAGATCGCCTCTAGAGCAGTGATGTTTAGGGGCTGTCGCTGGGCAACACGGATTTTCAACTCCCTCCAAAGATTTTCTATGGGGTTGAGATCTGGAGACTGGCTAGGCCACTCCAGGACCTTGAAATGCTTCTTATGAAGCCACTCCTTCGTTGCCCGGGCGGTGTGTTTGGGATCGTTGTCATGCTGAAAGACCCAGCCACGTTTCATCTTCAGTGCCCTTGCTGATGGAAGAAGGTTTTCATTCAGAATCTCACGATACATGGCCCCATTCATTCTCCCATTTACACGGATCAGTTGTCCTGGTCCCTTTGCAGAAAAACAGCCCCAGAGCATGATGTTTCCACCCCCATGCTTCACAGTAGGTGTGGTGTTGTTTGGATGCAACTCAGCATTCTTTCTCCTCCAAACACGACGAGTTGAGTTGATACCAAAAAGTTCTATTTTGGTTTCATCTGACCATATTACATTCTCCCAATCCTCTTCTGGATCATCCAAATGCTCTCTAGCAAACTTCAGACGGGCTTGGACATGTACTGGCTTCAGCAGGGGGACACGTCTGGCACTGCAGGATTTGAGTCCCTGGCGGCGGAGTGTGTTACTTATGGTAGCCTTCGTTAATATGGTCCCAGCTCTCTGCAGGTCTTTCACTAGGTCCCCCCGTGTGGTTCTGGGATTTTTGCTCACCGTTCTTGTTATCATTTTGACCCCACGGGGTGAGATCTTGCGTGGAGCCCCAGATCGAGGGAGATTATCGGTGGTCTTGTAGGTCTTCCATTTTCTCACAATTGCTCCCACAGTTGATTTCTTCACACCAAGCTGCTTAACTATTGCAGATTCAGTCTTCCCAGCCTGGTGCAGGTCTACAATTTTGTTTCTGATGTCCTTTGACAGCTCTTTGGTCTTGGCCATAGTGGAGTTTGGAGTGTGACTGTCTGAGGTTGTGGACAGGTGTCTTTTATACTGATAACCAGTTCAAACAGGTGCCATCAATACAGGTAACGAGTGGAGGACAGAGGAGCTTCTTAAAGAAGAACTTACAGGTCTGTGAGAGCCACAAATCTTGCTTGTTTGTAGGTGACCAAATACTTATTTTCCACCATGATTTGCAAATAAATTCTTTAAAAATCAAACAATGTGATTATCTGGATTTTTTTTTCTCATTTTGTCTCTCATAGTTGAAGCGTACCTATGATGAAAATTACAGGCCTCTCTCATCTTTTTAAGTGGGAGAACTTGCACAATTGGTGGCTGACTAAATACTTTTTTGCCCCACTGTATATGGTGATAATTATAGGTTATCACATGGTTTGTCTGGTATCAGGCCAGGTATCATGCCCCCAAGTGTCAGTATCAGCCCGAGACCGAAGGTCGACCATTTTGTTTCAGTTTTCAGTTTATTACATGTATTATATCTAAACAGTGTAAACACAATAATTGCAAAAATATTTCAACAATAGGGCGGCATGGCGGTCGAGTGGTTAGTGCGTAGACCTCACAGCTAGGAGGACCAGGGTTCGATTCCACCCTCGGCCATCTCTGTGTGGAGTTTGCATGTTCTCCCCGTGCATGCGTGGGTTTTCTCCGGGAACTCCGGTTTCTTCCCACATTCCAAAAACATGCTAGGTTATTTAGCCACTCCAAATTGTCCATAGGTATGAATGTGAGTGTGAATGGTTGTTTGTCTATATGTGCCCTGTGATTGGCTGTTGACCAGTCCAGGGTGTACCCCGCCTCTCGCCCGAAGACAGCTGGGATAGGCTCCAGCACCCCTGCGACCCTCGTGATTAAAAAGTGGTAGAAAATGAATGAATGAATGATTTCAACAATAATATTTTATCAACAGTCTTATCTTATCAGACAATCTGACAATTAAAGTTCCATTAATCAAGTTTGGGTTTTTTGATGACTGGAGAAGCACTAGGAATATTTATAGTGTGTGTTCACGCTCGTGCGCTGTTCTCTGATTGGTTGTTTTACGGGCACGATACCAGAGCTGACAGCTACGGGGGCTGATACTGGACATGGTTAAACTCTATATTTTATCAGTATCACTGCCCTGGGCTTTGACACAGTATCATTTCGGCCTTTTCCTGTATCATTCATGGGCGGTTTCTAGGGTACAGGGCCAATTAATACTGTAGTATGTGATAATAACTGGGAGCAATGATTGTCTTTTCAGGCTGTTTTCTTAGCTTGCTGTGTATCTTGGTACAAGTGGACAACGCTACTGTATTCTAAGAGAATATTTGTCATATTTGAAATCGGACTGTTTATCTCTCGCAGAGGATCATACCACGGCGGTAGCCCACAGAGCATAGGTCTGACTTCAAACTCAAGTTACAAGTACCCAGTCGCCATTGGATTAGGCTGTACAAATGTAAGTACGTAGGACTCACGTTTACTCTACACCGCAAGGCACTAACAGAATTACCACGTCCAATATGTTGGACCGTGTTGACTTTCTCTCCGCCCTGAAAACAGACCATGTGTCCTGACGTGTTCAGAGGTCTGTGGGGAGGGAGCCACTGCAGAGACTCTCCCGTGCAGACTATCAGAGACTGTAATTGTGCCCAAGGTACGCAGCAGCACACTCGCCACTCTGTTGTTAATTCTTCTGCTCGCAACATATTCCTTCAAGTCAAGCATATATTCTGGAATATACTGTGTTTCTTCGCCCACTAAGTAAAACGAAAATCATGCTGTTTGGTAACAGCAGAAAGAACACGTACCAGTAGACGGTGTAGTCATTGAAAGGGTGAAGGAAAATAAATTTCCGGGGATCACAAGAGATGAAAATATGAGCTGGAAACCTCATATATACAACATAAGGTGGCCAGAAATATTTCAATATTGAACAAAGCAAAAGTTGTTCTCAATCAGAAATCACTCCACACTCTTTATTGCTCTCTAGTTCAACCATATCTTACTTATTGTGTGGAAATATGGGGTAATAACTATAAAAGCAATATTCACTCATTAAATGTACTGCAAAAAAGGTCAGTAAGGATAATTCATAATGCCGCCTACAGAGAACTTACTAACTCCTTATTTCTAAAATGACAAATACTTCAACTTGCTGATATAGTTCATCTTCAAACAGCTAAAATAATGCATAAGGCTAAAAATAACCAATTACCTAAAAATGTCATCCAATACTTCTCTACAAGAGAGGAGAAATTGGATCTCAGGGAAGAACTACATTTGAATGTATGGTCATATCACCTCGTACTTCAGTACGTGACAAAAATAAAAAAAATAAAAAATAAAACAAAAACAAAAATTAAAAAACTTAAACTATATTAGGAAAGCAGGAAGTGAACAAATGTAACAGTTACTGATTGTAAAAGTACCAGATGGAGGGGTAGGATTTAATAAGCTTTGCTTCTTCCTACTCCTTTTGGACATGTGGAACTGTGAACTGATTATGTGATGCATTCAATTGTAATCCGATGCATGTTCAAATGAAATTAAATCATTACCATTACTAACATAATCTGGGCATTGCATGATTGTAAATACATTTCCATCATCACGATTTGCATAAAGGCCAAGAGTATATTCCCTTTTTGTCACTGAAAAGTGGACAAAACAACGAAAGTTCAAAGTCTACTGTCAATCATTGACCGTCTTCTCTTGATGTTTAGAAAACCTGTAAATGACTTAGAATATTTCAACTGACAGGAAAAAAATAAAAATAAACTGACTGGACTGAGACTGTGAGGTTGTGACCGTAAACTTCAAGAAATGTAGTTTAATAAAAAGCAAGATGGACTCCCTCTGACAATGCATATGTTGTTTCATCCCCACAGGCCACTGCATGGCTAATGACCATTACATTGACCAGCTCAAAGAAACGTTTGCCACCAGCGTTCCCAGTAACATTGCCGCTTTCTTTGGAGAGCCTATTCAGGTGTAGTTTTTCCACACCATAAATTCCATTTACTGCACTGGACTGTACCTCCTCCCTATTAAAGCTATACTAAATACACTATACGTATATACTATATATGTATGTACTTATGTAGTATTAGTAAATGTATAGTACATAAAGAAAAGCTGTGCACTGACATATTTTGTTTTTGCAGGGAGTCGGGGGAGCAGTGCAGTATCCTAAAAAGTACCTCAAGGAGGCGTACAAACTTGTAAGAGAGCGAGGAGGCATCTGTATCGCTGATGAGGTTGGATGCATACTTGCATACTTTAACTTGTCTGTATTTTGTATTTACAGTAGAGGTGTCACAAGATCTTGCGAGATAAAAAACGTGACAAGATTTCTCTTTGAGAAAAAACTCTTTTTATCTTGAATAAAAATCAATCCTGCACACTTCCATCAAAGCTAACGCTGTACATCATATCTAATGTTTTCAGGTGCAGACTGGATTTGGGCGAACAGGGAGCCACTTCTGGGGTTTCCAAGGTCACAATGTCATTCCTGACATGGTTACTATGGCTAAGGGCATCGGGAACGGCTTTCCGATGGGAGCGCTAGTTACGACACGGGGTGAGACGTGAGACTTTACCCGGACTTCAGCAAGAGCTGATCAGCTGTGATTAGTATCGGACTTGGGGAACAGTGCTGCATGGAGTATTATGGTACCACGAGCCTAGTAGTGTGTCCAGAACAGCAGGGGTGTCCAAACCTTTTCCACCGAATGCTGAAGGACGCAATGGTCACTATGATAATTTGGAAAAGCAACACATGTAGCTATGCTAGTAAGTTATATATAAAATATATATCATTGGGATTTAGGTGGTTCCAAATATTCCAAATATTTCAACTGTCTTTTTAAATAATCTTCGTACATGTACTTCAAATAGGGACTGCATGGTGGACGAGTGTTTAGCAAACAAGCCACACAGCTAGGAGACCAGGGTTCAATTCCACCCTCTGCCATCTCTGTGTGGAATTTGCATGTTCTCCCCGTACATGCGTGGCTTTTCTCCGAGGACTCCACTTTTCCCCCCATCCCAAAAACATGCTAGGTTAATTAGCCACTCCAAATTGTCCATAGGTATGAATGTGAGTGTGAATGGTTGTTTGTCTATATGTGCCCTGTGATTGGCTGGCCACCAGTCCAGGGTGGACCCCGCTCCAGCACCCTGAAAATGAATGAATGTACTTCCATTATTCCCATAACATAGCTTTTCCCTCAACATAATTTTCCAAAAATAACCACATTATTTTGTTTGGTTTGGCTTTGAAGTCTGTGCTACTACCTGATGACTACATTATTTTTTCCCTTATCTTACAAGTTATTCTTATTAGAATATTACTTTTTTTTCTCCTCATATTTTGAGGAAATTGTCATAAAATGACAAATCAGCATTTACCATTTCTGATGGTTTTTTTGCCAACCATTTCAACTGAATTTCTTCTTGTAATTTTTTTCAAGTAATTATGACTTTATTGCCATCATATTTTTACTTTATTATCCTAACATTCTAACTTGAAAACGTTATTCATTATTTTGTTTGTCTTTTTCAACTCTATGCTACACTAAAATGATGTTATTCTCGTAAAATGAAGACCTTTTCTTGTTAGATTGCAACTCTTTTCTTTTAATATTTTAACCATTCCCGACAAATTATTATTGCTTTTTCCATTTTTGGCCTATTGTTTCTTTTTTTTATTTTAAGAATGTGCCACAGACTGCAAATGGCCCCCCACCACCGGTATACAGTATATAGCCCTCCATTTACCACGCATCCTTGAAGTTAACACATGTACTTTATACATTATTGATAGCGGAATATTCTGACTGACTTCCAGAGATCGCAGACGCTTTGACAAAGGGCTACCACTTCACCACCTTCGGAGGGAATCCTATGGCCTGTTCCATTGCTTCATCCGTCCTTGATGTAAGAGCTTCTCTTTCTCTAACAGTCTCATCAGTGGCACATAAACTACACATCATAACTATACCAAAACCCAGAACAAAAACCCACGGTGAGGTAGCATTTAGGCCCCCACCTGTGGAACAGCCTGCCGGAGAGCCTCAGGACTGCAGAGACTGTTGATATTTTTAAAAGAAGATTGAAGACACACCTTTTTAATCTGGCTTTTAACTAATATTTTAAACTTTTGAGTCCTATTTTATGCTCTTAGTCTTTAGTTTTTAACTCCAGTGTTTCCTCGGGGGGGGGGGGGGGGGGGGGGGGGGTCCTCCACACTGGGGGCTGTGTCGGGTCTGCTGAGGGGGTGCTGTCATTGGGTCCCTTCGACCCGGCCGGCTGGGGGTTCCTCCCTTTGATGTGGGGGTCCGCCCGTCTGTCGGAGACGGGGGGCCCGGGTGCTACCGCGGCCTGCGGCTCCTACCAGTGTGGACGGCCCCAAAGGTGGCGTCTCCCGACTGTGTGTGATTGTTTGTGTGTGTGTGTGTGTCTAGTATGGAGGGTGGCAGGGAGGGGCTTTCTTTGTAATTGTTTTTTTTTAATTGTGGTAATTGTTTTTAATTCTATAAAGCACTTTGTGTTGCATGTCCTTGCAGGAAAAGTGCTCTACAAATAAAGTTGATTTGATTTGGTGAATGACCATAAACACACATGCTGATGTTAGCTATTGTTGTACCTTAGCTCTTTTTTCTTCCCCTCAGCTTCCCCTTGGATAAAACTTATGTATGAAACTCATCTTTCTCCGCTTTGTAGTGGCATGGCGTGGTTTGGTTTTCAGATTCTTGTTAGGATTTGAGGGGCAGCGGAGGTCTGACTGAGGTGTGTCTCACTAATGCTGTCTTTACACATTTGCATGAACGTCCATCAGACCATCAAAGAAGACGGCACACAGCAGAACAGTCTTGAGGTCGGCACGTATCTGATGACGGGACTCGCCAAGCTCAGAGACAAGCATGAGATTATCGGTGACGTCCGAGGCAAAGGCCTGCAGATCGGCGTGGAAATGGTCCGAGACAAGGTACAAGCATTTTAGGCACATACCCCCCTGGGGGTACGCGTACTCTACTTTGGGAACCTATGACGCAGAAGTGACAATTTAGCGTCTTTATTGTCTGTACATGTCCTTTCAAAGAAAAACATCTTGTCTTAGCGTTGATGCTAAAATAAGAACTGAATCATTTTCCATCATCAGCCAGTGGCTAAGTGCCTTTCGCCATGGTAACTGACCAACACATCCTCCCCCCAACTCTTGCTCAATAGGCTACCGATGTTCCACTCCATTTCTATAAGATGCTCAAAAAAGCAAATCCCACCTTGTTGAAAATTGCAACCAGGAACTCTAAAATCCCGATTTCTGAGTACAAATGGAACGCAGCATTCGTGGTGAATTAAAAAAAATTAATATTTTTGTAGTGAGAGCACAGAAAACATGTTTATGGCTTTCTGAATACATTTTTACCATTATTATTAGAGGCCTGTAGACATGCAATAACACCCCTGTAGTTACTTGTACATTATTAGTACACTATTAGTCTTGCTTTACAACATATTTACATATTGCTGATATACACATATACACATATTTATTTATTTATTTTAAAAAAAAATTATTAAAAACTGGAAAAAAAATCAATAAAAAAACTATCTTCAATGCTTTTGCTTCTACTATACCCTACACTTTTTCAGTACTTTGGTTCCGGTTCTCCACACCAAAATATCTGATAAAACTAAAAAATTTTTTCCAAAAAGCGTGGAGAGAGGGGTGTCTGTACTTGATGACAATACTTTTAACTCCCATACTGTTCTGTACTTTGGGGCGGCAGCGGCTGTTTTAAAATGCGCTACGTAAACAAACCCTGACCTTGACCTGTAATCTCCACAGGCCAGCAGAGCCCCTCTTTTGCCTCAGGACATGGCTGAGATCTTTGAGGACATCAAGGACATGGGCGTCCTCGTAGGAAAGGGCGGAGTTTATGGACAGGTAATTAACAGCAATTCAGATTGTTTCTTTGTGTTTGGCTTTGGGTTGAGTTGGAGCCAGAGTTGGACATACAGTCACTAAACCAGGTTCATTCAGGATCCGGTCAAATTCTAGGGTCAGAAGTTCTTTAGAATTAGTGCTCAAACTTCCTGGGACTTTGCCATTGTTCTGAGTATTAGTCGATGGTCAAACAAATCATTTTATGCTGCTAAAGTCATCATGAGAATCAACCAAACATAATGAGAAGTTCATTTCTGGTTTGCATGTGACGTCACATCCAGTTGCAGTCAAATAGTAAACTTGTATCTCGTTTTTCCATCTCCAAGGCACCCAAAGCGCTTTGACACTGTTGTTCTTGCATGTGAAAAATCATGCAGTCATTTCCCAACAAGTTACGACTAAGATAAGGGAAAAAAATTAGTAAAAATTATTTTTGGGGGGCTTATTTTGTTGAAATGGTTTCCTGACAAAGTCAAAAAGCCTTGATGCAATAAACAAATGTTAGGATTCTTTTTATGTATGGCACGGCGGTCTAGTGGTTAGCGCGCAGACCTCACAGCTAGGAGACCAGGGTTCAATTCCACCCTCGGCCATCTCTGTGTGGAGTTTGCATGTTCTCCCCGTGCATGCGTGGGTTTTCTCCGGGTACTCCGGTTTCCTCCCACATTCCAAAAACATGCTAGGTTAATTGGCCACTCCAAATTGTCCATAGGTATGAATGTGAGTGTGAATGGTTGTTTTTCTATATGTGCCCTGTGATTGGCTGGCGACCAGTCCAGGGTGTACCCCGCCTCTCGCCCGAAGACAGCTGGGATAGGCTCCAGCACCCCACGCGACCCTCGTGAGGAAAAAGCGGTAGAAAATGGATGAATGAATGAATGAATGTAAAACGGGTCAGTGCCGACCCTAACACAAGAGGAAGGTTAAACACCCTGCTTTACGGACTCGACCATTAACAGGATGTACCAATCTTTTTTATGTCTACCTCAGACCTTCCGCATCAAGCCCCCCATGTGCATCACCATGGAGGACGCCGATTTCTTCCTGTCAGTTTTTAACAAGTCCATCCAGAACTACATGGAGAGAAGACGTCTCACATGAAGCCTAGACGAGGAAGAAAAACAGACTACCTCACAAAAGGTGCTGCTATCAACACTGAAACTGCCAAGAGTATCACTAATCTACCATTGATGTTTTGTCTAACCGTTACACAAAAGGTTATGTCATGACAAAAAACAACACAAGTTGAAGATAGTTCATTTAGATGTGCGTTGACGCAACACAGTATTACGGCTATGATATACTCTACTATACTCTAAATAGTATCTATACATACTATACACACACATTTACATATATAGATCAAATAAAAGAATTGTTTTTTGTTCTCATTTAAAAATTGTGTGGAGGTTTGTACTTTTATAAATGAGGGTAATTTTGAAAAAATAAAAAGCCGAATGAGGGCGGCACGGTAGTCGAGTGGTTAGCGCGCAGACCTCACAGCTAGGAGACTAGGGTTCAATTCCACCGTGTGGAGTTTGCATGTTCTCCCCGTGCATGCGTGGGTTTTCTCCGGGTACTCCGGTTTCCTCCCACATTCCAAAAACATGCTAGGTTAATTGGCCACTCCAAATCGTCCATATGTGCCCTGTGATTGGCTGGCCACCAGTCCAGGGTGTAACCCACCTCTCGCCTGAAGACAGCTGGGATAGGCTCCAGCACCCCACGCGACCCTCGTGAGGAAAAGCGGTAGAAAATGAATGAATGAAAAAGGGGGAGGGGGGAAAATAGGATTCATACTGTCACACTCTGAAAACATTCCATGTTTTAATGATCATGTATGTCCTAGCCAAGGGGATGGGGGCGCCATTGCGTTAGGACTCAAATGGGATCACCAGCCTAGTAGTCATGGGAAAAGCAAGTTTGCATCAAACTGGAGTCAAAAGTTCAAACTGCGTCATCTGTTCTTGCGTTTGTCCTTTCTGCTCCTGCTGGCCGAGACTGGGGTGGCGTTTGAGGAGAGAGCGGAGGCATGGCCGCTGGACTTCAGATGGTCAAAGAGCTTGTTTCTCGTAGGGAAGTCTCCATTACAGGTCACACAGCGGAGGTTTATTGCCTTCTGGATGTGGGAAGAACAATATGAACATTTTAGCACGCGTGAAGATGGAATCATTCCATTTTCCAGACACAGCCTTCTCCATCGCTGCCCCCACCCGTGCTTGCCCCAACCTCCCTACCTTCAAAAAACAACTCAAAACCCACGTGTTCAAATCCGTTTTTTAATGTCTAACTTTTTATACGGGACTGCTGCACACCACCTTTTAGCCTTGTTTTAGCTCTGAATGAATGATTGGATATTGTATTTTAATGCATCGTTTACTGGCCAGCCAATCACAGGGCACATATAGACAAACAACCATTCACACTCACATTTATAGCTATGGACAATTTGGAGTGGCCAATTAACCTAGCATGTTTTTGGAATTTGGGAGGAAACCGGAGTACCCGGAGAAAACCCACGCATGCACGGGGAGAACATGCAAACTCCACACAGAGATATCGAGGATGGAATTGAACCCTGGTCTCCGAGCTGTGAGGTCTGCACGCTAACCACTCGACCGCCGTGCAGCCCACAAATAAAATGTATTATTATATTTACAAATATTACAAATTTCCCCACTGAGGGACGAATAAAGGCATATCTCAGGGGTGGGCAAACTACGGCCCGGGGGCCACATCCGGCCCGGGGGCCACATCCGGCCCGGGGGCCACATCCGGCCCGGGGGCCACATCCGGCCCGGGGGCCACATCCGGCCCGCCAAGTGTTTGAATACGGCCTGCCCGATCTTTCCAAAGTATTTCATTTAAACTCAACATGCAACCTGGCATCATGGCTTGAGCCAACCTTTTGATGGTTTTTATCAATTTCGTTATTTGATGTGGTCTGTTGTTTACAAAGTGCTCCTGAAAAAAGGGACACAAGCACATAATAATAATAACAATAATAATAATATATATAATATATTTTAAAATAATATATATATAATATAAATTATATAGATAATATAAAATATAAAATATTTCAATACAAATATACAATTATAAATAATAATAGCAGATTGCATGACACTTTTACAGATAATAACAATAATACCAGGTGGACTGTTATGTGTAAAATATATAGTCTGGCCCCCTGTCAATTTTGTTAAATCAATGCGGCCCGCGAGTCAAAAAGTTTGCCCACCCCTGGCATATCTTATATTAATATTTCAGTTATAAGCCACTTAACAGGGCCAAAATGTGGCACCAGATTGGCGAGGTGTGTACGTTATAATAGAATGTATCATGAGCCAAAAATATACAGTATATGAACATACAAAGAAAATGTCATTTATCCGGGCTCGGGAACGCCGATGGACATCGGTGTGGTCTAATTGATCCAAATATTATTGACATTGTTGCATTGCTTACATAGGCACGATGAATTATTTTACAAATTTTACGTTTTTGCTCATGTTGAGTTATTTTGCAGAAATCGTATGTGCTAAAATAATTTTATTGATGCCGTTAGACTTTCTGACATTGTTTGAATTTACTGTTAATTCCGGACTATAAGCCGCCACTTTCGTCACATGCTCTGACCCCGGGGCTTTAACGATGACGTAAAATGTAATCATGTCAAATAATAATGTAGAGAGTAAGTAAGAAGTGTCAGTATCAGCAATATAGGCCGTGTATTTACTCGGAATCCAACCTCTGCCCTTCATCTGCATGGAAGGCAAAGGTTGAACAGCTGGTCATTGTTCTGAGTCTTTTCGGACTCTAAAAAGGCAAAGTTAGGCAATTGTGGTTCTTTCAATTTCCCATGAATCCAAAGGAATATGGCGCTGAGATCATTTCAGGTGCACTCTTGTACCAACCTCAGGAAACTGTTCTCCTGGATGTGATGATTTGATGTTCTTTGGTGTGTCTTTTCCTGCCTGCTTTGGCTGGGTCTTGGCAGAGCTGGACAGGTAGAGCGAAAGGAAATGTTACAACACAAAAGAAAATACTATCAATGCAGAAAAAAAGCAATCGATGACCTCTTGGCTTCAGTTGGGGGGTGAAGATGCTCTGGTTCCTCGGCCACTGCTGAGCTGGGCGAGATCTCAGGAGTCTCTTCAGGAGGATCTTCAGCACTTGCTGTTGGCGTCGGATCCTCCTTTTCCACTTCCACTTCCTCCCCAACTGGAGCGCTCTGCTTAAGAGAAGAGACGCATGTCACACAGTACGAGCCAAGCTTAGGCGACTTCACTTGAGCATCACTTACACTTGCGGCTTTCTGCTGCCTCTTCTTCTTCTTCTGCCTTTTTGACAGCCTGTGTGGTGAAACAAGACAGATTCTGGCGAGGGAAGCACAAGGTCTCACGCAAATCTTTCTCACAAGGACTTACTTTTGTCTTGGTTTGTCCTCCTCCTCCTCATCTTCCTCCTCCTCCTCCTCCTCAATGCCATCTTGCTCATCCAGGGTCATTGCGAGTGAGTCGTCTTCTTCCAACTGTTGCCGCAGCAAAGCAACCATCTCTTTGTGTTTTTTGGATTTCTCGTGGTTTTTCATACTGAAAAGAAACAATTGTGAATAAATAGGTTAGATCAGGGGTCTCAAACACGCGGCCCGCGGGCAAAAATGTGGCCCGCAGGACACTAGTTTGAGGCCTCCGCCTTGATATGAAAGTTTAATGTTTGATATGGATGCTGTATGATATCATGTACCCAGAAAAAATTATTACGTTTGATTAATGTTCATGTTAAAGGTTAAATAACTGTTAATAGTTATCCTCCTTATCCGTGTGGAAGTGGTAAGTTTTTGGCTATTTAAGTTTAAAGGATATAACTTGAAGGCTACCGTTAAGGTCGCTAGCTCTCTAGTTTGCGAGTTAGCATGTGTCTCAAGACCCTGCAGTTGCGCAATATGTTGTAAATAAAAAAAGTATAAATGTGACTATAGTCGTGTTTTGTCATGTCTACAGGGCTCTAATAATGCTTTGTTCATTTTAATCTGAAAAAAATAATTTTTCTACCCACCAACTATATGTGGTTTCTTAAGTTTTTATTATTTGCCGTTTTATTATTATTATTATATTTATTTATTACTGATTGATTGATTTTCTTTATTCTTGATTTGTTTATTTTTCATCTTATTTTGTGTAGAAAAATAAAAAGTAAGATATTTGAGAACAGTGGAATGTTTTAGAGCTTTTCTTGTATAAAATTGGAACCAAAGCGAAGTTTAAAAAAAAAAAAAATTTAATAAATGCGTTTTTTGTTTTTTTTTTAAAACCTGATGCGCCCCAGTCTTACCCAGACCCGAGCTCCAGTGGCCCCCAAGTAAATTGAGTTTGAGACCCCTGGGTTAGATGTTGACATTATTGTATTTTTTTTTGCTGTCAAACAGAGACATCTGCTGGCAAATATGAGAACTGCATAGCATTGCTAAAAATACTGCACAGTGTATCCGGATTTTCCCAAAAATGTGTACATGTTGGCAGGTCTGATAATGTGTGGGAAATCAGAATACATAAGTTGACACTAGCGAGGCTGGCACATCAGAAATGATCATGTGACAGTCAGCTAATTAAAGCCATTTGTTGGAACATGAGTATGTTGGGAAAATACCAAAAATCAAATATAATCACTCACGCTTTGTCCGATTTGAAGGATTTGTCACAGGCCGGACAGTAGAGATCAAGGTAATAGTCCACGTCTGCATTTGGTTGCTCTCCATCTGGAGTTGGATCAGGTATGTCCTCAGAAAAGACAGAACAAGACATGTAGGCATAAAGAATGCAAACAGCCGACTCACGCGGTCCTTCCTCCAAAGTCTCCGGCTCGTCACCCTCGCTCTCAGACACGTCTCCGAACTCTTCCCCGTACTGAGCCTCCATCTGCTGCAGCTCCTTCTCCAATTCCGACATGGCCGCCCAGCTCTGCTCCTTGTACCCCTCCGCCAGCCTTTGGACACAGACAGCCAAATAATATTTACCACGTCAAATGTTCCGGCAATTTTCCACCACTCACTTAGCCTGACTGAGCCTCTGCTTGCGCCTCATCTCCTCCACCTTCTTGCTCTTCTGTGCATTGCGCTCCTCCGTCTCCTTGCGGTGCGCCTGCACTCGACGGTCACGCTTGCGCACAAAGGCCACCAGCTGGCGCACCAGCTCGTTGCGCTCCTTCCGAGCCTTGTCTCTGGTCTTCTTGTTCTCTTTCTCCATGGCTCTCTTCTCCCAGCGGTTGGACCCCTGCCTGGTGTCGTATTCCTCCTTCCAGGCAAAATTTTTGCGTGTGCAGAAGCTCTGCCAGTAGCCGTAAAAGGCGTGCACCACCTGTGACATCGGAATATAACATCAGACTCTATGGATACCCTCAAACCAAAGGAGGGTTTAACCATTCAAATCACCCGCTGGAAAGAAAACCTGGAGCAGGGGTCTCAAACTCAATTTACTTGGGGGCCACTGGAGCAAGGGTCTGGGTGAGACTGGGCCGCATCAGGTTTAAAAAAAAAAACGCATTTATTAAAAACAGAAAAATGAATAAATTTTGCTTTGGTTCCGATTTTCTACAAGAAAAGCTCTGATTCCACTGTTCTCAAATATCTTAATTTTTATTTTTCTACACAAAATAAGATGAAAAAAAAATAAACAAATCAAGAATAAAGAAAATCAATCAATCAGTAATAAATAAATATATTAATAATAATAAAACGGCAAATAATAAAAACTTAAGAAACCACATATAGTTGGTGGGTAGACAAATTATTTTTTTCAGATTATAATTAAAGCATTATTAAAGCCCTATAGACATAACAAAACACGACTATTGTCACATTTATACTCTTTTTATTTACAACATATTGCGCAACTGCAGGGTCTTGAGACACATGCTAACTCGCAAACTAGAGAGCTAGCCACCTAAACGGTAGCCTCCAAGTTATTTCCTTTAAACTTAAATAGCCAAAAAAAATACCACTTCCACACGGATAGGGAGGATAACTATTAACAGTTATTTAACCTTTAACATGAACATTAATCAAATGTAATAATTTTTTCTGGGTACATGATACCATACAGCATCCATATCAAACTTGCGCGGGCTGCACTAACATTAAACTTTCATATCAAGGCGGGGGCCTCAAACTAGTGTCCTGCGGACCACATTTGGCCCAAGGGCCGCGTGTTTGAGACCCCTGACCTGGAGTGTCTCGGCCCTCCATGGCAGGACTTTAACCCCCCTGCCCTACACTATGCTTCCATCATAACAGAGAGGTGGAGATGCCATGTTTCCGGTCCTTGTTGAGACCTCTAGAACCGTACAATTGAAACGTGATCCCCGGTGGGATCCAGTTAGCTTGTGGCTCACTTACTGTGTCATAGTCGCTCTGAGAATCCCCAAAGGGTGGAAACTCCTCGTCATCATCCTCATCATCCGCTCTTCTGTGCTCCATCTCCTCTTTCACAATAGACTCAAAGAGATTCCTGTAGACTGTGTAGAAGCCCTACATAGGAGAAATCACATGGGACGTCCCATGAGATGCAGAACTGGTAGTTTTCATAACCAGACTTTTAAAGTTAAAATGGCTGACCTTGTCGTCATCCCCGTAACCAGAATAACAGGTGACAGTGAAGAACTGGACCAGGTCGATGCTGTCATCTTCATAGTCTCCGCTCAGTCCACCTTTCAACAGAGCATCCCTGTGATTGTCATACCTGATAAAACAACATGGAGGAATGTCCACATTATCACCCACGTGTGATTAGTGTACACGGGTGGCATGAATGCACTCACCATGCTCTCTCTTGGGGGTCACTTAGGACCTCATAGGCTGCCTGAATGAGCTTGAAACGTTCGGCTGCTTCCTCGGCTTTATCCAGGTTCTTGTCTGGAAACATCACAAGTATTAAGTATTAAATTTTAACCATGAGAAAGGTTCTGGAAGCTTCTACCACCACTCACCTGGATGCCATTTCAGTGCCAGTTTACGGTAAGCTTTCTTCAAATCGTCATCATCTGCTTCCCGTTTCACTCCCAAGACGTCGTAATGGCATTTCATGTTTGTTTATATATATATATTGGAAAAGTACATGTAAAGTGTATCTACCGGCGAAACGGTCGTTAGCTTTTAGCTAACAATAACATGCTACCCGAGCACAATGGGGGCTAACTTACACAAACAACAACCCTTAAATAGTGAGTGGGGTTTTCATTTTGGGGACCCGCATAGCAAAACGTAGACATTGTATTAAAATGCTTCAATTCATCATCTAATGGCTAAACGCAAGCAGGTTTTAGTGTGACCACTGCGTTGTGGTCTTGTACATGCGATGTGTAGTGAACTCTCGCGATAATTCATCTTTCTCGGCTTGCAATTTCACATCATGGCAAATCGTTGCTGCCCCCTAGAGTGTAGTGCGAAAACAACAACAAATGTACAGTATGTTTATAACGGAATATTTTAGTACTTTATTCTGAGCGTGCTGTATTTCTGAGTAATCTTCTTCACCATCTGTTAAATTACGAACACTTGGGCCTCAAACCCACATATAATCCTCTGAAATGTCACATTTTAGATATTTTTTTTCTAAATATAACTCAGTCATGATATGCCAACGTATACAGTCAAACTTCCCGTTCTAAGAGGATACAATGTATATTCTTACATCCATATTATTTATCGACGACAACAGTTCGTATATTTTAAATAGTAATTTAGTCACGTTTCAGTCTTCAGTGTCACCTCCGCGCCATTAGGGGTCCCTCATTCTCTCTTCTTCTCGCTCATGGGCGGAACTCGCTTCAAACCACGCGAGAATTGTGTTCCTGAGTGTGTAGTTGTAAAACAAACATGTCGGCTCCCAAGCGGAAACGTGGAGGACAGCATGCCGGTGGAAAAAAGGCAAAACAAGTGAAAATAATCGCAGATGGGGGTGACCCATTAAGGGAAAACACAGAAGAAATGAAGAATGTAATCACAATTCCAGCACCGGTTTCTATGGTACGTGCTCGAGCTGGTTATTAGCAATGGCGGGAGCTAGCTTGGTAGCATGGAGCTAAGTGTATTTTAGCCCTACCATTCCAATCCATTAACAAGCACTTTGACATTAATATCGCACAGATTGATATGTATGGTCTCTGTTCTTGGTTTAATTATATCCAGGGCAAGTGGACCAACAAGGAAAGGGTACTTATTTTCTCTTCCAGAGGCACCGACTTTAGAACAAGACATTTGATGCAAGACCTAAGGAGCATGATGCCACATTCAAAAGCCGGTCAGTGTTGTGTACTTCGTTGAATCTCCTAAATTGTATTTCAATGGGTCTAATAGAGTTATATTATGCATCCATTAGATACAAAAATGGACAGAAAGGACAAGCTGTTTGTGATTAATGAAGTGAGTGTTACTTTTTAAGCACAATATATTGCAAATTATTATTATTTTATTTGTATTAATGTTTTAATATTTTTCCCATAGGTGTGCGAGATAAAAAACTGCAACAAGAGCCTGTTTTTTGAAGCCAAAAAGAAACAGGACCTCTATATGTGGTTGAGTACCCATTATGTAATTGTCATATTTGACCCATTTGCATCATAACACTTTGTTAAAACTGAATAATGCTCTTGCCTTGCAGGATTTCAAACTGTCCTCGTGGACCCTCTGCAAAATTCCTAGTTCAGAACAGTAAGTTACTTCCCAAAGTACTTCCATATACTCCAAACTGGTGTTAAAATGCAGCCTGATCTAATTTAAACCTCACCCTAGTACACACACTGGCTGAGCTCAAGATGACAGGAAACTGCCTGAAAGGATCCAGGCCGCTGCTGTCATTTGATCCGGTGAGTAAAGCTAGTAAAAGTTGGGTTGGACACAGATGGTTGCCATAGTAACGGTGTTGATGCCGTCTTCCTGCAGAAATTTGATAAGGAGCCCCACTATGCTTTGCTGAAGGAGCTTTTCATTCAGGTGGGTGCATCTTCTTAACAAGAACACTCAGTAGAACAAGGAGATCTCTGCCAAGGCCAAACAATACAGTCAAATGTCTTTTTTTATTTTTTTTAATTGCAGACCTTTTCCACACCACGCTATCACCCAAAAAGTCAGCCATTTGTGGACCACGTCTTCACCTTCACCATTGCCGACAACAGGATTTGGTTCAGAAACTACCAGGTATCTTGTTTCCCTTCCGCTATCATACATCAGGTGTGACACATTCAAACTGATTGCTTCTTTTTGTTTGCTTTCAGATTATCGAGGAGGACGCCTCGCTTGTGGAAATTGGACCTCGCTTTGTCCTCAACCTCATCAAGATCTTTCAGGGGAGCTTCGGCGGGCCCACGCTTTTTGAGAATGCAGACTTCAAGTCTCCCAATATGGTAACACTTCTTTTTGTGTGTCACTTAACACGTGTATATTAGATACTCAACCATAGTTGTTCCTCGTGTATTGGTTATTTATTTATACATCAAATATATTCAGAGTTACAGCATAAAAAGACATGTTTACAACCTTGTACATGTGATTTGTAATATTAAAGCTCATTAGAGCATTGAAACACCCCCATAGTCACCTTTATACTCACATTATGGTAATGGTTTAATTTCATTTGAACATGCATCAGGTTACAATTGAATGCATCACATAATCAGTTCACAGTTCCACATGTCCAAAAGGAGTAGGAAGAAGCAAAGCTTATTAAATCCTACCCCTCCATATGGTACTTTTACAATCAGTAACTGTTACATTTGTTCACTTCCTGCTTTCCTAAAATAGTAATTTTTTTTGTCACGTACCAAAGTACGAGGTGATATGACCATCCAATGACATAATGGCTACCATAGTAAGTGTCAATATAGTGACATATATAGCACATCATGACTGGTTCAAGACTCTTCATCCTTGTATTTAGCAAACATCACTACAGTAAACCTCGGATATATCGGACTCGGATATATCGGAAATTCGCTCACAACGGACAGATAAAAAAGAACCAATTTTTCTGTAATGCATTTCCAATAAAAATTCATTGCATATATCAGATTTTTAAACGGATTTCGCCTATTTCAGACAAAATCTCCAGTCCCGTTCCAATGCATTTCCATTAAATTTCCCTCGCATATATCGGATGGCCGCATCGTGGCGCGCCGAATCGTGACAGGCCGCTATACGACGTCGTTTGCAGCGTTGCCTGCACGTCCAGGTACATTGGAAACATAGTCAAGGAAGTGCCTTTTTATAACGGATAAAATCCGATTTACGTATATACCGGATATAAATCCGATATATGCGTAAAACGGACATTTTCCGGTATACGCATATAACGGATTTCGCTTATATCGGACAAAACCAGTGGGAACAATTGAATCCGATATATCCGAGGTTTACTGTACATTAGGAAACGCCATGACAGTACTCCAAGTTGTTGTTAGGATGATGATAATTATTGTGCCTGTTGAGAGATGTAGTAATTGTTGGCAGCCATCAGAAGTGAATGTGTACTGGGGACACCTACTGGCCAGTGTAGACATCCATTAAAGGGGACCTTTTATGCTCATGTTTCGGTCCTTTGTATTGAGTTGTGGACTTGCTCCACACAATAACCAGCATCGGTAACCAAATGTGGAAACGGCTATTAGGCTATTGCTTTTACTTACACAAAATAAACGCAATTAGGACACGTTGGAAAGTCGTTGGCTAGTCCAGCTGCTTAGTGGCCCATGTTCACAAAATGTATGTTGGATTTGTCAAACTGCTGCACTGTACTTCCTTAAGTAGCTGCTGCATCAAACAATTTTTCTTTCCTTTCTTATCAACCATGCTAAATCACCTTCTTGACTCGACAGCATCGGCGAGAGAGCCGCCTGGCAGCAGCGGCCAGGGTGCGCGAGAGGCAGATGGTGAAGGAGATGCACAAAATGAGCAAGACCCAAGCAAAGCCGGACCTCATTACAGACGTCACCGAGAACGTCTTCGACACACCGGCCGAGGACAAACCCCTTCACATTGAAACGGAGCCACCGGAGCCCGAAGAGGTGAAGAAGAAGAACAACAAATTGTTCAAAAGGAAGCGGATGCAGAAGTCGTGCAGGTGAAAGAAAAGACTGCCAGAAAGGAGATGAATACGTTTATCGAAATAATGTGATGATTTACACAACACATTAAAGTTACTACACGTCCAAATGGTAACTTTTTATTTTTTCTCAATACAATGTTCCAGCAGTGTACAAAACAGTTTCATTTGGATTATTAATATCAATGTATCAATGCCATTAAGTTTCACTTCCTGTACTAGTATATGTTTAGTATAGTATCATGAACAGCACAAAATCAAACAACTCAAGTATGCCTAGTGGGGTACATTTTGGTCATCTACAGCCATGGCTTTCTAATTTCAGTTGTCTGTATGCCATAATAAAGTGATCAGAGTTTTAGTTTTGTTTCATTTGCATCCACATTTAGATATGACCTGACCTAAAAAATATTTTTGTGAATGAAATTAAAATGAGCATCTTTGGAAAGTAGCCAGGGCTGCATGGTGGTCGAGTGGTTAGCGCGCAGACCTCACAGCTAGGAGACCAGGGTTCAATTCCACCCTCGGCCATCTCTGTGTGGAGTCTGCATTTTCTCCCCGTGCATGCATGGGTTTTCTCCGGGTACTCCGGTTTCCTCCCACATTCCAAAAACATGCTAGGTTAATTGGCCACTCCAAATTGTCCATAGGTATGAATGTGAGTGTGAATGGTTGTTTGTCTATATGTGCCCTGTGATTGGCTGGCCACCAGTCCAGGGTGTACCCCGCCTCTGGTGAAAATGAATGAATGAATGGAAAGTAGCCACTCATCAACTTTCAGCAATGAAACAACCTCCTCGGTCGGGTTAGCGCTGCAATAACCATGCTAAAACATAAAAGTGCTTCATAATTGTGACCGCGCCGGAAGTGTCCCACAAGTTCACATAGCTTGAACCTGTTTTAGTCCAGAATCCACTTCGCCGACCCTGTTAACGCAGCACCCTTGCATTTTACTCTTCCGCTCATTCAAAGCAAGACGGATGTAGAAGCTGATCACTCCTCTTCCACCTCTTCATCAGGACAGCAATAATACTCCACAAAGCAGATCTGCCCGTCGTCGTTTCGAACCAGGTACTGCAGTGACAGGAAGCCCCTGCTGTCAGTCCTCACGGACACTTTGCAGGACAAAGCCAGAGCTTTGGTGGATGATTTCAGCAAAGCCATCTTGTATCTGTTTAAGGCACGTTTTGTACATGTGATTACTTCATCCTGTACAGCAGACTTGGAAGCAACTTTGGTAAAATGGAGTGTCAAATTTACTGTCTAAAGCAGGGGTCTCAAACACACGGCCCGCGGGCCGCTAGTTTAGACCCCTGCCTTGATATGAAAGTTTAATGTTAGCATGGCCCGCGCAAGTTTGATATGGATGCTGTATGGTATCATGTACCCAGAAAACATTATTGCGTTTGATTAATGTTCATGTTAAAAGTTAAATAACTGTTAATACTGTTAATTTTAATCTGAAAAAAATTATTTGTCTACCCACAAACTGTATGTTGTTAAGTTTTTATTATTTGCAGTTTTATTATTATTATATTTATTTATTACTGATTCGTTGATTTTCTTTATTCTTGATTTGTTTATTTTTCATCTTATTTTGTGTAGAAAAATAAAAATTAAGATATTTGAGAACAGTGGTATGTTTTATCAGAACTTTTCTTGTAGAAAATTTGAACCAAAGCAAATTTTTTCATTTTTTTGTTTTTAATAAAAGCGTTTTTTTCTGTTTTTTTTTTTTTTTTTTTAGAAAACCTGATGCGGCCCAGTCTCACCCAGACCCTAGCTCCAGTGACCCCCAAGTAAATTGAGTTTGAGACCCCTGGTCTAAAGCGATACGCTATCAACTTTAGTTTACTATCCACCCTCACCTGTTGGTTTGCGTCTGGGTGCAGTGGAACAGCTCCATCATGTCCGAATCTTTGGGATAATCATAATGAGCATTCCCAGAGTTGCCAAAAGTCGAGAGCCTGAAGTGAAGAATGCATCATTAAGCACAATGGTTGGATTAGTAAAAGAAGAAATACAGTTCGGAATCTGCTCAAAGCCTTCGACTCATATACCGAAAATAAGGTTGGCTGGGGGACATGGTGATCTGTAGCACCTCGCTGGTCATGTCCAGTTCAGAAAAGGCCTCCTTTAGACTCTCGGACAGCAGAATTACCTTTAAGTAAAGAACAATTAATATATTGAAGAAAGATAATGCGCCATAATGCAATTAGTGCAATCTGAGCTCTGCCTTGTTTGTCACGTTGCTGCTGCAGAACTCAAAGTCAATTGGTTCCTCCGGTTCTTGTGTGTTGATCTTGCAAACTGTCACTACACCGCCCTCCTCCAGGAATAAGGTCAAAGGGTAACCGTAGCCTCTGTAGCACAGCCGCAGGGCAGTTGACACTCCTGTTTGACATCCATAAACACACACTGAAGAAGATGCACAACCAGAACAAATATAAAAAAGACACATTTACTCACCACCGGGTACTGTGCCTCCTCCAAAGATACTAAGGCAATCTAACAGAACAGTGAGGTTGATCTGAAAGCCAACCATGTCTTCCTTGATGGTGAATTCCTGAAAGATGTCAGCCTGCAATGGAAAAGACGCGAGTTGTGTTATCACAAACACATTCAACAATAATGTATGCTAAGATTTTGAGTATAAAAATAAACATACCTGAATGAAAGCATTGGCTTGAAGACATTTGGAGTCCTCCACTGTAACCTTAAGGCCGTTGGGGGTGGCTGAGAAGATGGCGTGGTCTTTAAAAGTGATGGCTTTCAAGATGTTGGACAGATTGCGAGCGTTGTCCAAACTGGCCACTAACACGTATTGCTCATTCTCAGACTGCGATTGCGTCAAGAGAGGCATTGTGGTGCTGAAATAAATATATACCAGAAACACAACAAAAGTAACAGTTCCGCTCTAAATTCAATTATTTTAGCGGATAAAGCTAAATTATCGCTGCTTTAGTTTCGACACTAGCTAGCTTGTTTTCCACCATCTCGACACAACAAATTGATTATTTGAGTTTTTACGCGTTCATAAAAAAGCAGATAATATAATAATAATTCAGAAATCCATTAGGTTGTTGTGTTTTGAAGAAAGGCGCCCCGCCATGTCATTACTTCCGTCTTCACTTCCTTTCACATGACCACTTCCGCTTCAGTGATAACCTGCGCATGCGCGTTGGTTTCTGACTATTTCGCTGAGCTCATAACCACAAACATCCGCATGACATATAGGCTGTCAAGTGTGAAGGATTTGTGTGGATCAATCTTCCGAAAGGTAAGACTTGTTACTACGTTAAGCAAGTTAAGTAATTACTAACAAATTGTTTTTACATATGATCAAAACTCCTCAACTGATGTTTAAGGCGAGAATTAGCTACTGCTAGCTTAGCAACTAGCTAGTTGTAATAGTAGCAATACGTCGCAGTAAACATACAAATGCGATATTAACATAGTACACAATCTTAAATACAATAGTGTTAAATGAAATACAATGAGTGATTGGACCAAATAACTTTAACTGAACAATTAATGATCCTACATATGTTTTGTAGGTTCTTCACTCTGGCAGTCTGTTGCAGTTGCAGTCATGGTTTGCATCCCCTGTATTGTCATCCCTGTTCTGTTGTGGGTCTACAAGAGGTTCCTGGAGCCCATTCTTTATCCCTTTATTTCCCCATTAATCAATACATTCTGGACCAAAAAAGCTGTGCAAGAGTCTGGGACCGGTGATCCACTTGTTAACGAAAAGTACAAGGGGACTTCCAAGGTTGGTTGGTTGATGAGTTTTTAGAATAGGATGGAGCTAGTGCTCTTAAGTTTGGGTTTTGAGTAACCCAAATACCCCTACAATACATGTTAACCAATATAAATCACCTACAAAATTGTTTTTGGGGCCAATCTTCAGAAAAACAGATTCACTATTATTATTTTCACTCTATATAATGAATTCTATATTCTTTCTTTCAGCTTGAGCACAATGGAGAAGCGACTCTCAATGGATCAACTTTACTGGCAGATAAGAAGACAGATTGATCATTCTCTATAATTGCATTCCATCTATAAGACTGTAAATTATTATTATTATTAATGTCTTCATGGAGTGGAATTTCTAACGTTTCAGATAACATTTATTTTGTTTTAATTTTGTCATAATATTGTTAAATATTTAACTTGGGAACAATGATTAAATGTACCATGCTGAATAGAAAAAATAATTTTAAGTCAAACATGATGAAATAAATTATGTACTTACAGTTTATATTTAAGGTGTATTTATTGGCGTTGGCATGTAAGAAACATTTAGGAAATTTGTATAACTTTAAACAAAAGACCCAATGATCGTGGAACTTACACAACTCACACATTTTGTAATCTTATTCTAATCAAAAATGAAATATACGTTCATTGTTTTATATGTATGTACTATTTTATATTCATACTTTATTTTCTTCCTACTGTGGATAATCTGATTTGAGTGTTTGGCTGTATGGGAAGAGGCAATGGAAGGAAGCCAGGTACACTACGGGAAATAATTGTGATGTTGAATGACAAGGAATGAGTGCACTATAAACAGCTAAATATATAAACGATTTAAAAGGATTTGAACAATGAAAATGCATCACGTTGTAAATGGGATGGGCTTTAAAGAAGAAAAATTATGTAAAGGATGGCATTATATCGCAAATGACATGCAGAATGGATGATGAGTTGACGAGATGGCGTGACAGACTGACTGTAGCAAAAATATGAAATGGTAAGAGGTGAAAAGCTCATTCAAAATAATCGCAACAAAAACAGCAGAAAGTCATAAAATAGAAATATTTCTTTTGCCAGGAGATGGGAAGACCTGGGTTCGATTCTCCACTTGGACGTGTCTGTGTGGAGTGGTATCCGTGACTCTAACATAGATGGACTGGTAAATTGAGAGCCAGACCACCTCACAACCATCTACTGTGAAACAGATGTCCAATATCACCATACCTCTAATTATGTATTTATTATTTTTTACCTATTTTAACTATATTGTAATTTATATTTCCTTTTTTGTTTTTGTTCCATGTTTGCACAAAAGGAGCTCCTCTCAATCTCATTGTACATGTGTATAGTGACAATAGTGACAATAAAGGCATTTTATTCTATTATTTTAGCTCAGCTCAATCTTCACAACGGACCTATTATCATTTTTCAGATTTTATTATTATTTTATTTCCTTTCATTAACACTGCAGAAGGTTTATTGTGTTATTATTTTAACTATTTCCTTTCATACAGGAAGTCAACAAATGTAAAATACAAATGTAGGAAAGTGAAATATGCTAAATGTGTAGAAATTATGGCGTGAATGAATTATCAGTAACTGTATTATCAGTAAAAGCTCTGATTCTTGTAACCATATAGTGTTGTTTACTGTAACTTGTTACGTATGTCTTAAGAAATAAGACGACCGTACCGTAATACTGCTACGTCAGACGCAAGAAAACGCCCCTAATGACGTCACCACGCAAGGGGGCTGCGACGTGGAAAACATGGAGGCTAGGAGTATGTAGAGTAAACTTCACTCTGACAATTCCTTTGAAATTGAAGCTTTTTTGGGAATTGTAAGTTACACTCAGTAATAAACGGATATACATTTAACTGGCTTTAAATCAAGTGGGGTTATTTCACCGTCCCACGCACGACCACAGCCACAGAGGAGGGACGAGGGAGCATATATGACAGGTAAGCTAGCCATTGAGCGGATGGGAAACTAGCGGCTAACGTTAGCTGTAATGGCAACAACTCATCATTTGACTTAGCTTTTCAGACACATGTACATTTATATTATTACACTGCAGCTACTGCTTGTTGACAGTCACAATCTTTGCGACATAATTTCCTTATTCACCGGATAAGCCATCCGGACGTCATGTAGTATTTAAATAGCAATGCTATATACTACACTACAGTATTGTATAAAGTGACACACATTACACATTGCCGTTTATATCGCTGGTATGTATGTATATATGTATGTACGCAGGGTATTGTATTTGTTAGACTGGCAGCTTGTTGGTTTAGAAAATATTTGTTTTTCTTAACTCGCATCATCCTACACGTCCATCCCACGTGATGCTGGCAGCCACGAGAGGACATACTACTTGGACGTGCTAAAGGATGGCGGACTTGGCATCAGTTGACAACAGTGTTGGACAAATGACTTTTCTAGCTACATCCCCCAAACTAATTGAATTAGTAACGGAATTACAACTTTACAAATATAGAAGAGTTACCAGGGAACAGGAGTATCTCATAACGTTTTTGAAAATCATTTAAATATCTGGCACGTGTCGTTGAGAGCTTACTATATCCATGTATAATAGAATGAGCTGCTAGTGTTTTGATGTTCGGAGTTCCCATGCCATGGATGCACCGTGGTGTGATTGGTGGAGAATGCGGAAGTATTGTGTGGGTGTGGAAGAAGCAGAAACGGTGCAAGTTGGGGATATTGATGTGTGATACTGATGTGTTAAGGTCAGAACAAAGTTTAAAATGAGTGTTAGACGAAGTAATTAATTAGACTACCCGTTACTTGAAAACAATAACTTCAGCACCTCTTTTCTCAAACATGAAGATGTTTCTTCAACATGTATACGTGCACTTCAGTTATATTTTGTGTGCTCTTACGCCCGCAGGTGTTGGCATATGCCCGGCAAACAAGCATTGAGGTGTGCGGCTGAGTACGGAGATGGGGGCCAACACCAGCCAGCTCAGTGACCTGCCGGACAATCCCAGCCTCAAGGCTTTGGTGGGCACGGAGTCCATATCTGAGAATGATCCCTTTTGGAATCAGCTTATCTCCTTCACCGTTATAAGTCCCACAAGCAGGTACACGACATGACACACAGTTAGCATTTCAGAAGCATTTCTAATCGTATTATGTGGGTTTATTGACATGCATTAAGTCATCAAATTGCCTGTAATGTTTTCTCTGAATTATCTGTGTGGAATTGACTCTTCTGATGCTTTCTTGAAACACACAACAGGTATAACAGATTAGCTTTTGTGATTCCTGTCCAGGATCCGCTATAATCATTCAGACAGGATGTTTGCAGAACTTTTCACCAGCTAAGTAATGATTCATCAGGGTTATTTGCCCTGGGTGTACCTGAGTAGTTATCCTTTAGCTTCTTCAAAATGACTTGAACGAGTGAAAAAGCTAACTTACTATATGTGATCTTGCAGATGAGGTGCAGTACACCAATAGAAAATTCTGAGCACTCACAATAACATAATAACATAAATATCTCGGTGTCAAACATAACTTTATAAAGCATTTTATGCTGCTCCTGTATTGGATCACATTCTATTTGTTACTCTGCACATGCCATACTTGTCACGGTTCGGCATGTCGGTGTTGCATTGCGACCCCAGGATGCAGAGAGGACTAGTAGGTGCAGGTAAAAAGCTTAGCTTTATTTCCAAAAGGCGAATGCAGCACTGACATACAACACGTAGAAATGAACAATGTACCAACAACTGAAGACGCACCCGGCTGAACTAAATACAATAATCAAATTAGAAAGTAATTGACTGAAAACAGGACAGACCAACACAGGAAAAACTACAAAATAAGAGCATGAAAGCAGGAACTAAGGCAGACAAGGTGAAACACTAAACTGTCACACAGGAAGCGATGCAGATTGTGACAATACTACCTCATATAATAGCCTCTGCTGAATTTCTCAGTAGGCAAATAAACTTATAATCTGTTTTTGTGCCCTCAGGAAAAACAAAAATAACATCTTGGTTGATCTTTTTGCTTTTAAACAGTGCCGACTCCAAGTTGCTGGAAGAGGCTGTTTTACCACTGGCCAAACTCCTTAGTATGTTGCTTCTCTTTATAAGAGTTATCGATCAATATCGCAGGCTAGTTGTCTTATTTTTCTCTTCTTTTCAGTTGAAAACAATCCCAGAACAGGGAACTTTGGTGCTCTGGTGAGAATCTTCCTGGGAAGAACCAAAGAGCTGAAAATCTCCACAGAATGCCAAGAGTGAGTTGGTTGAGTTAATAACAACATGGCAGAGGTTGACCTTTGACTCTGACCGATGTGCTTCGCCTCTGCTCCACAGTCAGCTGTTCATCTGGCAGGCCCACAATGGTCTCTTCATGATCCGTTGCTTGCTCAAGGTGTTCATCCAGGAGATGAGCGAGGAGGAGCTGCACTTGCAGTTCAGCTACCAGGAGAGGGCGCCAGGCTCCTGTGGAGGTGAGCGCTCCCTTTCCCTCTTTCACTCTCTCACACAGAGGTGGTCTTAGACAGGGAAGTTGTTGTCAAAGGGGGACGGAAACTGGGAAACAATCCGACATAATAATAATGACTTGTAGCCACTGTGTCAAACCCAAAGCCAAGTATTTGATCCATGGCCTAAAATCCTTGTCATAGCCAGTCAGGTTCTTGGATGGTTTCCTGACAAAACAACATGTAGGCTATCTCCCCTACTCTTTTATTTGTCACTCTGTTACTTGTGATGTGTTTAAGGAAGCTTGGAAATTGGAAAGTCCTGCTTTTGACCATCGGACATCACTCTGTGTCACTCTATCATGGTTTTAAAATAATCAATAAATGATGCTGTTGTAGGCTATTATTACTCAAAAACATGCATATTGTATTTTTTTCAAGTGTATAAATGTTTAAATCATAAATGTCTAAAGCAGCAGCGTTACAAATACAGCATCAGCTATTAACTTGTGACTTGTGAATGTAGTATTTTATATTGGACTCCAGGGGTCAGTAATTGTCCGGTGAGACCCCCACCGAAGCACCAGACATGAACAACACGCTTTTATTGCAGGTATAATTTATCTCAAAGGAGGCACAATAACATTCATTCATTCATTCATTTTCTACCGCTTTTTCCTCACTAGGGTCGCAATAATAATAATAATAATCATCATCATCATCATCATCATCATCCATTCTGCTCCCCTCAATGGCTTCTTTTATCTGATTACATCTACTGTAGTGGGTAATAGGAATATACAGGTAACTCTAATCATGTCGTTTATGGTTGTTTGTCTATATGTGCCCTGTGATTGCTGGCGACCAGTCCAGGGTGTACCCCGCCTCTCACCAAAGGACAGCTAGGATAGGCTCCAGCACCCCCCGTAACCCTCGTGAGGAAAAGTGGTAGAAAATCAATGAATGAATGAATGAATAATAATGTCCAAAGTGAGGGTCTGCACGGCGGTCGAGTGGTTAGCGTGAAGACCTCACAGCTAGGAGACCAGGGTTCAATTCCACCCTCGGCCATCTCTGTGTGGAGTTTGCATGTTCCCCCATGTCCTCCCCGTGCATGCGTGGGTTTTCTCCGGGTACTCCGGTTTCCTCCCACATCCCAAAAACATGCTAGGTTAATTGGCGACTCCAAATTGTCCATAGGTATGAATGTGAGTGTGAATGGTTGTTTGTCTATATGTGCCCTGTGATTGGTTGGCGACCAGTCCAGGGTGTACCCCGCCTCTCGCATGAAGACAGCTGGGATAGGCTCCAGCACCCCCCGCAACCCTTGTGAAAGTGGGCCTTTCCAGTGTGTCATGGCTGCGTATGTCTCGGGAGTGTGTGTGACAGGAAACAAGATTGGGTCAATACTGTCGGTGTCAAACATTGACAATCGCTTCCAACACAAGAGCATGGTAGTGTCAGGTGCCATCCGGTCCCATCCGGTTATGCAGAATACCCTTCCACACAGGCTATGTCCCCCACCTCTCTTATGGCTTTGATTCTACCTCTGAAAGCGGACAATTGCTAGGTTAACTTGCTTGTTGTGTTGTTGCTTGTTGACCGTCACTCACTTTATGTGGTGTTTCTATGAAAACTTCTCTGGCCTTCAATGAAAGCCAGGTTGGGAGGGGAGTGGTTGTCCAAGGTAATCCAAGCCCCTTTGTGGTCAACTTGGAGCTTCAAGCTTCAAGGTGTCTTTTATAACATCTCCTACCTATCTTGTAGAATCGGGCCGTGAGGACCTCCTTGAGGAGCTCTTGTCCAACCTGGTGCACCTGATTGTTGAAGTACCATTACTGTAAGTCATTGTCTTCTCTCTTTGTGTGTGAGTGTTGAACATAAGCTGGCACATTTTAAAGGTCAAGACATGTAATAGAATAAGACGTTTATGGTGACCGGGATGTTCACAATGCCCCGATTGTTCCCACGCTGTTATTTAATAATGTCGCTTCTCTGATATTTTATATAACCGGCAGTGGTGACCCTTATGGAGTATCTCACTCCGGGCTTCCCCTTCCCTGTTTTTTGTTCATCTTCTTTTTCAGTTGTGTTCGTTGTGTGCAGAATGTTAGTCATTGACATGAAACTATTTTTATAGGGTTGGCATTGCTTTGCACACAAGCTGAGTCACAAAGCAGGACACGTCCACAAATGAAAAAAAAAATCAAATTTCAGTTTACTTTGAAAATACTTAGTCAGCTACTAGCTTGGCGTTCCGGAGCACTAAGCTGGCTGCAAAAAATGAAAGTGTTGGTTGGTTTTTACGAGAAGAAGAAGAGCAGGTGTGGAGGGAATAAGAATAATCATAGTAATAATAATAGTAATAACTGGAAAAACACTGTCAGACTTTCCTCCTCGTGTGTGTATAATGTATCCAGCAATACTATAGAAACAAAAGTATTGGGAACTATGGCCGTAATAACAGCATCCATTTGTCTGGGGGTGCTTTCACCAAAACTTTGGCTTTTTTCCTCCACAAAAAACATCAGTGAGGTCAGTTCTGTTGTAGTTCATTGTAAAAGTGTGTGATGGGGTTAAAGGTCAGTGCCAGTCAAATTCCCAGAAAATCGTTTTTACACATATACACACACACATACAAATAGATAATGATTATCATGATGATTATTATGATAGTAAATGTAGTTTTTGGGGCGGCACAGCGGTCGAGTGGTTAGCGCGCAGACCTCACAGCTAGGAGACCAGGGTTCAATTCCACCCTCTGCCATCTCTGTGTGGAGTTTGTATGTTCTTCTGGTGCATGTGTGGGTTTACTCCGGTTTCCTTCCACATTCCAAAAACATGCTAGGTTAATTGGCGACTCCAAATTGTCCATTTGTATTAATGTGAGTGTGAATGGTTGTTTATCTATATGTGCCCTGTGATTGGCTGGTGACCACTCCAGGGTGTACCCCGCCTCTCGCCTGAAGACAGCTGGGATAGGCTACAGCACCCCCTTGCGACCCTTGTGAGGAAAAGCGGTAAAAAAATGAATGAATAAATGTAGTTTTTGTTGATGTTATAACCATAATATGCAGTATATGTTTCCCACCTGACTGCAATCCATCTCAGGCTTTGGGCTGGGAGGGGTAGATGACATCATTGTGTTCCTAACGTTTGCACTGTTAATATTAATACGCTATTATAGGACTGCTGAGACTTGAACAAACAGTACAATATAGGGCCTTTTAATCCGAGATGTCTGTGTGAAAGTGATCCGTCTCAGTGTCTGAGATCCTTCCCTCCTTTCTGAGTCTTCTCTACGGACGTCAATCCTTCACTCTTACATAAGTGGACTTGACATTCCAACATATTATTCATTGTTCCTCACTTCCAGACCCTGCCTGTTCTGTGGCCGCTCCACTCCCTCCCTTGATCTCCACCACTTTGTGGCTCTCAGCCCGTTTCCTTCGTACGTGATGGTGGTGCAGATGGATCTATTCCTTGTGGATGGTTCCCTCCCCTTTCCCAAATCCTAAACAGGCTTTGACTCAGACTTGTTTCAGGATAAATGTCAGTTGTCTTCATTTGCGTTGGACAGCTTTGCAGTCCATGCATTTTGACACTGGAATTCCACTTAGTTCCTTTTGTACGCTATTTGACATTATTTAAATGATATTTTCATATTTTGTCGTGGTCATTTTACCTTACTAAGTTAATGCTAATGTCACTTTGATACTTGCATGAAGTTTGTCTCCATTTTGTGAGGCAATTTGCCTCGCCAATGCTTCCCATCTGTGACATTATTATGTGGCATTATTAGATCTGCCGTGACGCCACACTATAGCAGGAATGACCCCTAGCTTCTTTGCAAGAAAAGAAAAGAAAAGCTGCAGTACTAGTACTACTTGCAGGAGAGCTGGAAGAAGTTTTAGCCTAACTAGAAATGCACAGTGCTGACCATGTGGGCACTGTGGGCATTATGATCAGCTATTGACAGAACTTCACCCCCGACTTTTTCTAAGAGGTGGTGGCAAAGTCAGCCCAGTGACGAGTATGTGACACGCTGTGATACGCACCGCCCGCATTGGATTACCAATAGGTTGCCTTTTAGTCACATCTAGTCCAATGGAGTGGCATGAAGATTATGCATGCCGGAAATTTAGAACATTTCAACATTTTAGCCCAACGCAGTTTACACATACTTCACACTTGTTACGACAAATGTACTCTGAGGCCTGCCAAATTATACACCAATTTGTGCAAGGCTTAAGGTGTGATTTCAATTGCTCCAGCCCCTCCCCCCAAGTCACTGTGTTATAAAGGAATGAGAGTGCTTTTTAAGATACCCTGGCTGGTCCACCACTTTTATATATATATTATATCACATTATTCATTCATTCATTTTCTACCGCTGCGGGGTGTGCTGGAGCCTATCCCAGCTGTCTTTGGGCAAGAGGCGGGGTACACCCTGGACTGGTCGCCAGCCAATCACAGGGCACATATAGACAAACAACCATTCACACTCACATTCATACCTATGGACAATTTGGAGTGGCCAATTAACCTAGCATGTTTTTGGAATGTGAGAGGAAACCGGAGTAGCCGGAGAAAACCCACACATGCACGGGGAGAACATGCAAACTCCACACAGAGATGGCCGAGGGTGGAATTGAACCCTGGTCTCTTAGCTGTGAGGTCTGTGCGCTAACCACTCGCCGCTGTGCCGTTATGTTATGTTATGTTATGTTATGTTATGTTATGTTATGTTATGTTATGTTATGTTATGTTATGTTATGTTATGTTATGTTATGTTATGTTATGTTATGTTATGTTATGTTATGTTATGTTATGTTATGTTATGTTATATTCATTCATTCATTTTCTACCGTTTATCCTCACGAGGGTCGGGGTTGCTGGAGCCTATCCCAGCTGTCTTTGGGCAAGAGGCGGGGTACACCCTGGACTGGTGGCCAGCCAATCCCAGGGCACATATAGACAAACAACCATTCACACTCACGTTCATACCTGTGGCCAATGAAGCTAGCGTGTTTTTGGAATGGGGAAGGAAGCCGGAGTCCTCTGAGAAAACCCACGCATGCACGGGGAGAACATGCAAACTCCACACAGAGTCGGTCTCCTAGCTGTGTGGCCTGTACACTAACCACTCGGCCGCCATGCAGCCGACATGCATTATGTTCTTTTAATTCAAGGAAAGGGTCAGTGATGCTGATGCGGTTATTTTAATTCTTTCTAGTGATATCACGTACAGCATCCTGTTCGAAGCCGTGACCACCTTGCTGGTATTCTTCTCCTACCAGCTGTTCTCCAAAGACATCCTCAGAGACGGGTTAATCTACCGCCACGTCATGAAGGGGCGTTGGTGAGTGCACACACATACACAATGTTGTAGATTTGAATGTCTCACAAGAATGTATTTGAAAGCTTCCAATGGTGCATGGAATTCTCAAAGTTTCAATGTTGCTTAACATGGGGTCAGGAAATGTGAAATATATGGCATGTTGTCATCTCTTTACATTTGTTGCAGTTGCAATAAATGGAAAGGTCAATTTCCTTCAGATAGATGGATAGATAGACAAGCTTTATTGTCTGACAGAACAGAAATTCATTTTTTGAAAGGCTCTAAGAGCCTACGGGACAGAACAATAAGATATACGGACACAACAACAAAATCATTGACCCCAAAGAAGGTTTTGTTGAGTTCTGAATTTTGATGATTAAAAGCTGACATCTAATAAAAACTCCAAATGACACATCTCATTCAATGTAAATTTCCAATGGATGACAGCCATTGGAAATGTTACTAAATCTTCAACCAACTGTAATGCCTGTGCTTATCATGAAGGAACATGTAGTCACCCATGAAATTCCAACTGACATAACAGACACGGGGCAGACAGCGCTTTTAATTTGAAGGACGGTCACGGAAGTGTGTATTATGTATGGGAATGTCTATTTACCTCTAAGATGAGCCGCTTTCAAAATAAACATGCTTCTCATGTTTCTATTCACGCTCTGTACGAGGAGATAGAGTCAGCTTTCGCCGGCGTTTGCCACCATGTCCGACGAGTTAATACTTCCCCACACGAAGGTTCCTTCTCACCATGACAGCGTTTGATTCATCTTGTGTGTCCACTGCGGCGCACAGCCATCAACTCGGCTTTGTAATTTGTACCGATATAAGTCATTTTTCTATAATTGGAAGAATCTATACCAGTGTATCTAAAAAATATCGCCTAACCCTAATTTCAAATATGTTTCATAAGCATGCGAGACATATTTTAGAGCTTAAACCTGGATTGTGCTTTGATGCAGTTGGCTTCCTTTTCTGCAAGAAAGGTGAAGCTTCTGGAGCTGAGTCACATCCAATAAATACAACAGTGACTTTTTATTGCAAATGTTGATCTGAAATCAGAGGTCACCATCAAGCTTTATTAGACATGAAAAATGCACATTTTTACAGCCGCATAATTTTACATTTGCTATTGACTGGCGGTCTTAGAATGCAATCTCAAAGCTGGATTTTGTCAATTTAGAAATAATTTAGTCCTCTCGTGCTCGAGACCCCGTCAGTTCACACAGTCGTCCACCAGCCTAAGCCGGCCTGCATTCCATTCTCCTTATTATTGTTGACTTATTGTCTGCCTCACTGTCTGCACTCCGACATCAATACAGAGTTGCAAAATGTCTCCTCTGTTAGTTGTGCAAAGCTTCTGACTTTGTTCCCAAAGAGGACCTTCCGCAATCTGGTGATGACACGGAGCGTTTCGGATCCCCTCTAGTCCGTCGTGAGTCCGTCAGTCTATGTCTGCCTTTCTGTGCTGCCAGACAGTTTCATCATGCTCATGCTTCATCACAAACAATGTCTTCATGTCTTCGTTCCATTACTGTAATAAAAACAGGGAGGGGGGGGACATACAGGCAACCATCTCCCTCTTTTACTCTGTGACCTTGCCCTCGTTGTCTACAAGCCTTTTGAGGGATCTGATGCATTAATGATGCATTCAAGATAGCTAGTTGGGAATCAGATTTTCCAGTGTTCATTCTCCTATGTGATACAAACTATTTAACAAGGAGGGTACAGTACATAATACGGGATACCACATCAGCCGAGGTTTATTATGCCAAATGGCTTTTTGGTGTGTTCAAAACATGGATGCCCTTATTCAACTTTGTGTTGAAACTGTCATTCACCAACCTTTCCATTAGTTAAAGCAACTCCAATTGAACTTTGACCCGCTTGTGAATTGTACTACTTGGAAACCTTACTGTGCTTATCCTCTTCTCTTCTCCAGTTTGTCGCTAACCAGTCGCCTGGTGAAGACCCTGCTGTATAACTTCATCAGACAAGAAAAATGCCCGCCTCCGGCAACCCATATCTTTGAGCCCAAGCCTGAGGGCAGCCTGCTTTATGGCCTGGCATCTGGCGTGGCAAGTACGAATACACACAGACACATTCACACACATCCTCTAACTAGAATAGTGTGCTGTTAAATGCAGACTGACCATTTTGGGCAAGTTTGGATTAGCCTATGCCAGAATTTTTCGAAATCATGGGAAAACTTTTGTGTGTTCTCACAATGTTTACAAGAATCAAAGTGGGTTAGCTCTCAGTAAAGCGCTGAGACCGAATGGCCATAAAGCCAACAAATCAGCTAATAAGAGAGGAGACATATGATCTCAGGGAAGAACTACATTTGAAACACTTATATGCTAGGACTACGTTAAAAAGCCATAGCACTTCAGTATGTGGAATCAAACTATGGAATGGATTGAGTAAGGACCTCAAACAATGCACAACGATGAGCCAATTCAAGAAACAATACAAGCAGTTGATGTTTGCTAAATACAAGGATGAAGAGTCTTGAACCAGTCATGATATGCTATATATACCACTATATTGACACTTACTATGGTACACATAATGTCATTGTATGGTCATATCACCTCGTACTTCGGTACGAGGTACATTATAAAAAAAAAAAAAACAAATAAAAAAAAACAAACCTTAAACTGTATTATGGAAAGCAGGAAGTGAACAAATGAAACAGTTACTGATTGTAAAAGTAAACTGTATTATGGAAAGCAGGAAGTGAACAAATGTAACAGTGACTGATTGTAAAAGTACCAGATGGAGGGGTAGGATTTAATAAGCTTTGCTTCTTCCTACTCCTTTTGGACATGCGGAATGAAATAAAACCATTACCATTACCATTAACTAACCAGCCAAATGACTAATTAATCTGCCCACCACGTAGACAAACAGCCAAATTAATCACTAGCGATCTGGCTAAATCGCAAACAGCTAAATGGACAACACAGCAGCCAGCCAACCAACAACAACTAACTAACCAATGGGCCAACCAACAATATTTGTATAATATTAGTGTACAATATTACAATATAATACATGTGCTCAGTTCTTTCAAGGCAATTGCGGCTGTGAACTGAAGGGTAAAATCAGCGAAATGGAAAATAAGAGCAGCAGTCAAATTACATAAGCGCAGCCCAAAAAAAACACAAGTGTTGCCAGTTCTTCCCTTGGCTTGTCTTTCATGTGATGCCTGGGCCATGAGTGATTTGAGGAACCAACGTGCGAGCTGTGCTGACATGCATGCAAAGCAGCGCGGATAAAAGTGATGTTTCAGAAATGAGCACAGCTTGTGCGCGTGTGTTTTTTTGTGTGTAGGCACTGGTCGTTGTGCGTCTGTCTTGTGTGCGCGAGTGCGAGAATAGATGCGTGCCCGTGGGTTTCCCCACAGATAAGCGCTCTTTGTGGGGGCGCTGGGGGGCAGATCACGTCCAGTGAGGCATCGGCATTCATCAGCCTGTCTGTGTGCATGTGTGTCAGTGGCCACAGACGGCCCTGATGAGTTATGGTGCTCTGTCCTGTTCCCTAATCCCCCAGAGCCCGTCTGTCTGCAGCCGCCTCCCTTGTACACACACACACACATGCGCACCAACAAAACAACAAAAGGCATTGACGCTCTTGTAGTAGCTTGGAGACAACGCTTGTTTTATTTCCCAGTCTTGTTAAACACGCACATGTTATTTCCATGTGGAAAATGTGGTGTTTCCAACATAAACAATAGCAATTCTTGAAAATGGCATCATAACGGGGACGGGGGGGTTACACTTAAAGACATGTGGTATTCTAAGTGGTCCTGGAGGAGCGTTACTGAAGAATGATTTTTTTTTCTTTTCAGTGCTGCTATGGGTGCATCATGGGAAAATCTGCATGCCTTTGAACATATACACTATGTTCTCGTTTGTGTGATGTTATCTGAAGAGCATGTTGTCTGTACAGCAGAAACATCCTCAAAGGTCTCTGGCACGTCCTTTGTTTCGTCTTTAACATCTAGATTTCCGCCTTTACATGAAGCACAATCTAATGAGGCGCAACACGGGCTCTGAAAAGTTTAGCCCGTGTATAGCAACTCATTAGGATGAGGTATACCGAATAAGTGGATGGTTAGTGCATGGAATTATCGGGTTTAAAGGTGCCCTAATATGTTTTTCAACTACCTTAATAGCATATTGAAAGAGCGTTGCCTAAATTCTGATGTTTTAAAGGTGCTACTGGGAAGATAATAGTTGTTGTGTCTCTGTAGCTTTAATGCTAATGAGCCAGTGCCGCCATGAAGTGTTGTTTTATTCAGTTTTTACATATACACTGTAACTCTACACTATAATGCCATACTGTAAGTCGGACGCCACATATCAAAATGAGCAACGTAACAATGATGAGCGGGACAGGCCTGCTATGTAGCTATGTGAGCTACAGTGCTAACATTCATTCATTTTCTACCGCTTTTCCTCACAAGGGTGGCGGGGGGTGGGTGCTGGAGCGAGAGGCGGGGTACACCTTGGACTGGTTGCCAGCCAATCACAGGGCACATATAGACAAACAACCATTCACACTCACATTCATACCTATGGACAATTTGGAGTGGCCAATTAACCTAGCATGTTTTTGGAATGTGGGAGGAAACCGGAGTACCCGGAGAAAACCCACGCATGCACTGGGAGAACATGCAAACTCCACACAGAGATGGCCGAGGGTGGAATTGAACCCTGGTCTCGTAGCTGTGAGGTCTGCGCGCTAACCACTAGACCGCCGTGCCACCCCTAACATAACATAACAGTCACATTTCATTAGAAACTTTATGCTGGGCTAGCATGTCTTCTGGAAATAAACAACTTGTTGCCAGATCTCAGTGATTTATTTTAAGATGTAGCAAAGACTGCCTTTTTTTTTTTTTTTTTTAGCAATACTGTGCTGCAATTAGCAATA
Organism: Doryrhamphus excisus; assembly: GCF_030265055.1. Classification (NCBI taxonomy): domain Eukaryota; kingdom Metazoa; phylum Chordata; class Actinopteri; order Syngnathiformes; family Syngnathidae; genus Doryrhamphus; species Doryrhamphus excisus. The sequence continues at coordinate 6,507,136 of NC_080467.1, forward strand.
CTGTACCGCCCCCATGTATACCATGTATACCATGGGGCGGTCTCGGCAAGCTAGGGACAATCCAAAAGCAGTAAATTAGATTTTTCCCAATTGTGAACCTCTTAAAGGTAGCAATTGGTGCAATTTTTTTAGGGATGAAGGGGCAACTTATTAACAATGGCCAAACACAATTGATGTATACAGGCCCTTATGACCAAATTCCTTCGGATTTCCTCACTGTTACACTTCCCTTTCCTCTTTTTCCCACTGTGCATCTGGAGGAATAACACATAACCATGCTCTAAGTTTGAATAAAGCTAACAAGTGGACGTGCAAATGTGCATGTGGAGTGCAGGAAATGTGCCTGCCAGACACGCTTTTGTGACACGCTAAGGCCAGTCACTCTGGTGCCAGTAATGTGATGAAGAAGTCTTCATCAAAAGTTGAACCTGTTTGTGTGTGAGTATGTGAGAGAGAGTGAAAGAAAGAACATTTAGAATACACTCACACACTCACCGGCAACGTTTTGTGCCATAATCTCAAGTTAGGGAAGCCTTTTATCCGTCTTTAAGAAAAAATGAATGAACGCTTCCACAGTTCACCACTAGATGGCAACATGTTTACTTGCCTTTTTCCCCTGCAACTGTGCTTTCAGTAGCTCCATCAGGTTGGACCCCATGCTTGCATCATAGATTCACTGTGGCTAGACGTCCAGGAGCCAGAGGCGGTCACCCGTGTACCTCGGTGCTCATGCTTCACATGACGCCTGAGTGCGCCTGCACTTCAGTTGAGAAAATCAACACATCCCCCACCAGTTTAAAAAAAAAAAAAGACTCCAGTAGCACCAGTTTTTGTTCTCTGGCGCCGTCTATGTTTGCGCTGCAGAGGGCCAAGCATAAGTCCATTGTGCCCATCTTGGTTTTGATTACATCAAGTCTGGCCACACGTTTCCTTTTGCATCCATCGCCTCCATCAAACACAAATCATCTGACTTTATTCTATGTAAATTCTTTACGGATTAATTAGATCTGACAGATTATTGAGCACACTCATAATCGACTGCCTCTTCATGTTCCATGTTAAAAAATCACATCATCACTTTCCAAGTAATGTATTTCTTCTATTTCTTGTGTCTTCAGGCGGTCTGTGGAGCGTCTTCACATTGGGCGGGGCTGGCAGCAAGACAGGAGTAGACCCGGAACACAACCATTTACCTTTGTCCAACCAGAGCCTTTTGTTACTGTTGGTTCTGGCCAATCTGACGGATGGGCCTGACTGGCCCAACGCTTACCGCCAGGCTATTACTTGCTTCAGAAACACACAAGGTAATTAATACTTTTCTTTAATACACTGTTTTAGGAAGTATTTAAAAGTGGTTATAAATGCACCTTATTCTAAATGAAGCTGGCTTGTCTAAATGTGCTTTAGCACACCTCAAGCAACGGTGCTCTGAAGTAGATCCCAAGTTTCATGTATACAGTATAGTTTTGTCCCTTGAGAAGCCACTAATCAAAGGCTTTAATCAAAATTATATGTGCCATGACGAATTGGCCATGTACAGTATGGTGGGAAGGGGGTCTTTGGCACAACTAATACACAAGTTTATGGTTGGTGTTATTACAGTCACACTATAATAAACATGTCTCTGTCCCATGCAGACACATCGTCAATTCCTGTCGAGCAAACTCACACCTTCCAGATCAATTTCAACAGCCTGTACACAGCACTGTGTGAGCAGCAGTGCTCTGACCAGGCTACCCTGCTGCTGTACACGCTGCTCCACCAGAACGCCAACATGAGGACGTACATGCTCTCCAGAACCGACATGGACAATCTGGTGGGTTGAGTACCAGCCAAGTGTTTGGTCTGTGTTGGACTCCCGAGTATGATGTAGTGTACGGCAGGTTACTTTAAGCAATACTTCACTGAAGTGGAGCATTACTTTTTTTTATCAGGTGTTGCCCATCCTGGAGATCCTTTACCACGTGGAGGACAGAAACTCCCACCATGTCTATATGGCCTTGATTATCCTCCTCATCCTCACAGAAGACGACGCCTTCAACCGCTCCATCCATGAAGTGGTGAGTAGCACGCAGTGTTACTGCGTTACACATGCACAACCATGAAGCCATGTTCTTGTCTTACTAACAGGTATTGAAGAACATCGCATGGTACACGGAGAGGTCCTTGCCCGAGATCTCCCTTGGCAGCTTGCTCATCCTGGTGGTGATCCGCACAATCCAGTTCAACATGACCCGCACGAGGGTAAACCTGAGCGCTCTCAGCTGAATGCCATCTAAAGGAGCAATAGCTTCCACATGCTGATTTATGTTCATGTCGCCACCTATTCAGGATAAGTACCTCCACACCAACTGTCTGGCTGCGCTTGCAAACATGTCAGCCCAGTTCCGATGTCTCCACCAGTACGCTGCCCAGCGCATCATCAGGTACACATGGAGGCACACACAACAGCATGAGACAGTATTTTTCCAACAGTAACATAAATATATCAAATAAGGAAAAGATGTCCGTCAACACTTGGCGCTTCGAACTTCACAGCTTTACTCTTGTTCTGGTTTTTCAGAAATATATTAATAAATCATGCTGTTCTGGGGTTGAACATGGCCTATTATTAGTCAAAAATACATAATTAAGCACATCTTTCCTATTTTTCCCTTAAATTATTCATAAAAATGACCAAATAAAATACAAATATAAGGCATTAAGAAGACTCATTCAAAGATGACGTGCGTTGTGATGAGATGTGGTATTCTACACTGGTCACGAGGTGTCAGTAATGTTACTATAATGTATGGTGAGACACACAAGCACCAAACTTGAGCAGCACAAAAAAACAGGCATTTATTGCAGGTTGGAATTATGTCACAACAAGCAGAGTAATCCCTTCAAACTGTATTATGCTATACAGTAAATATGTTAACACGGCTACTGTTGTGGGCGTAACTCATGCCAAGCTAAAACTCAACTCTGAACCCCGTACGTGATTTCCTTTCCCCTAGAACTGGAACACATTTAAAGTAACACACACCAGTTTGAGTCTGACTTATGTTTATGTATATGTAGGTTTATTTTCTGTTATTATCTCTAGCAAATTGGGTAATAGCAGTGTAAAGGTGACTATAGGGATGTTATTTCATGTCTTGAGGGCTCTAATAATGTTTTGAAGGTTGTAAACAAGTTTTTTTATGCTCGAATGGTCATATCACCTCGTACTTCAGTACATGAAAAAGAAAAACAAAAAAAAACTTAAACTATTTTAGGAAAGCAGGAAGTGAACAAATGTAACAGTTACTGATTGTAAAAGTACCAGATGGAGGGGTAGGATTTAATAAGCTTTGCTTCTTCCTACTCCTTTTGGACATGTGGAACTGTGAACTGATTATGGGATGCATTCAATTGTAATCTGATGCATGTTCAAATGAAATAAAACCATTACCAATTAGGAAAATATTGAATTTATCAATAAGGAATGTTAGTTACATTGTGGAAACCGCAATTAAAGAGTGATTGCTCTACAATCAAAAAGATACTATAAGTCAGTGGTTCTCAGTTATTTTCTGTTATGCCCATCATCAGGAGACTATACTATGAGAACCTGATAATATTTAGTCATTTTTCTGTACAAACCACTGTAAGAATTGCAGCATAGTGCAAGTGTGAATGAAGGCTAACAGGCAAACAGACATGCCAATCTTGAAGAAAGAAAATGTACCCGTAATATTGAAAGTCGCTATTTAGGAAGCAGTGCTGGTTGACACAATAGAAAGATACGTGACACTAAAAAGACACAATGGCTAGACTCAACATGAAGATATTATGGCTAGATATGATAGAAAGATATTCCAGGCACATTATGCACGCACACATTCATAGAAGGGTCCTATAGATAGATACATTGCCTGTGGCAATCTGTCATTTTTTTTTTTTTCAAAACTAATTAACTTACCCAGGAAAGAACAAGAGCTTTGAAAACGAACGCCAGCCTGTCATTTGAATAATTCATGCTGAATCAGCACAAAATATTTAGTGCCACAGTGAATTTGCAGTGTCTGCGCAGAAAAGACCAAAACATAAAATATTGACTTGTGTGCTGCGGCTGTGTCGGGGAGGAGAACATTATATAACATCTCAGGAAAAACTACACACACACACACACGGAGACATTCATGTCTGATTGTCAACTTCCGCCACACAGGAAAGAATGTTTCCTCCCTTGTAGACATGGACATAATCACGCACACCCGGGATCTTCTTATCTTGTCTGTCTGTCTCGTTTCATATCTGTCATTCTTTGCTGTTTTGAGTCAGAGAGGAAAAAAAAAACTGTCTGTCCTGTTGCGACGTCGGCCGAACTGTCTCTCTCTCGTCCGACTGTATCGTGATGAGCTAAATGGACTGTCTGGCTAAGATAAAAGGGGATTTCCTGGCCGGAATTTTCAAAATGTCACACAGGCAGTTGAACTCGGCCTCCTTTTTTAATGGACTCCCAGACAAAGCATGATGGCGGGTATTGTTTATTTACTCACCGCCCGATTGAATTTCCTGCCGACAACCCCCCCCCCCCATCATTTCCTTTTATTTACTGTTCATCCTTTTTCTCCACAGATAAGATATTCTCCCATCACGTGCTCCCCTCGTCTCATTAAATCACTTTCACAGTCTCCTGCTGTCCATTCACTCACTTGGTGCTTTCTTGTCTGCACACTTTAGTTGTGAGTCATCAATGGACCAGGCAGCACGTTTCTATCCAGCGTATAAATAACTTTGAAATGGACTAATGGGAAATTGATCTCTCCCGAAAGACACTCGGCTGATGAAAACCTCTTTTCCAAATATGCCATAACAGTCGGCAGTTTATTCCGAGCAGACCTTCTGTATTTGTGCTGAAGGAAAAATGAACAACCACAGTGTCACTTGGTAGAGTAGCAGGGGTGTCGTCGTTCACTGCCCTGTGATAGCCCTGCATCCAAATGTTGGGGATCAATAAAGCAATATACAGTAAACCTCGGATATATCGGATTCAATTGTTCCCACTGGTTTTGTCCGATACAAGCGAAATCCGTTATATGCGTATACCGGAAAATGTCCGTTTTACGCATATATCGGATTTATATCCGGTATATGCGTAAATCGGATTTTATCCGTTATAAAAAGGCACTTCCTTGACTATGTTTCCAATGTACCTGGACTGGGCAATGAAAAGAGACGTAAGGTAATGAGAATTTAACTTTATTGGACTCTGAGCATAACAAATTGTTAATTAACCTAGGCCCTGTTACGCCCGTCAGGCCTACGTTATTTCCAATAGTGAGGTTAAGATCTCATTCAATAAATCCCAGGGTGTTTTCTGGCAGCATTTGCCAGAATAACCCAGTTTCGTCTGCATTAAAAATGTCCTCTGCTTTAAAACATCTCAGAATGTCAGCTAGCTTCGGAGCGCCACGATGCGGCCATCCGATATATGCGAGGGAAATTTAATGGAAATGCATTGGAACGGGACTGGAGATTTTGTCCGAAATAGGTGAAATCCGTTATAAAAAATTCGATATATGCAATTAATTTTTATTGGAAATGCATTACCGAAAAATCGGTTCTTTTTTATCCGTCCGTTGTGAGCGAATTTCCGATATATCCGAGGTTTACTGTATATATATATATTTATCTGAATATTTGACTATTTTGCATGAGAAATGACACAGCAGGTGGGTCCAAATGACTTCTCTCCAAGGAAGTTAGAGCTTTTCTTCCTGTCACTCACACCAATGTGACCAGATGATGGAACAGATTATGATTGATCCCGATGTAATCCCGGTGTCCCGATGCAATTTTTTCACTTCCGATACGATATTGCAGCCTTCTCCTTTCTTAGCACTGTTGTTATGGTCATGTGGAATCTGCATGCTGGATAGAAAAGATCTAGATCAGGGGTGCTCATTAAGTCGATCGCGAGCTACCGGTCGATCGCGGAGGTGGTACTGGTCGATCGCTGGTCGATCGCGGCGTGACATTAAAAAAATATCATCCCAGCATCAATGCCGTCACTTGATTGATATACATGGCAGCCATTCAGATGACAACTGAATGTTGCCCTTCGGGCGACCAATCAAATCAAACGACGTCTCTAAGTGCAGCAGAACTTACGATGTCAGCCTATCATCCATCCCCGTTACTTGATTGACATACAGGACAACCAGTCAGATGACAACTGAATTTTGACCTTTAGGTCACCGCTCATGCGTAAACAACGATGCAAAGTGCTAAGCTAGTCGGCGAATTGCGTCAGATTTTAAGCCCTCGCTAAAGTTTATGGTCACTAAAATGAGTGAAGGAGCTGGACCAAGTAAAAAGGCAAAAACTGGACCAAGTAAAAAGGCAAAAAACATATCACTTCCATACGGATACGGATATGGAATATTATACGGATATTATGATACGGATATTATCCATGACTGATAAACATTTGGAAGTGTGCTTGAGGCTGGCTATCAGCAGCTACTGTCCGGACTATGCAGCCCTGGCTGGTTCAATTCAGTGCAAGTCATCAAAGTAAACTCAGGTAATTACAAAAAATGTTAATAGTTAATTATGTGTGTTTTGCAATATTGGCTCATTTGGTTATGTAAGGTACATCAACATACATTGTACGTACAAATAATCCTCAATACATTTGAAAATAAATAGATGTTTTGCATTTTTGTAGTGGGTAGATCATTTTGACTCGGTCATTTTAAAAGTAGCACGCATGCTGAAAAGTGTGAGCACCCCTGATCTAGATGGACTGCTTGTATCGGAGACACCACGACACCACAGCGGGCTCCATTTTGAGTGTGCTATATATCCCGTTTCATTGCCACCTGCCAATTGTTATTTCAGTGATATTGAAAACATGATAGGGCGGCACGGCGGTCGAGTGGTTCGCACGCAGACCTCACAGCTGGGAGACCAGGGTTCAATTCCACCCTCGGCCATCTCTGTGTGGAGTTTGCATGTTCTCCCCGTGCATGCGTGGGTTTTCTCCGGGTACTCCGGTTTCCTCCCACATTCCAAAAACATGCTAGGTTAATTGGCCAAATTGTCCATAGGTATGAATGTGAGTGTGAATGGTTGTGAATGGTTTGTCCAGGGTGGACACCGCCTCTCGCCCGAAAACAGCTGGGATAGGCTCCAGCACCCCCGCCGACCCTCGTGAGGAAAAGCGGTAGAAAATGAATGAATGAATGAATGAAAACATGTTATGATATGTATTTGTGTGACAGTAAAGTTCCACGACTGGTGTCGTAAAAGACATACTCTATTGTAAGTTTCCTCCTTCACGCTAATGCACCTGGCGTCTAATGCACCTTCATGCACTCCTGGAAGGATTCTGCGATCCTCTGCAGCTTTCTCATCATGTCCATCTTCATGATGTTCTTGGTGTATATGGAAGAAGACTCACCAGGTCAGGTGAGCAGGGAGGTTGTTCCAGCATAGCCATGTTCTTCTCGGCTAGGAACCGTTGGTTGCTCAGGGCGTTGTGAGCAGGCGTGTTGTCATGGTGAAGTAGCCACGAGTTACCCTGCTGTAACTCTCACCTTTTCTCGCCCACTGAACGAAGCAAAACACCACAGGATCCCTTTGTAGATGTCCTGGTTGGTCGTCTGGCCTTGTAGCAAGCACTTGCAGAGGATATATATCGAAGATCTCAATCAATATCGACAGTGCTGGAACTTTCGTCACATCCTGCATATCCATAGTTGTCTTATTGAGGTCTACAGTGTTCTTCACTGAGCTCTACATTTATCCGCGGAAAAGAAAACAGGAACGGGAAACTTCAAAGTACGTGAAAGATGATCTGTTCAGAAACTTGTTGTCCTATTAATATCAGACAAAACAGATCAATTCCAGCCACACATTGTGGTCAGCCCTGTTGGAATTATAAAAACGGTCTTCATGCTGTTTTATGTTTTAGTTAAGAATTGTCTCGCTCTTCAGTTTTCTCTTTGGAAGTCCCAAAAATTAACCCATTTTCTTTGCCATTGAATATCAGAAAATCCCAGCGTTCCATACGGCAGCAGGAAATACATGCATACAAAAGCTACCCAGTGTGTGTCCCAAGCACAACAGCATCCCTGTTGAGACGTTCACACAGTGAGTCAGTCTGTCATTACTTCAGCTTCAGGACTGATCTGGGCCTCAGAGCAGCAGTGTGGAAGTCCGCCTGTGTCGCCTGTTACCATGGCAGTCTGTCTCACACACACACACACAGATACATAGTGTGTTATTGTTGTGCATGAGGGTCCCAGCTGGCGCTCATCTCTCATTTGGGAAAAAAAAAAAAACATCCGACCAGTACAACAGGTTCTTTTGGCTTAGCTGAGGCTTGGACAAAGCTTCTCCAAATTATTGCTAGTGAATGTGAGTGTTTTATTTCCAGTGCTGACAGATGAACAGGTGTAGCCTTAAAGGACATCAGTGTCTTCCCTTGTGAGTTTTTTTTGGGGGGGGGGGCTGTCATTGACTTGCATGTATTTAGCTAATTTATGTGACCTCCATGTCCATATTTGCCCCATGTGAATGGTTTGGTGTGTGTTAGTTGTGTTTCCTCGGAGGGATTAGTTTTGTAGTCATGCCTAAGACTAAGGGATAAATCAATTGCATACATACAGAGTAAAAAGAAACCATTTTTAAGAGTTTACAAGAGTTGTACAGTTGTCAGTTTACAATGCCCATTAATGGTATGTGTTTGTCCAAGGTTGCCCAAGCACACCATAACTCCTGATTTACTGTCACATGCAATCATCTTGCATCCCCGTCATGCACACATATACACATAAAGGGAACAAAAGGAGAAGGCAAAGCTGTCGGCATCTCCCGTCAAGTGTGAGGCTCATAAAATAGGAATAAAAAAAGCTATGCATTCGTGTATATAGTGCTGTAAATATGGTAGTTGTGATGGTGAATGATCTCACCTCCTTTCTCGCTCTGTGTGTGTGTCTCTTGCAGTTTATTTGCTTTGCTTTCCAAGAAGCACAACAAGGTTCTGGAACAGGCAACACAGAGTCTGCGAGGCAGACAGGGAGACAACACGACCTTGCCCGACTATGTGAGTAATACACATACTGTACCAAGATACAGTGTCTCTGCTAATAAAACTAGGTGTAGTGTAAACTGTTTGTAAGGCCAGGCTTACTTTCATTCATATGCAGTTTTATAAAAACATCATTTTTCTTTGCATTTTGGCCTTTCATGAAAAACAATTTGGCTGTTTTCATGTCATTTTATTTTGAAGTTTGCCCCCTCTAAATGTTATCATGTTTGTTTATGAAATAATTTAGTATTCTATTTATATAATGGTCGTTATAATGGTGACTCTATAGTTATATATGCAGGACGTGACGTGAACCATTCATTTTGTGCATTTACTGTAGAAACTTGCTTAAGAATACACTTAGAATATCTATCTATTATTTACTGCTTAGTAATTGAAATTCACAGTTAGAATATGAATGCTTAAATGTACGTCTCATTTTTCACTCTGAATGAGCAACCAATGAGTTAATGCAGCCTTTTCAGCCTCCTGATTCTACTTAATAGCACTTGACAGTGGACAACAGTGTTTTATGTACACTTAACATGTCCTGGTTTTCACAGACGATAATTACGGTGCATCAATAGCACCACAGTAAGAACTACATTCAAATGTTGAGGCTCCCAAAAGCCAGAATGAATCAAATAATATCATGTAAACGGAGCCCTGTACTGTTGATTTTGAGATCAATAATTAAAACCTGTTAATACGTTGTGCTTTACACCACCAGCTGACCAATTAGCATGCTAACGGCTTTGTACCGCTGTATCAGGGCTCATGCACCTTGGCTTTCAGGTTTGCCTGTCTAGGTCTGGGTCTGGCTGTCTCATTAGATTTGCATGCATTATATTTGATACGTGTGTCTTTGGGCGTGGGACACGCATGAGGATGCCCTCAGGTGTCAGTGAAACATGACTGCATGTGAGCGCTCCTTCAAGCATGCAGCAACTGTCTGTGTCGAGGCCCATTGCAAACAGAGGTCAATATACACACATTAAAAATAATCACGAAAATGCAATTATCCAGATAGGTTTTCAGACTTCCTTTCCTTCAGGGGCTGTGTTTTATTTATAAACGTGCATAAAAGCAGCGCATAAGGCTACATATACCGCATGCAACATAAAGACGTATTACTTTGCCATGATTGAATCCCATGGATGTCAGATGTCCTTCCAGCCATAAGAGAGTGCATCCATGCAGGCTATAATGGCAGTGACAACAACAATAACAGGACACATACACAGCACAGCAGAAGGTCAAAGTGTAACATCAGCACAGCGCCACTTATTATTGAAAGACAGTCAGTATATTGCTCAAGGGCACCCAGGCAATTTCCAGCATGAACTTTCATGGGAATTTCACCACAAGGGTTTATTTCCTTGAATACTGTGTGACATCCAGTCTGGGTCAGAGAACCGGACAATGTCTGGCAGACTCTAGTAAGTCAAGGTGACATTGGTTGCCATGTCTGCTCGGGCTTCTCTCTTTGTGCAGCAAAGTCACGTTTTAGTTCTGTTGACATTTGCCCAGAAAAAGAGGTCTCACCATCAGCTCTTTGCATCTAACTTAAGTGAAATGTTCCATAGAAGACAGGAGTACTAAGTGTACTATTATAGGAGTACTTTTAAGTTGAAGCACACAAAAACGCCAAATAAGGTACGGCACAGCATTTTCTTTATAAGACTTCAACAGCAAGACAATTTTATGCTTCCAACTTGTGGTAGCGGTTACCACAGTACACAAAGCAGGCGTGGATGAGTTTGGTGTGGAAGACCTTGAACACGTTCCAACACAAGACATGCCATACATGAGATATAATATAATATCAAGGAGTTGGGGGAGGACATGAGCGTTAGCAATACTAGCAAAGCGATGTGAGCTATGTTATACATTTAATGGGCTATGATGCTAGGTTAGTGTATTTGCTGGCAAATAAAATCCCCCAAAATGATCAAGCAGTTGTCAAGTCTGCAGAGCTCCAAGTGTTTACAGTTTGTTTTTACAGCGTGTATTTTTTTTCGAGTATTATTTTTCGTCCAACTGTCCTCTGAGAACACATGGACGTGTACATGTGGTGGGCTTACTTAGCTAGGACTGGTTCAGTCCATGAAGAAGAAGTGTGGTGCTTCACAATATCACGGTATGGCGTTGTTTTTCTACACGTGTCAGTGGTGTCGAAATCTACCTCTACCGCTATTCCGTTAGAGCAGGGGTATCAAACACGCGGCCCGCAGGCCAAATGTGGCCCGCAGGACACTAGTTTAAGGCCCCCGCCTTGATATGAAAGTTTAATGTTAGTGCGTCCCGCGAAAGTTTGATATGGATGCTGTATGGTAACATGTGCCCAGAAAAAAATACGTTTGATTAATGTTCATGTTAAAGGTTAAATAACTTAATAGTTATCCTCCCTACCCGTGTGGAAGTGGTAAGTTTTTGGCTATTTAAGTTTAAAGGAAATAACTTGAAGGCTACCGTGTACTGGAGCTCCATCACCTAAACTCTTACTTTTCTCCTCGCCTCCCTTTATACATCCGCAGATTCCCACTCCGATCACGCACTCAAGCACCTAAGACCCCACGTAAATGTAGTGTCTGGCAGTGATTTGATTGCTTTCAAATTCAAAGCCGCCTTTTTGCGTCTACATTTCAAACAAACAAAGTTGTCTAAATGTTGAATACTACGTGAAACGTGAACGGCGCAGGGGTTATTAGTTACAAACCTTATCTACAAGTTAAACATTGGGAGAGGTAACCGCTTATATCGACCCTCCGCCGTCTCGCCTGGAAGTAGAAATTTCCATACATTCTCATGCATAGCATCCCTTATCTGGCCTGTAATGGAATGCCCTCACACAAGCTGGCTGAAGGCTGTCCGTTTGGGATAAAGCTTTGACCAATGGCCATGAGGACCCTCACATGCTTATGTTAGCCTGTTGTGGTGCCTTTGTTGTGGACGCTGTAGTAGACTCCACAGGCTACATTTTCTTTGCAGCGTTTTCTTGCTGTCCGCAGTTTCCGCTTGGATACAATTTGTGTCCGTCATGATGCAGGGGACCCTCTTTTTTTTAATAGATTGTTTCATTTTAGGGCTGCACGGCGGCAAGTGGTTAGCACGCTAGGAGATCCGAGTTCAATTCCACCCTCGGCCATCTCTGTGTGGAGTTTGCATGTTCTCCCCGTGCATGCGTGGGTTTTCTCCGGGTACTCCGGTTTCCTTCCACATTCCAAAAACATGCTAGGTTAATTGGCCACTCCAAATTGTCCATAGGTATGAATGTGAGTGTGAATGGTTGTTTGTCTATATGTGCCCTGTGATTGGCTGGCCACCAGTCCAGGGTGTACCCTGCCTCTCGCCCGAAGACAGCTGGGATAGGCTCCAGCACCCCCGCGACCCTCGTGAGGATAAGAAAATTAATGAATGAATGAGAATGTTTAATTTTAGGGCTGCATGGTGGTGAGTGGTTAGCACGCAGTCCTCGCAGCTAGGAGACCCGAGTTCAATTCCACCCTCGGCCATTTCTGTGTGGAGTTTCCATGTTCTCCCAGTGTATGCGTGGCTTTTCTCAGAGGACTCTGGTTTCCTCCACCATCCTAAAAACAAGCTAGCTTCATTGGCCACTCCAAATTGTCCATAGGTATGAATGTGAGTGTGAATGGTTGTTGTCTATATGTGCCCTGTGATTGGCTGGCGACCAGTCCAGGGTGGACCCCGCTTCTCGCCCCAAGACAGCTGGGATAGGCTCCAGCACCCCCTGACCCTTGCGAGGATAAGCGGTAGAAAATGAATGAATGAATGAATGTTTGATTTGAACTGATGCTGTATAGTTTTCACAATATGCCACAGAGGTTCTCACCTGAAACTGAGCCAAACTAGTAGAGCTCACTGGAAGAGCAGCAATTTATGCATTGTTCACATGCCATAACATTTGGCCACAATACAGAGATGCTTTATTCAGAAGGACATTGAGGGCAGCAAAAACTGCTATGATCTAGAGCTAAGCCACAGAAACAGGACAGCTAATGTGTGTGTGTAGTATTCTTTATTGTGTTTTACTTGCCGTATATCATCAAATGCATACCAAGTACTACATACAATGTTTTGCAAAGGAAAAGCATCAATACCAAAGAGCGTCGTGTTGAAAAGCTACATGAGATGAGAACAGAACCATGCGGGAGGAAGTGCATTTTGCAGCAGGAGGGGTGGTTGGCTGCTCCAAGGGAGGGGGCTAAGCAGACAGGGCATCTGGAAACAATGTCATCTGGCCGGCTCTGCAGAGAGAACTTATTGTTTGTTTAATGTGGGGTTGCCTGGACATGTAATAGGTCTCTTAAAGCAAGGGAAGGAACCACCTTTCATGAGCTAATGTATAATCTAATCTAAAAGCTAATGTGTAATCTTAAACAAAAGGCCTTCAGTATGCCTCGCTCTATTGTTCACTTTTACCTGCCTGTCAAAATCAATGTCAATGAGCACTTTCTCTTTGCCGAGATAAGCCACCCCCCTCACAGGTGTAGTATATCAAGATCTAATTGGACAGCATGATTATTGCACAGGTGTGCCTCAGGGTGGCCACAATAAAAGGCCACTCAAAACGCTGTAGGAGCGTTGAAGGAGGGTGACTGCAGGAATATGTTTCTCCGACTTTGGTTGTGCACACGTGGGGCCATCGGGGTTCATAACCAACTTGAGTGGGCAAAAGCTCACATTCCATGGCGTCTGGCACTTGGGGGGGGGGGGGGGGGGGGTCTTTTCCTAGATGGACCCATGTTCATTTGACTGTACCGATAACGGATACAATAAAACTGCACATCTTGGAGTGGCCTTTTATTGTGGCCAGCCTGCGGTGGGAGCAAAAATGTGTTCACATGTTTATATTTTTGTTGAGTGTGTATGAGTGAGAGTACGTATATGAGAATACTTTATTAATTAGGCTGATTTTGTAGTATTCCATATAGCCATGTTAGATACTACATTATGTATTGTTGTGTGTATGCATACATTTCTTAAATGCGTATATTGCTATATACAGTATATCTATGCAACATATGCACACACGCAAAACAACAAGCCGCACCCCCACCCCCCTTCCTATATGTGTTGTGTTTATGCTGCTGTGTCTGGTTGATGTCAGCCAAGCAAGGTGATGGGCGAGAGGCCCTTTTAGCCCCTTAGGGGGCCCCCACTAAAGCAGACCAGCTCTCTAGGGGTGGCTGCTATTTTTTTTCTGTTAGGTATGTAAGTATATATGTATATTTATATGTGTATATATATATATATATGTATATGTACACACATGAAGAGACATAGTCGACATTTGGTTTGTAACTGTTAAGCATCCATGCACTGCCTGCTTATTATTGTATGAGTTGTTGAAAGATTTTCATTTTACATGCTTGCTTTTGCTCTTCAAAGCTTGCAGCCTGTCAGTGTCGTGCGCTATGACAACTACAGTATTACTACAGCAACAACGTCTGCAACAACGAGTATGGAAATGATGCACATGCACACAAAAACACGAGTGTTTACCGAAGTAAATATGCCTCCGTTTGTTCTCTCCTTGGCGCGCTCGTGGCAATTTCACTGATTTTGTGCAACCAGACGCAGCATTTGCATAACCAAATTATTGTGTGCGAGAGATTAAGAAAGAAGAGGGTAAGAATTTGGATTTAGGAAGCTTAGGGAACTTTCTGGGAGCTCTGTTAGCCTGTTAGCTCTGTTCCATCTATTTTCCCCTCTCGTGATTCTCAAATATTTAGCTTCTGCGTGTTGGTGTGCCAAGAGTCTTTTTTTTCATATGAAAGTGAACAAGCCATAATCTTATGTGATAAGTTAAATATGTCCTATTTTTTCACAAAGAAACAGTGAGAACCGTATTTTTTGTGAAAAGTCATAACCTTTGTGCGAATACTTTTTTTCAAATAAAGTTGTAGTTTAAGTGTTTTTACATGGCGACATTAACAAATGGTATGCTGGAGCCTATCCCAGCCACGGTTAACAATATGAACGATAAAGTTGCATTTGTTGAGAAAATAAATCAGAATTTTCTGAATAAAGTTTGGGTTTTTTTAAGGAAAAAATGTCCCATTTTTACTAGATTAAAGTCTCTTTTTTTTTTTTTTAGAAAAAGTTTCAATTTTTTTTTTGTCTTAAAGTTGATACTGCATTTTTTTTAATAAATGTTTGACATCTTAATATTGATTGTGGTTAACTTATTATATGATAGAGGTCGTATTGTTGTGGGAAGAAACACGAAGCTTCATTAGTAAGGAGCGTGTTTACATTCTCCATGTGGCCAACTTATTATTTCACTTGTATGACGTTTGAGGATGATATTTGCATCTGATATTAACTCTGTTCCCATGAGTGTACGGGTGGATGTCAGAGCCAGAAGTGCTGCAGGTTTTAAGAATCATTTTTGGATGATAAAGAGAATGTTTCTCTACATTTGTGAGTACCTTTCTTCAAAAAGGAAGATACATGAAATGATTTTTGGAATAAAAAAAATCAGACTTGACCTGCAATGTGAACATGCCGAGGGTGCAAAGCATTATCTCCAAGCCACGCCGCTCTGTTCAAGCTAATGATACTGTGGTACATGCCAGCCTGTGGTACGTACCTTCCCTTCTTTGGTTGCGCCATTTCTGGTTAACCTAAACAATTTCATTCTGTGATAGATTGTTCAAGACAGTAGCTCCACCTACTGTTTAAAGTAAGTAGTGAAGTACATGTAGTACGCGGGTCGTAGTCAATTATGTTTTTAGACTTGGATATGGGCCGGGTAAAAATGGATGGTGGGGTCTCATTTGGCCCCGCAGCCAGTAGTTTGGACACCCCTGCATGTTTACGAAAACTATTCATTCATTCATTCATTCATTCATTCATTTTCTACCGCTTTTCCTCACGAGGGTCGCGGGGGGTACTGCAGCCTATCCCAGCTGTCTTCGGGCGAGAGGGTTGGTACATCCTGGACTGGTCGCCAGCCAATCACAGGGCACATATAGACAAACAACCATTCACACTCACATTCATACCTATGGACAATTTGGAGTCGCCAATTAACCTAGCATGTTTTTTGGAATGTGGGAGGAAATCGGAGTACCCGGAGAAAACCCACCTTTTGTGCTAATCGGCTAACCTAGCATGATGTGCTAGGTTTGATTCTAAAATGTGTGAATAATGTTAGCATGCTAACTCACACACTGTAACTATGCTATTGTTGCGAACCTTTGCGCTCCAACAGATTCCTTAATGTAATGTTGTAGTATGTGATATATGATGTACTGAATCTATGACTTTGGTGAAGTGCAGCTCATTAGCATTAAAGCTACAGACACACGACTTGTACCCAGCATCACGATTAATATTGGGGAACCTTACATGATGTCATTTGCTCTCTTGTTGAATTCTGAATTGTAGATCTTCCTCAGTATATGTTCGAAAGGAAGACGTGATATTTCATCCTTTCTCTTTGGGTCGTATTACATTTGAACGTTGTAGAGGAATGTTTCCTCAGAGGATTGTAGTTGTTAGTACATCATCCATCACAGAGACCTACTCGTCGACGTTGGCCATTTCTTCAACAAAATGAGCCTCCCGGTCTCGCCTTTTAGGTATCGGCCGAATCAATCAAACTTTTATTTTGTGCTAACGCTAAAATAAAATTGAAATGTAACCATCACCACAAATTCTAAATGAACTCTTTCTCTCATTATGTCAAGCTCTGGATTGTCAGCGGGGGGGGGGCGCTATTCACTGTGGGGCCACTCATTATAGACGCATCCTGCTGAGAGGAAGACTATATATACAGTCTTTTCTTTTCTTTCTAGTCTCATCTTTTGGGATATTTTTCTTGGTCGGACATTAATATTAATACACTGCAAGCCCAAGCAGTTAGTCGTCTGTCTCCTTGAATACAAGCTGGTCTATCCTCCTCCACTGTGTCCTCTCGGTCACAAGGAGCATAACCATGCACTGAATTTATGATGATCTTTTCTGATAAAAAAAAATACTATGAAATGAAGAATTGCAAGTTTTTGTGGAAAATAGCATCCTTTGACTTTTCCATATGTGGTCGTTTGCTCGTTCGGACACCTTCCTTCCTCATGCAGGTTACATTTCTGATGTATGTGTGACAGTGCTCTGCAAACATGACGTGATTATGACATGAATAAATGCAGGTCAGACAATGACCTATTTTAAAAACTCCCAAAAGACACGACAGTCTGGCGCTGCTGATGCTGATGCTGATTCTGATGCTGATGCTGCTCAGTCAGTCTGACCCACAGTTGTCCGTCCACATGGTGTATGTTTCTCTGCTCCACTTCTATCTTCCATCTTGTTTTTCCATCTATTTTCCCCTCCCGTGATTCTCAAATATTTAGCCTCTGCGTGTTGGTGTGCCATGACTCTTTTTTTTTTTTTCATATGAAAGTGAACAAGCCATAATCTTATGTGATAAGTTAAATATGTCCTATTTTTTCACAAAGAAACAGGGAAAAACGTATTTTTGTGAAAAGTCAAAATGTCCCATTTTTATTAGATTAGAGTCTTTTTTTTGTTTTTAGAAAATTAAAAAAAAAATTAATCTTGTCGTCTGACAAGATTAAAGTTGATACTGCATTTATTTGATCAATATTTGACATCTTAATATTGATTGTGGTTAATTATAGATATTTTTGATAGAAGTAATTATATGATAATATAAATATATGATAGAAGTCATATTGTTGTGGGAAGAAACACAAAGTGAAAACCGTATTTTTGTGAAAAGTCATAACCTTGTGCGAATATTTTTTTTTCAAATAAAGTTATATTAAAAACGCCCAAACTTTATTCAGAGGATTCTGATTTATTTTCTCAAACAAATGCAACTTTATTGTTCATATTGTTAACCGTGGCTGGGATAAAGGAAAAAATGTCCC
This sequence comes from Doryrhamphus excisus, assembly GCF_030265055.1. NCBI lineage: Eukaryota > Metazoa > Chordata > Actinopteri > Syngnathiformes > Syngnathidae > Doryrhamphus > Doryrhamphus excisus. The sequence continues at coordinate 6,525,124 of NC_080467.1, forward strand.
ATTTTTATTAGATTACAGTCTTTTTTTTTGTTTTTAGAAAATTTCAAAAAAAAAAAAATGTAATCTTGTCGTCTGACAAGATTAAAGTTGATACTGCATTTATTTGATAAATATTTGACATCTTAATATTGATTGTGGTTAATTATAGATATTTTTGATAGAAGTAATTATATGATAATATAAAAATATGATAAAGTAAATAATTATATGATAGAAGTCCAACTTATTATTTCACTTGTATGACGTACGAGGATGATATTTGCGTCCTTTCCTGTGGGAGAAATTGTAATGGAAAGTGAATAAATCCGAGGTTCTGCTGTCGGGAAAAGTCATTGGAATTTCAACACCTTATAGAGTACTGCAGTTTTGTCGGTATGTTTTATATGAAAACGCCACCGGGCAAGATTGGTATGCAAGCATCCCCGAGTCTTGTCGCCGTGTCCTTGTCATTATTAGCACTGTCTCCCGCTAAGCCCTCTTTGTCTGCCGTGCAACAGCCTGCAGTGAGCAGCCAGGGAATAAGCTAAGCTACTGGTTTAATGATGCCGGCGCCTACTTTACAGGGAGTTCCACGTCGGTGCCTCTTAGCGCCCTCCCCGTCCGCATGCAAAAAAAAAAAGAAGAAAGTAGGCTGGCGTGTTTATTCCCGCCGTGCGCCCCCTAAAACGTCCTTGTCAGGGATATAGCGGAGGTCAAACACACCTGCCGTTATAACACGCGTGCTCCGCGGGAGAGCTGCCTCCTTTGCTGTCATTTCTGTGCAAATGTAAGATGGGGGCGCAATACCGACCGCTCACATCCAAGGCTTGTGTTTACCTGGGAGGCGAGGCAGCTTGACGACAACACGGGAAGGCTGGAAAACTAGGCAAGCAAATGAAATGAAATGAAAACATGCGAGGTGTCTTTTAGGCTGTCTGGGGATTCAAATTTGGGCAAAACAAGCGTGATAGCATAGTGTGAAGGAGGGAGGAGGAGTTAAGATATTTAAATCCTGTCTGGGTTTCAAGTGTGGACCTCTTAATCTCATCCACTTGACAAACATACACATACAAGGCCAAGCAGACGTCTAGCTAGCCTATTTTCCTCTGACCTGAATTCCCTAGTGTGGCATTTTTTTTTTCCACTGCCAGGCCAATCTCATTAAGCTGCTGCAAGAGAACAAAACACACGCCACCTCACTCCCACACTGCATCGCTCTCATCCTTTTTCTTCCTCATCTCCTCATCCGTCACCCTCCTTTCCTCTCCATTTTACCTCGCTTCCGAAGGCGTCCTACTCAGCTGTCTCCCATTCCAGCCCCCCTTACGTTGGCTCTAATTATGGGCCGCCACAGCGGACCGGAGGGGAGCGGGTGTAGCCAGGCGGTGGAGTCGAGCCCAGAGCACCTCCTCTTCCTCTGCTTCCAGAGGCACAATCAATCCTCATTATGGCCTGCTCCTCTGCATTCCACTTAGCTCCTTGCAGCAGCCAGTTAGAGCCCCACGCCGCCAAGCGCCTTCCTGTTCTCCAGCCTGTGGAAATCAATGTGCTGCATGGGCCATGCACAGCGTAATGCAGTTATTTCATGTGATGTTTGTGTGTTCTTGTAAAAGAAACAGCCAACAGTTACTTATGAGATAAGGGTATTGTTGTCGACAAATAAGAAAAAGTTCTGTTTAAGATGGTTATCCCAGATTTGGATTCTCGTCTCCCAATCAGCTTGCCGTTGCCGTCTCGCCGCACTCCTGTTTTGGAATCTGGTCTTAGTCGGTATTAGCAAATTCTTGGTCAAAAACAAGGTCATCAGGAGAACAAAGAGGTTTGTCTGTCCGCCTCAGGACAAAAAGGCTGCTGACAATTGATGTTTGCTAAATACAAGGATGAAGAGTCTTGAACCAGTCATGATGTGCTATATATATCACTATATTGACAGTTACTATGGTACCCATTATGTCATTGGATGGTCATATCACCTCGTACTTTGGTACGAGGTACATTATTTAAAATAAATAAATAAAAACCTTAAACTGTATTATGGAAAGCAGGAAGTGAACAAATGTAACAGTTACTGATTGTAAAAGTACCAGATGGAGGGGTAGGATTTAATAAGCTTTGCTTCTTCCTACTCCTTTTGGACATGTGGAACTGTGAACTGATTATGTGATGCATTCAATTGTAATCTGATGCATGTTCAAATGAAATAAAACCATTACCATTATTCAGAAAACATTCAGAGTGAAGATAGTGTTGTCTTCAAATTGCACACCCAATAGCTTTTTCAAAGGAAATATTCTATCACAATATCTGCCAGTGGTATTATTGCTTTTACTGTACAATGGCTTCAGGTGCTGTACATACAAACATAATTGTCTTGTTATTTTTGTAAATGGAACTGTGCTTATGGAATGGAATGACACCACGACAGTGGTTGTTCCAGAGTGTGGCAAGGATGGAACGTGGCACAGTGTGGCGGAGCGTGGCAATTTGGCAGACTTGACTGCGGCGAGATGGGTGTGGCGGCACACCAGGAGAGGAGTCCACATTTTCAGCTTGCCGTGGTGACAATTTCTTGACAAAACAGCCCGCCAAAGGTGCGGCGAAAGCTGACCAACTCCAACCTGGTCTATGTGGCACGCAGGCCAAGCGCAATATACCATCAAAGGTTCTCCAGTTTTGCCATGTCGAGCAGGAATGCTGGTGGGGGACATGTCAGATGCTGTGTTGAAGATGACCCTAGTGCCCACTAGGTGGCGTATGTGGTGAATGACACACGGAGGCCTTTGATGGCAGTCCAGTCCGGCGCATTTAAGGGCAATGGGCGTTTATTAGATTGGTTGAGATTGCACTCAGTAGTGTTAAACCCTCGGATGTCTTCTCTCCGCCTTCTTTGCCATTTGCGCCGGTATGGAGGCGTGGGTGCGCGGCGCTGTGCGCCAGACTGCGCCAGTGTGCTGTTCAACAGTTGTTGAACATCATGACCTTCCTTTCCCTACACGTAACCTCCTCTTTCAACGCGACATTTTCTGAGACCTTTATTTTGTTCGATGCCGTCTGAAGGGATGCGACATGCATTTTGTCTTTGGGCTTGTGATCACTGTGTTGGACGGCAGCTACTTAGCTTTGCTTTGCTTTCATGGTGTTTTTTCATTAAGACTTTGGTTCCACATATCGACAAGGCCAAGGTGAACCTTTGAAATAACTCCAGACTTCTGACACGCTGGCCTGTGTGGATCACGTCATCACTTGCTCTGCAGTATCTTAATTGAATTCATGGGATTTCATGAATCATATTTCTCATTTGGCAACAGTTGTTTGATGACTCTGCTTCATTCATTGCCATTATTATTACACTAAAACTATAACTAACATCCCTGCAAAAGTGATCATACTGTATTACACGCGTTAGACATAACCTCCCTCTTTAACACATGGTATCGCCTGTTTCCAGTGCTTCTGACTGACAGGAAATATGTTATGCGTGCCTGTTATGATGCATGAACTTCAGCGGGATCTTCTGTTTCTGGGATTTGGGCTATTTCCTTCTTCTTTGATTTGTACTTTATTATAACGCTGACTGCTGACATGCTCATGGGTTGGTTACTGGATTGCTTCTTGGTCATCGAAGGAGCTCCAGAAAATATTTTAATCCTTTTTTTTTAGTTCATATAGCAAGAGATGATAATGATAATCTAATATATCCTTTTGGTTGCCACAGCTGCATGCATCACCTGATGTTCTCTAATTGGATGGATCTTACTATCCCAAACTAGAACTCAAGTGCTCAGACCGAAGACATGAATTGTTTTACGCCTCCTGTGCCTTCTGGAAATTCGGGATGGTTTGGTGAAAGTCGGCAGTTATCACATTTTCTGGAGCTCCTTTCAGCACAAAACAATCCAGTGCCTAAACCCTGCCATCTTCTGCTGAGTATTGCCCTTTTTATTTTCACTTCAAATTAGATTTGAGGTCGACTCCAACCTGCAGCTTGGAGACCGTCACCAATTCACCACTGGTTTGATGGAAGGGTCACAGTCGCAGTATGAAGCGTGGGACCTTACCACGTCATTGTGGGATCTTATCTGCTGTGCTGTCATAGCAGAGTAGAATAAACGTTAATGTTATCTAATCTGAGTGGCGGCTGTCTCTGCGGGCGTTGACATATTATTTTGAACGCAGTAAGGAAAGAATAAAGCACTTTCTCATTTGATTCTGATGTTTTTGCTATCTTACTGTGGGATCATCGTGAGAATTTAAAATGAATAATGACATGCTCTTCAATGTGGAGCCTGCATAACTGTATCAAGCATGTAAAACCTGTAGTGGTTCGCCATGTCCACTAAGACATACACTAATAATAAACGATAATAAATATTTTCATTGATAAAACATAGGAAATGTGTTGATGACTTTTTAAATAAGTTTTTTTTACCATTATTAGAGCCCTGTAGACATGAAATAACACCCCTATAGTCATGTTTCCAATCATATTATCCAGTAGATACCATCAGCCATTTGACATAAATAAGACTCATGTGTGTTTTAATAAATGTCTTCTACACAACTCTACAGAGTTGGGTTTTAGCTGGAGTATGGCCACAACAGTAGCTCCTGTTGTTATGATGATGATGACTATTATTATGTTATTGTACCTGTAGTGAGATGAATAAGTATCAAATAATAAAAGCCTGTCATTCCACATCTGCCGTGAGTGTCAACTACCGTTCATCAACATCTTGTATTGTCTTGTACTCTATTTATATTTCAGTTCATTTACAACATTTTGATGCTTGAACGTCTTTCATTTCGGCCATTTGCTTAAGCCCCCGTCACACTTTGCACAAATCAAACTAGCTGGAATGAAAAAGTAAAAAAATCCAGAATTAGAAATTCATATAAGGTTTAGTGAAGCATTGAGAATGTTTAGCATGCTATTGAATTATTGTAATACAGTAGTTTATTGTAAGAATACAATACAAGCGCAGTTACCTTCGCAGTTCGATATATTTCATGTTAAGTTTTTATCATGCTCAAAACATTTGGGCCAGCCGCAGGAACAGGCCGTAATGTTTGGAATGCACTCAGAATGACTATTTCTGACTACTCAGAATATTCTGGAATAAACCACAAATTTTCATTCCAACTGCATTCTGGGCTATTCTAGCTCTTGTGTGGCTCGGGTATTAAATATGCATTTTTGGACCAATAACAGGCCTCGTCAACCATGCAATGGTGACCATTTATTCATCTTTTTTTTTTACAGAGACAATTTGAGGGAGCGATATGAAAACAATGTAGCGAGAGATGAATTTACCTTTGGAGTTTTTCATTGTACCTTTTGATGAACAGATGATTCCTGATTGGGTGCACATGTCTACAAAATGTTAGCAAGACTGGTTACAAACAGGGCCACCATCTAGCACAACATGCCGCAGGGATGTAGTGGGAATTAGTAACGTCATTGAACCTTTGTCTAATGGTTATGAGCATTGAGGATGTCTGGATAGTGTGTATGCTAACATGTTTTCCAAAACTTATAGAGGGCGTCACCAATGTCATTTGGGTGTTTTTACATACTGTAACATCATTATTGTGTAGGTTCCATGGCCACCTCGCCGCCCCTCACCAATACTCTCCTTGCTTCCCTTTTCCCCTTCGACCCCCAACTTACACAGATGAATCTATCTTGCAGAATCCATTTAAAAACACAATTATCTGTGAAAGTGGTGTTGTGGGAAGCCAATTAACCTTTTACATCCTCCTCCTCCTCCTCCTCCTCGTCTTCTCAACCCCCCCACCCCCAGGCTCAGGACCTGAACGTGATTGAAGAAGTGATCCGCATGATGCTTGAGATAATCAACTCTTGCCTTTGCAACTCCCTGCACCACAACCCCAACTTGGTGTACGCGCTGCTGTACAAGAGGGAACTCTTTGAGCAGTTCAGGATGCACCCTTCCTTCCAGGACATCATGCAGAACATGGACACGGTCAGTAGCCCAAATTAGCACGCCAATCATGGATGACTCCTATTGTTCACACAGGAGGGTGTTCACTTCAGCCCATCGTCAGCAGATACCAAAGCAAGTACACGAGTCAATCAAGTGTGCAGGCTTATCGGCTGCCACTGAAATGTTGCAAACGGGTTCACAGTTTCAGCTTTCGGTATTTAGAGACAACTTTTTTCGTTTAGTTCTGCACAATGTGACTAGGTTCTCGGCAGTTCTCCAATAATAGTAGGGGTGTCAGAAGATCTCACAAGATTTCTCGTTCAGAAAAACAACTCCCTGGGAGCCTGGCCTGGGCCAATAATGAATAAATAATTTAATCCCACAATAAATGAAAATGAACTAGAATTTTGCCTGCATGTCCCACCTCCAAACAGGCCCCGGGGGGTTCACCTTGGCATGTTTGTTCCATAGAACAATGACATGAACAGAGTGAAACCTTGTCTCTGTCTCTGTGGGTGGTGACGGGGCCGGGGGCATACACACCGAGTGCAGAAGAATGGAACGTGTAACCATGTCTGTGCTTAAGTGTTGCCAAAAGTTCCCCAGTGTTGGAGCCCCCTTAGAATATACTACGTCTTTCTGGTTCTCCGGATCGTCACAAGGCCGGCGTGTTGAGCGTGGGTTTCTGGACGGAGCGTAGGGTACAACTAGGTCAACCAGGGTGCCACCCCATGTCATATTTTGTAGACCAATAACAGAATCTTCAAGTGGCATTAGATGAAGTGGGAGCCAGTGCAGGTTGGGTAGAACTGGAGAAATATGCTGGAATGTACGCATCCTCGTAAGATGTCGTGCTGCAGCGTTTTGTACTAACTGCAGGCTTTTCGAACTTGACTTTAGAAGACCAGAAAAGCAGCACATTACAGTAATCAAGGCGAGACGTGACAAATGCATGGACGAGGGTCTCTGCATCAGTGGTGGATAGAATAGGCCATATCTTAGCCATGGGGCCTGAATGAAAAAATGCTGTTTTGGTAGCATTCTTAATGTGTCCAATCCGATATCACACCCAGATTTTTTTACTGAGGCACTTTGGGCAATTATGCTTTTATCAAAACTCAGATTGGTGTCCTTAAACAGGCCACTCTGTTCATCAGGACCAATGAGGACCAAAAGTTCCAGGACATCCATTGTTTCATATCAACGAGACACGCCTGGAGGTTAAAGCAGTCCCGTGGGTCGGTTAGCTTTCATGGCAGAAACAGCCAAGTGTCGTCGGCATAACAGTGAAAGCTAATCTAATGTTTGCCGGTGATGGTGCCAAGCGGCCACATGTAAATATTGAACAGAAGAGGGCCAAGCACTGATCCTTGTGTACCACAGTACTCAGAAGTCGCATCATCACAAACTACACGATGTGTCCGATCCCCTAGATAAGAGTAACACCAATATGCATTTGTACTGAGTACTGCAATCTTGTAATACCAATATTGAGGGGGTGTCACCATCCATACATAGACAGAAGGGCTGATTCAGTGAAACCAGACCAAGAGGTTGTAATATAAACTACTCAAGGCCATGTGATCATTGAGCTGTTGCGCTACATTTTTTTCAAGGATTATGGAAACAAATGGGAGGTTCGACACCGGCCTATAGTTAGAAATACTCTCAGGGTCGAGGCTTGTTTTTTTTTTTTTCAGTAAATGTGGAATCACCGCATTTGTGAAAACTGCAGGCACAGTGCCGCAGGAAAGTGATAGATTTATTATATTTAAGATTGAAGGAGCGAGCGAGCGGTCAACACAGGAAGTGGCAAACAGTAAACAAGCAGTAAAATATTAAATTGAGATTGAGATTTTTGGCAAATTCCAGAATAATGTGGATTGCAGTAGTCCAGACGTGATTAAAAAAAAAAGCGTGCATGACTTGTGTCTGGGCTGTGTCGCGAATATAAAAATACTGTACTGTATATATTGTATATACAATAAACCTCGGATATATCGGATTCAATTGTTCCCACTGGTTTTGTCCGATATAAGCGAAATCTGTTATATGCGTATACCGGAAAATGTCCGTTTTACGCATATATCGGATTTATATCCGGTATATGCGTAAATCGGATTTTATCCGTTATAAAAAGGCAGTTCCTTGACTAGGTTTCCAATGTACCTGGACGCGCAGGCAACGCTGCAAACGCTGTAAATGACGTCGTATAGCGGCCTGTCACGATTCGGCGAATCGGAGTGCCACGATGCGGCCATCCGATATATGCGAGGGAAATTTAATGGAAATGCATTGGAACGGGACTGGAGATTTTGTCCGAAATAGGCGAAATCCGTTATAAAAAATCCGATATATGCAATGAATTTTTATTGGAAATGCATTACAGAAAAATCGCTTCTTTTTTTATCTATCCGTTGTGAGCGAATTTCCGATATATCCGAGTCCGATATATCCGAGGTTTACTGTATTATAAAGAGGTATCATAAGTAAACAATCATTGAATAAATAAACAACCCAACCGCTGTATGCGAAAGACTGTAACGTGCAAGTAAAATGCCACATTGCATTACCGCATGCAGAGCCGTTAGATGAGGTAGTATCGATAAACGAATCAGTCCTTGCCGTGTAGAGAGGCTCTGTGTCAAATATTCATTAACGGTGTTTGCGGTGGGGGGACCTTGCAAGAAAAGACTGTCAGTCATAAGCGTTATCAGTCAAGTAGAAGAAGGGGAAAAGGAAGCCTAGCTGTCTCCTCGGCAGTGTGGAGGGAGGGGGTTGTTGCCATAGGCTCCGCTGATATCCGTAAGTATGAGGAAGCATGCTAACTGGAATCCCTCGCTTAAGTCAGCTTCCCTGAGGCTATTCTCCGAAGCCTTCCCGACTTTGCAAATCCATGTGTGTGTAGTATGAGATTGTGGATGAGGAGCTGCTGTTTTTTTTTTTTTTCTGTTTCGCTCCTCTAAATTAACCCCGTATGGGAGGCCTTCAGAGTTGATGAGCAGATTAGTATTCCATGTAGACACACATAATGTTCATGTGGGCTGTGCTGAGAGCGTAAAGCAAATGAAGAACTACTGCATGTGGATGTGTTTAGCAGCGGTTGGTTTGGCACCGTTTTTTTTTTTTTCAAGCTTTAAAAAGAATCAGTAAAACAGAGATTTTAATTATCAAATATCAAACATAGCTCCGGGGAGGGACCTAGCGCAGCGCTACAAACATCAAGCACAGACTGTCCTTGATCTCTTGTTTGGGATGAAACCCGCCAGGCATTAAAATGAGTGAATAACTTATTCCAAAGTAGGATAAAACACGCTCAGGCCCTCTGGTGAGTTTGTAATCCGAAATGCTTGATGCATACTTTTAACTAAGAATGTGTAAAGACGACCTTTGTAGGGTGTGCGCTTTCTACCACTGTACAATAATTCCATCCGCAGTCACAACTATGGCTGTTGTGTTCAAGTCCCATCAATATGAGCAATGTGAGCGCTTTTTCTTGTGTCTTTCACATAGGGGCCCTATAGCGTGGTTAAAGCCACATATTGCACTCTGGTGTCATCATATATGGTGCGGATTAAACAAGTGAGAGCGGCCACTTGATATCAAGCTTCAATGAGATAAGGATGAGACGAGAGCCTGTGTTTCAAAGAAAGCAAGGAGCTTTGTTGCTTATGAAAGACGCCAGCTGAGTTCATTGTCCTCCGTTTTTGCATGAGCCTATGCAAGACCCGTAGGTTATGTTCAGTTCAGTTTGAGCGGTTCGTGCTCAAGTACAGTGCACCACCAAAGTGGGCACAAGTGTCACATTTCAGCAACCGATTATGTAGAAACCACAATATTTTGATGATAATAGATTGCCCTTGAACCTAAGTAAAACTAAAATCATGCTGTTTGGTAACAGTAGAAAGGACACACACCAACAAATACAAATAGACGTTGTGGACATTGAAAGAGTGAATGAAAAAAAAATTCTGGGGATCACAATAGATTAAAATATGAGCTGGAAACCTCATATTACAAATATACACAACATAAGGTGGCCAGAAATATTTCAGTATTGAACAAAGCAAAAGTTGTTCTCAATCAGAAATCACTCCAAACTCTTTATTGCTCTCTGGTTCTACCATATCTTACTTATTGTGTGGAAATATGGGGTAATAACTATAAAAGCAATCTTCACTCGCTAAATGTACTGCAAAAAAGGTCAGTAAGGATAATTCATAATGCCGCCTACAGAGAACATACTAACTCCTTATTTCTAAAATCACAAATACTTCAACTTGCTGATATAGTTCATCTTCAAACAGCTAAAATAATGCATAAGGCTAAAAATAACCAATTACCTAAAAATGTCATCCAATACTTCTCTACAAGAGAGGAGAAATATGATCTCAGGGAAGAGATAAATTTGAAACACTTATATGCTGGGACTATGTGAAAAAGCCATAGCATTTCAGTATGTGGAATCAAACTATGGAATGGATTGAGTAAGGACCTCAAACAATGCACAACGATGAGCCAATTCAAGAAACAATACAAGCAGTTGATGTTTGCTAAATACAAGGATGAAGTGTCTATAAGTGCTATATATATCACTATATTTACACTTACTATGGTACCCATTATGTCATTGGATGGTCATATCAACTCGTACTTCGCTACGTGACAAAAAATTACAAAACAAAAAACAACAACAATTTTTTTAAATTATATTAGGAAAGCAGGAAGTGAACAAATGTAACAGTTACTGATTGTAAAAGTACCAGATGGAGGGGTAGGATTTAATAAGCTTTGCTTCTTCCTACTCCTTTTGGACATGTGGAACTGTGAACTGATTATGTGATGCATTCAATTGTAATCCGATGCATGTTCAAATGAAATAAAACCATTACCATTACAATATCGAAAGAAAGCTCGATTCGCTGTGCTCTTAAAATGACAATGCACAGCAATTGTCTAAAAAAGCTGGCAACACCAGTGAATACCAAGAAAACGGTGTGGCATGGTCGTGGTAGCATCTTGGTCTGGGGCTGCATGAGTGCTGCCAGCTTTGGGGAGATGGGGTTCATTTTTAGGGAAACTCAACATACATATAGTGTGAACCTTGGGAAAGTGGGTCACGTGGCGGTTTTCCAACATGGTAACAAACTCTGACACAAGTGCCTGCTGAGGGAGGTGAAGGTGATGGTGAAGGTGATGGGAGGGGCCAAGTATGTCTCCTCCTAGTTGTGCACCTTTGAAGCATCCTGAAGCATAAGGAAGGTGGAGGAGCATAAGGAGGATACCAGCACAGATCTATTGTTGACTTATTGTCAGTGCTTTCCAGGCTGTACACTGACTACTTTAAAGTACATCCCTAGTTATTATACTAAAATTGTTGTGGAATGTGAGGGTTTAACTCCATCTTGTGAGATATCGTAGTGTTTTCCAGTGGGACAAAAAGTCACATGCACGGTTCTTCTTTAGAAGTACTGGTGTGGCACACATATGGCAGCGAAGTCCTGGTTTGTCATTGTTCCCTGTTTCCCAACCTTTCAGGTAATTGGCTTCTTCAGCCAGCGTCTGGAGCTAGCAGGAAGTGACCTGTCTGTTGAGAGAGTTCAAGAGGTCATCATGAAAGGCGCCCAGGCGTTGCCCAAAGACAGGTTGAAGGTAAGTCATACCACAGCCATGCATGCATGCAATCGTGAAATGAAGCGGGCCAAGACTGAAATCAGTATTCATGTGAAGAGACCAGTGTGGTGAATGGGTGCTGTAAAATGGACCGGTGAGAAAGGAATTGCCAAAGATAGAAGCAGTGGGACATGAGACAAAAGGCCAAAGCCCAATTCTCATTAGCCATGACGCCTGTCTTCCTTCCATCCCTACCAGCCTGCTCTCCGCGAACATGTAATGACATTTCAAGGAGATGGGATGAGGGGCGGGAGCGCACTTTGTCATGGGAAGGGTGGGGGTAGGTGGGGTTTATAAATCTGCCACATCGCCTCGTTACCCCACCCTCCCACCACTCCTGGCGGTTTGCTAACTCCCGCCCCCTCCCGATGCGCCGCCATTAATCAGTGAGGAAATATGTATCCAGCGGTTTCTCCGCTCGGCTCCTCGACCAGCGCTGAAGCTCTTAATTGCACGTTTCATCATGTGTTTCATGTTCTATACTTGGCGGCCGGCTGCAAGGCATTGGTCTCGCAGAAGAGGGATGGTGCCTGGCCCTTGAACTCGGCACCTCCGAGAGCTGACGTAGCCACGGACGGTACACCCGTAGAGCCATGTGTCCAACCCCGCTGTGTCCTTCAGCAGTGCCGCTCCTAGCGTCAACACGCATTGACGGCGTCAGCTGTGCTACCCGGCGTGCCAACATGCAACCATGCACGCCACTTCCCTGTGTGTCAGTTCGCACGTGTCCGCGTTTGCGCTCACGTCGACGCTCCACTATCATCTGAGTGCTTTGTGCCTCCAGAGGGCGACATGAAGTGAAGAGACAATCTGGCCAATGTCTCCTCCGGGAGACGTGGTCGCCGTTTGATGGCGCCATCGCTCAAACAAACAGCTGTCTTTCACGTGGTGCATGCCTTTATCTCGTGAGCTCATTCGGTTACTCGGTCCCCCAACGTGAAAATCCATAGGCAGGATTAATGCTGCGTGGAATCATCAATGAATTGGTAATTATACTCAAGCTAAAAGCTCTTAGGAGCGAAGGCGCAGGGAAAGCTAACACGTTAATGGCGATGGGGAATTACTACATTGGTCATATATCATTGATTAAAAATACTCTAGCAGCTAGGCTTTTGGCCCGTTTTTAAACTGCTAGCGCGTTGTGTGATAGCATTGCACCGACGTAAAGCAACAAATGTAACCTAAAATATAATTTAGTTCATTTTGCATAATCCAATCTTAACAATAGGAGTACTACCAATAGGAATACTCTGGACGTGTCAAACCTGATATTTTCATCTTTACTTTTAATTGACTGATTGATGGCAGCCTATCTAGGCGGCAAACCACTCCACACAGTAGCCAATGTCCAAGAAAATGTACTGTACTGTACTGTACTGTACTGACTGTGGACATGTCAAACCCGGATTTCTTCATCTTTACTCTTAATTGACTGATTGATGGCAGCCCATCTAGGCGGCAAACCATTCCACACAGTAGCCAATGTCCAAGAAAATGAGGCTGACCAAATTCCGAGTGATGACTACATTTGATGATGTTTAATCTTACCTTTTCCTACCACTAAACCATGGATAAACACGAAGAATGTCTGTGAACTGCTACAAAAGGGGACCTATTGGGGTGAATTGTGGGCTCCTACTAAAGAGCATCTATACACAATAACTACATCATTTCTAAATAATAATAATAACTAATAATAAGAGTGGGTGGCTTCTCCTGGCTAACGCTATGTTTCTCTCCACCGCGATACCAGCGGCCTAGTGTGTCCGATACGGATGCACCCTTCCCGGCGAGAGCGCACTGCTTCTGGTTTCAGCAACAGTTGGGCATTTATGTTGTGTTCAGGTTCACAAAAACAGTCCTGTGTGAAATGAAAATATGATTCTCTTGCTGGGAATCAGAATCCAAACCCTTCCGCCTGAGCTTGCCTCGTAGAAAGATTTCCTGGGAGCCATAGCTACAGCCCGAGAGCGTATCTGTCCTACAAGGCATGCCCATATGTGACGTCACAGGGAACCAGTGTTAGAAAAAAGTCTCTGAAACCGATCATTCACTGTCTTCCCAAACTTCTTCCAGGGCTCACTTGCAAATGCGCAAACCTCATCATCTGATACTTTAGCACCAGAATGCAACATTCTAACTACATCAAAAGCATCACAGATCCTATTATTAATTATTTCTAACTGCTTGTGTCCGACGTACTCTAACACTAACCTTTTGTGGGTCTACCCGCTGAAAGATCAGCCTTTGTCCTGACGTGGGGACAAAGGGAACAGATTATAAACCGACAAAATACACCGTTGTCCCATGTCAGAGAAAACCGTTGAAAGCCAAGACGGCTGTTTGCTTAAGACATTAAATGCATTCCGACACAAAAAGTAGACATGCAAAGTAGGCCCCAACTGTAGAAAGGATTTGAGGAAGGCAGTAAATGCCCCAGGGACGACCCTCACTCAACCGTCTCCCCCAGCTGTGTGCGTGTTGCTACAGGACGTGTAAGTCGGTACAATTCTCTAAATATACTCAACCAAAATAAATGTTCCCATTTTTCTGAACCAAACTCAAAGATCTAAAAAGGATGTTCTTGTGCATAGAATTGTTAGGGTTAGGGTCATTAGGGTTAGGGTTAGGGTCTAAATGTCAAGGTTCTTACCTATGCTAAAGATGGTACGGGCTAAATGACACGGCTCTTCCGTATGCTAAAGATGGTACAGACTAAATGACACGGCTCTTACCTATGCTAAAGATGGTACAGACTAAATGACACTGTTCTTACCTATGCTAAAGATGGTACGGGCTAAAGGACATGGTTCTTACCTATGCTAAATGACACCGCTCTTACCTATGCTAAAGATGGTACAAGCTAAATGACACGGTTCTTACCGATGTTAACGATGGTACAGGTTAAATGACTCGGTTCTTACCTATGCTAACGATGGTACAGGCTAAATGACACCGTTCTTACCTATGCTAACGATGGTACAGGCTAAATGACACGGTTCTTACCTATGCTAAGGACGGTACAGGTTAAATGACACGGCTCTTACCTATGCTAAAGATGGTACAGACTAAATGACACGGTTCCTACCTATGCTAAAGATGGTACGGGCTAAAGGACATGGTTCTTACTTATGCTAAATGACACCGCTCTTACCTATGCTAAAGATGGTACAGGCTAAATGACACGGTTCGTACCTATGCTAAAGATGGTACAGGCTAAATGACACGGCTCTTACCTATGCTAAAGATGGTACAGGCTAAATGACACGGTTCGTACCTATGCTAAAGATGGTACAGGCTAAATGACACGGCTCTTACCTATGCTAAAGATGGTACAGGCTAAATGACACGGCTCTTACCTATGCTAAAGATGGTACAGGCTAAATGACATGGTTCTTACGTATGCTAAAGACGGGATTGACTCTGTCAAGACGCATACAGAGACGTCACAAGCAGTCCATTTTACGTCTCACGGGACGCCAGTACTCACACTCTTCGTCTTCATTCCTCACGTTTGATGGCTTCAGCTTGTTATATAATCAGCCCACAGACACAAGAGCCTGCCAAAGAAGCCAGAGTGGTATAAGTCTGGTATTCATGCAAAGGATGAAAAGGTGAATTAGTCGTGTAAGTCCAGCCAGCCCAAGTCTTACATGATGAATGAATTGTTTTTCCTTCCAATGTGGGGGTTGTTATACTTTATTTAACCAGATTATTGAATTTAAAATAATGTAGCAAGATGTTATGGCCTCTGTTTTTCAGAGAAACTTGCATTTGTTTTAGTCAGGTTGATTCATTACTACAACATTTTGACAGATGACCACTGACTGCTTGTGTGTTTGGGGGTGGGGTTCGTACTTGCTCCATGGCTACATTCTTCTCCGTCTGGCTCCGCTTTGACAGCACAAGGGAAGGGAACACGGCGTCCCCGAGTTAAGACCAGAGGCGAGGGCATGACCCGCCAGGACCCAGAACTAACTGATATGAGCTCAGGCCAAGTAGGCCCAGACAATTGCCAGACTTGAGGGCTGGGTGGGACGGTGGAGATATGTTCAGAGAGGAAGGCGCTGTGCAGACAGAGTCAGGCTCCAAGATAATATTGGGATGCACTATGGGATTTATTTTTTCCAGAAAGCGCTGGAACATTCTTTCTACCAGATATGCGGCCATATCGAAGACTTTTTGTATTTGCTCCAATAATGACAAAGGAGCAAGAATGTTGCCATTTTGACACCTGAAACCAAGATATTGCTTCTGTTTTTACTCATTTTTGACTATCCAGTAGATGTGGAAATGTGATGATATGTAGATGTGATATTTTGCTAATGATGATAATATTATTGCCCTTTTATGATAGGTAGTAACCCAAATATTCTTACCAAAAATATGATACCAAGCTAGACAGAAATTGATACAGCCAATACCAATTTTGTTCAGCCCATTATCCACAAACCTGATGTGGCACTTGAACACATGCATAATGCAACTCATGCAACTGCAACCATTGACAAAAGCACCATCAATGCTCTACTTATATAATGTGACCTTTTTATTAGCCAAGCAACAGCAACATTCTTCTTATTAGTCATTAACCTTAATATGACGAAAAATGACTTTCCTGGTTTAGTCACGCCTCGCCTAACCACACAGGCTAGCTGCTAGCTTCACCACACTCTCTCTCGTAGTGCGCCAATGTTTGGAAAAGTTGGAGCTGGGTGTCGTGTTCCTTTCTACGTAGCTATGTGAAATCAATGGAATCTAGGAAGTAACGGGAATGCTGGAAACGACCAAAGTACGGCAATAATACAGCAAGTATTTCTATGTTATCATGAATACAACATATATACAACATGTACATTAAAAAAGGCTAAAATGTTGGAGGCTTTGTAGGCAAAAATACAGCAAAAAGTCAATTTTTTTGCGGGTATTTTATTTTCCAAACTACTTGACGAAAACAGACATTAAGTCCTCTTGGAAGACAAGTTCTAACAATAAAAGAATAGAGAACAGGCTGAATAGGTGTAAGATATGCTAACACAATGCTTATTCAGCGACACAAAAAATAAACATGAACAGAAAAGGTGTCCAGTGTTTATGTAACATAAACACTTTTTTCATTTATAAGTCACTCTGGAGTATAAGTCGCAGGAACAGCCAACCTATGAAAAAAGGGTGACTTATAGTCCGGAAAATACGGTAGGTGTGTCCCGTTTCATGTATTAATGACTTCTCTTTTATCTGCTTTTATATCTTCAGAACGCACAGAAAAGACAAATCCATACATTTGTTCATATCTCA
Organism: Doryrhamphus excisus; assembly: GCF_030265055.1. Taxonomy (NCBI): domain Eukaryota; kingdom Metazoa; phylum Chordata; class Actinopteri; order Syngnathiformes; family Syngnathidae; genus Doryrhamphus; species Doryrhamphus excisus. The sequence goes on from NC_080467.1 coordinate 6,542,019, forward strand.
TGTAAGGATTGAGGATGAAGATGAATATTGCATTCATATCTCATGTAATATCTCATCAATATTTGCAGCAGCTCCTCCCTCAAACTGTCTGGCCACATCTTGTGTAATGAATGTACACATGATATAGCATGTCTGTGCAAACTGTAATATGCCACTTAAGTTCTAGAAAAGTGGCATATTTCTTTGACAGATTTTGTCTCATGAAAAGAAGTCATGGTTAATAATTAAGCGAAATAACATGTTCTACTAGAAAGCAGTAAGACAGGTTGGTTTGCATTAATTCCCAGGTGGAATCCAATGAAATAATGCTGTCAATGATAACATGGAAAGCTATTTTAATGAGTGAAATTAGGAATTGGGTTCATTGAGCACATTGAGCATGAACCCACATCATCGCAAGTGGACATTTGCAATCCACAGGCGAAACCAGCAAGCCCATTTACCACTTAATCACTCACATGTGGATAAACCATACCAGCATAAATTGATGTCTAATTTTTATTGCAATATTGGCATCCCTGATATTATAATGTTACATTTGAAAATATGTTGGTAGTTTTCCATTTTCCATTTTGATCAGCATAATTCAGACTTGAATTCATGAATTACATTTAATTTATTGTCAGTGTTCTGCCAATCATTAAATCCCAATGTAATATCTTCCTGTAGCATATTTTCATCTACCTTTTGTATCTGGTGAAATGCGTCATTTCGGTCTCAGGACAGCTTTTGAGATGATGCCCCGGCATCCCGATGGGACACCACACTAACAGCTTTACATCATTTTGGGAAATGCGCTGGCCCAGACATCGGAGCTCCTGATGTGTTCCATCTGTTCCGCTTAGCTGTGAGTGGCGTTTGCGATGATGAATTGCTTTTCATATTCGCCGGCGAGACGCTGGTGGACTGAAGGCGGGATAAAATGAAAGTATTTAACCACGGCAGCCATGTTTGTATGTCTGCTGCTACGTTATTATGGAAACTGAAATGACATTAGTGAGCATGTTGCATAGATTTGCACGTTCATGAAAGCAAAAATTATTTTGAAAGCAGACATGTGTAACTTCATATTTTGACCTCACAGTCAAGGTTAGATTATTTTATGAGTTTGGCTTTTTTATTTTGGTAAGCCAAAAAAAAGCAAAATCTGCTCAGCCAAATTCCACAATCCATTCTAGAAGTTTGGGACAGACAAAGGAAGAACCTGGAACATTCTGATGACTGTGGCCCCAAGAATATTGGTGGTGGGGGTTGGGGGGGTGGGGGGCAAAACCACATGTAACCTGCTGGAAGGGTGGGGCTCAGGCCAGGGAAGAACCAGCTCCATTTTGTTGCATATCCTACATGCATGCGATTCCCATTCCGATTCCGATGGAATAATGCATGAATCCTAATGACAAAATTCAGGCACATAAAGTGAGTATCTACCAAGTTATCCAAATAGGATTGTTCTGCCCCCAATCCCTGGGTGGGGTCTGCGTCCTACCGACTGCCATTCTGGTTAACACTTCAATTATCTCCATGACCTTCCAACCATAATTGGCGAGGTGACAATGTAATGTCACGCTGATTTCCATCCATCCATCCATCCCAAAAAAAACCTCTCAGATGAGCAAAAAAAAGAAAAAAAGATGAAAACTCGAAAAAAATGATGTTTCTGCGCTAACAAGTGGGAGTGGTTTGTGTGACCTCCACGGGAACATTTCATGGCTGGTGTCGCCTACGTGCAAACACCAGATAACAACCCAATGTGTGTACATATGTTTGTGTGTGGTCTGGCCTATGACCTGTGACCCCCGTAGCCCCCCCCCGCCCCACTGGGTCATTATGATAATGATAGTGTAGTGCTGAACGGGGGGGCTTGTGTCTTTCACCAGAGCTGATTACTGGCTGCCTGGGTCTTTATTTGCACGTGCAGACAGCAGACTGGAACGGAGGCGCTCCTGTATTATTGATGCTCCGCTTCTATCTACCTGCTGTTTGATGCTTTTGGCCCGCAAGGTGGCCGTGTCTTTTGCTTCCAGCATGCTTGGAAGAAAAACCCGGCCAATCCGGTATTCCAATGGGAACCGAAGCAGTGTGTGTTGATTCCGTTGATGAATTGTTTATCGCCAAGATATGCTAGACTTAGCTGCATACAGGTCATCACACATGAGAGGCTAGTACTATATGCATTTGCTTTGTCCAAGAAATATGCTTTTTTTTATATATACTTTATTTTTATTTATTTTTTCCTTTTTTAACAAAACGTCAACAGCAATACAAACACACTCAAAACAAAAAGGGGGCACTGGACATACATAGCACACAATTTGGCTATCCCACATTCCCTGCCATGGTGCAATTCAAGTCATTTCCTTGATTTTTGTCCGTGAACAGTGTCCATTTCACCCATTTTTCTCCACACATGTCTTCTTCAGTCCTCAATCTATAATAATAATAATACATTGTATTTGTGTAGCGCTTTTCAAAATACTCAGACACTTTACAGAAGAATGGAGTTGAATAAAGCAAGTAAACAGAGTAAAAGATACATTAAAATACAACATTAATTAATTTATACACAGTTAAAATATGAGAAAAAGCGGGGGGGGGGGCACAACAGTCAGATATAAAAAGTTAGACATCAAAAACAGATTTAAAGAGGTGGGTTTTTAGTTGTTTTTTGAAGGTGTGAAGGTCGGGGAGTGAATGGGGCAAAGAGTTCCAGAGGGTGGGGGCAGCGATGGAGAAGGCTATGTCTCCCCAGGTTCGGAGCTTGGTCTTACAGGGAAGTGCCAGGAGGTTTGAGTCTGAGGAGCGAAGGGGACGCGGGGGATTGTGTGGATGGAGCTGGTCTGTGAGATATGGGGGGGGTCAGATCGTGGAGGGCTTTGTAGGTGATGAGAAGAATTTTGAAGTGAATGCGTTGGGGAATGGGAAGCCAGTGGAGGTTTTGGAGGACAGGGGTAATGTGTTCACGGGAGCGGGTGGAGGTGAGGAGGCGGGCAGCGGAGTTCTGAATCTATGTGTCAATAGTTCCATGTCATGTATTGTGTTCATCACACAAAGCCAGTCCTCCAGTACCGGGGGTCTTGGATTTAAGCCATTTGAAATATGCTTTCATTTTATGGTACTTTGACTAATTACTGTATGGCCCAAATATTTAACAGGGGCTTCTCGCACCAGCAAATGGTGCCGGAGATTTTCTTCATGCCACTCACATAGACCACTGACTTGGAGAGATTCAGCGATGGCACCTTGGACTAGAAAAAAAATATCTCTCAAAACCCATGGCAGCCTAGTGGTTAGTGCGCAGACCTCACAGCGAGGAGACCAGGGTTCAATTCCACCCTCGGCCATCTCTGTGTGGAGTTTGTATGTTCTCCCCGTGCATGCGTGGGTTTTCTCCGGGTACTCCGGTTTCCTCCCACATTCCAAAAACATGCTAGGTTAATTGGCGACTCCAAATTGTCCATAGGTATGAATGTGAGTGTGAATGGTTGTTTGTCTATATGTGCCCTGTGATTGGCTGGCCACCAGTCCAGGGTGTACCCCGCCTCTCGCCCGAAGACAGCTGGGTTAGGCTCCAGCACCCCCGCGTGAGGAAAAAGCGGTAGAAAATGAATGAATGAATGAATGAAGTTATACCCATTACTTTCTCATCCTACTTTGCCGGGTTATACTTCTCATTCTACTTTGCCAGAAAATGTTGTATCTGTTGGACAGGGAGGCCAAAGAGTTGTGTGCATACTACATCATTTCTCAAGCGTTGCAGAATATTTCTATTGAAATGAAAGTTACCATGAGGTTCCAGTGTATTATATAACTATATAACCAGCAGGAAGACAGCATTCCATTTTTTGACGTTTTTACCGACATTCCCAGCCAGTGTAGTGTTTGTCCTGTGGAGCAGCCGCAATATAAATAGTACAGCAACGTCCGTGTCCAGGAACACTAGTTCGCTTGCACACTACCCGAGACCTAGCGGGGGTCTAACTGCTGTTAGCAAGCCATCATGTAACTCAACACCTCGCCGCAGGCTCAAACAATAAGGTCAAATTGTCCGATGAGCTGCCGCGAAAAATAACACCGCAGTGTTTGGGTTCATTTTATTAGAGTCCCTTCGCTTCTCTGAACATGTTTACCCGTAATGAGCAGAGGTCAGGCTGGCGGATAAGAGTTATTTCCTGATATTTCCCCCGCGGATGCTGCCTGGCGAGCCCCCCGTGTGAACGCCATCGACCGGTTGGGTCAGAAGGTGACGTTCGCACATTAGTTAGCCCCTTTAAGAGGTCAGTTCTCGGACCGCAAGAGTGATCTATGTCCCGCAGGAAGCTGTAAGCAATTGAACCTGGCCGTCAGGTGGAATGACATCTGCTGCTACTGTAGCAATCACTGAACTGAACACCGAAGCTGCACTCTAAGCCTCATGGGAAGTGTAGTTCATTTAGCCAAAAAATGAGCCGCATTGCTGCATAAGCGTGAGGAAAAGGTAGTGGCCTATGCACCGGAAAGGAGCCAATAGGGATGAATCTTCCTAAACAGCCACCGGCGTCCATCATATCAGCTGTAATGCACTGCCTCTAAGGTTGGACGGTACACGAAACCAAGTCGTCGGCCATGTTTTATGTTTACCTTGGACTGGAATGCGGACCTCGCAGCTCCAAATCGACCCATCCCATTCTAACCTCTTTCCTCAACGCTCCTCCTTTTCTCTTTCCTGGTGCGAGTAGAAGTTTCCGGAGCTCAAGTTCAAGTACGTGGAGGAAGACCAGCCCGAGGACTTCTTCATACCCTACGTGTGGTCGCTGGTTTTCAACTCAGGAGTGGGCCTCCACTGGAGCTCGCACGGCATTGAGCTCTTCAGCATGGACTCCGGCTGAGCCACCACGGGTGTGTTGGCCCCAGGGCGGACTGACCGTTTGTATACCTGTGTGTTTGGGGTGTATGTGTGCCGCTTATTTGGGGGATGCTGCTTTGGGGGTGCCCGGACCCTCGCCCGGCGTGGTGGTGCAGCATCAGCTCCAATTCCCAAAGCAAACACTTCCTCTGCTTCTCCACTGGGGATCTTCACAGTGGCGAGAGCCGCATCCCGTCTAGGGGGCGCTGTGGAGGCGGTGGAGAAGGTGGATGATCCTATTTGTGTTTTTCCAACTTCTGCACTGTCAGATTGACTTCATCACAGATGCACTGAATCCAGACAATAGAAACCTTACCTACTTTTACTTTGAAGGAGCCTTTTATTTGGGCTTACATTCTTATGAATTATTTGGGTCATAAATGTTACAACTACTGAAATATTATGACATCATAATTGTGCATTTTAAAAGTAAAAGTTAAAAAACTAAAATATGCCAATAAGATGATAATTATTCTTTAATAAATGGCTGAATATTATATATAAAATATATATACAACACAGTTCAAATATCACAAAAATGAAATCATAAACAAAATTTTTAAAAATTTGAATTTTGCATTTACAAAAACTCTGAGTCGATTGAGTCGAACAAAGATTTGTAATTTTGCCGTCATAGCGTTAGAATAACGAGGGCAGAAGAAAACTATGCATTAGCATCATGTTACGTCATGCTAACAGAGAAACCTTTTGATTTTGTTAGCATTTGTTTACGAATAGATGCACACACGCTGAAGTTAGAATTTAGTCACAAAAATCAAATATTAATGACGTGTAACCTGTAATATTACTTTTTCTGAATAATTATCCATCCATTTTCTCTGCCACCTATCCTTACTTGGGGGGGGGGGGCGGAGCACCCGGGGGAAAGCCAAGGCATGCACGGGGAGAACATGTAAACGCCACCCAGAGATGGGCGAGGGGGGGGGATCCACGCCAGGTCTTCCTGATCCATACGCACTATTATTCTTCTTTATTATTATTTTATATATTTGGACTTGGAATAATAATGATATTTAATTAATAATAATACTTTTTAGAATGTTTTGGTAGGTTTATTTTGGGTGTGGAATGCAGTCCGCTAGTGAGAAACAATGGTTGTGTAATGTTGAGAAAGGCCGCCCTGTTTGAATCCAGGTACCCGCGTTAATTCACGTTTGATTTCACTTCTGGTTCAGTAGTATTCTGCCCCCCCCCCCCCCCTCCTTTGATTGGATCTTGCTCCCAACAGACCCAGCAACGTCCTGTCCTTGTGTGCTTGTTCAGTGTGTTTGTTTGCATGTTTAACTGCAGATGAATCATTTATTTTCACTTTATGTTTTTCACAGCTGAGCCCCTCAAACGTCAGCCGTAGTATTGATATAGATATTGCGGTGAAAGAACAACCTTCATTCTTGACATTATATAAACCTAACATGGCAACAACTGAATATTGCTTTATAGACGAAGGTTGAAATAAAATATTATATCCAAGCAGCATAATGTCACGTTATTATTCAAGTCAAATGTTGGCATCATAAAAGCGCTTAAAAGTCACAGACAAAAAGAAAAAAAATCAAAATACATGTTTTGCTGCTCCCTGTCTCGCCTCGGTTAGCGTGTTTTTTCGGTAACGTCAAAAATGTCCGTTTAAACTTTGCGTACATTTTGTGGTAATCATATAATAACACACACATCGTGGAGCGTTCTTACTACACTCCCTGAGTCCAACTGTGTTTTCCTATTTTTATCCCAAAACATCCTTGTTAGCAGTGTTAGCTTGTTCTAGTTATTTAGTTAGCCCACAAGTCTCACACAGGTTTTAATTGTTTTTGTGCATAAGCAGCCGTACACGTGTGTCAAGGTCAAATGAACATGTAAGGTTATTTGAACTTTCATTGAAGATGTGATTGTTGACAAAGATCAACACAGACACCACCTTCTTGTTTTGACATGAGTTATTTTTTGCGGTGAATGTCCCTGCTGGAAAAAGCAGTATCGTTTCTATGCTGCTTGATTTGAACTTGATTTGGCTCCATATGTCTTCCATATGTCAAACAATAATAATAATAATAATAATAACAGTGGCCTGTTTTGCGTTAACAAGGAGGCGCCTAGTCATTGAAGGCATCAGAAGCTTGCGACGAGTAATTATTAACACTGATTCATTGAAGAAACTACTCAAAATGGATGCGATTGATGACAGGACGCATGAAATGGCGCATGGATGTTATTGTAATATACAGTAAACCTCGGATATATCGGACTCGGATATATCGGAAATTCGCTCACAACGGACAGATAAAAAAGAACCAATTTTTCTGTAATGCAATTCCAATAAAAATTCATTGCATATATTGGATTTTTTTATAACGGATTTCGCCTATTTCGGACAAAATCTCCAGTCCCGTTCCAATGCATTTCCATTAAATTTCCCTCGCATATATCGGATGGCCGCATCGTGGCGCTCCGATTCGCCGAATCGTGACAGGCCGCTATACGACGTCATTTGCAGCGTTTGCAGCGTTGCCTGCGCGTCCAGGTACATTGGAAACATAGTCAAGGAAGTGCCTTTTTATAATGGATAAAATCCGATTTACGCATATACCGATATAAATCCGATATATGCATAAAACGGACATTTTCCGGTATACGCATATAACGAATTTCGCTTATATCGGACAAAACCAGTGGGAACAATTGAATCCGATATATCCGAGGTTTACTGTATGTGTTATGTAGGTTTAAGTTTAGGTTTATGTTTAAAGGTCTAAATTAGTCAGTGGAAGCTGGTTGACTTGAAGAACGACGTGCTGCCAAATGTGCTCGACATTTTCACTCCGCGTGTGCATCTGGTGTCCTCTCACTGACGGAGGCCGCCGCTGTTGGCGAGGGAGAGAAGCGACACAAAGGCACCCGCTGTGCCGCTCGCGCTCCCCACTTCCCAAGAGGATTTCATGCCATCCGTCACCGTCGTATGGATTTTCATGCCTGAAATTCTTCCCTCCTCAAGGACAATGATAATGGATGCAGTTAGCTTCCCTCAAGACTGGCCCATTTTCACACCGGCGGGAAAGGGGTCACGACGAGGTCACTGTTAGACGCCCCCACGGTGTAGTGACGCCTGCCCGCTCGGGGGGTGCCCGCGCTCACCTGTTTTGCAGCTTCATCATGAAGGCGCTGCCAGATGGCTGAATGGAGGACATGGCCCTCCTTGTTCCTCCACGCCACAGGGTCACCTTACCGAGGGCTCCCGTTTCAGGTGACAGCGGGAAGATGGATGACGCCCAAGCTTCTGGGATGGCCGCTTACTTTTTTTGTAGAGGGAGCTTCTCAAGGTCGTTCATGAGAGCCGTACCATCTCGATAGGAGGAAGCAGGGCCAATGAACGTTCTTCAAGTCATTGTCTGCAACCATGGAAACGTGTGTGTGTGTGTGTGTGTGTGTGTGTTTGTATAAAGCGACAACAACACAGCCTGTTTCAAAACGAAACTAAAAACTTGGAAGAATTTGGAGATACAATTGGTCCCTGGTCACATGACCTTTCCACCTTGTAATCGAAGGTCTACCTTTGGAATGTGTTCATATTTGTCCAAGTGAGGTCTTTTCCTGCTATTTCATTGAGTCTGATGTGTTTCCGTGTAATCGCCAGTCTGGAGCTTTCTCTATAAAACAGCAGCTAGCACCTTTCATTGAAGACACACTTTGACTAGACGTGGAAATAAAACGCAATCACTGCAGACAGACAAAGGGGAGGAAGACGCAGCAAACGCTTTGACCTGGAACAGCTCGGTGAAATGCCAGGCGACGGCTGATGAAACACGTACAGGGGAAAATCTCATTTCTACGTATTCTCTCTGCCAAAAATCAAAACATTTCTTGCCTTACACCTGAAGATTGTCTCTATTTTTAATTATGTTTTGACATTTTTCAGCCTGACAAATTTTTGATATACGGGAGCACAATGCCCTCTTTTTATTTCCATTTTTATTCTTGTTGGGCCACAGCAGGCCGATAAAGGATAGCCAAACATTCATTTTCTATCGCTTATCCTCACGGGGTGGGGAGTGCTGGAGCCTATCCCAGCTGTCTTCTGGGTGAGAGGCGGGGTACACCCTGGACAAGTGGCCAGCCAATCACAGGGCACATATAGACAAACAACCATTCACACTCACATTCATACCTATGGACAATTTGGAGTCGCCAATTAACCTAGCATGTTTTTGGAAGGGGGGGGTAACAGGAGAAAAGCCACGCATGCAAACTCCACACAGAGATGGCCGAGGGTGGAATCGAACTCGGGTCTGTGGCCTGCGCACTAACCACTATAGCCGCCCAATGGAGGTTTATTCCAAAATAGCATGCAATCATGCCCCCCCGGTGGCTGTGAGTAGCATAGAATGAGATATCGTTACCGAAGATATCGTTACCGTTTGTCGGAATGAAGTTATGGGAAAAATCCTAATTTCAAGAGATTAAATGCTTGATTTTGCATTAAAAAAAGTAAAACTGTGACAAGTATATGACAGTATATTTGCCTTAATGAATGAAAATCATGGAACGACATTGACAGGACGTCCCGCGTGATTGACAGTCAGGTGGAAATGTTGCCAAAGAATTCGAGGACAGAAATATAAATTTAAAAGCTCAATTATGAGAGGTTATGAGAAATTATGGGGACCAAAAAGTCATCCTTTTAACATACAAGTTCATTCAACAGGAAAGGAAATACGTTTTTCTTGTGACATTATAAAAAAAAAAAGTCACATAATTACAAAACAATAAGTACACTAATGCTATGGACATTTTTTATGACGTTTTATCCCATCCAACAACATACAGTTAGCATTAGCATTAGCAGTACTAGCATACTAACATTACAGTCGCCTTCTAACATCACGCCATCATGCTAGGTTAGCCTATTCACTGAAGAAAGACAAACTGATGAAACTTAGAGCTCTTACCTTTGTAGCTGAGCTCTGGCTTTATTTTAAGACGTGTAGCGAAGCCTGCTTTTAGTGGTCTCGTTTAGAGCTGGGGGAGGAAGGAGGCTTTTCCTACCTTTTCTTGGTGTCAGGAAAGTGGTTGAGCATAGCAATTATTGAAGTAAACCTGTGTACAGCCAGTTGTACTGCAGTAGTACGAGTATTGGAGTACTGGTGGTGGTGCCAGACCTTTTTTCTTCTGACTGATTACTTCCAGACATGCCTCCCCCCCCTTCCCATTTTCACTCCTGCTTTGCGTTGTTTTAAACGGCGCCGCTGCAGAGTCCTAGGACAATAGGGATGAGCAATTGACTCGACACCCCCCCCCCCCCAACCCCCAATCCATACACACACACACACCATCATGAGCCATCCACCCCCAGTTTGCCCTGCAGCGACACCCGCACATTAACATACTGCTGCCTGCACCTCCTCCTGTCTGTCTCGCCAATCCAATTAGACACACACACACGCGCACACACACGCGTGCACACAGCACTAATGCAAATTCAGCACAATGACGGTAGTCTGGTTTTTTCTCCATGAAGGAGTCCCGAGGTCCCAAACAAGTAGAATCCCGGCCAAAGTCGGACAATGAAGTTGGAATATGAAGACAAACGTCATCTTTGAAAGGAATGACCATAAAGTCACACGTTGCAAGAGAACCCGAGGAGAAAAATATGTCATTTGAATTAAAGCTGGATTACCAGGGAAAAAATCCCAATTTTATGAGGAAAAGAAGCAAAACAAATGTAGGAAAAAGTCAGGAAAAGCCTCTTTTTTCACCAAAGTCTTGCTTTCCCGTTGAATATTGAAGCCGTACGTGTAATGTTTAATATTTAGCTTTTGTTTTAGTTCAAAGTTGTCATAATATGAAGAACAAGTCCTAAAAACAGTCAAGTGGGATTCTTAGCCAAGACAAGAGATGAAAGGAGACAAAGGAGGAGCTCCTTCTGTTTGGACCCAAGGAACTTCTCATGATGCCACTAAACTTGTCCTCTTCTTTTCAAAGAATATTCTTTTTTACAAAAGCATATTTCACATCGTTCTTCTTTGTATTTTGTCGAAATGTCGGAATTTTTCAAGGAATAATTCTGAACGTGGCGAACAATACAAGAATATGGTCACAATTTTATAAGAAAACTTTTACAGCCGTTAAATTGGAATTTTATGAGGGAAATAATCATATGTTGTGTCTTATGTGTTATGTTATGTTATATGTGATGTGTTATGTTTTGTGTTATATGTTATGTTTTATGTAATGTTGTTTTATGTGTTATGTTATGTTTTGTGTTATATGTTATGTTTTATGTGTTGTTGTGTTTTATGTGTTGTGTTATGTTTTATGTTGTTTTATGTGTTATATGTTGTTTTATGTGTTGTATTATGTTTTATGTGTTATATGTTATGTTTTATGTGTTGTGTTGTTTTATGTGTTATATGTTGTTTTATATGTTGTGTTGTTTAATGTTATATGTTGTTTTATGTGTTGTGTTATGTTTTATGTGATGTGTTATGTTTTATGTGTTATATGTTATGTTTTATGTGTTGTTTTATGTGTTGTGTTGTTTTATGTGTTATATGTTGTTTTATGTGTTGTGTTATGTTTATGTGTTATATGTTGTTTTGTGTGTTGTTTTATGTGTTGTGTTGTTTTATGTGTTATATGTTGTTTTATGTGTTATGTTATGTTTTATGTGATGTGTTATGTTTTATGTGCTATGTGTTATGTTTTATGTGTTGTGTTGTTGTATGTGTTATATGTTATGTTTTATGTGTTGTGTTATGTTTATGTGTTATATGTTGTTTTGTGTGTTATGCTTTATGTGTTATGTTGTTTTATGTGTTGTGTTTTATGTTATGTCTTATGTGTTATATGTTATGTTTTATGTGTTATATATTTGTGTTATGTATTGTATGGTGTGTTATGTTATTATTATTTGTGCTGTGTTGTTAATGTTAATAATAGTGTGAAGAAAGTAAATGAATTCTATAAAAAAAGAAGAGATGAATAGGAACCCCCCCCCCCCCCCCACACACACACACACAATTTTATGACAAGAATGCAGTTGTTATTTAACGAGGATAAAGTTGAAAATAAACCAAGAAAAAAGTTTGAATTTGATGGGAATAAAGTTATGTGAGAAATGAGAAAGTCAAATTAGAAATATTGTAGTCTTGTATCGGATTAAGATTAAAGTCATCATGGCCATGATGGCTGGAGCCTCTTGGACACGTTCGACACGATCCGGACAGTGAAACCTCTCATACCGAACACATGAGTCGGGATTCACGTATTGGCTCGTTTCAGTAAACCGCGTCATCGGCCATAACCGGAAGTGCACCTTCAGCGGGCCTCCTCGGCGTCCAGACGGGGGCAGCAGAGAGCGAGAGCGGTAGTTGAAACGTGAGTTTGTCCTTTTCGCTTGTTTTAATGTGAAATTAGTCTCGCAGGCTCACACTTCCGCTCCCGTGGGGGTTCCGTGGATTTTCAAGCACCGCGAGGACAGATTGGTCAATGTGCCAAGGTTAAAGACAAAAAGGTGGGCAGATTGACTGAAGCGCTCCAAATGTTACAATATTCTGGCAAAAAGTCATTTTTATGATATAAATACATAAAAAGGTGATTTATCATTCCCAATTGAAGTGTAAAATGTCAATTCAAGGAGAACAAAGTCGTTTGGAGAGAAGAAATGGCAATTTTTTACAAAAAGTCCTCAAAGGAAAGCATTAGTTGTATATCGTTGAAGCTTTTAGTTTGACGTGCTCGTCCGTGTGTAATGTGTGCGTGCGCGCTCACGCGGGCTCTACTTGACGTGTTGTTTTGCGCAGCAACACAATCGCATTTCTTGTGAAGCGACAGGGTGTCTAGACGCCCATGTGACCAGGCTCGGAGACTGGGCAAGGGCAGCGCGCACGCGCACGCACACGCACAAAACAATCCGCGTCACGCACACGCAGTTCTCCCCCCGCCTGTAGGGAACACACACGTCTGCTGCTGCTGCTGCCACGCATAAACTCTTCGGTGCGTGGAAGGAACGACTGCAGGCTTTCCACGCTGAAGGATATTTCTCTGCGTGGGCTTCTCTCGGATCTTGGGTGGATTCCTGCGTGGATTAAATGGGCCCACTTCCCCCCTTTACCCGTAGCCGAGCTACGGCTCCGCGGAGCTAAATTCCACACACGCGCTCCGCGATCGAAGCGATGTTTGCAAGGAACCGCTGACCGACCACCGCGGAGCTCGTAGCGGAGGAGAAGGGTTCCTTCCCCGGCGTCGTGCTGCAGCCTCGCTCCGCTCCTCCGCCTCCCTCCTCCTCCACCGCCTCCTTTTCAGGCTGCTCGTCCCCGCCTGGACTCGAACCCGGCAATCTTCATGATTTGCGGACACCATGCTCGTTTTTTAGCCGGGGAACCCTCATCATCTCGTCCCGCATGTTCAGGACCAAACGATCGGGGCTCGTCCGGCGACTCTGGCGGAGCCGCGCGCCCGTGGAGGGCGACGGGGAGGTCGGGGACAGAGGGACGCATGGCTCCGGGGGCTGCTGCATGGGCAAAGCGGCCAAGGTGGCCAAGTCCCACGCAGCCGGGTCGGAGGCCGAATTAAAGGCGCTCACCCACTCCGTGTTGAAGAAGATTAAAGAGAAACAATTAGAGGTGCTTTTGCAGGCGGTGGAGTCCAAGGGGGGAGCGCGGAGCCCCTGCTTGCTCCTACCCGGCAAAGTGGACGCCAAAGTGGGTCAAGTGTCTTACTCCCTCCCCATGCTGCTCTACAAAGTGTTCAGGTGGCCGGACCTCAGGCATTCCTCGGAGCTCAAGAGGCTGTCGTGCTGTGAATCCTACGGGAAAACCAACCCGGAGCTCGTCTGCTGCAACCCGCACCACATGAGCAGGCTCTGTGAACTCGGTAAGACTCGTTTCTTTTCGTTTTTTTGGAAGCTCTTTCACCCACGAACGACTTTTTCTCTCGGAAATGTCGTCAACTGGCAGGACGGCTCACGCAGTCTTTGTAGGTTTTCGGGGACTAAAAGGTGTAAGAGCCCCCCCCGGCTATCTGACTTTTGTCCCAGACGCTGATAGCGGCTCTCCTGGCGCCAGGCGGCCCCTTGTTTATCTGGCGGCCAATGAAAGGCAATAAGCCCGCCAGCCTGGGCCTCAGATCACCCCCCCCCCCGCCCCAAAGAATGACGACCCTTATCACAAAGTTGAGATCTTTCTCTCTTTTCTTCTTCTTTATGCAGAGTCTCCTCCTCCTCCGTATTCCCGCTATCCCATGGATTATCTTAAACCACCAGGTGAGCTCTCCTTCTCTTCTCCTCGTTGCACACGCACACGCACAATTGTTTTGAACTAACATCGGATACTAAAATGCGATTGTACGACAAAAAGTTGGATTTGACGTTAACTGTAAGCGGTAAAAGCGATATAAAACAAATGGTGCCCTGTCTTAACAACGCGACGCTGGCCACTAGTGGCCTGGCATGCACATTACAGTATTAGGTGTTCACTGTGTACATGCTGCCTGTCGTATGCATGCCAGCTCGCTAGTTGGCGGTGTCGTACAACAACACTGCCATGTATCTTAGGCTCCAGGTGAGAAGAAGAGAATACGTTGTGGTGGAACTTAAAATAAAATGACTATTTTTCAGTGAAGAATGTGTTCATATATCATCAGTTTATAATTTGATAAGAAGAACAAGGTTGTAATGTCGCAGACATGAACATACACCTGCATCAATAACACGAGGGTGGCTTCACTGGATAACTAGAATACGGAATTTCATGGGAAAAACTAGTCAGGCACAAGAATAAAGTCGGAATGTTGCCATAAAGATTCATTTTGGGGAGAATGGTTTTGGACCTCGGTAGGAATAAAGTCGGAATATTACCATGGAGGTCCATTTTGGGGAGAATAGTTTTGGACCTTGATAAGAATAAAGTCGGTCTATTACCGTAAAGATCAATTTTTGGGGAGAATAGTTTTGGACCTCAGTAAGTATAAAGTCGGAATGATACCGGAATAACATCTGCAATTTCATGAGGCTGTAATTTGAACCAAAAAATGTAGTGTTATATGTTGATTTTAGGAAAATAAAAGCATCAGTTTTTCCGGAAAAATGTGTGACTTTACGAGAGGCGGCCATCTTTCAAGAAAGTCCTAACTTTGTGAGAAAACTTAGTCAATTTCCTGGAACAAACACACACTTATAAGGAAAAACGGTCGGTAATTGTAATTTTCCAAGCAAAAAGTTTCAATTTCACTGGAATGAAGTTGCAATTGAAGAAGCCTTCATTGGCTGATGTGGCGTTCAAGTTCAACTTCTCTAAGTACCATGTAGCGTTGTGTTGCCGGAGACGTGTATTTAAACGGGTGTTGTGGTCCGCCATTGTTGTTCTGGTTGCTATAACAATGTTTTGTTTGAATGTTTGAACGTATTCGCCATTAAGACCGGCACCTTCTGACATGAACGCGGTGCTACGTGCAGGCTATGTGCGTGTGCACACGCCATACAGGAAACGGCTCCATGGTCTGTTGTGATTTATGGCAGCACGGCGTGGAGGCATTGAGACTGGCTGGCTGTGCACTTCTAGTGTGGCTTCAGGCCAGCTCGCTGTGATAGCAGCCTGCATGGCGACCGACTGTTTGTTTGTCTGTCTTCCACGTAATAACGCCACAGAGTAGAGGGGTCTCTCTTTTGAAGATCGTCTCCTTTCGCCTCGTAACCCGATGGCGTCGTGACGTAACGCTGCTTTTTGCATCTTTGATTTGTTTGTTTGTTGGCTGCCGCCGTCGCCGCCTGCGCCAGACACCGGTTGTCACGTCGGTGCCAGAGAGCCGCAGCGGGTTATGTCATCGTCGCCTGTGAAGTTGCTTGTGACGGGTGTTACATTTCAGGAGCCACCGCGCCACACAAGTGTCACCTTTAATGTTGCGCTTTCCACGTAGGGTTACAAGCTGGGATCAACAAACTGCCGTCAACGTCTTTGGCGATTGGGGAGGGGGGGGGGTCGCGTGCTATTAGGGCACTTTCTGCTAGCCTCCACACGGATCCAGGAGTGCAATACCTAAGGGGCTGTGCCAGATGACGCACACATCATCGCTTTCATCATCTCTTCGTGCTCGAGCCGCAGTCATCCAAGCTTATTTTCGTGCTCTTTACAACTTTAACCACAGCAAATGATCAAAAATGTTGGCCACGCTGTACTTTAAGGAGGGTGAAGTTATTTACAATAAAAGTACTAGAAAAAAGTCCTAATTTGACAGGAAAAATACTGCAGTTTGTTGAGGAAAGAAATGTCACAATTTCACCGGGAAAGTCATGACAAGAATAAAGTAGCCATTTACTGTTTCCACTTTCCCTGTGAAATTGTGACATTTTTTCCCTCAACAAACTGCAGTAGTTTTCCTGTCAAATTAGGACTTTATTCTAGTACTTTTATTGTAAAATGACTACTTTATTATTTTCAAAAATGACCCTCCTAAAAGTACATTTTTGATCATTTGCTGTGGTTAAAGTTGTAAAGAGCAGGAAAATAAGCTTGGATGACTGCGGCTCGAGCCGGAAGAGATGATGGAGACAAGAATAAAGTAGCCATTTACTGTTTCCATCATCTCTTCCTGCTCGAGCCGCAGTCATCCAAGCTTATTTTCCTGCTTTTGACAACTTTGGCCAATGTGAGTGCTTTAGAAAAAAAACACAAGCTAATTTTAGAAGAATGAATTTGTAATTTAAGAGAACAAAGTATACATTTTACATGAAGTAGCGTTTAATATACAACTGCATTAAGAGTAGTATGACAAGAACATCATAGCAATGAAATTAATGAAGACATGTTGTATTTCTATACATATGAAATGTTAACATGAGTTAATAATATGAGAGCAAAGTCATACAAATGTGAGTTATAATTTATTGGAATGGAATAAAGTTGGAATTTTACTGGAGATAAGTCGGACAATGAAGAAATGTGATTTGACGAGAAAAGTTCAAAATGTAATCATTCAACATAAAAAAAAATTCATCATTTTCGGACCAAAGTAATCGTAGTAATTTACTGTTTCCATCATCTCTTCGAGGTCGAGCCGCATTGCCGTTTTTTCAAGGTCGTTTTCACACTCTTCGCATGGAAATACTGGAAAAAAAAAGTTGCTTGGTGTAACTGAGCTACACAGCAATGGGATGAGTGGCGGTGTGTGTGTGTGTGTTTGGGGTAGTGTGGGGGGGGGGGGGCAGGGGCTCATTCAGTCCCGTCTGTCAGTGCTCGGGGTTCAAACAATGACCCCACGCCAGACGACCAGCTGGCCCGGGCCCGACAGCGAAAAAAAGGAGAAAGTGGAAACAATAGGAAGTCATTGCAGCTGCAGCTGTGGCCGCATAGACCACCGGCCCCGCCCCCTTCTCATTCTCCCTGCGTCCTATTGGCTAGAAGAAAGTGAGGCTAAAAAACGGCAGCATCCCTGCAATTGAAGCTAATTAAGGAAGTAAATAGGAAGCTGGGTTCAGGAAGTGGTTATGTAAGTCTTTCAGAAGAGATTCTTGATTGACGTGGGAGCGACAGGAAATGGTTACCTCGCTTGCTAGCCTCGACATCATCTGTCACACTTTTCCGCCAACTGCATTTTAATGGGACACCGACGTCCCCCCAAAAGCGTCTAGTCATGTTTCCTATAAGGCACACTGCTCATGCTAGCATCATTTCGGGTCGGCGTTTGTTTATCTGTTGGCGTTAGATGAAGAAGGTCATCACCAGGAAGTGGCCACTGATTTATGGAGCAGGAAGTAAGGTCGCCAGTGTCACGGCCCCCCCTCTCCGATGTAAATCGCCACCTTGTTTCAGCTTTGGCGGTGGGATATAATCCATGCAGTGTGTAACCCCCCCCCCCTCTCGCCCCCGCCGCCTCCTTTTTTTCAACCCTGTGGTCAGCTGTGAACTGTTGCCCGGGCGACCCAGGCAAGGCTTTGGCAGCCAATGAAAGCGCGGCAGGTTAGCCTGGACGGCTGTATGCCCACGCCGCTTGTTAGCACAACCGCAGGCAGCGGCGGGTTGGCGTGGCGAGGCTTTCTTTAATACCTCGTTTTAGTCCTGAAGCAGGAAATACGGCCTTCCGTCATGTCTTTGCACTCCGGCCGCAATCTTACCTTTGTCATTTTCCAAACATTGTATTCCGATTTCGAGTTTTTCGGTCGTGTCAACGTATAGCACAGTTTTTATATTCGGTCCTAAAGTAGGTTCACACATCATCTGTCAATCATTTTTCGCGCTCAAGCCGCATTCAAGTAATGAGTGTTTGATCCGCGTACGTACAGCATGTATCTTGGAAGCTAGGAGTAAGAAAAGGCAGTGCTAACCATTCTCCCGAAGCAGTGGATTATGGGAGATTATCGCGGCTGTAGAAAGCCTCTCGTCTATGAGTGCTCAGGCAGTTGAGAGCTCGGTCGTCAGCGTCTTCATTAGGCATTGATTTCAGCTCGGTGATTGACGGCGCCGCAGCTGCTGCTGCTGCCGCTGCCTTCGCGTCTCCGAACACGTAGACATGGCCGTAAATTCTAATCCTCCGTTTTTTCTACAGATTCTCCGGACTCGGGACCTTCATCCAGTGAGACCGGGGAAACCACTTACTCGGCCCCCGTGGGGCTTTCAGGTAAAGACTCTCACTCTGCGCTCACACCCTCCACGTACTGCTCTTCTTCTTGTCTTGTTTTAGAAGGCAAACATGTCGAGTGCTTTATGTGAGGCGGGGGCTGGGAAAGGGGGGCGGGGGGCTGACTTTGTAGATGCTGCATGCGCAGACCCGCATTGAGCTAGCTAGCTACCTAGCGAGACACAGGCGCCTTTCTTTCTTCCATCTCCCCATGCGGGACGTGTTTTGGGGCTTCCTCAGCTTTCCGCCCTTAATCCAGCCCCCCCCCGTTTGGCAGCCCTCCTGAGCCGGCGCCGTGTCCGCGGACTGCGGAATGAGAGAGAGAGAGAGAGGCAAAGCGTTATGCTTCGGGTTCAGATGGTTCCCATTACTGTTTTTTTTAAAAGCCTGTTTTATGTCAGTTGCTGTTCACTGCCCATATTTCCACCACCCTGACCCCCGGGCCCCCCTCCTTTGTTTGCCACAGCACAAGAACCCAAAACCTGCCTTGTACTTTCCATAAAGGTCTGAACAGTACCTGCAGAGGCATGGAGAAGGTGGATGAAATAAGCTCTGATTCTTCCTACTCCTTTTCCGACAAGTTGAATTCTCCAACTAGCACTAACTGGGGAACTAGGAGGGGCGGCCGACCTTGTTGGTGCCCCATGTTCCTGCACTCTTTCCTTGCTTTAGTTCTGTGATGGGTCTCCTCAGCTCAGCAAATATGGCGCTCATAATTTCCCTGGCAAGTCTGGACCCCCACTAACACCCCCCCACCCCACCCCACACCCTCCCTCTGGGCCCTGACAAAAGAAACATGGCTCTCCCAGAAGGCCTGCCGCTGACCTTCTAGTTCCCTCAGTCACGCCCCCTCATTTTATGTTCTCTTCCAGAAAAGCATAGTGGAGTGGGTGGGGGGGGGGAGTTTTTGGGAAGTCCTTGTTGACTGTGTCCGTGCTTTCTTAATCTGAATGTAATGACATTGTATTTGTTGGCTGTGGACGGGAAGGAAGGAGTTAAGCGAGCTGCGACAGTGACAAGGAAGGCAAACTAGGCTGCCTGCCAGGCTAGTGGCTCGCTCGCTCGCTCTTGCTCTCTCTCTCTCTCTCTGGCTCACGTCATCAGCTTGGAACCGAGCGCAGAACAGGGAGAGATGGTGGGTGTTTGGCGGCGGCGGGCGAGGGGGTTGGGGGGGCTAGAGGCCTGGAGCTTGTGGGGGTGTTGATGGAGTGGGTTTTCAGTTGACCCCCCAAACCGATGAGAGAGATCACAATGAATTGAGAATGGAGACCTAGTACGTGGAAACTGGACTACCTCCACCAAGGAGCGCTACTCCAAAGATTTGAACAGAATTCCTCAAAACCTCTTAGATGAGTTGGGAATTTGTCAATGGAAAAGTCATAGAAGCGGAACGCCAACCTTAGCCTACAACTTTGATTTCCAGTAGAAGATAGAAGGTGGCGAGTTCCAAATGAGTGCTGTGTTAGGGTTAGGTTTAGGGTTAGGGTGAACCCTAACCATATTTCAACTCGGCAAAACGCCTTTTCGGTTGGTAGAATTACGGTAAAGCTACCAATTCCCTCTGAAGTTTCTATCGGGCTGTGGATCCACCATTCAAAACCGCAGTAAGATTAGTCCACTTTTGTCTCAACATTTTCCGTCGTTTATCAGTAAATAATTCCTGGTCCTTTAGACCAGGGGTGGGAAAATGTTTTTTGCCGGCCCAATCAAGTTAACTAAATTGTCCGGGGGGCCAGAACATATATTTAACACACACACTATTTTATGCTTATAATTTTCCTTGAATTATTTGCCTAATTGTATGTGTAAAAGTGTTATACTATCAGCGGTACGTCTGTTTTTTCAGGAGTACTTTAAACATCAGACCACATCAAATTATGGAATTTAATTTTTTACATTTTTTTGTCTCGTACTTCGTTATGTGACAAAAAAAACCAAACAAAACCTTAAACCATATTAGGAAAGCAGGAAGTGAACAAATGTAATGTTTTACTGATTGTAAAAGTACCAGATGGAGGGGTAGGATTTAATAAGCTTTGCTTCTTCCTACTACTTTTGGACATGTGGAACTGTGAACTGATTAGTCTGAAGACTTTTTTTTTAATAATAATAAAAAAAAACCAAGCATGAATAGTCTTGAACCAGTCATGATGTGCTATATATATCACTATATTGACACTTACTATGGTACCCATTATGTCATTGGATGCTCATATCACCTCGTACTTCGGTACGTGACAAAAATAAAATTAAAACAAAAAAAAACTTAAATTATATTTGGAAAGCAGGAAGTGAACAAATGTAACAGTTACTGATTGTAAAAGTACCAAATGGAGGGGTAGGATTTAGTAAGCTTTGCTTCTTCCTACTCCTTTTGGACATGTGGAACTGTGAACTGATTATGTGATGCATTCAATTGTAATCTGATGCATGTTCAAATGAAGTAAAACCATTACCATTAATTTTACAGTTTTTTTTAATTTAAATAAGACAACTGGCGGGCCGGATTCAAACACTTAGTGGGCCGCATATGGCCCCCGGGCCGTAGTTTGCCCACCCCTGCCTTAGACATTGGTGTCTGCCTATGAAGAGCTACAATTTAGCCCGGTTTAAGACGGTCCAGGCCTTGGCGGAGGTCTGTGTTCAACCGAGTGGCGTTCTAGTCGATGTGCAAGCAGCCCAGCTAGCGCCCACGTTGACTTCTGTTTAGAATTGATGAGGGCTTTTGAAAATTCTGGCGTCCGGCCCAAATATCTCTGCGAGCCTGGCATGACACAGGCGTGGGCGGACGTGTGTAGGTGTGCTGGAGCAAATCAAGTTGTCTAAAATTGGCAGATTCGGTATTGGAGTCTTGAATTGAAAGACAGAAGCACGTTGGTGACCGCATGTCGGTTGGTGGCATGCCTGCCCCGGTGCCGTCGGGGGACTGACCCGGACTGCCTGCCGCGTAAGAGGATCCAGTCTACTGCGGTGTCATACCACACACACACACACACACACACAGATAGAATGACCCGGTGCGAGCCCTGGCACACGGCCCACTGTCACACATGCGCTTCCTCCCTGCCGCCGTTTAAATTTAGGCTCGGTTTTATTCCAGTCGCCTCTCTCGACAGCCTGTCTGCGGCCCGTCACGACGTCAATTAGTCATCCGCTCAATCCGCTGGAGGTCCAACCTTCATCAGTGGATTAAATTTAGTCCAGGGCTCCTCGGCTCATTAAATCAAACCAGCTGTCATGGCAACAACGGCCCCATTTTTGGGGGTATTTATATTCATTAATGACGGGAAGTGAAGTGTCACCCTTATAACCCAGTATCTTTTTTTTTTCTTTCTTTTTTTTTTTCTACCTCCCGGAAACTTACTTCCAGCCTGACTCCTGAACAGAGCGCCCTCAGTGTTCCAACTCTCTCTCGGCATTCCCGCCTTGTTTGGGTTAGCGGCGAGAGGAAAGGGTATGGGCAGGATATGACCTCATGTCTTTGAGGGAAAGGGGGAGAGGGAGGCCTCTTCTAAAAACACACAGGAGAAGCAGAAAGAGGACATGGATACGCTATCTAACATCTTGCTAACGGCTACACTGTGGCCGGGGGGGGGGGGGGGTCTCGAAAGTCATGCAAACATGATAGTTCCAATTGCTGTCATTCATGATGTCGCACAAGACGTTTGCGTATATTTTCAATTTTGACTTGACTTTTTGACTGTTCCTTATTTGACAGCAAATCCGTTGACTCATGAGACCCGATGCTGGTTGCAACCGGGTAGTCCAGGTTTCGGAAGACCAGGATTGCATACACTGTAACTTGAACTAAAACATCAACTCAATTGGCGGGGTCATGAGGAAGTGTCCAATATTAGCCACGTTTACATGAGTTTTTCGAATGGAATCTTTCCGAAAGCAATGGTATACATGGAAAGGAATATTCCAATCGTGCGCCACTATAATCAACCAGAATGGTCAATGGGGCATGCGCAGTAAAGCGTAAACACCAACATCACGTGATTCCGACTTCTTCCAGTTTTTCTTTCACTTGTTGGAATAACTCCGTATTGCCAGTTTTTCCTTCGTCCAGTCTTGAAATTTAGTTTGAATCAAAAACAAACTTTCCGCAGCAGTCCAGTGCCGATTGCTCGCCTCCATTTTTTTTTAAATCGAAGAAAATCTCGAGTTGCGTGTTACATCATATCTCAGCATTCGCTGAAAGAACGCACCCGGGAACAGGAAAAGATAAAGTTTAATCTTACTAATATTTTATAATTAAGCTCGGCACATGTTTTATATAGATATATATTTTCTTTTTTAATAAAACTGGACTTGTGAATGGCGTATAGAAGGGTTTAGATTCTGTTCCACAGATGGCGCTAATGCACATGAAAGCTGCTTGCCCACCGCCAATAAACAACAGAAGAAGAAAAACACTACAAAGAAGAACGCAGTCTGACAACTTTCCGATTGAGGGGGTACAAGATACCTCAATCGGATTGTGGAAAGGAATATTCCACCCATGCGAATCCGATTATATATTCATTCGGATTGGCACTTTTCTTTCGGAATGAGGTGTATACAAAGGTTACATTCTTTCCGTTTGAGCAAATAACCCGAATGGAATTGGAATATTTGGGTCCATGTAAACGTGGCTATTCTCTAGACCGCATTGCTGAGTCAGCAGCGCCTGTGTTGTTTTCTTCTTACACCATAAGTTACGGTCCAGTGTTCGCCCATCCGACAAACTAGTCAAATCCACAACAGGAAACTAGACAAGAATTTCCAAAATAAGTGACATGAACTAACCAGTAAATTAGCTTAATTAGCTAGTTGAACCAACAGCGCCTCTGCTGGTTGCAGCCAGGTACTACACAATGAAAAAGTACCCACAGCGTCCTCGCTAGTTGAAATGAAGCTTCTTGTGGTTGGCTTCTTTTTACACTTGTGTAACAGTTATGGAAGGTTTTATGATGGTGATGATATTCCATTTTTCCTTAAAGGAGGCCCCAAGTGGAAGCAAGATGGCGTCTTTTGGGTGGAGGCTTGCGCTTTTGCTACAGCGTCCTCTGTAATTTGCGAGAGAGAGAGAGAGAGAGAGTGAGAGATATCCCGGGCACCGCTCCGAGTCAGGCCCCGGGATCTCTCATTACCCCCCCGCCCCCACTTCCTCTCTTTGCGAGGCAGCCAAAGCCGCCCCTTGGCCAAGGCGACTTCATTATGGTTTTTGGCCGTCCTCTTGTTTTCTCCACCCTGTGTCATTATGCTGCACAAATTGAAAAAACAGCCACCAATGGCGGGAGGAGGACGGAATGTGGGCCGCCGGTTCCTTTTCTGAATGTTCTCACATTTTTTGACTCGTCTTATGAGAGCAGCGTTACCTTTTTAGCAGGAAAGGGGAGGATAACCCCCCCACTCCCCCCCTCCTCATTGGAAGCTATGCAAAGCTGGAGGGGAGCCCAGAACAAGATGAACATTGTTACTGTGGAAGCTGACATGAGGAAGGCATGACGGGATGAAGACGGAAATGGAAATACGTGCAGACGCATTCCTGCTGTGGATGTGTCTGAGTGCTCCGTTCCTGGTGCGTCTTCGCCCTGCAGCCTGTTCATTCATGTGTCCTGGACGGGGGAGGGGGGAGGGGGGGAAGGGGGGGTGCTTCTTATGTCTATCACACACACACACCAAAGCAGGGCGATTCAACTAAACTTCTACGTAACTGGAGCACTCATGCAAAATGCTAGTCAAAGATCCTCTATATGACAGGAATGCTCTGCTGTGTTTAAGCAACTACTGCAAAATACTAGTCCTAGAGCCCTTCCATGCCTGTTTTGTAGCACCAACTGCAAAAGGCCAGTCAAAGATGCTCTATATACTCGGTGTTTTACTGTTTTTAAGCACCTACTGCAAAACGCCAGTCAAAGATCCTGTTTATACTCGGTGCTTTGTTGTTTTTAAGTGCCTACTGCAAAACGCCAGTCAAAGATCCTCTATATACTCTATGTTTTACAGTTTTTAAGCACCTACTGCAAATCGCCAGTCAAAGATCCTGTATATACTCGGTGCTTTATTGTTTTTAAGCACCTACTGCAAAACTCCAGTCAAAGATCCTTTATATACTTGGTGCTTTACTGTTTTTAAGCAGCCAGTCAAAGATCCTCTATATACTCGGTGCTTTATTGTTTTTAAGCACCTACTGCAAAACTCCAGTCAAAGATCCTTTATATACTTGGTGCTTTACTGTTTTTAAGCAGCCAGTCAAAGATCCTCTATCTATGCGGTGCGTTACTGTTTTGAAGCACCTACTGCAAAACGGCAGTCAAAGATCCTCTATATACTCTGTGCTTTACTGTTTTTAATCACCTACTGCAAAACGCCAGTCAAAGATCCTCTATATACTCGGTGCTTTGTTTTCAAGCACCTACTGCAAAACGCCAGTCAAAGATCCTCTATATACTCTGTGTTTTACTGTTTTTAAGCACCTACTGTAAAACACCAGTCAAAGATCCTGTATATACTCGGTGCTTTATTGTTTTTAAGCGCCTACTGCAAAACGCCAGTCAAAGATCCTCTATATGCTCGGTGCTTTACTGTTTTTAAGCAGCCAGTCAAAGATCCTCTATATACTCGATGCTTTACTGTTTTGAAGCACCTACTGCAAAACACCAGTCAAAGATGCTCTATATACTCGGTGCTTTACTGTTTTTAAGCGCCTACTGCAAAACGCCAGTCAAAGATCCTTTACATACTTGGTGCTTTACTGTTTTGAAGCAGCTACTGCAAAGCGCCATATATACGGAGTCCTTTATTGTTGTCATTTAAAGGCCATATTTGTCGGGCAGGCGGCCAAGTAAATAAGCACTATAACATATTACGTAACACACATAGCCATACAAAAGGCAAAACACCATTTTTATAAAATCACGACAGAAGACGAGACTGGCTTTGCTGGTTGTCTGCTTGTTTTTTGGGTTTCCCACGGTGCCTGAATGCCACAAAGGAGTGGGCGTGTCTCGGTGCACATGTGAGTCAGCGGCGGCAGGCAAGATGTAATCTTAGAATGACATCATCAGTGCTCGCCGCCTGGCACCCTGCACGCGGCGGCGAGGTGGTGTTTATTTGTCCTGTCGCCCTGGGAAATCTGTGCGTGCGTGGTCAGCGTGATGATGGCGATGACGAGGTGTTGCAATAATAACTCAGCGCGGGGAAGAGAAGAAAAGGTTCTTCGGGGTTCTTCTGCTCGCTCTCCTGATGTCGAGATTGTGTTATCGCTCTTGGAAAATTCCTGTTCCTTATCCCTCGTTCCTTCCCTCTCCGCCCGGCTGCCCGGATGCTTCTTTGGACGAAACGTCTGCAAGCCTGTCTGATTTTGGGCGCCCTTCCCCCGTTGTTGCCTTCCTGCCATGGGGGCTTATTTGGCTTTCCCTCGCTTCCTTTTTGAAACTAAAGCATACTGATGTCGTCTTATGAGGCCTTTTTGGGAATTTTGCCCATCATTCCCAATCCTTATGTGACACATGAACACACATTTCTTTCCCCATGTGCATAACAACACAAGAAAACTAGTTAATTTGAGCTAGCTAACAATGCTGTCATTGGGATACACGACTACAAAGCCCTGTAAAACAACTCTACCAGGGTTTGATATCCATGTTGTGATCATGTATTTGCACATCCACTGTAGGGCTGGGACAACGCGTCAAAAATATGTCCACGCCAGAACCTCACGTCGGTGCGTCGTCATTCAGAATTAAAAAAATGGCGGCAGTCACCACGGCATCAAATCGTGGGAGAAGAAAAGATCTCGCAGTAGTAATGTCAAAAGTATGAGAGTACTTAAAGGTAACGATCGGGCGGTCTGTGACCTGTGCAGAATGGAGATTGCATACTACTACACTACCGCGATGCACCAGCACCAGGGAGATCTTTGTGTGGAGGAGCAGACTTTTCCTTGTTTGCAATGATTAACCCCGTCATTCGTCTAAACCACCACGTAACGTTCGCACACAGAGCACGAGCCCACTCCAACACACCTCAGCAGACGCACACACGGCGTGAGAGTAGTGGTGGAAAGCACCCAGCTGCTATTTATTTCTTTATTTAATCTTTGTATTTTGATTCAGATTTGAAATATTAGTGAATTAAATTTGTTGTTATAGGATTGCATTGTGCACTTTATTGTTGTATTGTTCAATTCATTTTGTCAACTTGTTAATAAAAATATATTGGTTTTATTCATGGAGATAAATTAGCTTTAATTGCTATATAGGTCAAATTATGGGGCGATAATCGATAGTCTGAAATTAAAAAAAAGATTTTTAAATTAATTGTTAGATTAATTGATGTATCGAATAACTATTTTCTAGATTAATCGATGACAAAAATAATCTTAACCCAGCCCTAGTACACTGATGCTAATGTCATAGTTGCAGTATCTTAGAAATGATCGTCAAAATTCCCCAAAAAGTGCGCTTCCCCTTTAAGGACATGAAAAAGTAACATTTATGAAACAAAATGCATAATAATATGTTTGAAGAGTCTCTTAAGTGCTAGCTACTTGAATGTAGCCCTGTTTATGACCAATGACCAATTATAAAGTCATGTGAAAATCTGATTGTGAATGCAAGCACAAGTGAAAGAGAACAGGCAGACGACAAATCTGCCTAGCAACAGGAAAATCAGTCCTGCTGACGTTGTTTTCAATTCTATTTCCTTTTGTGAAGTTTTTCATGAATACTCCTTTTGTGCACCACAAGCTAAAACAAATAAGGCCTGAAATGTGGCATTTTCTCCTATTTTAGGAATTTTTTATTAGGCTGGGAGGCACAAGTTCCGCCTAGCAACAAGAACCCGCGATCAAGAAAGCTAATCCCGCTGATTGTGTTCACTACACATCTATTTTTGTGAAGTTTTATGAATGAGCGTCACTTTTTGGTGCCCAGGTGGGAACCAATCAGGAGGCACAGCGGTGTTCACTTGACAAATATCCTTTGTTTATTATTGGTGCAGTTAATTATACACTGTGGCTAACACAGCTAGCGCAAACTGATGGATGGATAGATGGATGGATACTGTGGATACTTTAAATCTGTAAAAAGCTACAGTTGTAAATGTACAAAAAATATTGGGGTGTCAAAAACAGAACCCTGGGGTGCGCCACTTGAAGGGAAGCATGAATGCTTTTCGGTGACAAGCGAGACGTCTGCCGTGGAACAAAAGGAATGTCTCCACAGCACGACCCTTGACCTTTTGGAATAGACTTTCACCGCCCTCCTGGCTACGGAGAGGGTGTTGACTTAGAAAACAAGGCGTCGCCAAGAGTCCTTCCTCCACAACCCCCCCCCCCCCCCTTCCAAGTTGTTTCCTTTGCGTCTTTCCCATTCCATTGCTCAGCTGCTGTGTGTGTGTGTGTGGGCGGTGACTACACACATACGCATAGATGCAAAGATTGTGTGGATCGATTGGCGACAGCAGTCCTCAATAGTTCCAAATGTCCACAGTTAAAGGGTGTTGCCTCAGGACGGTGCCGAGCCGGCCAAAGGTGTGCGTGTGCTTGTGCGTGCATGTGTGTATGTGTGTATGTGTGGAGTCGCACAAAGGATAATGATTAACCTGTCCAGGCTGCGCCGGGACCCAGCCCCCATCCCTCCGTTGTAGACGTCCAATTGTCTCTGCTGGCTCAGCGTCCTCGCTTTAAAAATTAAATCTCCAGCTTATCATGTTGCATTTATTCACAGAATGTCTTTGTCATGGAACATATGGTAATTATCCAATTATCTGTTAAATTAGCCGATAAAAAACATGTTTGGGCCGCTAAAATGGCTAACCTGCACGCTCCCACCAGCTGCCTTTTTATGTATTTAATGCAAAAGGCGTCTAAACAAGGCCTGATGAATGACGCACGCACAATCTGCCACCTAAAGCCACACACTACCCGTCTTTTTTCCACTCTATGCTAGCTATGCTAGCTTTGATGATTGACACTGGGTGGGATAAAAACAACACCGTACATGCAGAGAATGTGTGTAGTATTGTTTTTTAACAGCACATACTGTGTTAAGTGACTATCTTGGGCCTAGCAACCTGTGCTAGCAGCTAGCTCCTAGCTAAAACACGCCTGTTTGTCTCAGCTAGCTTAGCATCCACTTTTCAGAAATGCTCAAATCTACTGTGTTAAGTGTCTATCTTGGGCCTAGCAACCTGTGCTAGTGCCTCTTATTGCTACCCTACCGGTAGCAGCTAGCTCCTAGCTAAAACATGCCTGTTTATCTCAGCTAGCTAAGCATCCACTCTTTAGAAATAGTCACTTAACACAGTAGATTTGAGTATCTTGGTCCTAGCAACCTGTGCTAGCGCCTCTTGTTGCTACGCTACCGGTAGCAGCTAGCACCTGGCTAAAACACGCCTGTTTATCTCAGCTAGCTAAGCATCCACTCTTTGGAAATGCTCAAATCTACTGTGTTAAGTGACGATCTGGGGCCTAGCAACCTGGGCTAACGCCTGTTGTTGCTACGCTACAGGTAGTAGCTAGCTCCGAGCTAAAACACACCTGTTTGTCTCAGCTAACTTAGCATCCACTCTTTAGAAATAGTCACTTAACACAGTAGATTTGAGTATATTGGGCCTAGTAATCTGTGCTAGCACCTAGCTAAAACGCATCTTTTTGTCTCAGCTAGCTTAGCATCCACTCTTTAGAAATGCTCAAATCTACTGTGTTAAGTGACTATCTTGGACCTAGCAACCTGTGCTAGCGCCTCATGCTGCTACGCTACAGGTAGCAGCTAGCTCCTAGCTAAAACACGCCTGTTTGTCTCAGCTAGCTTAGCATCCACTCTTTAGAAATGCTCAAATCTACTGTGTTAAGTGACGATCTTGGGCCTAGCAACCTGCGC
The DNA here is from genome assembly GCF_030265055.1 of Doryrhamphus excisus. Classification (NCBI taxonomy): domain Eukaryota; kingdom Metazoa; phylum Chordata; class Actinopteri; order Syngnathiformes; family Syngnathidae; genus Doryrhamphus; species Doryrhamphus excisus. The sequence continues at coordinate 6,571,398 of NC_080467.1, forward strand.
TAGCGCTTCTTGTTGCTACGCTACCGGTAGTAGCTAGCGCCTAGCTAAAACACACCTGTTTGTCTCAGCTAGCTTAGCATCCACTCTTTAGAAATGCTCAAATCTACTTTGGCTATCCCTTGTGAAACATTTTGAGCTCATTAATTCAGGCTGTAGCCTCGAGGGCTGCAGACGACTGACAGGCGCAAGAGAGGTTGCCAGATGGCCTCGAGACTTCAGACTGCCCGGCTAGCCAGATTATCCTCGGTGGACAAGGAGGGGGACTGAGACGTTTAGGCTCAGGCGGAGCAGGTGGACTAATGACGTCCAGACGGAAGACGCTCAGGCAGACAACACCTATGGCTGCCGCAAATAGCGTCAGACTGTAAGACGAGGACGAGGATGTCTTCCAAAATTGACTTGCAACAAGACACGTCCCCTCTTCCTAACCACCCCACCCCCACACCAACAACCCCCCCACCACCACAGTGTGTGTTGAGCATGAGGTGCAAGCCTGTCTGCTGTCAGGACAAGCTGTGAACACACTCCTGATAGGGCTGCATGCCACAGACGGAGGAGTGCCTGTATCGTTTTCCTGTGGGGTACCTGCGGGCGGGCGGACCCCCCCTTTGGCCAAGTTTCAATCCTGGTTCAGTCAGAAAATATTTTTTTCTGGCTAACATTTGGGGCAAATTAACAGTTCATATTCTGTTTGTGGCTTTTTATGTGTGAAAATGGGGGCCGGGGGGCGGGGGCATGCCCGGTGTGTTGTCCTGAATAGCAGGGCTGCGCTGACAGGCTCAGACAGGCAGCCTAGCTCTAATGACCTCTGACGCCAGGCCCTGTCTCTCCTAGCAATAACAAACACACACTCCAGTTTGGGAGGTGGACCCCCCCAGGTGAGTGCCCCCCACCGCCCGGGGCCCTCCAAGCCATCACTGGCGACTTGTTCCGTCTCTTATCTAGAAGATATATACTTTTTCTTCCCGCTAGTCTAAAAAGGTAGAGAGCCGGCTACTTAGCGCCCCCGCACCTCTACTTGCCCCCCCCCCCCCCTCACTCTGTGCCCCACGAGGATGGATTTACGATAAACTCCCCAGGGCCCGGCTCTCTGACAAACTTCAAAGAACACAGCTCTGCTTGTTTTATGGGAGGCTTTTCAGTCGCCACTACCCCCTCCCCTAAAACTCCACCCCCCCTCTTTCCGCCCCCCAGCCCCAGCTTCTAATGAAGCCTAATGACAGGCCACGGTGGGGCCGCTCGGACCGCCACAAGATCCTGCTGCATTAGCAGCCGCAGTTTGTCTGCGGCGGGACCCTCCAAATTACCGCTTACGTACGCAGCTACTGCTACATGAAACGAGGAAAGCGGGGGCAGGGTGAGGGGGGGGCCCTGTTAGTCTGCCTTAGCGGAGGAAGTCGATCCGCATACAAGATGCCGCAATTAGCCGAGAGGATGCAAAAGTTCCAACTATGTGCCGCCTCCCACCTCTCTAGGAGCGGACGGCGGGAGTCGCTGCGGAATAGAGATATGAGGAGGCGCGGGATCGGGAAGGGAGGGGGGGGGGGTGTATTGGAAATTGGAACTCGGCCAATGCTACGCTTCAATTTTACGCTCAGGAAACTTTAGCCTCGTTGAGGCCTTGCTTGTTTGAGACCACCACCACGTGTGCTCCCCGCCAAGACTCTACGAGGGGCTGTTTATAGCAACGTTACTCAACTCCTCCCCTTTTGCAAGGAATGATTTCCTGTAGCACGCGGCGAGATGATTGAGATGACGTCTGCGCATTGTTGGCTGCGCCGCTAACGAAAACACGAGCGAGCCAGACAGAAGATGAGCGCTTTAATGCCTCGGCAAAATGTGGTGCGTAGCTAGCTCCTAGCTAAAACACCTGTTTGTCTCAGCTAGCTTAGCAGCCATTCTTTAGAAATGCTCAAATATACTGTGTTAAGTGACAATGTTGGGCCTAGCAACCTGTGCTAGCGCCTCTTGTTGCTACGCTACCGGTAGCAGCTAGCTCCTAGCTACAACACGCTTGTTTGTCTCAGCTAACTTAGCATCCACTTTTTAGAATTAGTCACTTAACACAGTAGATTTGAGTATCTTGGGCCTAGCAACCTGTGCTAGCGCCTCTTGTTGCTACGCTACCGGTAGCAGCTAGCTCCTAGCTAAAACACATCTTTTTGTCTCAGCTAGCTTAGCATCCACTCTTTAGAAATGCTCAAATCTACTGTGTTAAGTGACGATCTTGGGCCTAGCAACCTGTGCTAGCGCCTCTTGTTGCTATGCTACTGGTAGCAGCTAGCTCCTAGCTAAGACATGCCTGTTTGTCTCAGCTAGCTTAGCATCCACTCTTTAGAAATGCTCAAATCTACTGTGTTAAGTGACTATCTTGGGCCTTCCATTGTTGGCCGCGCCGCTAACGAAAACACGAGCGAGCCAGACAGAAGATGAGCACTTTAATGCCTCGGCAAAATGTGGTGCGTGTGGACGCTTGCCTGCCCGGCGATCTCCCAAGAATTCCCCCAGAAAAGAGAGAAGGAGTAATAAATGTAAGATCAGGTGTCATTGTTTTAAAAAGACTTGTTGACGTCTTCATTTGGTTGCGATGACGGCGTAGGAATGCCGTCGGTGACCCCAAGGCCCCAGACGGGGGCTTATAGACGGCTTGGAGCTGGCTTCAATTTTCACACAGGAGTTTATTTTTGAGCCGGAAACCAACACGTGTTACCTCTTTGCCGACGGAGTTGAGGAAAAAACAAATGTCCCGTGTTCATTTTCGAATTAAAAAATGCGGGTTGAGTCACAACAAAAATGACCAGAGCCATCTGCTGCCTTTAAGGACATCACATAACAATTAGGTTTTGCTGTTTTTAGGCATTTACTCCACAAATACTAGTCAAAATTCCTATGATTTTTTTAGCAATGTTCATCAAAGATCCTGAATGTGACGGGAGCGCTCTTCTGTACCTCAAGAACGGTGATCTGTCCCAGGTTTTTGAAGTGGACCCGCATTGTGTTTGGCCCTCAATATGCTATGTGCCATGTTTGGTGACACTATTTTTCATTCATTTTCTACCGCTTATCCTCACGAGGGACGCTGGGGGTGCTGGAGCCTATCCCAGCTGTCTTCGGGCGAGAGGCGGGGTACACCCTGGACTGGTCACCAGCCAATCACAGGGCACATATAGACAAACAACCATTCACACTCACATTCATACCTATGGACAATTTGGAATTAGCCAATTAACCTAGCATGTTTTTGGAATGTGGGAGGAAACCGGAGTACCCGGAGAAAACCCACGCATGCACGGGGAGAACATGCAAACTCCACACAGATATAACCGAGGGTAGAATTTAAACCTGGTCTCCTAGCTGTGAGGTCTGCGCGCTCGATCACCGTGCAGCCGACACTATTTTTGGTAACCATCCCTCTCCTGTTCCCTGTCACAGATTCCCTGGCCATACAAGAGTCCGGAGAGCGGGCCCACTGGTGCGTGGTGGCCTACTGGGAGGAGAAGACCCGCGTGGGGCGCCTCTACTCGGTCCAGGAGTCGTCCTTGGACATCTTCTACGATCTACCTCAGGGGAACGGCTTTTGCCTGGGCCAACTCTGCTCGGACAACAAATCTCAGCTGGTGCAGATGGTCCGCACCAAGATCGGCTACGGCATCCAGTTGACGCGCGAGGCCGACGGCGTGTGGGTGTACAACCGCAGCTGCTACCCCATCTTCATCAAGTCGGCCACACTGGACAACCCGGACTCGCGCACGCTGCTGGTGCACAAGGTGTTCCCCGGGTTCTCCATCAAGGCGTTCGACTACGACAAGGCCAGCAGCCTGCAGAGACCCAACGACCACGAGTTCACGCAGCAGCCGCGCACGGGATTCACGGTTCAGATCAGCTTCGTGAAGGGCTGGGGACAGTGCTACACGCGGCAGTTCATCAGCAGCTGCCCCTGCTGGTTGGAGGTCATCTTCAACACGCGGTAGTGGCGGCCGAGTCCCCCCCCACCGACCCCCCCTCCTTTTTTGTTCCAGACGTTCAAACAGAAAGTTATTGCAAAAAGTTCCCACAAGAGACTTTCTTTAACAAGAATTCATAAAAAAATAAGAGGCAAGAAATGTATTTTATGTTATATATATATATATATATATATATAAATATATTATTAATTGTAAATATGAAGACGTTTTATATGCATCATTATTTATGTATTGTGCAATGTGTTGATGAGAAAAAGAAAATAAGATGCACTTTGCTTAATATAAATGCAAAACAAAGAAATGCCAAAATAATAAAAAAAAACACAAATATTTCATGCTGTTGTTGGTTTCTTGAAGACCCTGTCAAAAATATATTATGATTTTTCAACAATGATGGTTTTATCCTATGTGTTACATTTTTTTACATATTTTTTTTATCAAATATTTAGTTGCTATTATATATATATATATTTATGTACACTATATATACTGTGTTTATTTCAGATTTTCTATTTTGCTCGCTTATTTATTAACTTAGTTTTAACAACTCAATTCAACTCTTGTTTTACCCAAATTGCTTTATTCAGCCTTCAAAGTGGCTGGCCTGCAAATATTTTTAATTTTGTTTTATTTGTTTAATATTTATTAAATTTTTTAATATTTTTTTCTAATTTTTTTTATTTAATTTTATATCATAAATAATTAAAATAATAATACATTTAATATATTTTGATCTTAATTGTCTTGTTTTTGAAAAAAAATATTTCAAAAGCTAATTCCTGAATGTTCTGAACTCCTGTCTCCACACCAGAGAAGCGGTGGCCATCTCTACGGATGTCATGACCTCCTTTAGGCAGCATATAAATTGATACTGCATCAACAGCGCCTCTGCTGGTTGTAACCAAGTACTACACTCCCATTTGTCTTGAAATCAAAGGCTCCCTTTCTCGTTGGCTGGGAGTTATTTCGGGAGCCTTGTCATTAACCGGCGGATGACATCACAGCTAGGGAAGCGGTGGCGGGCAGTGACGCATTTCAGGAAACGACAAAGTCAACACAAGCACCCCCCCCCCCTGAAATGATCGAAGAATTCAGTGCCACGCCCGGAGGAAATGAGCAGGAATGAAGGGGATAATGCAAGACGACGACCCACTCAAGACACACCATAATTGTGCTTGTGTGCTTGTGTGTGTGTGTGTGTGTGTGTGTGTGTGTGTGCAGGCCGGTCTGGGCCACGTCCTGTGGCTTGGTCAGGGGTGTCTGTGAAGCGGATTACTCGAGTAAGCCTGCTTTACCCACATCTACTGTCTCCAAGACCTACATTCACAAGACCTACTTTACATGACACGGCGCTAGCTCCTTTCTATTCTATGGACAATTTCTATAAATGATGCATGTCATATCTGCAGCCGATGTCTACATTGCTCTTCAAAGCCCAGCGTAGTTCAACATCCTCTACATGACAAGACATTTAGCTTTTTTTAAGTAGCTACTGTCAAGTCAAAGATCTTCTATAATGTGAGTGCTTTGCTGTTTTTAGGAATCTACTACCAAATTGCCAGTCAAAGACTGACAAAGGAGTGCTGTGCTGCTTTTAAGGACCTGCTGAAAAAGTTTGTATACAACAAAAATGCTTTGCTTTGCTGTTTTTATGGAATCTGCTGCAAAAATGCAAGTCAAAGATCCTCTGTGTTATTTTTAGGAATCTTCTACAACAACGTGTGTGTGTGTGTGTGCAATAGTGGTGTATCCATGACTTCCCTGAGACCGGATGACCCCGCCCCCGCCAATAATGCCACAGCATCTCCACACGCATGAACACCAAGCTGGTAAAAGCAAGCAGCAAAGCACCACTATGTATACCACAGGGCATCCTGCTGTGGCTTCTCATGGTGATGCTCTTTATCTACGATGACAACACAACGGGAGCTTCAAAAAGCATACATTGTAAAATTATTTTAATAATAATAAAAATAATAAATAATAAAAATAATTAAAATAATTAAAATAATAAAAACTAATGAAAATAATAAAAATAAAAATAAATAAAAAAATAAAAATAAATAAAAAAATAAAAAATAATAAAAAAAATAAAAATAAATAAAAATAAATAATAATAATATTTTAATTATTATTAAGACAGACAGAATACTTTATTAATCCCTTTGGGATTCCTTCAAGGAAATTGGCAAATATTCAATGTTTAAAATGTTGATCTTTACATGATGCAACTACGGTTTCATCACTTCAGTCTGACCAATAAATTATAAACATTATAAATATATAAAGAAATATGCACACGCTTAGATGAAATGATATTAACTGAAATGATAGAATAGTAATAGTAAAATAAACTGTAATATTTCATATTAGATAGAATTACAAATGTCATTTCAATCAATTCAAACAGACGAGACGTTCAAGGATCACTGCTGACGTAAACATCTCCTTGATTGGTTTGAAATAAACTCATATACGTAGGTGTCCGGGCCTTTGCCTGCTGGGCCTGATATAGGTGCCCCACCCCTATTTGCTGTATTTATACATCAAACACTCATATAGGTGTCCGGGCCTTTGCCTGCTGGGCCTGATATACGTAGGTGCTCCCCCCCCTGTTTGCTGTATTTATACATCAAACACTCATATAGGTGTCCGGGCCTTTTGCCTGCTGGGCCTGATACGTGAGGTGTGTGTTTGAATTCCGGCACACTTGCCATGCATGCTGGGATGCCGGCTTGCCAATAGACAGCCCCCACACACCCTCCTCTTCCTGTTCCCTAGAGGGGGGAGGGATAAGACTGGCTAACTGTCTGCTGCCAGCAGGAGGGGGGGAGGGGGTTGGAGCCAGGATGGGAGACTGCGGTGGTGCTGGTGAGGGGGGGTCAGGCCATGATTACAGGCTGGAAGTGTCATTCGGGGGTTGTGGTGGGTTGGGGGGGGGGGGGGGGGTGGAGGGGTGGGGGGGTTGGGGGAATTGACGGCAGCCTCAGTTACTTCTGGTATTCTCATGCTTATTTTTCTGCCCCCCCCCCAGGCATGTCTGACTGTCAAGCATCCAACTTGCTATCACTCTCACACACACAAATATGTCATGGTTTTGGTTTTTTTTAATTTTTTTTGTGCCTTTCGATTTTTCCACGCCATTTTTCTGTGTAAAATGAACATATGTGAAGTTTCCTACATTTCACATCAACTGACACATCGGCCCCCGGACATTTTTTGAATGACAAACATTCCAGTAGCAGCTATTTTTGACAATTTAGGCTGATCCTTCAAGGCACACAGACTACTGTGTAGTATGGTTATATAAACGTATATACACATATGTAAACATATATAAACATATGTAAACATATATAAACATATGTAAATGTATATATACATATATAAACGTATGTAAGTGTAAACAAATGTATGTAAACGTGTATATAAACCTGTGGAAATGTGTATAAACGTATGTAAATGTATATGAACCTATATAAACATATATAAATGTATGTAAACATATATAAACACATATAAACGTATAAATATATGAACGTTATAATATAAATATATATGTTACGTTTTTGTCAAAAATCACAAAATTCAAACTCTGGCATTTTATGCAATTTTTGGGCGCTTCTGGGGCCCCTGTTGAGCGTGTGGGAGGTTTCCACTGTGTTTTTGACCAGAAAGTGCATTTGAAGCAAGTTGAAAAAAACTGAAAAAAACGATACACCCCCCCCCCCCCCCCCCTTACGTTTTTATCAAAAATCACAAAATTCAAACTCTGGCATTTTATGCCATTTTTGGGTGCTTCTGGGGCCCCCGTTGAGTGTGTGGGAGGTTTCCACTGTGTTTTTGACCAGAAAAGTGCATGAGAAACAACTTGAAAAAAACTGAAAAAAAAGATACACCCCCCCCCTTACGTTTTTGTCAAAAATCACAAAATTCAAACTCTGGCATTTTATGCCATTTTTGGGTGCTTCTGGGGCGCCTGTTGAGTGTGTGGGAGGTTTCCACTGTGTTTTTGACCAGAAAAGTGCATTAGAAGCAAGTTGAAAAAAACTGAAAAAAACGATACACCCGCCTCTTACGTTTTTGTCAAAAATCACAAAATTCAAACTGTGGCATTTTATGCCATTTTTTGATGCTTCTGGGGCCCCTGTTGAGTGTGTGGGAGGTTTCCACTGTGTTTTTGACCAGAAAAGTGCATTAGAAGCAAGTTGAAAAAAACTGAAAAAAACGATACACCCCCCCCCCCTTACGTTTTTGTCAAAAATCACAAAATTCAAACTCTGGCATTTTATGCCATTTTTGGGTGCTTCTGGGGCCCCTGTTGAGTGTGTGGGAGGTTTCCACGGTGTTTTTGACCAGAAAAGTGCATTAGAAGCAAGTTGAAAAAAACTGAAAAAAACTGAAAAAAACGATACACCCCCCCCCTTACGTTTTTGTCAAAAATCACAAAATTCAAACTCTGGCATTTTATGCCATTTTTGGGTCCTTCTGGGGCCCCTGTTGAGTGTGTGGGAGGTTTCCACGGTGTTTTTGACCAGATAAGTGCATTAGAAGCAAGTTGAAAAGAACTGAAAAAAACTGAAAAAAACTGAAAAAAACTGAAAAAAACGGAAAAAAACGATACACCCCCACCTACGTTTTTGTCAAAAATCACAAAATTCAAACTCTGGCATTTTATGCCATTTTTGGGTCCTTCTGGGGCCCCTGTTGAGTGTGTGGGAGGTTTCCACGGTGTTTTTGACCAGAAAAGTGCATTAGAAGCAAGTTGAAAAAAAACTGAAAAAAAACGATACACCCCCTCCCTTACGTTTTGGTCAAAAATCACAAAATTCAAACTCTTGCATTTTATGCCATTTTTGGGCGCTTCTGGGGCCCCTGTTGAGTGTGTGGGAGGTTTCCACTGTGTTTTTGACCAGAAAAGTGCATTAGAAGCAAGTTGAAAAAAACTGAAAAAAACGATACCCCCCCCCCCCACTACGTTTTTGTCAAAAATCACAAAATTCAAACTCTGGCATTCTATGCCATTTTTGGGTGCTTCTGGGGGCCCTGTTGAGTGTGTGGGAGGTTTCCACTGTGTTTTTGACCAGAAAAATGCATTAGAAGCAAGTTGAAAAAAAAAGAAAAAAAACGATACCCCCCCCCCCCTACGTTTTTGTCAAAAATCACAAAATTCAAACTCTGGCATTCTATGCCATTTTTGGGTGCTTCTGGGGCCCCTGTTGAGTGTGTGGGAGGTTTCCACGGTGTTTTTGACCAGAAAAGTGCATTAGAAGCAAGTTGAAAAAAACTGAAAAAAACGATACACCCCCCTCTTACGTTTTGGTCAAAAATCACAAAATTCAAACTCTTGCATTTTATGCCATTTTTGGGCGCTTCTGGGGCCCCTGTTGAGTGTGTGGGAGGTTTCCGCGGTGTTTTTGACCAGAAAAGGGCATTAGAAGCAAGTTGAAAAAAAAATGAAAAAAACGATACACCCCCCCCCCCCCTTACGTTTTTGTCAAAAATCACAAAATTCAAACTGTGGCATTTTATGCCATTTTTTGATGCTTCTGGGGCCCCTGTTGAGTGTGTGGGAGGTTTCCACTGTGTTTTTGACCAGAAAAGTGCATTAGAAGCAAGTTGAAAAAAACTGAAAAAAACGATACACCCCCCCCCCCCCCCCTTACGTTTTTGTAAAAAATCACAAAATTCAAACTGTGGCATTTGATGCCATTTTTGGGTGCTTCTGGGGGCCCTGTTGAGTGTGTGGGAGGTTTCCACTGTGTTTTTGACCAGAAAAGGGCATTAGAAGCAAGTTGAAAAAAACTGAAAAAAACGATACACCCCCCCCCCCCTTACGTTTTTGTCAAAAATCACAAAATTCAAACTCTTGCATTTTATGGTATTTTGGGCGCTTCTGGGGCCCCTGTTGAGTGTGTGGGAGGTTTCCACTGTGTTTTTGACCAGAAAAGTGCATTAGAAGCAAGTTGAAAAAAACTGAAAAAAACGATACACCCCCCCTTTACGTTTTTGTCAAAAATCACAAAATTCAAACTTTTGCATTTTATGCCATTTTTGGGCGCTTCTGGGGCCCCTGTTGAGTGTGTGGGAGGTTTCCACTGTGTTTTTGACCAGAAAAGTGCATTAGAAGCAAGTTGAAAAAAACTGAAAAAAACGATACACCCCCCCCTTACGTTTTTGTCAAAAATCACAAAATTCAAACTCTGGCATTTTATGCCATTTTTGGGCGCTTCTGGGGCCCCTGTTGAGTGTGTGGGAGGTTTCCACTGTGTTTTTGACCAGAAAAGGGCATTAGAAGCAAGTTGAAAAAAAATGAAAAAAACTGAAAAAAACTGAAAAAAACTGAAAAAAACGATACACCCCCCCCCCCCCCCCCTTACGTTTTTGTCAAAAATCACAAAATTCAAACTCTGGAATTTTATGCCATTTTTGGGTGCTTCTGGGGCCCCTGTTGAGTGTGTGGGAGGTTTCCACAGTGTTTTTGACCAGAAAAGGGCATTAGAAGCAAGTTGAAAAAAACTGAAAAAAACGATACACCCCCCCCCCCTTACGTTTTTGTCAAAAATCACAAAATTCAAACTCTGGCATTTTATGCCATTTTTGGGTGCTTCTGGGGCCCCCGTTGAGTGTGTGGGAGGTTTCCACTGTGTTTTTGACCAGAAAAGTGCATTCGAAGCAAGTTGAAAAAAAATGAAAAAAACGATACACCCCTCCCCTTACGTTTTTGTCAAAAATCACAAAATTCAAACTTTTGCATTTTATGCCATTTTTTTATGCCAGGTTTCCACAGTGTTTTTGACCAGAAAAGTGCATTCGAAGCAAGTTGAAAAAAACTGAAAAAAACGATATATCCCCCCCCTTACGTTTTTGTCAAAAATCACAAAATTCAAACTCTGGCATTTTATGCCATTTTTGGGTGCTTCTGGGGCCCCTGTTGAGTGTGTGGGAGGTGTCCACGGTGTTTTTGACCAGAAAGTACATTAGAAGCAAGTTGAAAAAAACAAAAAAAAAACGACATACAACCCCTTACGTTTTTTGTCAAAAATCACAAAATTCAAACTCTGACATTTTATGCCATTTTTGGATGCTTCTGGGGCCCCTGTTGAGTGTGCGTGAGGTTTCCCCTGTTTTGTGAACCCCCATTAGAAGCAAGTTGTAAACCCCCCCCCCCAAAAAAAAACAACGACATGAGCGAACCAAGCAGTTCAGGTCAGAACAAGTGAATCTGCAACATGTTTGTGAAACAGGAGGATCCAAACATTAGACAAAGTGATATCGCCAACTACTGGCCTGGCAGGCGTACTGCAGCCTTTTGTCTTAGTCTTCCGTGGTCACCTTACGCTGTTGTTACTCGATGGAAGTAAGCAAGCAACCACCTTCATCTCTCCATTTCACGCCCCTCCCTCCTCCGCTCGAGCAGCCCCGTTACGAGATACGAGTGGCGCTCAACGAAAGAGCGCCGCCCGACATTGGCCTTCGTCCATCTCGCTCTCATTGAGTACCACGTGAAGGAAGAAGAACAAGCCAAGTCTCGCTCGGAGGAAGATTCATGGAGGAAGTGGCACGTGTCGATCACGCAAGGCGCCGCATCATCACGACGAGCTTGCGTCCGAAAAACATCACAAGGCTGAGCTCAAGAGCGGCGTCTGTACACCTCCGAGATGTTGGCGCTCAATTCCACACATACTTCCGAGGCTGCAGTTGCCTGGCAACAGCAGCGCCGTATCGCCCTCCGCCGACGTCCACGTTTTGTTTCTGCATATTCCGCTTAGCATTCAGGCCTTACCAAGTTAAAGAGGGTGTTAAAGAGGCACCTTGGGGGGTTTGGGGGGGGGGGGGGGGGTACATTTGTTAGCCGCTATGCTTGTGCATAAGAACGGAATAAAAAATTAAAGCAATACAAAACGTATCGTAGAATGGAGGACTTCTCCATTCCTGTACGGGACTCATGTTACATTTGGGGACCACGTCACGGTGAAGGGGTCTCACACAGATAAAGGTGTTGCCTGCCTCATAGTTTTGGTCAGACTCTTTCCCGGGAGAAGTGGTTGGAATCCTCGCAAGACTCATTGTTTAGCCACTTATCCAACGAGCTAGAGATGGCTAATGCAGCCGCTGGGTGGAAAAGCCCTTGAGGCCCCTGAAGGCAGCTTCCCTGCTTCTTACCTAATCTTCCTTCAAGTCTGGCCGCTAATGCTCGCTCACACCCAAACACACAGGTAGACGAGCCATGTGGAGTAGCGAAATGGAAGCTGGAGCCTACCCCGGAAGATACCTCCAACATGGCCGCAGTGTAAACAATAGAACTTCCAGTAAGAGAAGAAGCGCTTTACCGCTGTTTCTTGCCGTCTTTCTCATAATACTACACCGGCAAGACCATCATGATGGTTCGGCGTGCCCCCCCAACCCCCCAGATTGACTTTCTAGGTACCGTCTGCTAATGTGCGTTCACGTGGGTGTCAAAAAAAGAAGAAAAGCCATCCTGATCAGACACCCTGCAAATAAAGCGTGGATTTGCCCAGCGTCAACAAGATGAGTTGCTAAGCTAGGCCGCCCTGCTGTTTGCCACACGGCACACGAACGCATCCTCCGCCGTCCCTTGACGACCACAATCACACGCCCATGTGCCTTTCATCACGTGCACCGCTTCGAGACGTCACATTATAGCGTTTATGCAATTTGTGAGGGCCGGAACGTGGGAGGGCCGGCCGTGGGAGGGCCGGCCGTGGGAGGGTCGGTGCCAAGCTTTATTTAGATCCACTTGATGTCTTCCGTGCGGAGGCTGGCCTTCACTTGTCTGAGTTTTTCCAAAAATCCAGGATGCTTTTACACGACTATCATCTCTTCTTTTAGGTTTTCAATCAACCCCAACTGACACAGACCTGCAGTAATATGCATGCCGGGCCACAAGGTGGCGACATTATTTTGTAAAGACACATCATGACCCCTAATATGGGTGTTTAAATGTGGGGGGAAAAAATGAATATTGAAACAAATGGTCCAAATGAAGCATTTCAAACATAAAAATGTCTAAATAAAGGAAAAGATAAATAAAAGGCATTCAGAAATCACATTCAACGACATTACGATGAAATGCAGTATTCTACACTGGTCACCAGGTGTCAGTAATGCTACTGTAGGTTCACTGAGACACACGGGTACCAGACTTCATCGCCGGATCAGGCTTTGAATTATTTCTATTTATATAATTTATTTTTATTTATATAATTATTTATTGGCGGCACGGTGGTCTAGTGGTTAGCGCGCAGACCTCACAGCTAGGAGACCAGGGTTCAATTCCACCCTCGGGCATCTCTGTGTGGAGTTTGCATGTGTGGTTTTCTCCGGGTACTCCGGTTTCCTCCCACATTCCAAAAACATGCTAGGTTAATTGGCCACTCCAAATTGTCCATATATGATGGACATATGACATATGATTGTGAGTGTGAATGGTTGTTTGTCTATATGTGCCCTGTGATTGGCTGGCCACCAGTCCAGGGTGTACCCCGCCTTTCGCCCAAAGCTGGGATAGGCTCCAGCACCCCCGCGACCCTCGTGAGGAAAAAGCGGTAGAAAATGAATGAATGAATAATTATTTATTATTATAACAGCCACAATAATCCCAGTAAAAGCATGGGCTACTCAACTCAACCTGAACTCTGACCTCCCGACGTCACGTCTTATTCTGGTTCTTATTTAGCCACAGTGGCACAGTCTTTCATTTAAGTCAAACTATGCACTTAACATGCAATCATGCTGAGAAACAGAAATTCATTTTAAAGGATAATCATACTGAAAAAAAATGAAAGGGGCACCAGCACAGAGCCAAGTGGCACACCATATGATGAGAAGATCATTGATGGCCATCCTTGACCATCCTGTTCAGCTGAAGCTATGCTGCAGTTGAAGTTGATCGTATACAAAATAGAAAGACAGGGGTCTAGTATAGAGCCTTGTGGCACGCCACATGCCAGAATCCTGTTCATTCTTCTTTTATCTTTTGTATTTGTCAGAATTTCAATGTGTTAATCTAATTGATTGTTTTTATTCTAATTGAAAATAGAGAAAAGTCATTCATTCATTCATTTTCACGAAGGTCGCAGGGGGTGCTAGAGCCTATCCTAGCTGTCTTCGGGCAAGGGGTACTGATGGCCAGCCAATCACAGGGCACATATAGACAAACAACCATTCACACTCACATTCATACCTATGGACAATTTGGAGTCACCAATTAACCTAGCATGTTTTTGGAATGTGGGAGGAAACCGGAGTACCCGGAGAAAACCCACGCATGCACGGGGAGAACATGCAAACTTCACACAGAGATGACCAAGGGTGGAATTGAACCCTGGTCTCCTAGCTGTGAGGTCTGCGCGCTAACCACTCAACCTCCGTGCCGCCCACATGGCCTACAATGAACGCATATCGCATGTCACGTCTTAGCTTTGGCATCGTATGTCACGTAGGACACTCGAGTTCAACTCCACCCATGTGGAGTTTACATGTTCTCCCCGTGCATGCGTGGTTTTTTTTCCCCCCCATTCCAAAAACATGTTAGCTTCATTAGCCACTCCAAATTGTCCATAGGTATGAATGTGAGTGTGAATGGTTGTTTGTCTATATGTGCCCTGTGATTGGCTGGCCACCAGTCCAGGGTGGACCCCGTCTCTCCCCCAAGACAGCTGGGATAGGCTCCAGCAGCCCCACCCTTGTGAGAATAATCGGGAGAAAATGAATGAATTAATGAATGAAGGAACTGCGTTGTAAATTGGAGAGCAAACCAGGAAGTGAGCCCAAAACGGGCATACTGGCCGACTCACGGCTTGAGACAATGGAAACAGAAACGCTAGACGTGCCAACAAAAAGGCCAAAACGCACCGTTCCAGTTCCACTTGGTGGACACCGCCTGCTAGCACCACCTCTCTACCGACTCCGTTTGGCAAAAACGAGTCCAGACGGCGCCTTTTCATTGTTATTTATCGAAATGGGTGAAAACAGCATACGGCATTTTGCTCTCATACCACGGCTGGGAAACCCGAGCGTAGAAGTGAGTCAACAGCGACATCCCGATTCAGCGACGGCGTTGCTGCCAGCTCACCCGTGAGTGAACTCTGAGTGTGCGACACACATAGAGTGTGAGACGGAGAGGAGGTGTGAGCGCCAGATGAGAAATGAAGCGGTTTGTGGCGGCGTGTGCGTCTGCGTTTCTTTGTCAGTTTGTGCAGCACGACTGGGGATTTGTCACAAGTACTCAGTTGGCCAGATGAGATTGGAACATCCTTTTTATCAAAGCACAATATATGGCAGTCCGCTGGTTCCATTTCTACCTCTCAGTACTTGTACTTGTACTTGTACCTCATGCCCTCGAGAGAGTTTTCTTCTGAAGGAGGAATCTTATAAGCATGCTTTGCGGGTTATAAATCGGTGTGTTTCATTTGTGTTGACTTGTGTGGGTTTTCTGTGCAAAACAAGTTTGGGGTGGGCAAACATTTTGATTCGGGGGGGGGGGGGGGGGGGGGCGTCTCGACATCCCGCCATGGTATAGACCAAATAATGGCTCATAAGGGTTTCATCCAAAACCATAAAATGCCAGAGTTTGAAGGCGCTGATTTTTGACAATAAAAGTAAGGGGTTAGTATGTTGGGGTTTTGTTTGTGTTTTTTTCAACTTGCTTCTAATGCACTTTTCTTGTCAAAAAAAAGGGGGGGGGGGACTCACACACACTCAACAGGGGCCCCAAAAGCATCCAAAAATGGCATATGGCATAATAAATGGCATAAATGGCATAATGGCGTATGTCGTTTTTTTGTTTTTTTTCAACTTGCTTCTATTGCACTTTTCTGGTTTAAAAAAAAAACGGGGAAAATTCACACACACTCAACAGGGGCCCCGGAAGCATCCAAAAATGGCATAAAATGCCAGAGTTTGAGGGCGGTGATTTTTGACAAAAAACATAGGGGGTTAGTATGTCGTTTTTTTTGTTTTTTTTTCAACTTCCAATGCAAGCACTGCATCTACAGCATCCATTCCTTCATTTTCTACCGCTTCTCCTCACGAGGGTCACAGGCATGCTGGAGCCTATCCCAGATGTCTTACAGATTCAGGGTTGTACTGCCAAAACATCAACTCGTATGAGCTATTTTTCTCGCCTTGCTGTCTTTCTGTTGTGGGTCGTATGTCCAAACAAAGCTACCTTGAGTTGTATCGGGCGTTCCAAGGAACAACAAATCATATCGTCATTTTTTCCACGACTGTAAGTGTCATAATGCTCACGGTGCAACGAAACCAAAACACAACACATCCACGGCAAGTTAACGCATCGCATTAATCAGAAACAAAGTTATAAACATAACATGTAACCGCAAGGCATGCTGGGTAGTTCACCTGCACCAACAATATGAACTATGGACAAGTGGATAATGTCACCCCCTCCATGTATTGGTAGGTTACTTAGTGCGACGTGTGTCGCCATGGCGACTCACAGTCAGTCAGGTTGCCAGCTACAGCTTGGATGCCAAATGTTTGGAAACGCTGGGCCTGATGTGGCCCGCAGGGCGCAGTTTGCTGATTGGGTGGTTCTTTGCGTGGATGACCTCCAGTCTTGCTGGAGGTCCTGATGCTTCTACAAGCTATGCCTCGACGAGACCCCGCCCCCTGCTCCGCACCCCCACCCTCCACCCCCCTCTGCCTTGTCCTTGTCACGGCACCCGTGGTCCCCTTTGGGAGGGCAAGATAGCGGCCCCGGGGAGAGGGGGGGGGGGGTCCACGACGAGGGCAGCCTCTCCTTGACCTCACTCAGTGTGTGTGTGTGTGTGAGACCTTCCTATGACGTGTTTTGTGCAGGGGGGGTTGAGGTCAATGAGGTGGGGGTCATATAGACAAAGTACAAAGTACATAGTTTGTCTGACTTTTCCTCTGGAGGTATCTTTCCTGTTGGGGTTGGCGGGAAGGGCGTAGGAGGAGGGGGGGGGGGGATTTGATAACGCAAGGTGACAGACACGCAAACATGCAAACACGTTTGACAGTCAAGAGTTTTGCACATCATACGTGTTGGTGGAGGTGAGAAATGAAAAGGTGCAAAGAGGATGACGCAGTTGGTACATCAGGTGGATAGATGGGAGGAGTTTGGATGATATACAGAACCTTGGAATATACGGGAATACTTTATACTCCGTATATTCCAAGCTATATCAGCGAAACCATACAAAGATGAAAAACCAAATATAATGTATAGTATTCATTCATTCATTCATTTTCTACCGCTTTTCCTCACAAGGGTCACGGGGGTGAGGCAGGGTACACCCTGGACTGGTGGCCAGCCAATCACAGGGCACATATAGACAAACAACCATTCACACTCACATTCATACCTATGGACAATTTGGAGTGGCCAATTAACCTAGCATGTTTTTGGAATGTGGGAGGAAACCGGAGTACCCGGAGAAAACCCACGCATGCACGGGGAGAGGGTAGGATGGAACACAGGTCTCCTAGCTGTGAGCTGCGGCTTTTTCGCCGCGTCCCATATATAGGCAGTCGGCCATTTTGGTATGCAGATGCCATTGGTCAGACATTGCGTTTCCTCCGGCTGCCTCCCATTAGTACCTCTCTCCGAGACACGACCTGAACCTGAAATCTGAGCCACGTTTCTCGTCCTCCCACACACTTGACCTACAACGTGCCCCCCCCCCCCCCCCCCCCTCGCTGCCCGGAGGGCCGGAGCTCACCAGTCGGCGGTCAGAGCGGCGGTGCTGAAACATAAAGTAACTTCTCATAGAGCTAACTTTTGAGGACATCCTGTAGCCTCTCAGGAGACACTTGACACCAGTTTTTAGGTGAAGCTTAATCCTGGTATTTGGTGTCAAAGGTCATCCTCATCTAGTGAAGACCCTCAAGACCCTTCCTGCCTGCTCAGGCTTCAGTATGACAATAATAATAATAATAACCAGCCTAATGAAATCAAATGTTTCCCCTAAATGTGCCGTTTCCTGTCCATTTAGCCGCAGTTGAATAGACGTGCTAATTATAGCGTGTGGGCTGGAGCATCTCTTAGCTCCTTACAGGCTTTCACAATCTACCCCCCCCCCCCGTGTCATGTCTGTGTGTGCTGGCTTAATGAGATCTCCTGTAATGTTTCAATGCGCCCCCCCACCCTCTCCAAGCGTGTGTGTGTGTGGCTGCACTTGAGACGCGGGGCAGCAGACAAAGCACCATTCATCGCCCCCCCCCCCCTCGGTCACGCCGAGGCCGCCGGCGGGCGGTGTGGCGATGGTGGCGAGGCGGCGACAATGGCGACATTGTTTGATGTCAGCGAGACAGCGCCTCGGGCTTCGGCCTCTAGCTGTGAATATCAAACATCAGCACGCTAATGGAATTTGGAGGAGATGCAACCTGATTGGCTGCCGATTTGTTGCCACACCCCCCCACGTGGCAAGGTGACATTGAAATAATGTTGAAGTTTCAACATCGCCTCATCAAATCAAGGCCGGATTCCAACGTTGGTTTAGCATCCGTTAGCTGTGGACAGTGTTGAGTCCAATTTCGGCCATTTCCACCATCAGGGTGGACTCAAACACGCCCTGCTGGTCTACAGGAAGGATGGCCCCGAATCTTCTCATGATTTGGATGGACAATCACCATGGTTTCAACACTGCCTTGCTCTTTTGGTTGTTAGCCATTGGTTGTTAGCCATTGGTTGTTAGCCGTTGGTTGTTGGCCATCGGTTGTTAGCCATCGGTTGTTGGCCATCGGTCGTTAGCCATTGGTTGTTGGCCATCGGTCGTTGGCCATCGGTTGTTGGTCATCGGTTGTTGGCCATCGGTCGTTAGCCATCGTCATCAGCCATCGGTCATCAGCCATCGGTTGTCTGCCATCAGTTGCCAGCCATCGGTTGTTAGCCATCGGTTGTTAGCCATCGGTTGTTGGCCATCGGTCGTTGGCCATCTGTTGTTAGCCATGTCGTTAGCCATCGTCATCAGCCATCGGCCATTAACCATCGGTTGCCAGCCATCGGTTGCCAGCCATCGGTTGTTAGCCATCGGTTGTTGGCCATCGGTCGTTAGCCATCGGTTGTTGGCCATCGGTCGTTAGCCATCGGTTGTCGGCCATCGGTCGTCTGCCATCGGTCGTCAGCCAATCGGTTGTTAGCCAAATCGGTTGTTAGCCAAATCGGTTGTTAGCCAAATCGGTTGTTAGCCATCAGTTGTAAGCCATCTGGTGTTAGCCATCTGTTGTTAGCCATCGGTTGTTAGCCATCGGTTGTTAGCCATCAGTTGCCATTATCCTCAGCATCTTTGATGACAAAGGAGAATTTTTATTTCCTACCTTTTTTAGAAGATGTTTCTCTTTCACTGGACGTGTCCATGAAGCAGGAAGTGGCCTGCTAACAAAATGGAAGCAAGTGAGTATTGCACATATACGTAAGTATTGCTGGAGAATTTACTTCAGCTTTGTAACATTTGCAAGTCGCCCCCCCCCCCAGCCCAGAAGTCATATTACTGGTGGCATCCTGTAGGACGTCAGGTGTGTCCGTCCACAGACAAAGTAGCACCTTGTCTCCGTCTCCATGTGCTACTCTAGCCGACCTCTCCAAGTGTGTGTTTACATGGCCTACGCTGGGAACGCGCCTTTGAGCCGCGTGCCAGCGGGCCTTTGATTGGCGAGGCGGCACGCCGCTGGGGCCCCGTTTAAAAGTCGTCCGAGGTATTTTTGATGACGACAGCGCTCTCGGCTTCAAAGCTTTTGGTGGTTAAGTCGTTTTGTCTCAACTTGTCGCAAAGCGAGAGAGAGGTTGCCTAGCAACAAGGTCGTGTCTGTCGCAGCTTGTCGCTTGGCGGGAGCACGGCAACAAAGACATCAGGTGTGACTTCCCGCCGCTCGCTCGTCTGCGGACACTTCCAGCGACCTCCATGATTGTCTGCCAGCGAGCGGGACGCTAACTGGGCCGCTTGCCCGTTTCTAATTATAGCGTGTGTTTGCCAGATTGATGCAGCTGCCAGCCACAAGGGAAGACGCTCTTCACGGTCATAAACCTGAAAGTCGGACTGAAGGAATCCCTGAGTTCCTCAAGCTTTTGCCCCCCCCCCCCCCCACCCCTTCAGCACCAGCTTCCATCTGTTAGCGTTAGCGTTGGCAGCCGGCGTGTTGCTGCTGGCAGCCGCCACCAGAAAACAGTCGGCCACAAAGACGTCATGCGTCCTCGCCCTCAAACGGCGACTGTTTCTGCAGCACGAATGATGCAAGAGCAGAGATTATAAAAACAGCCAAGAGCTGCTGTCGTATAAAGGATCTTTGACCCGTGTCAACATCATGCTTCGTCTTCATTTGGACTTGGGACTATATGAAGCATTTCGGGTATGTGGGAATGGAGGAATGAGTGTTTGACTCCATTTCAAGTTGATTTACTGGCTCAGGAGTTCCAACCCCCCCCCCTTCAGGTCCCAATAGGGCCACTGAGACAGTTCATTCAGGAAGCGCAAAGGTCATGATGTCATTTCCTCCACTGCCAGTCCAGGAAGCGGCGACACAGCTTTACAGTTTCCGCTCGGGTTGACATCAGCTTAGAAACTTTCAAAATGAAAAATATTCAAAAGGTTGTGAAAGCGCAAGCAAGGCCTTGGAGGATTTGAGTGAGCTCATGTGGCGTTGTAGTGCCAAACACGGAACCTTCTAAACATCCTGGAATATTGGCTGGGAACGTCACACGGAAGCAAGTGAAGCCCGACATTCCTGAAAGTAGCAACAGCCTATCCCAGCTGTCTTCGGGCGAGAGGCGGGGTACACCCTGGACTGGTGGCCAGCCAATCACAAGGCACATATAGACAAACAACCATTCACACTCACATTCATACCTATGGACAATTTGGAGTCGCCAATTAACCTAGCATGTTTTTGGAATGTGGGAGGAAAGCCACGCATGCACAGAGAGAACATGCAAACTCCACACAGAGATGGCCGAGGATGGAATTGAACCCTGGTCTCCGAGTTGTGAGGTCTGCACACTAACCACTCGTCCGCCGTGCCGCCCCTATCTTCCACTTCTTCAGCTTCCTAATTCCTTCGTCACACACTTTGTCAGTCTCTCTCTCGCTTTTGTTGTCGCTGTTCATCAAGCAGTTGTCCAACTTTTCCAAACCCCTCTGTGATGGTGGATTCTTGACACTGCTCCTTTGACGTGAAAGCTTTCATGAGGAGGTTGTGTGCATGAAGCGCAAAATGGCTGTTGGCGAAGATTAGAATGCAAGTAGAAATTAGCCGCACATCGTATATAGTCAGCAGGGTTACAAGTGTAAGAAAAAAAAATGATCTCAACATTTTTATAAATACAGCGGAGACGCAATTGAATGCAAATTGTCCCAGATGAACGGAATTTCGGTGCTGGTACGGGTGGAATACACTAGCATGGTGTCGACGTTTGCTGACATGAAAAGGTCAAGAGTTCGAGTTGAAACCGTTCAGTAGCTCACAGTTATCGATTTCTCGCTGAGAGGAGTGGAAGGAAAAAAAAAAACATCCGGGGACGATTCTACGGCTTTTTAACTCCCGTTCTTTTACACGGCGCCTGGCCTTGGCGTCATCAGCTTGACATCAGAAATAAGGCATCCATGAAGGCAATTAGCTGGATTCCTGCTGGTGGGCTTCCGGAATGCTCTCTAGCATAAAACTATTCCACGGTCGTGCATCGGGTTCGGCAGGGAGGTGAATCATGCAAGACTTTCAGTCGATAGAACTCGGACAGGAAGACGGGTACCGCGAGACATGCCTCGAGCATCTCGATTGGGAAGACCATGGTGTTTTTGTTTTGGTGTGGAGAAAATAAGCTCTACAGATCATCTGAAGTCCTGCCCACGGCATATACGCCAACCTTTGACCTCATCTACCTCGAGCAGGAAATCAATAGGGTCACGGGTGAGCTGGAGCCCGTCCCAAGCGGACTCGGCTGAACCTGGACTGGTTGGCAGTCTGTAAGAGCACACAGATGCAAACAAGCATCCATTGATCTGTAGTGGTTGTCCTGCTGAGGGGCGTAGAGCGCCGGAGCCCACCCCAGCTCACTTTCAGTGAACCAATCATGCTGAAGTTGTTAGCGATGGAGCTTATCACGCTTTGACTGGGCATCAGTGACGGGAATCACAAGGCGCAGCAGCTATTCTTCCGTTTCCTGTACTGCTTATTCCGCTCACGGTCGCAGAAAGTTGGAGCCTACTACGGGCAAACGACTGGAAACCCTCCACTTCTTCCCATTATCGCTGTCTTTTACGTACCGAGTACTTCAACAAAATGAAATTCATTCATTCATTTTCTACCGCTTTTTCCTCACGAGGGTCGCGGGGGTTGCTGGAGCCTATCCCAGCTGTCTTCGGGCGAGAGGTGGGGTACACCCTGGACTGGTTGCCAGCCAATCACAGGGCACATATAGACAAACAACCATTCACACTCACATTCATACCTATGGACAATTTGGAGTGGCCAATTAACCTAGCATGTTTTTGGAATGTGGGAGGAAACCGGAGTACCCGGAGAAAACCCACGCATGCACGGGGAGAACATGCAAACTCCACACAGAGATGGCCGAGGGTGGAATTGAACCCTGGTCTCCTAGCTGTGAGGTCTGCGCGCTAACCACTCGACCGGCGTGCCGCCCCCAAGTACTTCAACAAAATGAAATTACGTGTGTTAATGTTTCCAAAGTCCAAGGGGCGGTCGTGCTGAGGGCGCCCCCAATTCTGGTGAGTACACGTCGAAGTACATCTGGGAAGTATTGTGTGCATAAAGAGTGCAATGTAACGGCCGGCATGCAAATGAGGCTGCCATTGTAAGCATAATGACCTACTGCGGTGCGACAATGGTCACGCACTTGATTCACTCATAACCGAGGGGAACAATGTGGGCGTTTCTTTTGTGGCACCGCGCACCCTAAAACAAAACAAAACACACTTTCCTCCCATCACGTCTTTTCCCCTTTTTCTTTAATATTCATGACAATATGCAAAAATGGGGGTGCGACCTATTCATACGTAATGTGACCCCAGAGACCCGATGATCGGGGGTTGTTGGGTATCCCTGTCCCTGCCTGCCCCCAATCTGGTACGTGCATGAGAACAAGGCTCCTAAAACACAGGAATATAACACGTACCTGCAAGCTAGGTACCATAACTGTTTCAGAAGTCCAACATTAGAAGGACAGAAAATACAAATTGTTGTTTTTCTACCACAAATGCTCAAAATAATAATAACACAAAGACCTGAAAACAAAGCATACACTTGGAGTGTAAGGATACTTGACAATAGCAAGTTAGCAACATGCTAGGCTAATGCTAACTGGCAACTATAAGGCCTACAAGCTGGATACAATTTGGCTCCTCTGTCCAATTCTGTGTAAGGGACTAGAAAGAACGTCAATAAAGTTAATTGGTTAGCTTAAACGAGTGCAGAATGAGGACGTCTCAGTAGCGTTACACTCCAACGTGTGCAAGCAGTGCCAATTCAGGGGCCGCATCGTAAAGCAGAGTTCTTCAAGCAACAAATTCCTTCAAATTTTCACCTTTGTTGGTAGGATGCATCGCTACTCTTCTTCTCCTCATCAAATATGGCGGTGGTACACTGGTGCCCGTACCTTCTACAATACAGCTACAACGTGATAATGGTAATAGCTCAACGTGCGCAACATGAGTTTTGTCCGAAACGGCTCGAATTTTTGATTAGGATTTGATCTCGTAAATGACCTCATGTTGCCTTCATGAAACATTGCAGCTTTCCTCCCTAAATATGACATAATATTCAGTCGTAACGTCACCAGGCTTTATCCACGTAATATCTTTATTTCTGACCGTGTTAGCATCGCAACTTTGTTCCGCCTTTGTTCTGGTTCTCAGAATTGGAACATTTTGACTTTTTTGCATAAATGGCGTCTTGATCCATGTGACATAACAACTTTATTACTTTTAAATTGCCATTTTACTCTCAAAAACATGGCAAGATTTTTGTAGCAAAATAACACATTTATTCTTATGATATTCTGACTATGTTCCATAACGTATAGTCACGTAATAATACAACACCAGATGGAAAACAACATTCAAGATGTATTTATACGTCTTTTTCAACCCCACCACTTGCTCCCAAAGACCGAATTATACTTTTTGAATGTTTTGTTTTTTGTGCAAGAGGCACAACAAGGTGATGATGCAACTCCACAAGTGAAGAGAGCATGTTTGGTGCAGTTTTAAGCCCTCAAAAAGGAGTGCAATTTGTGCAGAAGGCCCTGATTTCTTCCCATTGAAATACAGGATATGCTCTACAGTAACCAGGAAGTGAAAGGATATTATGTGGCATCCTTGTTTACACATTTTGGCTACATTTGTGTTCAAGTGTAGGTTATGCTTCACAAAAAGAGTGCTTTTTTTGCTGAACTTGAACTTAACTATGTTCTACTGCAGATACTAAGGAATGGAAAACGGTAGAAACAAACTTGAGAGTCTAATCGTTCTTTTGACATGCACCATGTCAACGTAGCAATATTCTTATTAATATTAATAGTGCTTGAAAAATCTGTGAAAATCATCAAAAATGGCCGCTCCTGAGAGGGGGATTGAATGAGTTAACTCCAACTTTATTTGTGTATGATTTTGGCATAGGAGCCCAAACAGTTCTTTGAAAGAACGAGACAGCAAAATATAATAGTAATATACAGTATATAGCTTTTTAAAAACGCATGTAATATGAACATTTCTTCACATGCAGCTTTTTTTTTTGCCATTTTTGTAGGATGCATCACTACTTTACTTTAATGGACTCCCTTGTCATTAAGGAAGGGAAAAAAATATGGCAGCACAAATGTCAGCAATCTGAATAAATATGCAAAATGAATAATGCTAACATGAAGCCACTGAATTGGAACACTGTTTCTAATTCCTGGTCAAAATGCACCCATCACATTTGGTGTGCTCCCTCCTAGCACTTCAATTATATTTAAATACTTGCAAAATATACTGGATGCGGACTCCCGAGAGCCCACTGACAGATGCTACATGAGCGACAATTGGGCACGTTAGCCCTGTATATACGTACAGCATATACGTACATGGCTATGTCGTATTCAAATACACAGGTTCATACATGTCCATAAAAACAACCAGATAGTGTCAATATTGAATGCACACCAAATATCAACAGCTACATTTCATTTGCAAAATCCTTCATTCCTCATTTTTTTTTGGGGGGGGGGGGGGGGGGGGGGGGTCAACTATTCCTTTCTTGCTTTCAAGCTAAAGGCCTCCTCACAACAGCGTAAACAAGTCTACGGTGTGCACCGATGCCTTAGCGCTAATAATATGTCTCATACATCCTGTATATGTTATCGTCATGAAACAAGGCTAGACAGTCCGGGGGGGCGTCCAAAACGACG
This sequence comes from Doryrhamphus excisus, assembly GCF_030265055.1. Lineage (NCBI taxonomy): Eukaryota > Metazoa > Chordata > Actinopteri > Syngnathiformes > Syngnathidae > Doryrhamphus > Doryrhamphus excisus. The sequence continues at coordinate 6,596,769 of NC_080467.1, forward strand.
GAAATGAGGTCGCTACGGTTGCCGATTGGGAGGGCCATTTTCCGTGAAAGATAACTCCTTTCTTCTGGTAGTAGTACAAGTTAACTGGCATGCGTACTCTAGCATCCAATTGCAGTTTTATTCTTGTAGTATTCCAACTGATCTGTGATGTCGCAACTTTAGCATTCCAATGTTTTTCTAGGAAACACTCCACTTAGCCATGCCTTTTTTTTGGTCTTATCCTGACTGACATAACATCAACGCTCTATCTTCAAAGTCATCATTTCTTTTTTTTTTCATATTACCCAGTTTTATTCTGGTAAAAGATCTGACTTATTTTCGCTTAATATCGCTTTTCATGATTGGGAAGAACATCAGATACCAATATCAGCTGATTTTTATGCTATATCGGGACGATAATTATCACATATCCCAAGTATTCCATCTTTCTTCTTGAAGTACAACTTCTTTTGAGCAATATGGCTCGTGACATTCACGGCTATGTCATCGTTACGGTAATATCAAAACTTCAAACTCGGAATATTACAACTTTATATCACCGTGACTTGGAAATCATATCCTGTTTTTCATCACAGCCTCGGCGAATGATGACCTAATTCATCACATGACCACGTTCCTATTTTACATGTAGTTTCTAAAAAACGCTTCATCCCTTAAGATGGCGACCAAGTTCTGGTCTTGTCAGCGTGGCCCCCAATAGTCCTTGGGAAGAATCACATGGTAAAATACAATCTATAAATAAAAAATGAAAAGGTTGCTGTTCTAACGGAGAACACACACACACGGCTTGGGAGACAAAAACAAAAAGATTTAACAGCAGTGGGTGTCTTTTTTAATTCTCTAATGCTGCCGATCCCCCAATTTCCTCTTTTCCTATGAGGATCGGAACGCCTGGAGTGTGTGTAGTGTGTATAGTGTGTATAGTGTGTAGAGTGTGTAGAGTGTGTAGTGTGTGCGTCTCACTAGGGCTCAAGCCGCCATCTGCCGCCCTACTCTAGCCAGCCTGATCCTTATCCTGAGCCCAGCCTGGCCCAGCAGGCCGGCTGTCTCATTCGCACAAAAAGGCTTCCTGCAAAAGGAGTGGGGGCGGGGGGGTGGGACAAAGGCAGGGGGAGGAGCCACGTGGGAGTCCCGCGGCGAGACCTCCTGACCCGGGTCCATGTGGAAGGGAGGGCAGACGGCCCAGACATGCAGACAGACAGCACCGTGTCTGCTCCCTGCCTTTTATCAGCCATGGGGGCTGGCGATGGGGGGGAGGGGGGGTGGGCGTTGGACAAATGAACACAATGAAGAGACCGACACGGACACCCCTACCCTCCTCCTCCTTTAAAATCTCTCTATTCCCAACGGACAAGCTGCTGCCATCCTCCCCTACACAACCCCCCCCGGGCCCCTGTTATCCCAGCATCCATATGGGCAACACCGCCCCTAGTGGCCAAACACCATGCTGCCCCCACACCTGGCACTGCACATGAAAGGGTCCCATTAGAAGCTAGGCCATGGTGGTGAGCTTTCGGATGGTGCGGTCGTAGTACTGCGTCGTGAGCGCCTCCAGGGGGCTCCAGCGGTGGGCGTGCATCTCCACCACCTCCATGAGGAGCGAGCGGGTCAGCGGCGACTCGGCCGGGCACAGCATCTTGTCTCGCACGGCCGCCAGGAGTTCCGTCATCATTTCGGGGAGCTGCTCCTCCAGGAGACGCCCCGTGCTCTGTAGCTGTTGGACGGGAGGGGAGGGGGGAGACGGCGGGAGGAGGAAGTGTGAGACATGGTCTGGCACCTTGTTACCGTGGATACCGTCAGCGCGGCGGAGGTTCACGCCGCCTCTGGCCTGTCTCTCCGTTCTAACCTCCCCTGCTGTCTTTCCCCATGTGCTCAGAATCAGGTTTCATCTAGAACTGCTTCCTCTGCGCTATTGCATATTCCCAACCCCGGAGAGGACGGCCACGGTGGGAAACACCCGGCGTGCCGTCGGAATAACAAAGTGCGACATTACACTACAGTTGTTCATTTACATAAAACACACACTTTAATAAGCAGCTCGCTGACTGGCGTCTCGTGTGTAGTATGTGTGTAACCGTGTGTGGACGAGCGTGGCCATATGGTCTTGTGTGTAGTGAGTGTGTAGTGTATGTGTGTAGTATGCGTGTGTCGTATGCATGTGTAGTGTGTGTGTGTGTAGTATGCGTGTGTATGTGTGTGTGTAAGCATGTGCGGACAAGCGTGGCCGTGTGGTCTTGTTTGTAGTATGGGTGTGTGGTATGTGTGCGTAGTGTGCGTGTAGTATGTGTGTATTATGCGTGTGTCGTATGCGCGTGTGTAGTATGCGCGTGTGTCGTGTGCCTGTGTCGTCGTGTGTCGTGTGCGCGTGTGTAATATGTGTGTACTATGCATGTGTCTTATGCATGTGTGTAGTATGTCTTTACTATGCGCGTGTAGTATGCGTGTAGTATGCGTGTAGTATGCGTGTAGTATGCGCGTGTAGTGCGTGTAGTATGCGCGTGTAGTGCGTGTGTAACCGTGTGCGGACGTGCGTGGCGTGTCTAACCTCCATGGAGCAGCACAGCACGGCGTCCTCCTTCACGTCTTTGCTCTGCAGCAGCTACATGGGAAAAAACAAGAACAGACGCCGCGTCAATTTGAATCAAGACGTACGGGAATGTGGGAGCATGGAGTTGACGTAAAGCACAGCGAGGATGAGGGGGTGGGGGGGATTCCGAGGCCAGCACATATGCAAATATACCGTACTGCATGTAAGGAGGCTGGACATGTTAGCGTGGTTCTAATACCATCGGACATTAAAGGCAGACCTCATAGAGCTCATAGGGGCCAGGTTCTTCTAGAATGCTACCACTTGACGTAAGACTTACGTAAGCCTCCTTTTCACCTAGCAATACTATTTGCTTCATTAGTCTATTTTGGAGCCGGTCCATCAGCAGCCTCTTTGTTGCAGAAAGAGGCTTCTGTCAGCCGTACCACACCAAAACATCATCAGCAAATTCAACTCTCCTCTTTGCATGCCGCGACACGCAGTCAGGACTCATGTCACGTTCAAAGACAGCCAGACATCACAAAATCTAACACTACAGTACAAAAGGACGGCCAGGTCGGTGCGCGTCTGAAAGTCATAACTTGGCAGTGTAACGGTGGTGTGACTAATGTAGCATTCCATTCCTGCATTTAATGTCCTAACGTCTCGTGTGTTGCTTTCAGGTACTATAATTGGGTGTACAGTCCAAATGACAGCAAAACTAGGAACAGATCTTGTATACGTAAGCAGAGCACCCCCTTACAGTCTGCATTTAGCAGAACAACACGGCCTACGATAACCAGAGGAATGGGGACATCTGGCCACTCCGGAAAATGTAGACTTTGGGTTATAATAATAATAATAATAATAGACAGATAGGATATTTTGTTGGATTCTTGACGCAGCTGATTTACCCATTGGTGCTATCCGGTGCCAACTGGACCGTTCCGTACTTATTTGGAGACATATAAAGTCGTCTTCGTGTTAGCCAACTCTTCTACTCTTCAACCACTGCACACACAAGGGTGAGAAATTGTCAAAATATACACCCCATAACGGGGGTCCATCCCAATTGTCACACGGTCTTGAAATTTCTCACACAGTGTTTTAGCCCAATCACAGTAAACGCACTGGCAGGCAAGTTCGGTTACAACCATGGCCGCCATCAAGCAACCCATGATTTTGATGCTTGTTGTGCTTCAAAACAAAACAGATGGGCTTTTCTATGAGCAGAAGGCGGCCTTGAGGACGAGGTGAACCTGGTCCCAGTCGGTGGGCCCACCAATTTGGAGCACAGTATAACAATTCAAGCACTTTCCAAGCCTTTAAGCAAGGCCCATAAACAATAAATGCTCATTAGGTAACACACATTGCTGCATCACATTGTTGGCTCACTGACGGCGTCCATTGGGGAATGCACTGGAAGAAGAAAGTCAAAGAGTCTTGTAGTCTCAAGCTAGAAGCATAATGATACCCCAACTGTCACTCAAGTCCAGAAACTGCGGGAGTCACCTTCTCAGCATGTGTGGATGGACACAATGGCAGTTCTGAGAAAGGAAGTGCAAGCGAGATCGACTCCTAATGAGTTCTCGGGGGAGCCAATGGTGGCGTTTTCAAGTGTACTTTTCATCAGTTCATGTCTTTACGCTTCCTGTTTGTTTGTCTCTGACGTGTGTATTAGCTTGGCTATTAGCTTACTCTGCTCAGTAAGTACACAATCTCCTGACAAGGAGGCAGGTATAGAACTCCAGCCGGGGAACCTGGGGAATCTCTGATTCCCATTTTCAAAAGATGTTTGATCAAGAACATGAAAAGTGACAAAAAGGAAGACAGCTGTGATGTTACGGAAAAATATTCATATTCAGGTAAGGCTTTTCTGCCGAGGTCTTTGAATATGTGCTTGAGAGATCAATCACTCAGAAATAAAAACTGACATAACACTGATGGTTATGGAAGCGGGGGGGGGGGGGGGGCAAAGCGTACAATTTCCAAGCGAGAAGCAAACATGTTTCATCGTTATACTAATGACACACACGCACATGCACACGCACGGACACGCACAGGCCGCGTTGGATGTTAGAACCATGACTACTTCAACTTCAGATGGTTTCCAATAGTTGCATAGCAACAAGACCAGCCTTGTTCATCAAATATTCGCTTTTTGCCATCTATGATGAAATGTTCTATTAAAAGTTCTATTAACCCTTAAGGGGTTCCGTAAATTTCACTACACATTTGTCCCCCGGTGACACAAAATGGTAGCTTCCTAAATCTCTACCTTTCAAAATGAAGTCATATCAAACAGTAATATATAGATTTCTTACCAATGTTATAACATAACTCTACACTTGTTTTATGAAGAAAGACAGCTGGGATAGGCTCCAGCATATCGGCGACCCTGGTGAAGATAAGCAGCATAGACGGAACGTGGAGAGTTTTTAAATAAAAACACAAAAGCACATTATTGAAAGGCATTTAGTTAAATCCGTTTTGGATTATTTATTTCATTGTCTTTGTCATGTCACCAAATGATGATCAGAATGCGCTTTATCCACAACCGGCGTGAAGGAAGTATTCAATATGTTTGCATCTTCTGACATTGCCTGGCTGCTCAATCCACATAGAGAAGATGTGTGGGAGAAGATTCATGACAAATGCGGTGAGTGTATTGTTAAATAGGAGAATACGCTCCAACTAAAGGCCTTTGTTTGAAGAGCGTGCGGTGCTAGGGGGTTGCCAGATCCAGGAATCCAGCCCGGAACTATTCAATTTCAGGCAGCAGGAAGAAGCATTTTCTGGTGCTTTTTGGGATCTCCTTTCGCTGCAGTTACGAGTGTGAGTTCATGTTGAACAAGAGAGTCAGTTTGCTCTCCTTCTCAGAACCCCCCCATGTTTTAGCAGAAACAGACCTCGTCATTGAGACTGTGCCCTAAAATCAGGTGTGCAATATACGGAGATAAGTCACGTAAAACCTTCTCCGCTGCTGAAACTCTCATCCATGCCTTCATCACGTCCAGACTACTGCTACAGCATCCTCTATGGCTCGTCATCTCAACAAACCGTAGCCACACCCATGGCCCCCAGAGGCTCCGCTGGCTCCCAGTCCCATATAGCTTCAAAGCCCTTTTTAAAATGGCTTTTAAATGTTTTTATTCTGTGTGTAGCTTGTTTTTTATTTATGGAAAGTGTCTTTGACTTCCTAGAAAAGTGCAATACAAATAAAATGTATTATTATTATTCTTATTATTATTATCATTATTATTATCATTATTATTATTATTATTATTATTAATATTAAAACACCGTCTGTACCCTTGAGGTGTTAATAACACACACACACACAATTACACACACACACAGTTACGCACACATTTAAGGTGCATCCTCAGATAAAGCATCAATAGGCAGGAAAATATTTTGGAATCATAATACTACATGTATTATATAATATACTACATGTTCACCTCCACTGTCGATCATGCTTGGGGGGCCTCTAGAAAGAGGGGCATGACAACGTCTACATGCGCTCCCCTGCACTTCATGCCGCACATTAAAATGAATACCTGTCAAGTAGTGAACAAACTTCCTGCTCAGTAACCGTCCACCTGACCGCAGACCCCACAGCTTCCTCTCCCCTCCCCGTCCTCGCCAACCACGTCTGCGGTGGCGACCCTGTACGGTTTCCGTGGATACCAAGAAGTGTGTGTCAGACAGCGTGGCCTGCTGATTAGCACTAAACCGGGGTCAGGCACTTTCCTGGAAGGGATGTGCAACGCTCCGACTGCACGTACCGCCAACGAAAAGCCGCTGCGGTGTCTCGCGTCTAGACTGCGCCTGCACTCAAAAAACGGAAACTGAAATGGTGTGGTTGCGATGTACATGTCAGCTGAGTGCTTTGGTCTGAATGGAAACGTTTACAAAATGATAAATGAGACACGAAGCGTGAACAAGCTCCTGTTTGTACTGCAGAGCCACTGTAGAGCATAGTGGGGCACGTTTGACTCCTTGTTTGGTTCGGGTTAAAGGTACAGTACGGGCGTTAACGTCAACACAAGAGGTTTAAGACGGCTCCAGAGATACGTCTCGCTCCGATCGGCAAGTCAGTTCTGGGACTTTGCGGTTCAGTTGAAGTCAACTGTGAGCACAGGACGGCCCAAAGATGCTGAGCAGGGTTGACCAATCTCTGTGCATGTGCTCTTTAAAAGTACATTATACAAGCTTTTTGTGAAATCTAAGGTGGTGAAAATAGCACAATATCAAAACAATAAACCCAGTAGACGCCATTTTGGTGGGCCATTTTTCAGTGACGTAACGTAAGACGTGGCGTAGTATTTACTTCACGCATGTTCTTGACTGCTCAGTCTTTGGTCACGTCACCAAGAGAAGCACACCAAACTATGCACCAAGTATCATTTAAAAACCATTTTGGTCCACAAAACCACTTTTGTGTCGCAAAGTGGCAAAGTTCCTCCCATCACAAACTTGGGGCCATACTGATGATTCCTCACATTTAGCTTTAGACCGTAAGCACTTTCGTGCTAATCATTTTAAAGTACAACCTTTTCATCGTCATTAAACCGAATATTTTCTTGAAAAAAGGGGACTAAAGGGCCAAAAAGGGACTAAAAAGGGCCAAAAAGGGACTAAAAAGGGCCTAAAAGGGGCCTAAAAGGACCTAAAGTCTGACTGTCACGCCAAGCTAAAGTTAGCATTGTAGTTAGCATTGATTTCAGATGGTTAAACAACAAACTGCCCTTTCCGATTGCGTTCATTTTGCAGCTAAAAATACACACCTCTCGTAGGCAGGTATAGATGGGACACACAAGAACCCGGAACGGCTGTCCGGAACTGCTCCTCATGGTCCCAAACACCTCACACAGGAAGGTGATGAAACCTAACCACATCTCCACATCTGACTGCTGAATCTCCTCCCGGTGGGCGAAGTCCCGCTGTGGGTTGGCAATGGAGGTGGAGTGGGGGGGGAGAAAGAGAGAAAGATATTAATCTGTGGTAGGTGTATATTAATCATGTTACATTATCACCATGTTTCCGGCCAGAGCTGTTAGTCACCATTACCATCTGATTGGAGGATTTGGAGGTGGCTAGAAAGCTAAAAAGCAACATTTGTCCAAGGCCAGGATGACAAAACATGCAGCAATAAAAAAAATCAGGTTTGTGTCAAATACAAAAATGATTTCACAAAAAGAAAGGCAAAATACAACAAAAAACAACCCCCCCCCAATTTGCCAAGGCCCGAGGTAACACTCATCATCAATACAGTATAAAACTGTAAAGTCCATCGACTTGATCGCTATCTGTATCGGCTTATCTCACTCCTGGATGTTGAGTATCGGCATCGGCAGTATCGGACCTGATGGCAGCCTCCCTACAGAAAACTCATCCTTCACTCTTTGAATACGCCATGATACCAGCGACATGCACAGCATGTACCAGCCCGCATGTCAGTAGGCTTCACTGACTATGTACTCCTTTCTTGCTTTCGCCTTCTTCCTGTTTTATTTACAGCAATTGGAACGTGAACCCCCGCCCCCTTGCGCCAAAAGCCAGCATCATTAGCCGCTGCGCTAGCCTTACATAGGAAGCTGCATGTATAAGCATTTCTGTGTGAGAATGAATGGATGATGAAAGGCTTTGGCAAGGCCTCGTGAGGACCCCCGCTACAGGCCCCCCACCTCTACAGCAGCTTTCTCTGCTCTGAGGGACCTTGCACATGCCCTTGCTTTTTCCCTGGTATCAGGGAACCCCCTTCTGTGCAGAATACATGTACCAAGTGTTTTAATATGGCTTCACATGTTGTTGCACTGCCAGTCAAAGTAGAAATATATGAACCGGCAGCCTAACGGCTCACTCTGACATTTTGAACTAACAACTCGCACATCTTCTGCGAGGTGTTATCTGCCTCACATGACGCCAGAGGTGGGAGATGGAAGATGAGAGCAGAAAAAGAAGGCCAATGCTCATGTTGCGCCACCTCCGTAGCCAAGCTACACACTACATGATAAACCATTAGTGCGTTTGCTTTCTAATGAGCCCAGTGGTCACACAATAATGGCCCTCATATTGGGAAACAGGGAGTCTTGAAACAACATCATTAACAGAGGCCTTCATGAACCCGCATTTGACATTTACAAAAAGGGAGCTCCTAGGAATGATGAGGGCAAGGAAATACAATGAAATAATGTATTATTATTGATGGGGAAATATTAGCCAACACACCTCACTTTTCAGGAATCATTTTACCATATCTTCTCATGGGACACACCAAAGCGCTTCCCTCAATGAACCGAGGCTCCCCAGTGGCAGCAGCACTCGTGCCGCCTCAGACGTCCACCATACCCTTGTTCTATTTTGGGTCTACCCAAGCTTATTTAGACACAATAATGGCACATGCTGAAACGTAAGGGTGGGTTTCAAGCCATTTAAGCTGATTCAAGCCATTTTGAACTTAGTTCTCCTAGTGGAGATGACTTAACAGCGCCTCTGCTGGTTACAGCCAGTCACTATCACTCTCTCCGATGGTAATTATGGCCGCCCCAGGAGCTCAACCCAGATCGGGAGTCCAGAAAAGAAAAAGAAAAGAAAAGCAGTGGAGGTGACTTGGTGTGGCCACTGGCAGGTTGACGTTTGACCTTTTCAATGTCGCGTGAAGACAGCCTGGACGTGTTCGTCTTGGATGACCACCTCAAGACACTTTCCCGTCGTCCGACTCGCCGGACCGAGAGAGGGACTTGCTAGGCATGGATAGAGGGGAGGGTCGCGGGTGAGGAAAGACAGGGGGGGCACGGGTGCACAGAGCTCATGAGGGCTGCGGAGGCTGGGTAGGGGGAGAATGCTTGAGATGAAACTTTACAACAGTGGAGAAGTTGGCTGGTAAAAAAGGAGGGGGGGGTGAAATTGGGCTTATGACACCAAAAACCAAACTAAAAGAGGAAGAAGAAGCTGATCGAATGAAAGAGAATGCAGACAAAACACGAGGACCAGGATTTCCATGGAAGCTTAAACTTGTAAAATCAATGACTAAACAACAGTGGGATCTTGAAGATCAAGAAGGAATTCTGGATCCGGAATATCTAAGGCTAAGCTGTTAGGATGCATGTTCTGTGTGGGTTTTCTCCGGTTTCCTCCCACATTCCAAAAAACATGCTAGGTTAATTGGCCACTCCAAATTGTCCATAGGTATGAATGTGAGTGTGAATAGTTGTTTGTCTATATGTGCCCTGTGATTGGCCGGCGACCAGTCCAGGGTGTACCCCGCCTCTCGCCCAAAGACAGCTGGGATAGGCTCCAGCACCCCGCGACCCTTGTGAGGAAAAGCGGTCGAAAATGAATGAATGAATTTCTAGACCCAAAAATAAATACATAAATACATTTTTAGACAGGCCGTCTCCTTTTTTGGGCGAATATGGTGAAATCCTGGAGAAATAAAGATTACCTGTAACATGTTGAGAAGTAGCGACCTAAACTTGGTGCCTTCCACCATGAACAGCGCCATCTTGTCGCATAGCTTTGCAGCAGTGGCAGCGAAGCTCCGGTCTGAGACGGCCTTGCTGTAGATGGCGCCGACCACCTGACACAAAGTCTCCTCCGACCGTGCAGAGTTCTGGGCCTCCTCCATGAAGGAGGCCAGCTGCTCTTCCACGCCGCTGCTGTTGCTTCTCATGCTGTTGAGCAGCTCGACCAGGCGGTCCACACTCTGCCAGCCGGACGCCTCTGTGGGCGCATCCTCCTTAGGTAGCAGACACAAAGACGCATTCATAGTGGGCCCCAAAAAAATCAGATTTTTGTATCAACCTAAAGCTAAGTGTTTACAGATTGGCAGCAAGACTTGAGCCATGACCAATTGGTACTTTTTATTTAGCATTTTGCTTATTGATCGTTTCTATGCAAAAACAAAAAACAGACTGTGTACATATATTTATACTGTTTATTTTGTATATTTTGTATTTTTCATTCTTTTTTTAATAGATGTGTCTGCACCTACTATACCAAAACAAATTCCTAGTATGTGTTTGATCATACCTGGCAATAAACCCTTTTCTGATTCTGATTCTGTAGCAAAGCTCTTGCCCCGATTCAGAGCCGTCACTGAGGATTACTGCTTATGAATTTTCCCTTTAGCTCCTGCTGAGGGGTCCCATGCCGTCCCCTCCAAGCAGCCAAGCAGCAGTCAAAGCTGACTCACTCACCAGTTGAGTCAAAAGCAAACGCTAAAAACCAAGTGGCTGCATGACTAAAAGTGTGGCGGGTTTGAGAGACGCAAGGAGCGTGTGTACAGAACGCACTAGTCCTGATTGGCTTAATCGTGAACGACAGGAAGTAAGCAGCTTTTCGGTACCTTGTCCTTTAGTCTCCTCCTCAGCCTCTCCTTCGACGACTGAAGCAAGCTGATGTGGGGCTCCCGGGACTGCCCCTTGCTTGACGTGCTGGCCCCCCGCGGGCTCGGAGAATCTTTGCCTGTCAGATCTGAAGAAGCGTTCGTGTCGAGCGCTGACTCAGATCTGGATGAGTCACCGGGACTCTTGCGGTCTCGAGGCTCGTCCATCTGTCGGATCTGCTTGTCGCCCACTTTTACATTCTCTGTGGTCTCTTTGGTTGCTCTCGGAGGTAATCCTTTATCAGAGTTTGACAGGTTTTGCTGTCCGTGACCTTTTTGACTGGGTTGCCAACGTCGATGCTGGCTGTATCCGTGCGGGGTTCCCCCTTGGCGTGGCCCGTGCCCCCCTTGATGCTGGCGAGGCGACCGCCCAGCGCCATTGTTTCTATTGTCTCCTGCTTCTGTTGGGTTGGGTGACTGCTGTTGGGTTTGATCCCGTTGATGTTGCGGGGACGGTTGCGGGCTCTGGTTCTTCCCTCCGCCTCGCTGTTGTCTCCTGGAACATGAACATGTTTTGGTTAGCGTTGCTGTCATGCAGCATCGTGGCTGGTCAACAACCTCTAAAAGAGTGCCGAACAAAAAACAGCAACCACCACTACTCCGCCATTCACGGCATGTCGCTTACATTTGGATGCAGTTTTCCAGTCCTGCATAGTTCCGTCCTTTAGCTGCACTGCCTCTCGGCTTGACACACCACCGACATATGGTGCAGGAGATTAGGCACCTTGGCACCACAAAGGTAACCTCAGCCACCTCAACATAAGTAGAAGTATGAACAAGCACAAGCCCAGCCAGTACGCCACCTTTACTTGGGATTTATCTGTACAAATCACCGCATGAAAACACATAATAATGTCGCTTCGGGGGTTTGCATTTATCTTTTTCAAAAAATGTCTGCTCCACTGCAGAATTTCTAAAAGGTCAAAAGGTGACAAACTGAGAGGCAAACTTCTTTTAGACATCAAACAGTCTTTAGTCTGTGCAATTTTATCGCTGCGTGAGCAGGGGGTGAAGAGACTAAGTCAATGCAAATGTATGATATTTATAGCCTATTTTGTATGCATTCATTTGGTGTACGTCCTTTCCGGCACCTCGGTTCCACTCTCCTGGGGAGCTTCGGAGACAGTTCATCTTCCGGTGAGCAAACAACGGCCTCCGATATTCAGCATCTTTCTAAGACTGATGTTCGTTAGGCTAAGCTTTCCCATGCTATGGAGCGCTGAGCGAACACGCTTTCTTCGCGGTTTCAAAAGAAAGTGATGGCTACAAAGCCGCTGTCAAGGTTGCAATACTTCCACTGAGGTTTTGCTTAATCCCAATCAATCTTAATGCCGTATCTTAATGCTGACCGACAGAAATTGTTAAATCGCTTTTAATGGGGCCCAAAGAGGGCAAGCAAGGGGTCGCTCAGTGAAGACAACCTGAAAGTTGAGTAGGACAATATCAGACCGAAACACACGCGGACTAATGATTCATTTGATCTTTATGACAGCTGTTAGTAGAGGCTCAAGCCTCATAAACCTTTCCCCGAAGAGCTGGAGGCGAGGAGGTGAAAACGAGCCAGTAATAAAATGTTCATCATATTTCATTGCTCACACTCTCCTAACCGTCCATCACTACTGGCGTGACGGCAGAGGGGTAACGTGTTTGCATTAGAGAGACGATGGGGGCCGCTGATGAAGTTTTAGCTTTCAAGTGTCTACACAGAAACACGCTTGTCTGGGAAGCCATCGACAATCTAATTAAAACGGAGAAACATTCGAGGATAACGAGTCTCGTAGCATCAGTGTGGTCATCATAATGAAATCGTTTCATGTTAGCTGCTTTTTTTTTCTCCCTTCTAAAACTAGAATGGCACACAGGAGAGGCCAGACAATGTTCATTTGGCTCCGTGTTTAACTGTAGACCCTTAAAGATGCCCACCTGCTGCATATGCATGAATGTCATTAGGATTCATACATTATTCACTCAGGAAATGGTGGAAAGAAACCTAACGTTTCTGCCATGTAGGCAAAACTGAAAGAAAACTTTGCGGGTTATGAAAGAAAAAGTCTGGATAGATTCATATAGTGTTCCATCTAGCTGATAATAGCTCTTTGGTGGAAGCAACAGTAACAGTGTGTTGGTCAAAACTGAACATTTCATGCAAACATCTTCCGTGTGAATATTTCCACTGGCATGGCTCCCAGTTGGCATTCTCTTGTATGTGTTGTTTTATAGTCCTTTTATAGGACTTGTCAGGAGTCATTCTATTTTGTTAGCCAGTCTGAACAAGCGGACGACGACCGCGGCTTCTCTCGTCTGTGGATTTGGTATGTCCGTTTACAGTGCCACGCACTGTATATGCGTGCCATATAGCTTTCCACCAGAGATCCGTTTCCGTGTGAACATGACTCTTTACTGATTCGACGCAGTGGGGGCAGCAAAAAAACAAGAAAAACAAAGCAAAAGTGCTCTAACCGGGGCATACGCTAACCGAGGTTTCACCGTATTCGATTTGATGTTGTCAGGCTCATACACAACATTGTCATTCGTGCTCCAGGATGGCACACTTAAAAACATAGCAAAAAAGATACTTTGATGTTCAGTACAAATGTAAACGTTAACAGGAAATGACTACAGGAGCTACCCATTGTAGATGCCATATTGAATACATTCTTTACATTCACCCACATTCAATATTCATTCTATATCCAAACGGCTGATATTGTTTCTTATCACATACTGCAGTATTAATTGGCCCTGTACCCAAGAAACCGCCCATGAATGATACGGGAAAAGGCCGAAATGATACTGTGTCAAAGCCCAGGGCAGTGATACTGATAAAATATAGAGTTTAACCATGTCCAGTATCAGCCCCCGTAGCTGTCCACTCAGAGCGCGCTGCTCTGGTATCGTGCCCGTGAAACAACCAATCAGAGAACAGCGCACGAGCGTGAACACACCGCGTTTGTTTTGCTGCCAAAACTTGATTAATGGAACTTTAATTGTCAGACATTGATAAGACTGTTGATAAAATATTATTGTTGAAATATTTTTGCAATTATTGTTTTTACACTGTTTAGATATAATACATGTTATAAACTGAACATTTTCTGGAAACAAAATGGTCTTTTGATTAAATAGTACGTGATAATAAGCTCATGATTAAATAGTATGTGATAATAAGATCATCACATGGTTTGTCTGGTATCAGGCCCAGTATCATGATACCAGCCCGGTACCAGAGAAACCATGTGATAACCTATAAATACCCCTTTTACAGTGTGGGTGGGGCTCCAGCCAGGTATAAAAAGTATTTCTGGACAGAAGTACGGTGAACTGGTCGCAGTGATCTAGCGCTCTAGCAGCAGGAGAGGAATAAGTCGGGAGAGGCAAGCAAAGAAGGAAGAAAGAGGATGAATATTAATTAATATCATTTAAACGACATGCATAGACGATAAGAAGGCAACTTGAAGAAAGGTGAAATGAATTATGGATCATGGGATGCATACTGGCGATCAATCAGCGCCTGGATACAGAACTCATGCGTGGACACATCGGGCCATCGGTCGAGCCAGACAGATTGATTGGCACAGGGAGAGGATGGGGGCGGCGATGGGGGGGTGCACCGCCGGCAGACAGTCGATAAGTGGGTCTAAGTTTCACACGGACCACAGCGGGCTGCTTTCATGGAGTGTGGGGAGGCGGGGCTAGCCTGCCTGGCTGAGCATTTGCATTCCGGGCGGAGCCAATGAAAGGATACAGACCTCCACAGTGTATCCCACCAGGCAGGATCATGCACATGATTATGTACCGTGAATGAAACATTCAATTCTAATAATAAGGTTGTTGACAGTCTTTTGAAGGAGGGTGACTCCTTCAAAAACTTGCTCGAAGTCAAAGAAATGGGACATTTTGGCCCGGGTCAGGATCTGGAACACCCAACAGTGACCTATGGCCTCAATCAAGCAAGAGCTTCAAGACAGGAAGTGGCGAATCGTTGGAGACTACCCCAAGGTATTCCACTGGACATCGTCCAAACATTTGCCAACCAAAATGTCCAATATAAGAAAGAGTAGAAAGCGGCATCATTTTGGCAGTGCATCACATGACATGCACGTTTTCAAATAAATCCCACAGGGAATGGCCGACAGGAGGCATGACAAGCTGTTCGCTGTTCAACATGTATGTACCACTAGGTTGGGATTTAACATCCAGTGGCAGGGATGCAATACGGAGAAGAACTCTTAGAAATGTGGGTGCGAGAAAGGAGCATATTGAGTGGTACTTTGTACCCCCCCCCCCCCCTTGGCTGTGGGAACAGCAAGCTGCACATTCCAGTAAATCACAGCTAATTTCAGCCCTGCTCGACGTGCCTTCTAAAGTAGAAACACATGTCGTATCGCCCCCTTGCCTTCTCCTTCCCAGCCAGGCAGCATTCAGGTGGCCGTGTCACGGCACGTTATGGAACACAAAGCATATCATCTTCTCGTACGGTTCCGCTCACTAGTAGTGATCAGGTTGGAGCACATCAGAAGAGAAAAACACAATACACAGTAATATATATATAAACAGAATTAATATACAGAGTGTGCTTTCACTCACACAAACTCACATTCGTTTCAACACTTGCATACTCCCTCGTTTATCACGGTTAGTTGAATTTCCACCAAATAGGATTCCTTCATCATCAACTGAATATTTTCACAGTTAAAACCTGTTTCATATTTTTTTTAAACAATTATTAGTGGCATCTAGACCCTTTACTTTCGTATTATAGCAAGTGATGTCGGGGGTTGAGAGTTGTTATGGGCTATGGCTGCAACAGTTATTATGATGATGATTACGTTATGATTATTGTGCTTGTTGTAGGATCATTTAGACCTGCAATAAAATCCAGTCGTTTAAGTTTGGTGCTTTGGTGGTCACCTAATGGCCAATGTAAACATTTGCAGGTTTGTAGTCTTATCTGTATGTATATAGGTATTTGTGTGTATTTTGGATGTGTATGCCATTTTATTTCGGCAAAGAATATGCACAATTTACGTAATCATAATAGGCCATAGTGAACCATGACCATATCAATTAATTCATGCTTGAAAAGCGATGCTTGAAGCGGGATGCAGCGAGGGACGGCTGTATAGTCCATCCAGTGCAGGCAGCTTGAGGTTGACCTCTGATTTGTTCATCTGTAGAAACTATTTTAACAGCAGCAAAATAACCCGACAATAAAACATTTCAAACGTCTACAGTCTGAAGGATTTGGGAACGTTATTGACATTTCTTTATTGGTTTGCCCAACAACACAATTGACTTTAATGACCTTCGAGAGGATGACTTGTTGTTGCCATTTCTAAATTCCAGAAGTCAGTGAAGGCACCTTCAGGAACAGCGTGTTCTGACAAAGCCCACCACCCTCTTGGAGGGGCAGGGCTAAGCTAATGATTGTGTAGATTGCATAGATTTCAACCAATATTTGGTGCTGTTCCCTGTGCCAACCCTGCTCTTAATCCAGCGCCGTGGACACAATAGTTCTGGTCCACAGAAATCATTTACCTTGATAGGACAGAAAAAGACAGACGAAAGCCAGTTTGTCCGTTTGGTACAAAAGTTCATTTCTCTAACCACAAATACGTCCCAAATATTTTCTCCTTTCCTTGTCTCTTAGCAACTGGAGAACAATTTTCCAGTGACATCAGGGCATGCAGCGAGAGAAGCAGCCTGCTTCACTTTAAGAAGCTGGTTTCAATGAAGTCACAAATTCGATTTGACTGTGTATACAATAGGAGCAGATGTGCCAGCGCTAACTTTAGGGGGCGGACTGAAAACTTTCAATGTTGCTAAGCATGAAAAGTCAAGTCACTACGATTGCGAGGCAAAAACCTTGAATGTCTCCGCTTTCTTTTTCCCTCCCTTCTTTGTGCTTGTCTGCGCTCAAGTGCGGAGCCTGCATTCCTGTGTTGACATTATCTGTTAAGGCCCAAGGATTGGCTGTTTGACATCTGACATCACCACATTAAAACCTTCCCTCTCGCTCAGCCAGACGTGTGTGTGTGTGTGTGTCGACTTCCATGCGTCATTACCGGCGGTCATTCCTCCTGCGTCGGAAGAGCTTTTTGGTGTGTGCGATCTCAGCCTCATTAGGAAGGGGTGGGAAGACCTGTTAGGAAGCAATAATAGAGACAGCGGCTGTCAAGACCAGCAATGTGCAGCACATCACCAGATGAAACATTCTACAGCAGTAAAAGTGCATGAGAACATGCGTGTTACACGTCGAACCCAGGGACTTGTTGGGGCTGCTTGGAACCCATCCATTTATTGGACTTCTGAAGGGCTTGAGAAGAGCCGATAAAATGGATTCGTTTTAACAGTGACCTTTACAGCGGAGTTTGGTCACTCTTGTGGCTTTTCCAAAATATATATTCAGGAAAAAATAGGAAGCATCTTTGACTTTATTTGTTGTTGCCTAAATGAAGCATGTTCAAGCATATCAATGAAGTCAAATAAACAGTTGTACCTCAGTTAAGCTCCGTCCCACATCTTTGCTAAGGTTTTGCCTCGGTTTGCATTCGCCTGCTTGGTTAGTGTGCAATATGGCGCACAGAAACTGGCATATTTGTGCTTGGATTGTTTACGGCGCCATCTTGGACCACACATCGAGACGAAATCTCACCATACTTAGTTCACCCCTCACAACGGCAGCCTGCAAGTCATTCATTCATTTTCTACCGCTTTTCCTCACAAGGGTGCGGGGGGTGCTGGAGCCTATCCCAGCTGTCTTCGGGCAATAGGCGGAGTACACCCTGGACTGGTCGCCAGCCAATCACAGAGCACATATAGACAAACAACCATTCACACTCACATTCATACGTATGGACAATTTGGAGTGGCCAATTAACCTAGCATGTTTTTGGAATGTGGGAGGAAACCGGAATACCCGGAGAAAACCCATGCATGCACGGGGAGAACATGCAAACTCCACACAGAGATGGCCGAGGGTGGAATTGAACGCCTGCAAGTCAGTTTATATAGGCTTACTTATACACAAGCTCGCAACAATCGGCGACATCCCCTGAACTGAACCCCCACCGGGCACGGAAAAAGTCAAAACCCCCTGTGGGTAAGGCATCCCCACAAACAGTGGACCCTCAGCATCATTGATTGTGACGAACTGTAAATAAGCTACTATGAATACAAAGAAGGTTGCGGTTGCCGGCAACATTTCAAAGATGCTAGAGCCCACTGATGAATTCAAGACATACGCGAAGACATGGCGTCCATTTTGCCAGGATGTAGCGGAAGTACATAATCAATAGGACACCAAGTAGCACCCATTCATTCATTCATTCTCTACCGCTTTTTCCTCACAAGGGTCGCGGGGGTGCTGGAGCCTATCCCAGCTGTCTTCGGGCGAGAGGCGGAGTACACCCTGGACTGGTCGCCAGCCAATCACAGGGCACGTATAGACAAACAACCATTCACACTCACATTCATACCTATGGACAATTTGGAGTGGCCAATTAACCTAGCATGTTTTTGGAAAGAGGGAGGAAACCAGAGTTCCCGGAGAAAACATGCAAGGGGAGAACATGCAAATTCCACACAGAGATGGCCGAGGGTGGAATCAAACCCTGGTCCTCCTAGCTGCGCGCTAACCACTCGACCGCCGTGCCGCCCCACCCATGAATAACATTGTGAAAGTTGTACCGGTTTTTAACGAAGGAGACGACAAAGCATGGAAGGTGATCCAAAGATCCAAGCTGATGTGGATCACGTCAGCGGACGCTAGCGAGGGACAATGCGAGGATGCTGTGTATGGAACTAATGAGTATGCTAAAGAATTTAAAGCAAGCAGAGGCTGGTTCCAAAACGCTGAGAAAATAACGGCCATACGCAGCATTGTCGTCACAAGTGCAGACAAGCGTGCAAACCTGGGTAAAAGGGAGGTTAAACGTTCAGCTGTCCATTCATTTGTCACAATTTGTCTATAAAATGTGTTTTGTGTTAAAATTGTTGAGATGAATCGGACTGACATTATTTTCTTAGGTCTGGAAGCCATGAGCTGCGATAAAGGAGGTATGACTGAACCTGACGGCTGACTGACAGGTACACCATGATGTGCGACTCTTCCACCTCCAGATGCGTGTGGTCTCCTAATCATGGATGAGCTGGGAAACGAGCGCTGCCAATTAAACTGAACACTTCCAGCGGCAATGTGTGTCGTTACCATGGTTACCAGACGGCCTGCCACCAGTGCCAGTTCACAAGACTAAAGCAGTTCTACTTCTTCCTGGTGGGCCTACAGTATATAATTATATGGGTGACATGTCTTCAATAACCATGCGGTGGAAAATAAAATAAGTTGTCTTCTTTGCTGATGGGAGATGAGCTGTGGTCTAGCTCAGCTACAGTCCTGGATTTTATGGCCTCCCTTAAGCCTTGTCATCTTTATTGCGGCGCTTCTCAAAAGCAAGGGTCAGCGTCAAGATGGCTTTTCTGGAGGTCAAGCGTGGCTGCACCATCATCATTCTCATTCAGAGAGCCTTGATGATCGGGGCAAGTGTCGACTCATCACATTGTGGCCTCTTGAGGTGCAGTGCGGGCCCCGCATTAGGTACACACCCCCCTCATACCGTCCGATACAAGCTATGCATTTAAATATCTGCTTCACAAAAGATATCGACGCTCAGCTGCAAATATGAATATTCTCTCCAGAGGTAGCAGTCAGGCCACCTCAGACCCCGTAAAACCCGACCAGGAAGTGGCAACAAGACCTGGTGCACAGCCATCAAAAAGACTTGAGATTTTGGTCTGTGTGGAGAAGAGTGCACTGAATAACAAAAGCGAACATTAGGAGAGACGAAAGAGGCTATTGGGTACTTTTGAACAAGGCGTACAAGCGGGGTGCTAATGGGAATGAAGAGGGTGGTGATGAGAGTAGAAAGCCCCTTCACCCGATGGTTTGTCAGAAAAGCACCAGTGCACATTCAGACAGAAAATAAAAGTGCATTACCAATTACCAATTGGAGAGGAGGACAAGTGGCTGGTTCGGGTGCACGTGGATAGCAGGAATGTTTTCCAGGATTGTTTTTGGAGTTGGAGGTCGCTGTGCTCTTGGATGATCAGACAGCCGTACATCACACGGGGCTTAATTTGCCGCACAGTGGACAAGTGGTTGAAATGTAGACCACAAGGTCAGGAGATAGGAAGACCTGATTCCACCCTCGGGCATCTCTGTGTGGAGTTTGCATGTTCTCTCCGTGCGTGTGTGGCATTTCTCCGGGGACTCCGCTCCCCCCATTCCAAAAACATAGCTGTCCCATTGAAATGGGACGCACAAATCATAAAATACCTTGGGGTTAACAAACTATACAATGCCAATTACGTTAAGGTTGACGAAGCTATTTGCAGCAATAATCAAAGATGGGAAGTCCTTGTACTGGATTTTAGCTGGGATAGAGACCGTGAAGATGAATCTGTTCCCAAGGCTTCTCCGTCTATTCCAAGCACTACCAATTAATATTCCAGAAAAACAGTTTGAACAACACATCACATGACTGTATAGAGTAGATTGATCTATATCGACATTTTTGCATGTGGATCAAACCCTAAGCTTCATGGTTGTATCATGTACTCGCATGTGTTCGTGTCAATGACAGGATGTTGGCATACGGAGCCGCAAGTATTCCTAGAAAAATCATGTATTCCTAGAGTATTCCTAGAAAATCATGGAGACTAAACCATGCAACTCTAGGGGAACAATATAGAATTCATTTTGAAAAGGCAATCAAAAATCGAGCAACATGGAGATATCTCAAGCATACTGAGAAAGTTCTTGACCTCAACGCCATTGCTAATCCCTTCATTTGAATGATGCCACTGTGGAAGCAAAGCAAGGAAGCGGGCAACCCGGTATAGAAATGGAGACTGACACTAAAGACAGTAAAGTGCATCGTCTTCCCGTCCCTTCAAGTGCATCACAACGCTGAACCACGCGGCGTCAGCTCGCCATTGCTTCCTTCTTGGAACTCTGGCTTATTTGTGTTGCCGGGGGACTGGGCCAAAAGCGATAAATACCAAACGTGCCCAGGAGTGGCATTACAGGACAGGTTGTTGAGAGTAGCGGAGCAGTGACAACATGGGTGATTGTACGTTTAAGGCAGGGAGCACATAAAAGCTGGAGGGAGACACTAAAAAACAACAAAGGAGAAAAGACCAAGAACGGAGGAAAGGCAGCGACTCTAAACGTTGGCACGATGAAAGGAAAGGGTGGGATGGCCAACCTGATGGAGAGAAGGAAAATGTAAACTGTGTGTCCAAGACCAGATGGAAAGGCAGCATAGGTGCATAGAAGCATAGGTGTGATATCCTGAAAGACCAGAATGGAAACCAGGAGCCTGAAACTCAGCCTGTGGACCGTTTGGGAGTTGGAGACCATATTTTGGGGCTCCTGACTTGACAAGTTTAGTGCATGTTGTCCCACAGACGATAAGAGGCCCTTTGGCTTGCTTCAAGGAGGCGGGTCTTTAACTGGGCAAGCAGTAACAACATACGTATACTGTAACTGGAAACTACTACTACTATGAGAAATAAGAAATAAAACACATTAACTCCTTTTACAAGTACAGGTGTATGAAGTTAAATCAGGCCAAACCTCACAAACACACCAAAAAATTGTCCGGTGACTTTTGGCACTCCAAACAATCCACACATATTCACACTGCAGTAAAGGAAGTAAACAATACCTCTTTCCAAAAGTCTAGACCAGCCGTCCTCAATTTAGGATGACTTACAGCATTTCTATGAGCAGCTGGCAGAAAGACCAGTCTACAGAGATGGACATATTCAGGCATTTCACTTCTGTAAAGTACCATCACACCAAACTCACCTCACACATTGACTGCGTCCTATTAGTTACACAAGAGCAATTTGTTTGCAAAATGGTGCTTTTACACGTCTGGTGGCACGCTAGCCAGATGGACCTGTAAGGATATTTCAGGATCTGAATAAACGGGGCATCAAGGTGACCGTAACAACGAGGGAGGACGCCATGACCGCAGTGAAGGGGCGATTAAGGGAGCTGCTGCCATGGAAACGGAGTTGATAGGCCCAACTTCCCGATGGGCGAAGGAAAGGCTCACGGAGTTCGGAAGAAACCAACAATCATAAAGTTATGAAGTTTGGACAAGTAGAACAGCTGATTATATTCATATTCAGATACTACCTTGATGCCAGTTTGAAAGTATTGGTTGTGACAGATGTACCCACTCATGTCTGATGCCCATGACATATCAAGTCTGGTAAACCTTATTAGACGCACTCATATTTATGACTTTATGACTTTTTCTGGATGATCTGCAGTCATCTGCAGTTTGCCAAGGCTGAGAAACCATTTGGAAATGTTTGGTTTCTAATCAGCATATAAGATTAATCTAAGGAAAACACTAATCCTAACATTTAACTACCACCCAACCAAGGCCATACAACTTGTGAATGTGACTTGAAATGGGACGCACAAATCATAAAATACCGTGGGGTTAACAAACTATACAATGCCAATTACGTTAAGGTTGACGAAGCTATTTGCAACAATATTCAAAGATGGGAAGTCCTTGTACTGGATTTTAGCGAGGATAGAGACCGTGAAGATGAATCTGCTCCCAAGGCTTCTCCGTCTATTCCAAGCGCTACCAATTAATATTCCAGAAAAACAGTTTGAACAACAGAATAAAGTGATCTTGAGGTTTGTGTGGCATAACCAAAAGCAAGGGTCAAATTTGAAACATTGCAATTGAGTAAAGACAAAGGGGGCGTGGGCCTTCCAGATCTTAGAAAATATTTCCATGCTGCACAGATGAGAGTGGTTCTATATTGGTGTGACGTACATTTTGATCAAAATGGAAAAACTTGGAATGGACCATTAATGGAAGAGGAATTGAAAGTGCCATTGCAGACGACAAGAAAGGGAGACGGGTATGACCGTGCCGATGATGTGACCAGTTTTAACTAGAACTACGCTTCAGTCTAATACGGAAAATTAAATCAGAGGATGAACTTTGTTCTCACATAGCTCAATCCGTACCACAAAATTTGGTGCACACCTTCAGGCTACTGACAAGCACACGTCTGTAAATTCTAAGCAACATGGCCGCCCATAGAGCAAAAATAGTATGTGCTCAGAAGTCATTGCCCATTTCTCTAATAATTATACAACTTTGCAAATATCTGAATTACATGTATGCAAGCATGCCTTCTCATCCTGACAACTTTGAACATGACCTGCAGGAAGTGGGTCCTTAGAGTCCTTAGTCTTCACATGACTGTATAAAGTATATCGATCTATATTGACATTTTTGCTTGTGGATCAAACCCTAATTTAGACTGTCTGAAACGGTATTCATGGAATTTCTGCTAAGAGGCAAAGATGCGAGGTGCTGACATCCACGTCTCATTTCATATCCGTGATCAGAGGCCGGTGCTCCAGTAGCGCTGACAGATAGACAGGTACATGAAAGAACCCGGCGGTATGGCTACAGGAGGAGATGGAGCCATTGTTGGATCAAAGTGCCAGGGAGGGGAGACAGGTGGGGGGGGGGGGGGGGGGGGGGGGGTGTAGCACCCTATAGAAATGGAATCATGTGACACCCAACGCTGAAGCAGAAGCAGCTTTCTCGCACTCAGCCTCTGTTCCCGCCTCCGCTGCCAACGAGACTTGATCAGATGCGCTCGTCTGTGCCGTCTGACGCCGACAGCCACCTCATCATCCTGACACAATCAAAGCTCTGTGTTAGTGTGTTCTGCGTGAAATGAAGAAGATAAAAAGAGGGGCACGTTCCATATGTAGATACATGGCATATACTGGGAATCCATCCCACGTGGCACGAGTCTGTGCTGCACGCTGTGACACGCATGCCAGGCCAGCAGTCGGAGGTGGAAGACATCTGAGTAAAGGTGACAAGTAGAGCTACACAAGGCAAAATGATAAATGGGAGTGAGACATAAAGAAAAAGACATTTAATGCCAACGACCATTAAACGGAAATAGGCTGCTCATCAGCTAAGACCAGCTAAAAAAGCTAACTATAAAAACCAAAAGTGTTTTTTTTTTTTTTTTTAAGAACTCTGATTATGCTTTCATGGCTCTTTTAGCTGAAAAGGGCCCTGCTGTAAGCCCAAGATCCTTCTCCACATGACGTAAACCCAAGCAGAGGTATGATGAGGCTCAGGTTGGACACTGCAGAAGTGGTCAGTCCATAGTCAGCATAGTGCGGGATCAGGAGCTGGGACAATGGCAGGAAGAGACCACAGGGTGGTGGCTACCGGTCACCGTGACACCCCCTTCCCTCTTTGCTGGATGTTGTTCCGCTGCCCACCAATGAAGGACGTCAAGCGGAGCGGAGGGAGGATGACGAGAGTGGAAGTCAAATACCAAGAGCAAAAAGAAGTGAGGTGTTTTTCATGGGGCGGCTAAGAGGTAATGCTGCGAGCGGAATGCAGTTGACAGCTGGCAGACACACACTGCCACAAAGAGTCTAACCCGCCCCCCCCGAGGGCCCTTCTGAATACAAGTCCTGCTCTGCGGCACGTACGCGTCCAGACGGAGAGGCCGAGTAGTCTGCCACGTATCTTAGCTCCGGGCTCTTGCTTTGTTCCTCCCCGTCGGATGGCTTTGTTCACGAGCCAGAGACCGGATATCTCCTCCATGACTGGCTGCTGTCTCCGCTCCTCGCCCCCTGGTCTCACCTCCTCACCTTCCCTTTCTGGTGCCTGACGTTCTGTAAGGCATTGTAATGCTTGCCCTGACAGGACGGTACAGGCAGAACGAGGCTGGTCATTCAAAACAAGTACAGTAGGTGTCTGGACAACCTATACCTCAATGTATATGACAGTATAAACAATGAACCTGGACAGCATTTTTTTTCCATCTTAAGAACATACGGGAGCCAGGCAACGACCACATCCAGAATCGACTACTGCAACAGTATTCTTCACGGTACAACATCCAAAACCCTCAAGAGACTACAAAATATTCAGAACTCAGCTGCTCGCCTCCTCACCTCCACCCGCTCCCGTGAACACATTACCCCGGTCCTTAAAAACCTCCACTGGCTTCCCGTCCCCCAATGTAGCCATTTCAAAATCCTTCTCATCATCTACAAAGATCTCCACAGTTTGACCCCTCCATACCTTACAGACCTCCTCCATCCACACAATCCCCCGCGTCCCCTTCGCTCCTCAGACTCCAACCTCCTGGCACTCCCCTGTAAGACCAAGCTCCGAACCTGGAGAGACAGGTTCTCCATTGCTGACCCCACCCGCTGGAACTCTTTGCCCCATTCATTCCGTGCTTGCCCCGACCTTCACACCTTCAAAAAACAACTCAAAACCCACCTGTTTAAATTCGTTTTTAATGTCTAACTTTTTATACCTGACTGCTGCGCCCCACCCCGCCTCGCTTTTAGTCTTGTTTTAGCTCTGAATTAATGTTTGGATATTGTATTTTAATGCATCGTTTACTCTGTTTTTATTCAACGCTGTTTTTATTTATTTTTTTCTCTACTGTAAAGTGTCTTTGAGTACTCTGAAAAGCACTATACAAATAAAATGTATTATTATTATTATTATTATTATTATATCTTTTCTAAGGACAATACTACAATAATGAAGCTTGGATATACTTCTGATGGGTCAGTATAAAATTTGTATTGCTGCATATAGGAAAATGATTCCGTTTCAAGGGGACATGTGGTGCTTCTTCCACTTTTCTGAGCTATGAAAGTAGTTATAGAATGTTGTATTGTGGTGTTACACCATGCTAAAGGTTCAGATCATGACTTTGGACCATTTGGAACAAGTGAGCCCTGAAAGAACTTTGGGATGGCTCAAAACGCTCGGTGTGAAAAGGCGTGGTAAAACTGCCCCTTGGTGATGTCACAGAGGAGCGGACTTCCTTATATGGTTCATAGTTAGGAAGCACTTTGGGAGGTGGGCGTGGCCGGAGGCGGGCCGTGGATGAAATAATTGAAAATAGAGCGTTTTGTCAGGAAGCAGAAACCCAAGGAAATACAGCTGGAATGGGTGCAGATTGTTGAAGATCTAAAAGGTTTTCTGTGCAACTGCTCTATAATGAGTCCATCACTCAATACAGAGGGTGGAGCTTTAACTGTTCCCTCTCCATGAATGTCCTGTCTGGTTGGATGACTCCATATGCATTTAACAGATGTTGAAATGTCCTATTAACTAAATGATGCTGCTGTTTAGGGTTGGGCATTGGTTGAATTGCAACTATTCCGGTTCCCATTCTGATTCCTTGCTTCGAATCCGGCTCCTGATGATCCTTGATTCAGAATACTGAAAGAGGCCGGGTCATAAAAATATGCATGGTTTAAATGAGGGCACTAATCGTAGTTCTTTTGGAATGAAATGTATGAAATTGGACGTGATGTTTTTAATGATATTAACTAGTAAACAGAATGTAGCGCATAGCGTTCTTATTCACGTCAAAGAGACGTGAATAAACATCCTGAAACCCTCTGTTACACTGGAATGAGACAGACGTCATTTATTGTTTGATTTCCCTGAGGCAGCGTACCGAGGGCGGGGCGCTATGCTATTTCTCCACCATGAATCTGGAGGTATTTAATCATGTTGGACTGACATGTATACATATATACATTTATACATATGCATTTCTTTTCAAGTTATGACAAACTTTGTAGCCGGCTTGTTCTTTGTTGGTGTTCACAGCTATTTCTTGTGATACAAATCTAAATCTAAACGTCCGAATGTTCCCGGGAGAATGGGAAAGTTAGTGCCGGTTCCAATCGATGCTCAAGACTCGATGCTCAAGCCTAATGCTGACAGCTGTCAACTTACTGTTGATGACATACTCAGTGAACATAAGAATATTAAGGTCATCTTGAGCCCATCCTTCATTCGTGGCCTACATGAATAACTGGAATAACTTTATGTTCTTGGCACAAAGAGGAATGACCGTCCCCATGCATGCGGGCCAGTCTTGGATCAAGCTCTACAACATACTGGCCCCACAAGCCAAGAGAGGGTGGAAAACAAGGAAGGCACCATAACAAATGGAAGACGCTCAGGCTCAAGACAAAGGGAAGGAAGAAAGGTAACCTTGTGTAAAACCTTGCTAACATATGTGGAACGCACACTGTGGGTTCATTGATTTAGGATCCATACACACGGATCTCCACAAGCTGAACTAGACTAGTTTTACACGCATATCACCACGTGGGGGCAGTAGTTAGCTCACTATGCCGCAGATTAAAGTCACTTCAATGGTTAGCCACTAGGTGTCACCAAAGTCTAAATAAAGCCAGCCTGTCCTAACAAGAAAGAAAAGCAATTTGCAGAAACTGTATCATCATACTGATTCAATATATTAAAGCAAGAAGACTGGATAGCCATTTTTTAGTCATGCTCCTATTCTGATTATGTCATCATTAAACTGCCAATTATCAGGCTGGGGGGCAAGGTTTTGTTATGTATTCTCCCAGAGGACCACCAGAGGTCACTGCCTGTGTGACATTTCTGACGTGTTGACTGCTGGGAAGTTATGATCAATACCTGCAAAGATGTTTTAGTGATGGTGACTTTCTATGTTACATCAGGATAGATAACAAGACGAAGGAGGAACCTGGCGACTTACAGAGCGCAGATGGGGCAGGAGCCTCTCGAGGTCGTTCATGTCTATGCCGTCATCTTCCTCAAATTTGCTTTTGCTCATCCTGAAAGAGAATGAGCACCATCAGGGATCATTTCAAAGCATTACCGAGAACGCATGGCAGGGCCGGCAAGACTGCAGATGTAATGGCAACATCAAGACAGGAGACCTTACCCCTCTCTGTCGATGTGTGGCAGATGCTTTGGCGGGCCTCTCAAGTGTTTCCTGTGGAAGTGGCTGAAGTCCAGCTTCTCCGGCTGTATATCCCAACCTGTACCACTGCAACAACAATCCAAAACAGTTCATTCTAAAGTCCATAGTACTAGGGATATGTTTTTTTTCCGGCCGATGCCGATACCGATTTTTTTCCATCACCCTTAGCCGATGGCCAATTTTGCTTGGGCCGATATTTGTGGCCGATACTGCTCTTGCTTCCTCAATTTATATGAAAAAAATGACAATGATAACAAATATTACAGGTCTCAAGTTTAAACAAATATTTATTGAAATGTAAACACTGAACACAGTAGGATTCAGCTTTCTTAAACAGCATTATCAATTTTAAAAGGAGTAAATATTCAACCATGTGCAAGTTTTATCTAGCATCGATGTGATGACTGCTCCTCCGCAGTGTGACATGCACCTTCCCCCTCCGCCCGCCCACCTCCACACACAAACACATCACACTGACAATTTAGTAAGATATATAACATTTAACATTTCTCTCATCATTAAAGTTAGTGTTGTGCACGCTAAAGACTTCTCATAAGCAGACATGGCTGCTCCAATTCCTTCTGTGTGTGTGTGTGTACGTGCGTGCGTGCTTGGAGATAGCGCACACTACATAACACGACACGCTGTCTGTAAATCATGCGGAGCAAAAATATATCGGCGAACCCACGCCTGTATTGGCCGATACCGATTAAAGTAAAGAATGCAAATATCGTCCCGATGTATCGGCCGATCCTTACATAGTACAACATACACAATTTCTTAATATGGAGCACGCTGGCCGCATATGATGAGCAGGACCTACCCGCACGAGTCCATGGTGTTAGCAGCCCATATGTCTGTGCCGAGGATATCGAAGGAGCCGTCTCTGTTGGCATCCTACACAGCAAACGACATGGAGGGAAAGACAGGAGGTCACAGATCATCATATAGCGTAGCTTGCTTACATACAGTATGACGCATGACACAAAGCTCAACATAAGTAAGTTAGGAAGACAAGTCATTGTTCAAAGTCTTGCAGGAGTTCAAGAGGTTAGAGAGGTGATGCCTGCTTTCGCATTGCAGGACCAAACAGTGACACGACGGATGCAGGATGTGGTGACCATGCATACCCATGCAGGAACAATGCCAGCTAGCATTCCAGGAGTGTAAAATATGTGTATGATTGCCAGCAATAACAGGAACATCACTAAACACATGTGACCCAAGTACCTTGGAGGAGCATCTCAACTGGTTGTTCCGTCCCCTGCTGCCGGATCGGGAGCCAGAACCCGGCCTGGATCCAGAACTGGGCCTGGAACCCGTGCTGCCGTTACTGCTGTGCTCCCATTCGTCCTGCACATTAGATTAGATATCACTTTATTCGTCACTCGGTGGCGAAATTGACATTTACCTGGTGACACAGTATAATGTGAGGAAGAGAGTACTACACTATACACACAATGGCTGGCTTGGAAAAATCTCTCCCCTGGGATGATGTCCAGCGGCCATCTTGGTTGAAGTTGCAGTTGTCTGTCCACTGGAGGGTAAAAACAATGCAGAGGAGGTTCTTCTTAATGAAGTTCTAAACAGGAACGTGGCCCTTAGTTTAGGACCACTTTTTAAGCTGCGAGCCTTCATGACGTCATAAAGGGAAAAACCTCCTTCCTATGCATGTGACTGGAGACAGCTTTGTAATAAATCAATAAATAACAGGCTTCACTACACGTTTTAAATAAAGGTCTGGCAACTACTCCTTCATGTTATGTTGCTGTACTTAATTAGGGTATCAGTATTGTCATATTTGACCATCTCTTGTGATTTATTTGACTTGAATCCTTATAAAATGAAGCTCTTGCCTGTGGCACCTTCCCATCATCGTCCAGGTCCAAGTCTCCATCCGCCTTGTCTCCCAGAAGCCCTTGCACCTGGTACTCCAGCACGTAGCTGTCGATGAAGCGCTCCAGCTCCTCGATCTCCTGCGAGCGTGTGCTGCCGGCCTCGGACGACGCCGATGCCACTGATGAGCTCTCCATGGCAACCGGGGGGGGGCGGTGGAGTGACCTGTGCAGGAAAGCAGAGGAAAGAAAGACAGTGTGAGCTGACTCAGCATAATACGACTGTGCATTGTATCATAACACCGGCTCAGCTCTCACCTCATAATCCGAAAACAACGAATCACCTCGCTGCTGTCAACAAGCATCCATAACTGCACCATCTCTTCTGCACCCACGACGGGCCCGACCTTCAAACTACATCCA
Source organism: Doryrhamphus excisus (assembly GCF_030265055.1). Classification (NCBI taxonomy): domain Eukaryota; kingdom Metazoa; phylum Chordata; class Actinopteri; order Syngnathiformes; family Syngnathidae; genus Doryrhamphus; species Doryrhamphus excisus. Next base: position 6,626,830 of record NC_080467.1, read on the forward strand.
CTATTCACTCCTCCGCTACTGTCAACACTCCCCGGCGTCACCATGAACCACCTTCGCCTGCCTCTGATTATTTTTCTAACTCTTCCACCTCCCTCCTTCTGTCGGCCGTTGTGTGCGATCACCTGACCCGTGGCCGTCAGGGAATCAGCTTCTCGCCTGGTGCCTATCGCTACTAAGCTCCTTTGCATCACGGCTTGATCAGCAGCCATGCCAAGAGGCTTCATCCCCCGGAGCACGCAGAATGGTATCTGCTGAGGTCCGATGAGCCCCTGGGGAGTCCCGTGCATTGTCTGGCAGCAGGGCTGGTAACCCCCGTAATGGCAGTGACGGGCCTCAATGGAGCAGGGGTGACAGCAGGGGGCAGTGTGGGAATAAAGACTGATTCATGGTTTGTCAAGAACTGTGCGTGTCTCAATGGAAAGTTGAGCTACATCCATTGCAGAACGCCACTGTTGTACAACTCCTTCGGGAAAATTCTGAATTAAAAATATTGGGACAAAATAACAAATTGTTCATTCAAAGAAATTTGGTCAGGGGCGTTATACGGAACCCAATAATCTGTGTTTCCTTGTCATCTGGCCCACTTCTCAGTACGTCTAGTTGGGTGTCGACCTCAACTGGCATCCTTCACGTCACATGTGAACCTGAACAGCCCCCACGTCGCAGAGTTTAAGACACAAGACCTCGGTCTCCTCAGCCAAGTCTCGCCACATGCAGCAAGAGCTGCTAATACGTCTAATCTGGTCTACTACAGACGGGCTGGCCTAACAATCTCCCACGGAGGTTTTAGATGGAATCTGGCCTATTCTATTTCTGAGAGCAGGTTCACAGCAAGGGCTACCGTATCCACCCTTAAAACCAGTTTGTAAATTATGATTGGGTGCTGGCTTGATTACCTTGTAAAACACAAAACATGTATAAAACACATAGAGAAAATAGGCAGGGCTAAAAGTGTTTTATTCGAGTAAGAGGTTCAGATTTTGTGGCTAGACTATCACAGTTTTCCAAGCATAATAAATCATGCTATTTCGTGGTTGAATATGCCCTATGATGGCCTGTTTATGCATATTTCAGGAATCAAGCATTTCAAAGCATAAATATGACTAAAAGAAGTCAAATACAAAGAAGATGCATTCAAATTGGTAATGTAGTATTTGACATTGTGTGTCAGTAGCCTGGAACAACAGGCCTGTGTTGCTAGCTTACAGGTTTTTATTTCACAACAACAACATCAACATAATAATAACAAATCATAATAACATAACACTGGCAACATACAACTCAAGTCTGAACTCTGATGTCACTTCCTGTCCTCCACACATCCAGAACACATTTCCTGTGACACACACAAGCACAAGTTTGAATTATGTGCTTATTTTCTCTTATTATATCTACTAGAGTCGTGGCCAAAGGCTTTGAGAAGGACACAAATCTTCATTTTGAATGTGAAGGGTGATAAGATAAAGATAAATGACAAAGGTCCTCTGAGTCATGAACATGATTCTCTGGTTAAAATACGTAGGTGAGAATCTGGTCCAGAACAGCCATCCTGACTGAGTGAGAAGAACTGCGGAAGCTTGCTCAGGAATGCTCGCACTATGAGATGACAACTTGGGAAGATGGCCTGCTGTCAAGAAGGGTACATGCTGTAAGAAGCCAGTCCTCTCCAGGAAAAAAAACACCTAGTCCTTGGGCTCCAAGGACTAGTGTACGAGGCGTCTAGAAGAAGGCGTGTCCAGAGAAGAAAAAAAGGTCCTATGTCACGCCAACAGAAGAGCATCCTGAAATCCTTCATGTGTGGGATTGCTTAGCAGCCAAGAGAATGGCCACACTCCCAAATTTTGCCTCAGAACACACAAGAATGCTACTAAAACGATCTCTGAGTAACTTCTCCCAACCATCCAAGAACACTTTGTTGACCAATAAGGTCTTTTCCAAAGGTCTTGGGGAACAACATTGTGACAAAAAGAAGAAAATACACAGAAGCAGCAAACTCTGAACACCAATATGGGTGCCATTCTCAAAACTGCATATTGGGTAATAGAAATGTAACGTCTAGACTGCATTTAGTAGATTGTAAACAAGTAAGTGTAGTTTAGTAGTAAACAGGTTTTCTATGCCATAACTCAAATTGATTCAGTTTACAAGGAAGGAAGTCACTTATCAGGAACCAATTAACCACGATAAGTGAGGGTTGATTGAATCATTGGACTTCTTCTTCTTTCCATTTGGGCTTTTCCCTCCAGGGGTCGCCACAGCAAACCAATCTCCTCCATCCAAGCCTGTCTTCTCCTGTCTCTCTCTCTCACCAACTACCCTCATGTCCTCCTTCACAACATCCATAAAGCTTGGTCCTCCTCTACGCCTCCTACCTGGCAGCACCCTTCTATATATTCACTATCTTTCCTCTGGACGTGTCCCAACCATCTCAGTCTGGCCTGAATCGTTGAAGGTATCCAACATTTTTCATGTTACAGAAAAAAGCTGAACACTTGCTTTTGAGCACCCATGCTTATGATTAATCCAATGTCAAAGTAAATGAAAAAGCCTCTCAAGTCCAGCTTTTAAGAGGTTATAAGAGCGCCACCATGTGGTGTATTTGTTATGAAAATCATTGCACAGGCAACACACAGTGGGAGTGTGTGTTTTGGCAAATGTGTGCATGCGGTTCACAAGTGAAGACTTAAGTGACAAACAAATTCAGATAATTAGGTATGCACTGTGGGCTGAATGACCTCAATGTGAGGGGGGCAGCCTCCATATGCCACATGGGGGGCTGGGGGATCTGACATGTTTGTGTATGGGGATGCTTGCATCCATTTGCGAGGATAATGTTGCCATTGTCTCTCAATGCGGCAGTAGGGGCTCGATGGGAGAGAAGTGAGCGGAGCAAACATGCCAAACAGTGAATTTGCCTCACTCGTTGTCCACAATAATAAGCACACCTTCACAATCCAACACAAACATCCGTTCACACTTGCTAACGATGGTCCGTTTGGACTGACAGTGCTAAACGATTATACAGCATTTCACAAAGCAAAAGCTATTAGCGGTTGCGGTTAGGTAACATGACGACAAAAGAAGCAACGCGGCAAACAAAAGCTGAGCTACAATAAGACCACAACAATGAGCGCGGACTATGCTAAGCTAAATGCATTATTAGCTTTCCCAGCTCGCAAAGCTGCCCCTTGTGATTGTTCACTCTGTCATTGGCTCACTCATCCACACACCACAGCAGCACTCAAACAAGGCTTCATTTATGAAGCTTGAGTCCCCCACTGTTCAAATTTCCCACCCCCCCATCTTGCAGATGTGTTCCCTCCACTGTCTCCACTGATTTAGAAACACAGTTCCAGCCACCATCGGAACAGCCTGGGCATTTTGCGTACAAACCCGAATTAGCAAACTGATACAAAGCTAATACGACAAGCGGTCCTTTGAGCTTCTCACATGCAAACCAACAGAAAGCGCCAAAATGTCATCTTTCAAAAGAGAGCCGCAGCTTCTCTTCCGAGCAGCCAGGACAGAGGCGTGTGTGCCACACTAAACAACACGACACCACCGCTACCTGCCAGTAACTTCCATTTGTGGTTGTGTTGTTGTTGTGTTCAACTAAATTGGTCACAAAGGCTATAGTTTCAAAAAGCAAAACAACGGGGCTCGGACTTCTACCTTCAGGTTCAGGAGTGATACTGTATACTATATGCTGTATATTCTGTCTTTTTCAGGGATGAGCAAATAGTCAAAGGTCGTATACAAAACAGCAGCATTGATTACTAAGCAGCAATGAAAAAGCAGAGGAAGGATTACCCTGCATACGAATGCAGATGGTATAACAGACAAGACAACAGTCAAAGACCGTGTAAAAGGCTGCCTGCCACAATAATCACAAATTCAATTAACCGCACAACAAATAAAAACAAACTATTGTGTACTCATGCGAGAGTTAAAGACGTGCGGCTAGAGCAAAGACATCGCCCTCCTCCTCGTCTCCAAGGGTTTAGGAGCTTGTACCGACATATTAGGAAGCCATCATAAACAGCCGGCTGAATGCAGAGCCACAACAGTCCTGACTGGCTAAGGTAGTAGAACCCGCCCATTGTGTTCTACGTCCTGATTGGCTGGAGACCACGATCAATCAATCTAGCTGATTGGAAAATACGATCAGAGCAGTGATTAAGAGGGATCACTTTATCATTTCTAGTGTCCAACCGAGTAGGTTGATCATTAAAAGTCTAATAATCACTCAACATTAAAACTTGATTTGAACTGAACTTGTTGAAACACTCAAGTACAGGATCTCATATACAGGATCATAAAATGTGTTATCCTGACAGGCCTATGTTAGCGTTAGCAGAAGGGCCGGGGTTGGGCCGCTTTAGAGGGGATTTTGACAAAACATCGCAAAATCCGTTGAAATGTCAACATTATGCACGGCAACGATTGAAACTGCGATGTGTAACCTCCGAGATCATTGTATTTTTCTAGTCGCCGCTGGTTCAGATCTGACTTGGCGGGGGCGGCTCCATGTGGATTTGAAATCAATCAGTCAATCAATTGTTATGCAAGAGAAACCTGCTCCTGCTACTGTTCCTGTTCCACATGACATCTCACTTCAATCCAGACAGTCTCCATTATGTGGCTTGCTGTTGCATGTAAACATTCCTTTTCGAAGTCATTCCCCGTGCGACAAGAATCCTTGGAATGTCCAGTGTGAGAAGAAAAGTCCTACTTTTAAAGTGGATGTAGAGGAGATCATGCTCTCTTTCTTCAATAACATCGTCGTTTCTGTGCTGCAAAGAATAAATAAGGTCACCAAAATGACCCCCCCCCCCAAAAAAAAAACAAAATGTTCAGTGTTGTAAACTAGCAGCATTTCTCTCATGCATGTGTATTGGTGGTTGTAGCATTTTTAATTTGCATCATTGTAGGTTTTCTGTTTTGGATCATTTCTGCATTTGGAGAGTTTGCTAGGCCACTGCAGCAACCTGCCTCTGCACGTGTTGTCATGGTTAACTTACTTTTACACTTGCATGCAAAGTGAATGTCTCCACTTCTCTACTGGTCACCAAAGTTAATATTTTGTAATGACAGTATAATTCATAGGCAGCTGGCAATCAAGTGACCAGAACCCATCTAAACAAACCGCAAAGTCTCAGTCCTCTGGTATATTACACCATAACCACGCCCCGTACTGAACAGGAAGCTAGCGCCGAGCCGCATCCTTTAGCCGTGACTGAAGCAAACATGCCAGACCACCTTATAAACCACTAAACACGCAAATGTGGGCGCAGATGTGCACATGAAAGCATAGAGGAAGATGTGGTACTAAAACACACGCCCGTGTCTCTCGACCCACCGCTGGAACACTGACAACAATGCTGACGCAAACTTTGCGGCTAACCAACCGGCTAATGCTAACACCACTGGACAACAGCACACATTGTTTATTAAAAACGCTTTACTCGTCGTGGTAAGAAACTTCTATGATAAAATGATGCCACAGTATGATTATCCATGCAAATAATGAAGTACGACCCAGCTCCTTTGTGGCTGTCTGCTTGTTAGCACTAAGGCAACATCTTCTGCAACCGGCTTACGATGAGATTATGCTCACCCGAATTGGGGATGTGTTCTCCTGGGGAGGAACCCGGGCGCACCTCCTGATCTCAAAGCCGCCGCTTCATGTGTGTGTTTCTTCCAAAAGAAGTGGGAGATGAGCTGGGAGTTGGGACTCCAACGTAGACAGCAGACCGGGAGGAAAAGGGAATGCAGGAATGTGACGTTTAGTCCGGTTTGCTGCCACCGTTGACACGTGCAAGAGGGTGGGGGATCATGGGAAATGAAGTTTAGAGCAGCCTGCCGCCTGTTGGAAGTCAGCCATCTTTTTTTTTTACCACTTTAGTCGAGCAGTGTCGATGTCATGGGATCGAATATGACTGAAGGTACACTTTCAATTCACTATCTTAAGTACCTACCAAAACTAAAAATGTGGGTTAAAAAAACACCCATGTAAAAAATAAAATAAAAACCCTAAAAATAGATGTTATTCCAACCCGTTTATTCCTGCCGATTAAATTACGATTACTAGTTAACGATATGCTCATGGAGTATTGTATTTACAGTGTTTACGTCATGACAGCACTATTCTATAATGTTTTCTCATATTTTGAACCTCTGTTACAACTAAATAATCTACACCAGTTCCTACGCCATGAGTTTATGCAGGTACTGCATGGTTGGGGTTGTCCAAAAACACCCGACGCTCACTGGGGGGAGCAAACCACCATCCCGATGTAATCATGACCCCTGGTGGATGCTACAAAAATTGCAACCAGGCACTTGCAAAGAGGTCCAATTGAGTTACAGTGTTCCACTGTGCTTTGATTCTTCACCCTTCTTTGCATTCATCATCCTTGATGCACGTGTACGTGGAAGGAAGCACGTGGCTTGGAAGTCAAACAAGGACTTACCTGGATAGAAATTGTTGTTGCGCTGTTGCAAAGGAAACTATAACAGGATGTTATCTACAGCATCCTCTCAGTGTCCTCTCCTCATTTGGCTCTTCCTCATTTGTGTAATTGTTCACGTGACACCCACGGCCCGGGGTTAACGTGGAGTTAACACACAGCAGATCCGCCGATGTCTGACAGACATCACGTCACTTGGGAAATAAGATTATAACATTAATATTATCTGTTCCAAGGTCAAACCTTCCCCATCATAAAACCTTTGCTCACTATATAGGTGCTTTTAAAGTTGAACATTCGTTCATTTTCTATCACTTGTCTTCGCTATAGGGTCGCGGGTATGCTGGAGCCTATCCCAGCTGCCACACTCTGGACTGGTGGCCAGCCAATCACAAGTTTAACAAACATGACCTTCAATAAAAAGAACAATTAAAAAAAAACAAAACTATTTTAAAACAATATGAACTGTGATAAAGAGTAGAGAAGTGGAGCGACACCTTGCATAAAAGTGTAAAAAGAAGTTCGCAAGGGGCCACCTGCAGAGAGGTGACCGCTAATGTTTGTGAAGCGAGTCGCTCCCAGGACTCCTTTATTCTCTAATTATTAGGATTATTATGATATCAAGTGGGCGGCACAGCGGTCTGGTGGTTAGTGCGCAGACCTCACAGCTAGGAGACCAGGGTTCGGTCCCCGCCCTCGGCCATCTCTGTGTGGAGTTTGCATGTTCTCCCCGTGCATGCGTGGGTTTTCTCCGGGTACTCCGGTTTCCTCCCACATTCCAAAAACATGCTAGGTTAATTGGCCACTCCAAATTGTCCATAGGTATGAATGCGAGTGTGAATGGTTGTTTGTCTATATGTGCCCTGTGATTGGCTGGCGACCAGTCCAGGGTGTACCCCGCCTCTCGCCCGAAGACAGCTGGGATAGGCTCCAGCACCCCCCGCGACCCTCGTGAGGAAAAAGCGGTAGAAAATGAATGAATGAATGATATCAAGTTCCAGTTCTGTGGTTGTCGTCACCTTTTCCCGTGTATATTTAGTACTTAGCAGCCAAGACGGAGACGTGTGTGTTGCTTTGGTCCCTACAGTACTGCTACAATGTGTGGAAGTTAATGTATAGATGCAGCTAGTGTGGCTTTTTTTTATTCTGAATGGTTTGTTTACTTTACAGTACACTCCCACTGCAGACGCAATAAGATGTTATAATAGAAAAGCCTGGGGGGGTGGGGGGGGGTGCTCTCAGACTCTATCCTCAGCAGAGGGATGGTACCGCCAAGGCACCAATTAGCAGTTAGAGGGCCCATGATGATATTTCCGTGTGCTTGTGGCCCACGTTGCTCCATCTGCGTGTGTTATAAAAAGGCAAAAACCATAAAGATGGAGTCGGGACAGCACAGCGCTCTTAAGGTCACACAGCCCCTCCCTGCACTGTGTGCACTGTGCCTTGGCCTGCAGGACATATCTCCATCATACATATCATACACACACCATCATAATTACTTTAGACTGGCTGCATTTCATACAGCAGTCTTGCAGTTGTTGTTTTGCACTTTGGGTCAAAGTGGTGCAAGAGGAAGGTGTGTGTGTGGGTGGAAATGCCTGCAAACTACTAAATGGGCCCGAAGCCAGTTTGTTGGGTAACAAAAACATGACCGATTTCTAGCCAGCAGGTGGGGGCAGTACACAAATCATAAGACTCTTATGACCTGCCAAATTTCATTGAATGTAAAATATAGAATTGTTATATCATCATTATAAAACACGTGGCATCATACACCAATACATAAGCTGCTTTATGTGGAAACAACAACAACATTAATAATAATAATAATAATAACACAGACTGGATGAGACAGTGTCAATCAACAATGAACATTTTACCGTTTGTGTATTGGATGTTCATATCTTCTGGACTATACAAAGAAAAGCGGTGCATGCCCAAGGGGGAAATATATGTAACCATAAATTCCTAATTATTATCAACAGTGTTCCGGCGCCTGCTCGGAACCAGAGCCCCAAACCCCCGCCACCCTGCAGTCCCTCCTGCTGAGAACGAGGCCAAGCACCCGTTGAGTAGGTGGGTCTGCTGGAAGGGAGTGGGAGAGGTGGCAGGGGGGCCAGATGGAACACGGAGGGAAGTTCACCAGCAACACACGGCGTCCTGAGGCTAGGAGGGAACGGTACGGGTGGAGGGTAGGTAGAAGGGGTACCACGTGATGGGGATTGAAGGGGGCGGTCATGATATCAGGTGCAGGAGGACTTCAGGAGGGGGGATGCCTTCACCAAGCCCACTGAGTCTTATGCAACATCTTACAGTAAGTAGACATTAGCCAACAGCAGGAGGTGCCCCCCCCCCCTTGTCAGCCTGAATATTGATCTCATCTCTCTACGGTGGAACCCCGAGTTGAATCACCGTACCGAGCCGTCGACAAGACAGCCATAAATGTAAGACCACCCAGACCTGCTTTGGGAAAATGCAGTGGAATGGAAGATGGACTCTTGTTGGACTGTCTGGCCGTCAACAAGCGCCACAGTCATGGAAGGGAAATTATTGGCCATTGGTTGTAAAGCGTGGCGCTCCTCCTTCAGAACGACCCGTTCTCACGTCGTCTTCAGATTGGCTGATATTTGTCATCCTGTCATCATGTGCTCCCATCCACATCTATTGTTGGCCAACCTGCTTGCCTAATACGTGTGTGTGTGTGTGTGTGTGTGTGTATACAGTAGACATATACTGGAAGTGTGTGGTTAGTGGGAGGACTTCCACTTGGAGTGTTTAAACAGAAATTACTTCTCACTAAGTGACCCTCCCTGAACCGCGTGTGTGCGTGTGCATGTGTTTGTGTGTGTGCGCTCACTAAGCAGCATCCCACACAAGGCTGAGGTGAACGTGGTCCTGACCTCCACGTAATTGAAATGTTAACTTAATATGTCCTATATATTTGGCCTGTGAGTTGATTGTGTGTTCTTCTCTTTAAGACCAGTTAAAATATAAATAAAAAAATTATGTTTATAAAAATATTTTGGAGGAAGCAATTATTGCCAACAATCAAACTAAAATAGGCTGTTAATAATAATAATAATAATAATAATAATAATAACCTCAGGCTGCACGGCGGTCGAGTGGTTAGCGTGCAGACCTCACAGCTAGGAGACCAGGGTTCAATTCCAGCCTCGGCCATCTCTGTGTGGAGTTTGCCTGTTCTCCCCGTGCATGCATGGGTTCTCTCTGGGTACTCCGGTTTCCTCCCACATTCCGAAAACATGCTAGGTTAATTGGCGACTCCAAATTGTCCATAGGTATGAATGTGAGTGTGAATGGTTGTTTGTCTATATGTGCCCTGTGATTGGCTGGCGACCAGTCCAGGGTGTACACCGCTTCTTGCCCGAAGATAGCTGGGATAGGCTCCAGCACCCTCCGCGACCCTCGTGAGGAAAAATATATATATATAGTTCCAGGGCATTCAACTTTAGAGTGTATGCTAATTATTGCCTTGCTAAAAGCCGGAATGTAAAGGCTTGGAAGAGTTTAACTGTAAAATGAATCCATATGTATGATATGCATATGTATATGTATGATCTGATATCTGGTTGTATGGCCAAAGTGGCCCCTGCAGCAAAGACGGGAATGCTGTCCATCCCTCCCTCAGCAGGCCAGCCTCATCACATGCTAAATGTTTTTTGCTGGTGAGATGCTTCTCTCATTCAGGCTTTTGCGGACAGCGTTTATTAATAGCAGAAAAGTGTGCGGCTGCGGGCCTGCGGCGAGCTACCAAAGCAGCCAGGAGGCGCTTTTTTTTCATGACCTCTATGCCTGACCCCCCCATGAACACACCCATGCTGCACACACACACTTGTATCCATGTGCATATGCTCACACACTTGATAGTGGCTGTACTGATATATGCACGCTATTTATTATGTTTATTCTGAGACGACATCCCACTCCAATCCTTCTACAGTTCATTTAGCGTCCCACTGGCAGGCCACTACTGTGGAACTACACTGTCTAAGACACACGGCTACATGGAACCACAATAATGCATTCTAGCCATCATTATACACGCAGCAAAAGGAGATGAATTTATGGGAAACATGGCCGAGATTATAGCTGTGGTGATTTATAGGCTTTCTTTAAAGCTCCATTAATACGTCTCACATCATAATAATAATATACGTATATTGGATGTTTTTATCAGTCTTGTATTTACTCAATGTATGGCATCAAATCTATTTCATCGACATCCTTTTTCCTACGTTTTCCTTCCTACATGCCACTTTCACTGACAAAATGTCTTCCAGATTTTCAGGCACCCCATCTACCATGTTGGTAGGTGTCCCATCTACGATGTTGTCGTCCCATCTACCGTGTTGGTAGACATCCCATCTACTGTGTTGGTAGACATCCCATTTACCGTGTTGGTAGGCGTCCCATCTGCCGTGTTGGTAGGCGTCTCATCTACCGTGTTGGTAGGCGTCTCATCTACCGTGTCGGCATCCCATCTACCGCGTTGGTAGGCATTCCATCTACCGTGTCGGCATCCCATCTACCGCGTTGGTAGGCATTCCATCTACCGTGTTGGCATCCCATCTACCGTGTTGGTAGGCGTCCCATCTACCGTGTTGGCGTCCCATCTACCGTAGTGGTAGGCATGCCATCTACCGTGGTGGTGTCCCATCTACAGTGTTGGTAGGCATCCCATCTACCGTGTCAGCGTCCCATCTACCGTGGTGGTGTCCCATCTACAGTGTTGGTAGGCATCCCACCTACCGTGTTGGCAGGCGTCCCATCGACTGTGTTGGCGTCCCATCTACCATGTTGGCATCCCATCTACCGCGTTGGTAGGCGTTCCATCTACCGTGTTGGCATCCCATCTACCGTGTTGGTAGGGGTCTCATCTACTGTGTTGGCGTCCCATCTACCGTGTTGGCATCCCATCTAGCGTGTTGGTAGGCGTCCCATCTACCGTGTTGGTAGGCATCCTATCTACCGTGTTGGCATCGCATCTACTGTGTTGGTAGGCATCCCATCTACCGTGGTGGCGTCCCATCTACGAGGATGTAAACCAGGATGTAAAGGCATATGTAAACGCCGTTTTAGGAGTCTGGCGTTCCTTTATCCATCGCAGCTCAGCCTCGTTGTTGTTTTGCTGATTTTTAAAAGTGTATGAACGGCCTGGCCTTTTAAGAAGAATTGCATTGTGGGACGTCTCTCTCTGCACCGCCCACCGTTCTCTGTGCCCTGATTGGCTGCTGCCATTGTCAATCCATCTCCTGCGTCCTGCTAGCTTTGGAGTACTGCAGTAATATGTTTTGACAAGAATACAAAAATACATAAACACTTTTGAGAGTGTTTAAAGAAACAAGTAACGAAATGAAAGTGTTACTGCCTGTCTTTTTTACAGCCTTAAAACACACACGTTCACTTATTGTGGTGCTATTTTGGGAACCTTCCCCTGTGATAAAAAGGGGAACTATCCCTGTACTCTGTGTACGTCCATGTACTTTTGATAACTACATTCATCTTCAATATGACTGCAAAGCAGACGCCCCGCTTACCCTCCTCCTCCCCTCTGCCACTTTTTGGGGGGAACGAGACGGTACCGCCTGCCTGGCCTGGTCCGATTTGTCGCCCTCAAACCTGCAATTGTATTCAAGGCCAAATTTAGGGGTGGGAATGTTAGGGTGGGCTGTCTGTGTCACACAACAAAGATCCAGCTCAAGGGTGGGGCCCTCTCCCTTACATCCTCCCACCTAACCGCCTGGCATGGCCGACTTGTTTGCATGGATCTGCGTGTGTGTGTGTGTGTGTGTGTGCGCTTAGCGAGGTCCAAGCCCTCCCCACCTCCCTCTCCCTCCTCTCTGGTGACGGCAGAGATTACAAGCCTTCCCTCCTCCCTTGGGCTGCTTCATTTGGAGCGTTTCTCACAGTTTGGTCTCCTGTCTGCAACTCTGACCTTCACTGTCCCTCTCTCTTTCGCTTTTTTTCCTCCAAAATCCCCCTACCTGAGATTCCTCTAACTCCGTGGGAGTGTATTGCTGCGCTGTAACGTGGATTGTGTTTCCTTGGAGAGCCACATTCCTCAATCAGGGATGAGCAGCAACATGGTGCGTTTACTCTGGCTCAGAAACGGCGATAGACTAACTGAATGGATTGCATTTGAAGTGCTGTTAATAGTATGGTAAAAAACAAGCCAGTCAACTATCATAGAGTGGAATAAAAACAATCAAGAGATACGTATGATATATATTATTATCACATAATAATATATTAATTGGCCCTGTACCCTAGAAACCGCCCATGAATGATACAGGAAAAGGCCGAAATGATACTGTGTCAAAGCCCAGGGCAGTGATACTGATAAAATATAGAGTTTAACCATGTCCAGTATCAGCCCCCGTAGCTGTCCACTCAGAGCATGCTGCTCTGGTATTGTGCACGTGAAACAACCAATCAGAGAACAGCGATAAGATAAGACTGTTGATAAAATATTATTGTTGAAATATTTTTGCAATTATTGTTTTTACACTGTTTAGATATAATACATGTAATAAACTGAACATTTTCTGGAAACAAAATGGTCTTTTGATTAAATAGTACGTGATAATAAGCTCATGATTAAATAGTATGTGATAATAAGATCATCACATGGTTTGTCTGGTATCAGGCCCAGCATCATGCCCCCGCGTGCCATGACAAACCATGTGATAACCTATAATTATTATTATTATTATTACAGTACAGTCATTGGCCTGTTTATCAAAGTGTTCATGCAGTCATTATGAGGATGTTCTTCGATGAACTAGAAAGGATCGGGGTGTACCTTTGGTAAAGGTGCTCCAATCAGAGCACCACGTCCAATGAAACTCCAGAAGATGATACTCGGGATGTCTGATGCTCCCGGCCCGATATCAGCATAAATATCGGGTGATATCGGTATCTGATGTATTGCCATATGTGTTCATTCCACCACAGGACATGCAGCATGTCATGTCATGCCACATATCGACATCGGCTTATATCGTATTGGAAATGGAGACGTGGACAATAAGGGTTCAATATCGGTTTTCAGCAAAGAAGCCAATATCGGACATCCCTAAGAATAATCATAAAAAATATTAAATAGGAAAGCTACAGGGATGATAGAACTGTTATTTGATAAATAATTATATGTCATGGCTAGAAACGAATGAATGTAATGAAAGACGAACACGTTAATGATGTGCAGGTAAACGAGATGTATATAAAAATCATAATATCTGGATGTAAAAAAGATGTTTTAGAAAGTGAAAAAAAAGTTCAATGATACGAGTGACCCGTTTTAGCATTAGCGGTCCTAGTACACCCAGCAAGGAAAAGGTAGTCAGTCCCACCGTACGGTAACGGATAAGCAGTAACGTGCCGACCCCAAAAAAAGATTGTCGCCATCCTCGCCTTCACACGGCAAAGCAAAGTAAAACTTTTGATGGGATGTGATTTGTAGAAGGTTCTACGCCGTTTCTGTGGAAGTCCTCTTTATTACACCCTGGAGAAAGCAGCGGCCTTTAATGACGGCAGATGATTATGGTTGGTGCGCCAGGACATCCCGATGATGTGACCGCCAAAACCCCCGCTGAGTCACATGGCCCGCCATTGGACGGAATGAGCGCATGCGGGGGACAAACAAGCACGCATTTGGCCGCTGTCGGAGACGAAAACATTTAGGATATTTTCATCTCCCACACGCCTTTTCATTTTGAACGGGGTCATTTGGGCAAGCGAATACTACTTGTCTTCCTCCTCGACCGCCGGTGCCCTCAATCAACGCTTGTACTCATCATGTCGGGCCAACATTTATCAGATTGGATGCACGGACTTTAACTTGGTTAAGTTTAACTTGGTAAAACACAAATGTACTTCCTCTCCTGGGGGGCCTGACAGGCAGAAGAAATATGCTAAAAATAGTTTTTAGGGCGGTGCAAGATGTATGATATCATCATATTGATTTATAATGTTATAAAGCAGGGGTCTCAAACTCTTTTTACCTGGGGGCCACCTGGAGCTGGGGTCTGGGTGAGGGTGGGCGGCATTAGGTTTCCACAGCACAAAACTCAAGACAATGAACTAGAACTTACGCTACGCTATTCCAGGGCAACACCTGTCTGACAACTTTCCGTTTGAGCGGGTACAAGATACCTCAATCGGATTTGGGGAAAGGAATATTCCACCCCTGTGAATCCCATTATATATTCATTCGGATTGGCACTTTTCTTTCGGAATGAGGTGTATACAAAGGTTACATTCTTTCTGTTTGAGCAAATAACCCAAATGGAATTGGAATATTTGGGTCCATGTAAACGTGGCTAGTGCCTTCACGTCGTGCTGACAAAGGAATTCTGGGAGGACGCCACTTGTGATCTTGTTTGTATTTTTCTTTGGTTTTTGGTGAAACGGGACGGGAATTTCTTGCATTTCGTGTTGAGAATTTTTCCTAAGTAGAGTTTTTACTGTACGTTGTTGGGATGGGGTGTTGGGGATCATAAAAAGGTATAGCTACCATAGTTTGATGGGAAGGAGTCTGTAATTATTAAAAATAATAATCAGTCCCAAAGTCAAATCTAACAATAAGATTTGAACTGCAACTGCAAAAAAACAATAACCCAAAACGGTGTGTTCACTAAAAGATTTCTTGCGTTCCATTTCAAGTTCTGTGGTTATCGTCATTCATCATCCGTTTTCTACCACTTATCCTGTTCAGGAGCACTGGGAAATCTGAGCCTTTCCCTCCAAACCCGGGGCAACTTGCAGACGACACTTGGACTGACAGCTTGTCAATCATAATAATCATTCCCAATCATTCATAACTGAAGAGTGGCCTTCTTCCTTTGTCGTTTGATGCAGGAGCAAAAAAGGCACCCGAGGCTTATCTGGTCTGCACGTGTAGTCCAGGCGTGGCTTACGTGTCATCAGGAGGCGCATGGCGCTCCCCGTGCTCCCCGCCCCAGTGATCATACCTTGAAATATGCAGCGACAGCAGCTACACCTGTGACTCACCTGCGTGTGCGTGGGAAGGATGTCTCAGGGGTGTGGACACACACACACACACACACACACACACACACACACACAGGTCACTGACCCCACGAAGGCCAAGGGATGGAGAGGGGGGGGGTCCATCCTGGGCTGAGGTGCAAGACGGCGCCCGCGTGTTTTAATTTTCACCTCCCCCACGATGACCCTCTGCTTCGGGGTGACGCAGGTGGCCTCTTGCAGGTTGTCTCGCCTCATTTTTCCGTCTGTCCTTTCTTTGGTTGTCCTCCACCCCTTTTCTGTGCCACGGATTAGAGAGAAATGAAAACAGGCTGCTTTGACAAAGACAGGTTGACAGGAAGCCGCCTCAAAACAAACTAATGGTTTGACCAGTGGGGTGTGGCCAGGGGTGGCCAGGGGCGGCCAGACCTTCTCTGTTCACATCAATGTAATTAATGTGCTTGGGCCTTCAGAATCATGAGTGCTGGCCCATGTCACAGACACACAATTAGCAGTTTGGCTGAAAGCCCATTTCCTAACACTCCAAGTTAGCAGTGTGCTTGAATGCATCATCACATGAACAGCAGCTCTTGAGCCGTCCTGTTCCAGAATGAAGAAAGAAGACCGACACGGTGTTATCCATCGTTCTGGGTCAGTGATACGAACAAATCATTGCGTTTACGTGGATATTTGTCTGCGTATGGCAGCTGAAGTTAGCAGTTGAAGACACGAGTCTTGAGTAAAATGCGCATATGATCAATACAGCGCATGCAACAAAAATGGATCATAAAGTCAAACAACCAAAAAAGGTTGATGGGGGTTGGTTCAAAAATGGTATGGGTTTGTCGTGTTACAATCAGGGCTGAAAAACTGGAGTCACACACGGGGCCAAAACTCAAACGGCGCTTGTTGGGGGCTGAACTCACTTTGCATAGCAATACAATGCGGCAATGGATATTAGATGATATGGGAGTGGCGGAATATGCACGGAATATGCATGGAATATGCACAGAATATGGATCGTGTCGCTTCATTCCTGTTTGAAATGCCGAATGGATATCCTGGCTGCTGATTGGATGACCCAGGTACAGGGTGGGGGAGGCGGCTAAGGATATACCATTTTGGTTGTTTGTTTCAAATCAGGTGATTATTGGTCCAGTGGGAATGGGAGGATTGTGTTTCCCAGCATGCATTGCAGTAACAATTTGCATTTTTAACAGTTTAGGTGCTGTTTTGTGCATAGTCTTAAAGGGGTGTAATTTCTCGGGGTGTACAGTTAGAGTATTGTTAATCCGAGCCAATTAGTGCCGCACATGAGACGCTGTGGCCATTTCTAGCAACCCTATAGCACAAGTTGAAACTGAATTTTCCTTGCTATTTCCCAAACAGTCACGTGGGCCAGATTAAATTGCAGGTGCATGCCCCTGAAACATACGTGTTCCATCATCATCCGTCAACCCAAAAGCGGCTTGCTAATATGGTAATAATGGTGCTTTTTTCCCTTTCATTGTAGTTGAGTGGCATATTTATTATTGGGTTGGAGTTTGCAGTGGCATAAAAAAGCAAAAAAAGTACCAAATATTGATAATGATGACTAATAATAACACAAAGCTTTGTGTTGTAATTTGTTTCTAACTTTGTTTGAGCCCGGTGTAGACTTTGTGGTGGAGCTAAATAAAGTGGAAAAGCTGTCCATCAACCAAACGGATGTGTTAGCATGTTTAGGGAGGCAGGAAGAGCTCTCATATGGATCTCACCACGTTTGTCTGTGCCTCACCATAGTGGAGAATGTGTGTGTGTGTGTGTGTCATCACCTTGCAGAGGTGTTTACCAACTTATGTCTTTAGCCTAGAGGGTGCCCGACCATACCTGGTCCTAGCCACCACACATGCACTTAATTGGCCTCCTCACACAGCATGAGCATCATTACCTGCACACTGAACCCCCCTCCATTTGCAATGCAGAATGCAAAGTAGCACAAATGGGATGGCGCGAATGCCTTAAACAGTTATGATTATGTTCACTTGTGGGGAGAGCCTGGCGTGGAGGTCTTAGCCCTGAACCGGAACTTCTGGTCACCGCATTCATTGATAGAAATAAGAAGTTCCTTTCCGCTCACGGTCCCGTGGCGGGGACACGTTTTCATGTTTCAAGAGATATTAGACATTGGGAACGGGAATGCTTTCATCTCATTTCCAACATGAGGAGCTTTTCTTCATCGTCATTCACCAGATCAGCAAATTTCAAAGGTGATTCCAGGGATAAAGACTTTGTATGTTCTCTGCATTAACAATGGAGCGTATGGAATAATTTATTTGAGTCAGTACTGAAGTATTCCTTTCACATTTTGGTATATTTTTATTGTGGGATTTCCAACTCATGTTGTTGTCTGTCAACTAAGTAGTTGACGAGACAGAGTTGACGCACCGTCATGCGCTCGAACCTGATGGAGAGCTATAAAAGCAGAGGTGACCAATGTGCAGCCCATGGGCCATTTGCAGGCCGCGACTCATTCATTCATTCATTCATTCATTTTCTACTGCTTATCCTCACAAAGGTCGCGGGGGATGCTGGAGCCTATCCCAGCTGTCCTCGGGCAAGAGGCGGGTTACACCCTGGACTGGTCGCAAGCCAATCACAAGGCACATATTGACAAACAACCATTCACACTCACATTCATACCTATGGACAATTTGGAGTCGTCAATTAGCCTAGCACCTTTTTTTGGAATCCCCGGAGAAAACCCACGCATGCACGAGGAGAACATGCACACTCCACACAGAGATGGCCGAGGGTGGAATTGAACTTGGGTGCCGCGACACATTGTAGAACTAAAATAAAACTGCAAAAATGGGGAAAAGAGAACAAAACCCATCATGGGAAAATGTGCTACTAGTAGCAACATAAAGCTTTATTTTGAAATATATACAGCATATTTGAGGTTTTCTGACCAAATTATTTCAGACTGGAGCTTCTTGGTGACAAAAACTCTCACATGACGCCTCATGCGCTCACTGTGCTAAGAATAAGCAACGACTTTTCAGATGTCTTACTAGCAGTGATGACGTGTGTCTTATCTACTTGTTTTTCCTTAACCTTCTCCTCCCTTTACGTAGAGCATCGTGCTGCTCTCACGTCATCCAGCAGAAGAGGCCATGACGTCACTGCTGAGGGCATGCATATCACTTCCTGTGTGGTGAAGCCATACAAATGAAAGCCAGGGTGTCTGTTGGTTTACCAAGTGATGGCATCATGGTGATTAGTAGACGCTATTTCAGTCGGCCCTGGGTCAACCGCGAGACAGCCGGAAGCGAAGTAATGTTTAAGCGTTCCCCACGGGGGTCTCGGGGCGAGGTCAGCTCCTCAAGCTGTGCCTGTGCTTATCAGGCGGGCGGGAAAGGCATCAGAGGCGGAGAGGGTGGAGAGGGTGGAGGGATGAGGACATGGAAAGAGTGGTGGGAAGCAGCTGTGTGAAAGCACTGGCTGTCCACTTTCTAATACGCCATAATATCAACACACTGTAATGTCCGCCTGCAATTATTTGGGGGAGGGGGGAGGCTGATGATTTGAGCTGGGTCACTATTACCCTAGTATTACCCCTAGTGAGGATGGTGGGTAACCCATCCCCCAGTGGGGTAACCCATGCCCCAGTGGGGTAACCCATGCCCCAGTGGGGTAACCCATGCCCCAGTGGGGTAACCCATCCCCCAGTGGGGTAACCCATCCCCCATCCCCCACTAGGGTAACCCATGCCCCAGTAGGGTAACATGCCCTAGCGGGGTAACCCATCCCCCACTGGGGTAAACCCATCCCCCATTAGGGTAACCCATCCCCCATCCCCCACTAGGGTAACCCATGCCCTAGCGGGGTAACCCATGCCCTAGCGGGGTAACCCATGCCCTAGCGGGGTAACCCATCCCCCACTGGGGTAACCCATCCCCCATCCACCCCCCGCTCAGCTCCCCGACTGCTGAAACACACAAGGCACACGTTTTATTATTATATACTTCTACTTTTATGTCTACTATATTGGGTAATACAGTGTGAAGGTTACTATAGGGGTGTTATTTAATGTCTGAAGGGCTCCAGTAAGGTTAGAAAACCTATTTCGAAGGTGGTAAACAGGGTACCAATGCTTTAACTATGAAAATATATGTTATGAATAGGGGACCCGACATCGTGGAAAGTGGCTTCACATGGTCTGGTATGGACCGATCAACAGGATAGTACAAACCGCTGAACTGTCAGGGGTTTCGGGACTTTTGTGAGATACACAGAAGCTAAGGTAGGGTAAAATCCTGAAAAACAACAAGGTCAAAGCTCAGCTGTTGCCGGTGGTCAGTCACATGGGCGATGCTGACGAATACGCCAGAGCAGAAACGCGTATGGAAAACTTGATAAGTTCAAGCTAAGTTCAAACTAACCCCAAAAGCTCACCTTGCCAAACGGACGCCTACCGCTGGCTGGGCTGTGCCACGTCGGCGGTGCAAGTGTGGGAAAAAGGAAGAGTGGGTGGGTAATGTGCGTGTGACCTGTTGACCTTTCAGCTAACACGCTTAGGGCACAGTCGCATAGTCTGCATCTCCCAGCGCAGATCGATCGATGGCCCTCACCCTCCCTCACGTGCACACAAGGAGAGCCAACTTCCTGGCAGTTGTGGAGCTCCAAAAGTTTTCCTCTTTAGTGTACACACACCTCCTGGGCTTGTTGTTAGTTCCTGGCGGTTTCAGACTACCAGCCTACAGATTTGAGAATGTATAGGACTCTACAGCATCACAGTATTATTATCATCGTGGTTTTTAATGAGGAAGAGTTGGCTGCTCATTAGCATACGATTTTGCCCCCATAGCGTACAGATGAAATGGACGTATTTTGCTATATTGGATCATTAGGTCATCACTACTGCATGCAGCATGTACAGTACGTCTTCCAACAGCAGAACAGCATCTTAAAGTAGAGAACTCGTGATCATTTAGTAGGATTGCTTACTATATCAACCAGAGACTGAATGGAGGACGGTGTATTGGGGAGCGATCAAAGTCAAAAAAGTGGCAGAGAAGATTGGCTAGATGGTCGTGTGATGATCGAATGCACTGCCAGGCTAAATGGTTGGAGTCATGATGGAAGACTAAGTGGATCAGTGGTTGGCCAGAGGAACCAAGAACAACTGGGTGGTTGTCTAAACACCAAAGATGGATTTTAGCACTGGCAGACTAAAAGGACGTAAGGACCATAGCAACAGATCTAAATGGACAGAGAAATCGTGAGGAGGAACACTGGTTGCTTTAACGATATCGACCTGAGCGCTATGGCCAACACATTAAAACATCAACTGGGTCAAGATCTGTGAAGTTGACACGAGTCATCGTTTCATAGACATCGGTTATGCGTCTCTACTCATTTACTTCGCTCATCTGTTTGCATGTAGAAGTGGTGTTCTGTCTTCGCCGTGAGAAACCTTTCGCCACTTGTTAGCATGGCAACACTTTGCAGTTCACAGAGTGCAGAGCCGGTATGAAGTGGCCCTGCTGGGGTGGAACAGCCCCACCACAATTAGGTCACAAAAAGTCTCGCATTTCTCACATTTGATTGGAGCTGACATTGCTGGCCGGGTGCTCTGAGAGAGGGGGGGGGGGGCTTATTTAAAAGCTGATGTGTTGAAGTGCGGGACCTTTGTCAGCTGGTCTAACGACAAGAAAGAGACAGAGAGCCAGGCTATAGAGATAAACAGAAGCTGAGTGGAGCCTCGGTGTGATCTGTTGTTGTGTGAGTCAACTCCTCTGTTCTTGTTGATGACTTTTTTTTCATCGCTGAGTCATCACTTCTTTCCAAAAGCATTAGTTGTACTGGGTTGAACGAGGTTCAAATGATGACCAACAATATAAAAACGATGAACTCCTAACACAGCCTTCTGATGGTACATGTTTGCATGGCCTGTATGAGAATCCAAACATCTCACGTTCCCTGCCTGGCGTACAATCGGGGATGGGCATGAAGAAATGGAAGTAAAAACATATGGATAAGATACACACAATACTGTGTGTAAAATACCATGCTAAACCTAAGTCCTCTGATGGAAAAAAATAATGGTATGGAATAAAAGTATACCACGCTAGATTGAAGAATTTTGGTCCCAGTGTTGACCCCTGGGGTACACCGCACAGTATATTTAAGCTGACAGAAGTGAATTCGCCTAGCTTCACATATTGCCTCCTGTCTGCTAAGTGGCTTCTAATCCAGTTTCAAACCAACGACCGGTTGCATCGTTCTAGTTTGGTAATCAATAATTTTTTCACATTGTTTATTGTTTTGTGCTGATTTTGGAGGGGAATAAAGACCAAAAACTGTCCAAAATGGTTTTTTCATTGGACGGTGATAACTTAACCAAATGTTATTATTGACAATGTGGGTTTTGCGTATACATGAAATGTATAAAATGTATAATGCAAGCCGTTTTAGTATGTAGAGGAGAATATGATCCAGCATGTTAAAGTACAAGGCTGCACACACATTGAACGTGACAGTATTGATACCGTAATACGGTGATATCGTGATACCGTGACGGTTGGTCATATAACTAAAATATGGGTACTTCGTCGCCCCGCTGGTGTGCATGTGGGCGTGTGCTTGAGCGTGGACACGTCTACCAGCTGCCAGTGTGTAGCACTCAATCCAGCGAAGGCGAAGCCCTAATTACAGGAGCACGACTACAGATTTAGTCAACACGCTAACCATAACAGAGGAGGCAGCAGGGAGGGGATCACTTGGAAAAGTCACGGGCCGGACGGGAGCTTCATGAGAGCGGACCACAGGGACAAGGAGGGAGGGGTGGATGGCGCGGGGGGGGGGGGGGGGGGTGTACTCTATTTCAGGATCCACTGCTCTCGTTATTTATCATAGCCGAAGCGTCTGCAACCTACAATTCACTACTGAGCAAAAACCCCCGCCTCACCCCTTTGCTCTCCCGCCCGTGCTTTTATGCCACGCCAAACTCTTTAGGATATCCAATAAAAAAATTAAAAAAAAACATGACTGCACTGGATTCAACGATGTCACACCCAAGCGAGAAAGGAATCGAGTACAGTACGCTACCTAGCATGTCTGGCATATTTAGGCAAGGGGATGTTGACCAGGTTGGCAAGATATTCGAGAACTTCTTTTGAATCGAGTGTTTATTCAAGTCAAACGTGTGATTGTGTGCGTATGTGTGTGGACAGTTTGCGAGAGCAGAGCGTGTTGGCAGTTCAACTCCGAGCTCACCCACGACTCTTCTACCACTTCCACCCACAGTGTCCTCTATACAGCTGCTCTCGCTGAGCCAACTCACACCTCAGCCTCATCTCTTCAACGTGCTTCTCTCCATCGCTGCCTCGTCCGTCCATACATTTGTTCGACCTTCCATCTGTCCGTCGGTTCGATTCCTCCGACAAGCCTGACACAGTATGACACTCCATCCGATAACTGCTTGTGGTCATTTGGTCGTGGATTATTCCGTCCTTGCTTACGTTTGTCTATTCACACATCCTTCATTCATTTTGTTGATCAGTCCATCGACACGACAACACCGTCAATCTACCCATAGAGTAACAACCGTATGTCATCCTTCCATCACACCAACTGTTGTCCATCCATGATCCCATTCATACATGTCGACGCCCACCCGTCTGTTCACTTGTCTCTACCCCATCATTATCTAGAAATATATCCAAACATTCGACCATCCCTAATTTTATACCTCCACTTGTCTATCCTCCCATCGATCCATCGATAAGGGGCTCCTTTCCATCCGTCCATTTATACTTCCATCCATCCATCCATCCATCGATAAGGGGCTCCATTTCATCCATCCATTTATACTTCCATCCACCTATCGATAAGGGGCTCCATTCCATCCGTCCATTTATACTTCCATCCATTCATCAATAATGGATTCCATTCCATCCGTCCAATGATACTTCCATCCATCCATCCACCCACCCACCCATCGATAAGGGGCTACATTCCCTCCGTCCATTTATACTTCCATCCACCCATCGATAAGGGGCTCCATTCCATCCGCCCATTTATACTTCCATCCATCCATCGATAAGGGGCTCCATTCCATCCGCCCATTTATACTTCCATCCATCCATCCATCCATCGATAAGGGGCTCCATTCCATCCGTCCATTTATACTTCCATCCATCCATTCACCCATCGATATGGGACTCCATTCCCTCAGTCCATTTATACTTCCATCCACCATCGATAAGGGGCTCCATTCGATCCGTCCATTTATACTTCCATCTATCCATCGATAAAGGGCTCCATTCCCTCCGTCCATTTATACTTCCATCCACCCACCAATCGCGTACATCCATATACGGCTGTTGGACGTCCAGCTATCTAAAACCAACCTGAATAACAAGAAATAGAAATGTCTGTGTTGTCCGTTGATGCTGACAACTACCTGTACATTGTATACTTCCATGTTGGCAAAGGTTTGGTTTTATTTGTCTTATAGGAATGGGATCTCAAATTCCAACAAGTCTTCCATTTTTTATGGTTAGAATGCAGGCCACACAGTCAGGAGATGGGAAGAGCTGGGTAGGAATCTCTGCTTGGGCATCTCTGGGTGGAGTTTGAGTGACTTTTCTCCGGGTACTCTGCTTTCCTCCCCATTCCGAAAATGTGTTAGCTTCATTGTTCACACAAATTGAAATGTATCTTTTGACACAAAATGTTCACTTTTTATCAGACTTGTTTTATCAGACTCCTCCAAAGCATCTATCTTCTTCCTCCATGAAGCCGCCATGAGGACCTTTCAGTAAAACGCTTCCTGCCCTTTTCCACATTGTGTGCGTTTCCCTCGCCGGCCTTAACGAGCGTTTTCTTTGCAGAACGCGACCGCCTGCTCTGTCTGAGCAGCGCCTTGCCCCCCCCCGGCAAGATGAAAGTGAGGGAGGCGGGTCATGCTGCCAACGTGCTCGCTCTTCGCCTCATCGTCCTTCGCCGACGAGCATGGCTATTTTAGCCACTCGGAACTGCAAAAACCACAATCCTTCGCTGACCAGCGCCCTCTCCTCTCTGCTGGCCATAATGAGCACGTATAGGGATTATTATCATCTCCTAAATATACTTTTATACCGTCCGCCCCGGGACTGGGCCCCCGGGGTTGGGCCCCCGGGACTGGCTGCGAGACTGGCCGCCGGACTGGGGGACCGAGGTTGGGCCCCCAGGACTGGTTGCGAGACTGGCCCCCGGACTGGGGGACCGAGGTTGGGCCCCCAGGACTGGGCCCCCGGGACTTGGCCCCCGGGACTTGGCCCCAGGACGACCGTATGGAACAAGGCCAAATACACCCTCTGTCTGTTTGCTGTGACAGCGCTCGTGCTTTGAAAAGTGCCATGAAATACGGCAAATATTTCTACCTGAAGATGTGACGTTAAGTCATGTCGATGACAAGGTCACTCCGGTTATAGACAAGAGTAGTATATGCAGTACATACTGCGTGTATTATGTAGTACCTCTACAATTAGGACAACAATTTTTGTTTTCATTCTCAATACACTTTTTTTCTACAACCTTTTTCCAAAACAGTTATTTTTCTTCAAAATATACAACCTACTGTAGGCAAAGTTTCTCTCATTGGTACTGTACATGCCCCCCCAGACTAGACTAGAACAGAATAGACTAGACTAGAACAGAATAGAACGGAACAGACTAGACTACAACAGACTGTTTCACAGATTAAAGGTTGGCCGACCCCTTGACCTTCCGTTCCTTCCATCACGTTGAAAGGCTGATGATGGCCCTTTAAGGCGGAGCCCCCAGCCCCCATCGGCAGCATCACCTGATCTCACCTCGCTCTCCGACCTTCTCCTCATGTGTGGGACGAGGAGGTGTGTTTGGGGAGAGGAAGCTGTGGGAAATGGGAGGAGAGGCGAAGACAAACATTACGGCCTGGCAGCAGTGTGTGGGGGAGGTTGGGTGGGGGTACTGATGACGTATGGCCGACAGGAGAGTAGGCGGGGTTCTCCAGTGTCCCAGCTAAGGTGTGTACTGGGATTGTGGTGGATATCCTACACACCAAGAGCAAGTCTTTGTTGACTTGGGCTAGCCAGGCGCAGTTCATGAAAGCTGCTAGCAGACTGTTAGCACATGCTAACATTAGCATAAGGGCCAATGAAGATCTTCATATTTATCCTGTAGAATAATTAGCTGCCATCAAAACGCCACGCTACTAGCATTGACAAACACGGACATGTGTCGCTTGGTAAACCAGCCAACAACAACACGGTTTATTTGACAGATTTGGTGGACGAGATGGCGACGCCCACGCCGCAGGTGGCAGCGTGAAAGGGTTGTTTAGAATCCAAACCATCGTCCATCCCTCGTGGAATAGTTCCCTCCATCCATTTTCTACACCGCTTATCCTCACTAGGGTGGGGGTATACTGGAGCCTATCCCAGTTGTACAAACTGGACTGGTGGCCATGTCAGCTGGGACAAGGTTCTAGAGCAGCCTTTAAGGTTTGGCTTGTGTGTGTATGTGTGAATGTGTGTGTGTGTGTGTGTGTGTGTGTGTGTGTGTGTCACTCCCCTCCCCTGAGCACAGGTGGACCAGTAGTGGAACGCTGCCAAATACTTTTGGTTTAGAAGAAGCAAGGGAGGGGTGCTGGCAGTGGGTGTATCGCTTTTTGTTTTGTTGTGTTTCTAAGATAACTTTCTCTCCCAGCGCTAGCTTGTCCACTCCTCCTCCTGTGTGCCAAAGCCGAGTGTTGATGGACTTCCTGAGCGGGAACGAGAAGGCCTCAGAGGAACTGGAATCAAAGACGTCTCTTTTCAGGGAAAGGTCGGTGATTTGATCATTTTATGCTTGTTCTTCTGAGACTACTGTGTGTGTGTGTGTGTGTGTGTGTTGCCTCACAGTGAGGAGGAAGCATTGTGCTTGGGTTAATCACGTCACTTTTTTCTATCCAATGGCCTCGACATTGAGAAGCTTTGATTCCGTGCCCCCCGCCCCTCCAAAAGGCTGCGTGAGTGCACTATTCAGATGTTATGCAAGCAGGGATTGCGTCCTGTACGTCTCCAATGGGAAGGCATCCTACACCTCCCCTTTTTCATTTGTATGCATCAGGTGATTGAGGTCCATGCTTTAATAATAAGTAATAATAATAATAATAATAATAATACTATAATAATACTATAATAATAATACAAATGTCCTATCAATTCAGTAATTAGTCAATAGTCTTATTTTTAGAATTGGCCCAACACTAAAACACAAACAAAATGAGCATAGCCGATGTCATTTCCTCAACAGCACCTCTGCTGGTTGCAACCAAGTACTGCAGCCGCATTAATTCTATCCCATTGTGCTCCTTTCCAACAAACTTCACAATCTTCCACCAGTCTTCCTCTGTGGGTGGGAATGGTTGTTTGTCTATATGTGCCCTGGGACTGGCTGGCCACCATTCCTCTCAAACAAAGGCAGCTGGGATAGCCTCCAGCGGCATAGAAAATGAATGGATTTTAACAACGTCATGTTTTTTTATAGTACTTTTTATTTTCACGAACAATTCATTCAGCAGACCAGTCCAGGGTGTACCCCGCCTCTCGCCCGAAGACAGCTGGGATAGGCTCCAGCACCCCCCATGACCCTTGTGAGGATAAGCGGTAGAAAATGAATGAATGAATTAATTAATTCAGCACAATTGTCGTGAACTCCATTTCGCCTCACACAATGAATCAATAATCAATTCCATACTAAGGACAACGGCTGTGCCAATGGGTCCCCAAGAGGTGGAGATACTCAGAATGTGCACATACTGGCCACAACATTAGGTACACCCAAACTAATGAGACACAGTACAAGAGCTGCATCAACAACAAAAGGGGTATTTCACAAATGTGAGCAATGGACTTCCTGTTGCTAAGGAGTACAACCAACATACCGTGGTACACTGGTACACTGGTACACTAGGACACTAGGGCACAGGCACGCTGCAAGAGCAGAGGAAGAACCATCCAGCAGAGTTCCAGTGATAGTGATAGCATGCTGGTCAAATGGAGTGGACCTCAAAAAGTAACAAGCAAGGTCCTTCAGATTGAGGGAGATCACCCCCACGGGACATGCGAGCAGAAGCATGGTGGGGGTGAGACGGGGACACGCCACACCTAGCATAACACCCAGACGCTCCCTTTTTGATCAACCCCAGCAGGATGGCAATTGAAGCCGATCCGTGTGCTGGGCTTTTGTCCTGGGCTAACATCACCTCGGGCGTGTCTCCATGTTTGCACAATCCAGGCTGGTAGGCAAGCCACGGCGGCATGACAAGCACCAGGTCACGTTTGTCTATTTGAAGTCATACAAGTGTAAAAAGAAGCCAAAGTGTACTCTCGTGAAGGAAAATTTGGCTGACTTATTTCTAACCAAAATATACGACGAGCAACCTGAATGTAAAATAATTTAAAAATTAATAACCTTTTTTGCTTAACGTGACTCCACGTGGAAGAGTGGAATCATAATATAGTCCCACTGAAACAACCCAACATCAACAAAGGAACAGATTTAGCCAGGAGCTTCAGCTTTTGTTTCCTGCTGCTCATCTTCCTCTGTGTGTGGAAGTGCCCCTCCCCTCCCCTCCCGCCATTGTGTCGACATGCAGCACCACGTGTTCACTTCCTGGACTGAGAACCAAGCCTTGCTGTGACTCAGCATGCATTTTGTATTTAATACAGAGTGGGATTCCATCCCATTACAGGAAGTGCAGTTTTCTTCACCAGTACCTTCTACCTAGTGACACCCGGGAGGGGTCTACACATGAATACTGCTGTGAAAGCGATATAATACTATAATGATATAATTCTATAATGATCATATTGCGTCATTGATCATAAACCAGCATTTGAGTGGGCAGGTTTTTCTTTTAACTTTAATATTCCATATGATCACCATAAGTTGCTGTTTTTTTGGTTGACACTTAAGGTCATGTACGTTTCCTCTGGCTTCTGATTGGTCCAATGCCGCCCGTTTCCTTGCCATGTACTTCACAGCCCACAAATGCATTTGGACGTGGACAGAGTTCCCCCAAACGCTACTGTGGATCTGCACAGCATGTGCAGGTATGGAGCTCCCGTAGCCTTTAGTGTGTGTGAGCGTGCCTACAGCAGCAGCGCAGCACCCGTTGTTGCGTGCAAGTGCGTGCTGGCCCTCCTCCGTACAGGACTGCAGTCCAGGTTTTGTTGTGGAGCCTGGGAGCGGTGAGTAAGCCGCCCCCCTCTCCGATGAATAGAGGATATGGGAGGAGGCTTGAAGAGGCTGCTGTGGGTGGGAGGCTCGGGCCTTGCCAAAGGAAAAAAAGCCAACAAACCTCCTCCTTGGATTTGTGTACACTCGCATTCCTCGTGACAACACAGTTGCTGACTGGGAGGCGAGCCCTCACGCTCCCGGAGGTCGGCCTGGTCCAGACCTTAGGGAGACCTTTGGGACATGTCATGTCTACATGTGTCCTGCCACCGGCTGGCCACCAGGCCTGGGTGTGCAGCTGGGATAGGCTCCAGCCTAGCCCCACCCTGGTGAGGATAAGCGGCATAGAAGATGGATGGATGCAGAATGGCTTACATCTTCAGAATCATGAAAACAAAGCATTAATTCCATAATTTATATGATGCTAGGGCTGCAACTAACAATGATTTTTTAGTGCATTAATCTGAAGTTGTTTCGATTAATCAGGTAGGATCCCTTTGCTGACCTTGTGGTAACTGGTAACTTTGACTTTCCGACATTAGTGTACCCCTGCCAGCTGGCCCTGTGAGGCCAACCTGCAATCGGCTCGGTAGAAGGAAGCGTCCGTTGCCAGTAGCATCAAAGTGGTTGTGGAGACCACAGGTAGATCCCGTTGATGGGATTACACACAAGAGTTGCACACAGGGGCTGGGGGCCGACTGTGGCCAATTGAGTAGGGCATCTTAGCACTCAGAAGATGGTTCCACTACTGGAGCCTCAGAGTGTGACTAAGAGGGCAGATACGATTACTTTTCGTGGTTATAATTATTTATATACACACAAAAATAAAGCATTAGTTATGTATAGGGTATATAGGTACTAATACAGGTTATATAGTAGGCACTAGTATAGGGTATATAGATACTTGGACTAGTATAAATAGATATGTCTTAATCATATACAATAAAACACACAAATTTCAGTCGGGATTCAGTCCCGGGTGGGAAGCACAGTGTCCTTAATATCCATGATCCAGTCCGCGAGTAGGGAATCTGATGGGGTGCGGGGGGTAGTAGTATCCAAAAGGAAAAGGGTTAGATTGTGGGTAGTTCGCCATCATGTGTCGCCTTCAGGTGTGGAACGTCAGAGGTTCAGTGGGTGAAAAATCTGACCTCCACAAGGTCAAGAAACAATGACATGGCCATCAAGTCATCAAGTCATGCTACATTTGGTACAGCATTATTAATATAATGTGCGCCGTATGAGTTCAGTTTGAAGTGCACTTTAGGTATCAATATAGTTAATGTGTGTGTGTATATATATATTCAATAACATTACGATTAAATTATCAATGTTTCAGTTACAACAACCTCATGCATTTCCAATTCAACACTACCCAGCCATTTAGGCGCATATCAAAAAGTACCATAAAACATCCCCACAAAAATAAGAAAACAAACGAACAAGGGTTCATCTTAAACAATGTATTTCGGCAGCCTGTTCGGCTGTAAAATAAAATTCCTTGATAGGGCCGTTTGTAAAATACGGCCATTTAACGAGTCACGCCGCCCGGGGTTGCCGCTAAGGTAGATAAAGCCATTACCTCAATAGAACTCTGGAACGGCATGAGTGCGGTGCCGCGGCGATTCATAAAGTTTATAAATAAAGTTTGACTCACCGCCGAGTGGATGTTACCAGCAACTCCAGTCGTGGAGTAGTGTAGTGGTTCAGGTAGATTCCGCATTAGCAGCCAATCAAGCTCGCCAACCACGATGACATCATGACCCCGGAACTTAAAGAGGGCTGTGACCTGCCGCGCCAAGACGACGACCGGAAGTGTGGAGCTGCGTTACAAATTTGACGGCTATACGTTTGTACATTCATTCCAAATATATTGATTATAAATGTGTCCATTTTGACTAAAATATGTCAACATTGACACTGTTTTATTCACATCAGCCTGTCATTTCTATCCGTGGCAGCAGAGGTCGCTGTCTCCAACTGAGCCTAAAAGGGACTTTATTTATTGCTTCAACATTAGCAAGTACAGTAAAGGATGAAGAAAAGCCACGTTGAATTGTTAAAAATCGCCATAAATATTAGCTTGCCATTAGCTCTCACATTCAAACAACAGTGTGTTGTATGTGCTATGAATTGTGCTATGAATCGTGGTATGAATGATCGGCCACCACGGGCCCTTCAAAGAGAGCTAAGGGAGGAGATGGTAGATAACAAGAGAAGAAGTAAAAGGCAGCCATAAACCAGAGCGTGATTCCACCATGTCTAAAAAAGCAAGGCTGAGTTGCTGCCTTGAATAAGTGGGTCCACCCACCCGCCAGTGAGAGGCTGCATGGCGGTTACACAGACACGAGTGTGTGGGATGGGCTCGCTTGGCCCGCTCATGCCATCTAATCGCTGCGATTAGATCCGCCCACAGTTAGCCCGTTAGCTTCTCAGATCACCTGAGATGTAACAGTGGACAGGTGAGAGACACGATTCGTCTTTGAGCTACTTTGGAGGGCGGGGGTCAAGCCCTCCATCAAGGGTCATCCGTGGGGATCCCATAGGGATTCATGCTGCCCATTCCAGTCATCCGTGGGTGAGATCAGCCACTAGCACCACTGATCACATGGATTAACTACGTTTTGTACCATATTCATGATGAGTGGCGTCGGTCAGGGCCCCCGGGAAATGGGTAAATACTAAAAAATTATATTTGGGCCCAAACTATTTTAGTACCATCTGACACAAACCTGAAAGATGACATCAATAATATGAATATAATCATACAAATACATATCTTGATTCAATAGAAATCTGTCCTGCTTAAGTCAAAACAGAATCAATTCAGTGACAAGCTTGCAGGGGGTCTCCAACGGGGCCTCCAATGGGGCCTCCAACAGAGTCTCCAACGGGGCTTCCAAAGGGGTCTCCTACAGGGCCTCCAATGGGGCCTCCAACGGGGCCTCCAACGGGGTCTCCAACGGGGTCTCCAACAGGGTCCAACATATCTTGATTCAATAGAAATCTGTCCTTAAGTCAAAACAGAATCAATTCAGTGACTAGCTTGCAGGGGGTCTCCAACGGGGCCTCCAACGGGGCCTCCAACGGGGCCTCCAACGGGGTCTCTAACGGGGTCTCCAACAGGGTCCAACATATCTTGATTCAATAGAAATCTGTCCTTAAGTCAAAACAGAATCAATTCAGTGACCAGCTTGCAGGGGGTCTCCAACGGGGCCTCCAACGGGGCCTCCAACGGGGTTTCTAACGGGGTCTCCAACAGGGTCCAACATATCTTGATTCAATAGAAATCTGTCCTTAAGTTAAAACAGAATCAATTCAGTGACCAGCTTGCAAGGGGTCTCCAACGGGGCCTCCAACAGGGTCTCCAATGGAGTCTCCAACGGGGTCTCCAACAGGGTCCCCAACGGGGTCTCATGTTAACATGTTAGCTTCATTGGCCACTCCAAATTGTCCATAGGTATGAATGTGAGTGTGAATGGTTTATATGTGCCCTGGGATTGGCTGGCCACCAGTCCAGGGTGTACCCCGCCTCTCCCCCAAGACAGCTGGGATAGGCTCCAGCAGGATAAGCAGGATAAGGATAATGAATGAATGATTAGTCCATATTCTATGCCAGGTTTGCTTACCAGGGTCACAGGGCTGGAGCCTATCCCAGCTGATAAAGTTTGAAGTAAAAATGATTGTTAATTAGTCATCATATTCAACCAATAAAGAAACCCTTGGCAGAGGTAATAATACAACAAAATAGACTGAGGTCCACAGTGCTTAACCTCAGTGCCACCTTCAAGCACCCATCATGGAACCACGCAGGCTCTTGGCTCTTGGAGCTTGGCTCTTGGATCTTGGCTCTTGGCTCTTGGATCTTGGCGCTTGGATCTTGGCACTTGGCTCTTGGCTCTCCCTTCTTCTGGTCTTTTTGCCGTGGCTGTGATGCACCAACACCACTTACCTGTATGGTCGCCCAAAAATAGTTGACCCGCACCTCACACCTCGTTGCAGCATGGTCTTGTTGCCACTCCACAGTGTGTGTGTGTGTGTGTGTGTGTGTGCATGTGTGTGTGTGTGTGCATGTGTGGTGACAGGCATCTGTCTGGCCTGCCCTGCAGCCTGACTGCTTTTAATTAGGAGGTGCCATGGTGCCTCGGGGCTCTCCTGCTGACACACACACACACACACACACACACACACACACACACACACACACACACAGGGACACACATACACACACAGAGTGACACACACATACACACATACACACACAGGGACACACACACGCTACCTGAGGGCAGACGGAGGCTGTCCCACCAAGGCTGTCCTTGTTAGCTCTCATGCAACCCTACACACACACACACACAGTACATACTGTAGTACACACAGTACACACTAATGAAATGACAGAAGTTCTATATATTGTTAGAATACTGTATTAAGGATATACAACACTCTATGGCCACTGCTCATTTTCAATCTATTGATTCTGGTGCTTATGTAACACGTACTACACCTTACAGCAAGCAGACTATTTATTGATATTATGCAAGGTAGCAGTTATGTTACTCTTGCATATATATTTATATATATTTCAAGTCTTTCTGTAAGTCTGTAAAGGTAGCAGTTATTAATAGCTGATAAAAGTACATAATCCTAAATCCCGGGCTTTGACTTTGGATTATTTTGAGAGTAATATTTCTATGATAATCATTAATAACTTGTGGGCGTGGCTATTATTCTACCATGAACTATCTATCTAGCCTCCCCCCCTTTTTCCAAGCATGCTGCTGAGAGATTGGCGACATTCTTGTCAGCTTTGTGTTGTTGTGACTCCAAAAAGTCATCGGGTCGTGTCATGTGATCTTCCTAGTAATCATCAGAGTATGTTGAGGTTAGGAGATCATCACGGTCTTGAGTGGAAATGAGCAGTGATGTCCCATGGAGTCACGTCCAATGTTTGACTCCCCCATCCCGAGCCCCTCCCTGCCGGAGTTCCAATGACTGTTTTGTTGTCGTAGCATATTATAGAATATATATATGTAGAATATGGTAGTAAGCAAGTACATGACACCATTAAAACCCCGGGGGGTGTCAGTCCACCAGCCCTCCACACAGGTGTCGCTTACGACGTGTTGCTATGACGACCGCCGCAGCTCCGGAACAGTCCAGCCCATCTTACGGGGTGAATGTTGTTTTTCTGGCCGTCTGGCCGGCCTGCTAGCAGTTAGTGGCTAACCCCCGTTTATATATACTGGATGCCAGTGTGTGCTGGCCACAAAGCCCCCCCCCCACCCCCCCGTGCAAAACAGTGTCACTCACCAAGAGTACGGCCTGCGGTTTGCTCGGGTCTGTGTTGTCTCCCCAAAGGACAGGAAGTGGGCTTGTTCGTCTTGTGAGTTTTTGGGCCAACTGGACAACGTTCATAGTGTGTTGGAAGTCCTGTAAGGGAAATTAGAAATACTCCCAACATTCCCATCGCCCTGTGCCATCCCTGAATACAACACTGTACTAGCTTGCAGCCGTCTTCATCGATGGAGACCCTTAGCCTTTTTTATGCTTTTTTTGAGCACTTTGAGATTTCTGTAATGTGAAGTGCAATATAAATAATAATAATATTATTATTATTATTATTATTATTATTATTATTATTATTATTATTATTATTAATTATAATAATTATAATAATAATAATTATTATTATTATTATTTATATTTGTGTAATTATATTTATTATTTTATGTATTATTTAAATAATAATAATTAATATTTATTATTATTATTATTTTATTATTATTATTATAACAACAACAATAATAATAATAATTATTATTATTATTATTATTTATAATAATAATAATAATAATTATTATTATTTATTATTATTATTATTATTATCAAACCCAAGTGAGAATGAGCGGCATAGAAAATGGATGGATGGATCAATGTTCATTGTTCAGGATCATTGTCTTAAGGATCTGTTAGGGTGGCTGGATGCTGCCATTGGTATAACTGGCTGGAGGACTGGGCAGGGGAGGACCAGGGAGGACGGGGGACGGCAGGGGAGGATCAGGGACGATAGGGGATGGCAGGGGAGGACCAGGGGCGGCAGGGGAGGACCAGGGAGGACCGGGGCTGTGATGTTCCACTGTGAAATCATCAGGTGTGCCGTGAGGAATTATCCCCCACATCTCGCCATTGGAGAGGTGCTGGTCCCACGCTCAGATTAATGGGGGTCTACAACAGGAATGGCAATTGGTGGAAGAAGTAATCCTAGACATTAATGTGTAGATTATGACATGTAATCCATCATTCATTTAATTTCTTCGCATCAAAACATAACTTTCAAAAGATGATGAGTCATGACGTGCTATATATCACTATATTATTGACTATAATGTAGTTGTTGATTATTGATTATCACTATATATTGACAGTTAATATGGTACAAATAATGTCATTGTATGGTCATATCACCTTGTACTTTGGTTCGGGACATACAATTACAAAATTTAAAAATAAAAAAAAAACAAAAAAAAATTAACCTGTATTACGGAAAGCAGGAAGTGAACAAATGTAACAGTTACTGATTGTAAAAGTACCAGATGGAGGGGTAGGATTTAATAAGCTTTGCTTCTTCCTACTCCTTTTGGACATGTGGAACTGTGAACTGATGATGTGATGCATTCAATTGTAATCTGATGGATGTTCAAATGAAATAAAACCATTACCATTACTATGAATTATGACTAATATGACTAATAAAATAACAAATAAACAACATTGATCTTGATCCCAAAGTGTGTCTGCCACAAAGGCACTCGGGTTGCCGATGTGCCTGCTGTCAAACATGCCAGTAAAAAGACAAAACAGTTTTCCACATTTCCACATTCCCGCCTCCCTCGGTCTCCCCAAACAACCCCTTGGAGTTCCTTTGCCCCCCGTCCCTGGAACACAAGTAAAAATGCATTTTGTCTGACCTAAATCAGAGGGTGTCTTGGCCACGGGCTTATTACACAGTGCACTTGGACTTGTGTTGTGGAGGAGGATGGGGTATTATTATCTTGCAGCTACCCACCCTGCTATAAAAACTAGCGGTGCGACATCTCCACAGCGCAGTGCTCCGCTATTCCAGCCTCCCTCCCTCCGTCCGTCCCTCCCTCCCTCTTCCTCTGGCGCTCCTCGGCGCACA
This sequence comes from Doryrhamphus excisus, assembly GCF_030265055.1. NCBI lineage: Eukaryota > Metazoa > Chordata > Actinopteri > Syngnathiformes > Syngnathidae > Doryrhamphus > Doryrhamphus excisus. Next base: position 6,662,722 of record NC_080467.1, read on the forward strand.
CAAGCCGACTCCCCAGCTCGCCTTTACGCACACACTCCCGGACCGGCACCCTGCGCTCGCTCCTCGGCTGCTTTGGACTTTCTTTGAGACATTTTCATGAATGGGAGCTTCATTGGTCGACACACGAATTGATTGACTGACAGTCAAAAGGGGGCCATGCTGGGGGGTCAGCAAAGGAGCACCAGAACCTCCCGCTAGACGACCGAGGTAGGATTAGTTGTCTACTTTTTTGGATGATGTGAGGACAAGTGGGTGACGCTTATGAAGTGACACATGGAGCCTTGCATGCCGCCCCCTCCGGGGGCAAAACAAGTTAGCTGTCACCTGTATTTGCTTCTTATCTCGTTATGTTCCTATTTCTCAGCTCTGTTTGGTATTCTACTCTTCATGTTAAAAAGTGTGGAATATTTGTTAGCAGTTGTGATCATAGCGTAGGATTCCATGATGCCGCCAAATCCCAAATAGATTTCCACCAAGCCAAAGGGCACAGCCATGTATTCCTTCATTTGGCTTCATCTCCATTTACTTCAATAAGGTGGTCAATCTTTTCAATGCGAGAAATATTACCCATTACCCAATATTACCCAATATTACAACAACAGTCAAAAGCAGTGTTTTATATACTCAGTAAGCAACAGCAGAAATGAGTCAAATGGATAATAATAAATACTTCATGAAAATACTTATCAATAAAGTCAAGGAAGTCCAAGTAAAGGCAGCCTGTATTGGCTTTTGTCTAACAGCTCCATACCAATAAATGCCTAAATAAAGACACCCAGTATTAAGAAGTAAATGTGTGTGTGTGTGTGTGTGTGTGTGTGTGTGTGTGCGCGCACTAAACAGCTCCGTAGCAAACGACATCACCAAGGTCAAATGTGGTAAAATGCTCCCTAAATAAGAGGATGATTTCCTGCACTGCTCTGGCACTCAAGTTGAGTTTAGATCTTGGCGTGCTTGTTTGTGCCACCGGTTGGCTGATTTGTGGCCAGACTCCGGCCAGGTACCACTGGGGACCGGATGAGGACTATGTGGTGCTGGAGGAGGAGACGCATCGGGATGAGGGTTGACTTCAACGTCTCCTGGTCCTTCTTATTTTGCTATCTACTTTTGCTCATGGCAATTTTGCTTTGGGGGCACCGCCAGATCCAGGAAATGGTGCCCTAGTGGTGCCGGGACTCAGAATGGGGAGTTCTTATGTGGCGTATACTTACTGTGGTCCTGCTGTTCATGTTGGTCTTCTTCCTAAGTCCTCCAGGGGGCGGCGATGGCCAGACAACAACACTCCTTTGGCGGCTTGCATCCACATTGTCCTGGATTAGTCAACAGGTCGTACGCGGGCGCCGTTAGCAGACGCAGACGACCCCATGTGACACCCAAACTGCCACTTGGTCCAACGTCTAGTCCAGACTTTGGGCCAAGTGGAATTACAGACGAGACAATATCGACTGTCCACCGCCACAGTCACAGTCATGACACAAAATATTCCGATATTATGCTGCGTATTGCTCGTCTATACGGACACGGTCCCTGCTGAAACGTTAAAATACTTCGAAAAATACGTCGAAAACGATGCTAATATTTGTCCCAACATAGTTCTTAGTCAAAGCCCTGCTAGAATGTCCCACATAAGAACTCCGTACAATCAAGCAGGAATGTCCTTGTTTGTCCAATCCCAGAGTTAGCCAACTGGGAATCTGCCTTATTTGTCCGGTTTCCTCCCACATTCCAAAAACATGCTAGGTTAATTGGCGACTCCAAATTGTCCATAGGTATGAATGTGAGTGTGAATGGTTGTTTGACTATATGTGCCCTGTGATTGGCTGGCCACCAGTCAGGGGTGTACCGAAGACAGCTGGGATAGGCTCCAGCAACCCCCGCAACCCGGTAGAAAATGAATGAATGAATGAATGAAGTCCCCCAGCAACAAGTCGCCACAAACATGTACTGCAACCTGAGCAGTACATTTGTAAGTACTACATGTGCTGTACACATTGAAAGTAGTCAGAGTGTACTTTGTAACGTAGACTACCTAAGTGCTATTTATCAACACGTATGCCACTGTCGCCGCCCTGGTGGAAGGGGCGTGTTGGGGGTTAACGAGGGCGTTTGGCTGGAGAGATGTCACTTGCGGGCGAGGAAGCCATGCCCTCCCCCCTCCCCCCTCACCCCCCACCCTAACCTCCCCCACCCAATGTCTATGTGGCACATCCTCCTTAGATCCTCTCCACGTAGTAATTAGGGGCTGGCCACCGCGAGTCAGAGCTAAAGCTAGCGGTGGGAGAGGAGGAGGAGGCGGAGGGGGTGGAGGGCTGCTTGTTTTAGGATGGACCTGGTGCAAACAAAATGACAGTCCTCCCACTCTGACTTTCTCTCATTTTTTTGTTTGCCTTGGCAGGGCCCTCTCAGGGAGGGGCCCCTCGTCGTCTGTTTGTGCAACCTGTTGGGGAAGTTTACAGGCCCGACTAATCGCTCCGTCAGCGCAGCTCACCTTGTATCCACGCTTTGACTTTATGGTGCACAAACTTTGGTTGGCTATTGCAGGATTTTTTTATTGTCTTAACGTCTCAGTAGACTGTGGTTCAGCTTCTGACCAAATTAGGTACATGATGGCATATTTGCATAAATGGGATTCCAGTTTGGCATTCGCTGTTCTGATTCGCTGATTTATAATCATCGTAAATAGTAAATAATCGGGTTTCTAACAATAAATGAAAGAGAAGATTGACGGTGCAATAAGCAGGGGATACAGAGTGCTGCAGATCTACATCCAACAGAGGGCGCCGTCTCACTCAACCTTTTCCAGCAAGAAGACGCTATGCCAAGGGGTGGTGTTGCGTAACTGCGTTATAATGTACCCCGCATGCCTGCGGTTGTTTCTTCTTCTCTATCAGTCAAAAGGTGTTTAACGAGAGACTTCAGAGCGGGGGGGGGGGGGCGTTTTACGGCACTAACCGGCGTATTTTCTGTATTTGCCCCCTTCTTCAGGCTTCTGATTGGCTAAATCTTTTTAATCAGGCTTTTAACTAATATTTTTAAACTTTTCTTGTGTTTTTATATTTTTAGTCCCATTTTATGCTTTTAGTCTTTAGCTTTTAACTCCAGTGTTTCCTCAGTGGGGGGGTCCTCCACACTGGGGGCTGTGTCGGGTCTGCTGAGGGGGTGCCATCCTTGGGTCCCTTCGACCCGGCCCCGGCTGGGGGTTCCTCCCTTTAATGTGGGGGTCCGCCCGTCTGTCAGAGTCGGGGGGCCCGGGTGCTGGCACAGCCTGCGGTTCCTCCCAGTGTGGACGGTCCCCAAAGGTGGCGTTTCCTTGATCCTCAGTGCCATGCCATATCTACCTACTGTGTGTGATTGTGTGTATGTGTGTGTGTGTATGTGTGTGTGTGTGTGTCTAGTATGGAGGGTGGGAGGGAGGGGCTTTCTTAGTATTTGTTTTCCTTTTAATTGTAGTAATTGTTTTTAACTCTGTGAAACACTTTGTGTTGCAAGTGATATACAAATAAAGTTGATTTGATTTGATTTAAATCAGTTGCTTTTTATGTGCTTGCATGTGGTGCATAGAAACATAACGACTGGACAATCGGTATTTAGGAATGGAACCCTAGACTGAATTCGAGTGAATGTATAGCAGGACTGACTTTTCCACGTACACAATCATGATGTTTCGACTGTTAGCGTTCTAAGTATGATACAGCAGCTCATCAATCAACGTCTACCATGTGTCCACGGTCGAGTAGCAAAGATGTCGCTCCACTCCCAGTACGTCATAAAACTGTCATCTCATGACGGGCTGTTTCTCTTTTGTTGAACTTTTTTCCCCAGCAGATGTTTACACAGGTATCCTTTTAATAACTCTATGAATGGTGTCCACATAGCAACCGTCCCCTTAGCAACAAGAGAATAACCACACAGAACGCCGGTATCCGAGGCGTGTGGCTGCAGGTGAACCAAGGGATTATTTTTAGACTTTTAACGTCTTCGGGTTGAAGGAACATTTGGTTCCAAGATGGTCGTTATTCACCATCGTGAAACCTTTCAGAAATATTAGCGATGTTTTACTTCCATTTGAACACGCTCCTTCAAGTGTAAAAAGAAGTTAAGTATGCACTGAGACACTCGCTTGATTCCGGAAGAGAAAGGTGGGATGGCTTGAAACGCTCGTGGTCAAACCATTGCTTGCTGATATCACAGAGGGACTTCCTTATATGGTTCATATTAGGAAGCACTTTGGGTGTGTGGCCAATCACAGCGGAGTGGGCGTGGCTGAATTCAATGAAAAGGTTTTGGCAGGAATCACTAATCCAAGGAAATCCAGCTGGAATAGGTGCAGATTCTGGATGATCTAATGGTTTTTGTGTGCGGGTTATTGTGTGTAGCTGCTCTATAGGAGCACTACCACTCACTACAAAGGCTGGGATAACGAGCCCCTTTAAATTGCACTCAATTAACTCAATTAATTAATTGGGCGGCACGGCAGTCTAGCGTTTAGCGCGCAGACCTCACAGCTAGGACACCAGGGTTCAATTCCACCCTCGGCCATCTCTGTGTGGAGTTTGCGTGTTCTCCCCGTGCATGCGTGGGGTTTTCTCCGGGTACTCCGGTTTCCTCCCACATTCCAAAAACATGCTAGGTTAATTCGCCACTCCAAATTGTCCATAGGTATGAATGTGAGTGTGAATGGTTGTTTGTCTATATGTGCCCTGGGATTGGCTGGCGACCAGTCCAGGGTGTACCCCGCCTCTCGCCCGAAGACAGCTGGGATAGGCTCCAGCACCCCCACGACCCTTGTGAGGAAAAAGCGGTAGAAAATGAGTGAATTAATGAATTAATTAACTCAATTAATTAATGTGGCTATTGTCATGCTAATGACGACTATATGGGGAATGCAAATAAAATATGATACAATATGTCATCATCAAGAATTTAGTCACAAAATGCTCAAAGCTTGAATTTGTGTTGGCTCCTACCTAGATCCGCACGACAGACCGGAGGATGGTCCACCACAGGGAGGAAGACCGGATCGGGATCCCCTTCCCAAACCACAGCAGCGATGTCCTGTGCAGCCTCAACGAGCAGCGGCGTGACGGCCTCCTCTGCGACGTCGTCCTCATCGTACGCGACCAAGAGTTCCGCACTCACCGCTCGGTGCTGGCAGCCTGCAGCCAGTACTTCAAGAAGCTCTTCACCGTGGCTGCCGCGGGCCCCGAGGACGGGCGCCACCTGCACACCGCCAGCGCCGCCATCTACGAAATAGACTTTGTAACTTCGGACTCGCTGACGGCCATCTTGGAGTTCGCCTACACCTCTACGCTGACGGTGACGACATCCAACGTGAAGGAGATCTTGAACGCCGCCCGGATGCTGGAGATCCCGTGCATCATAAACGTGTGCCTGGAGATCATGGACAGTGGGGGAGGAGGCGGGGAGAGGGACATCGAGGAAGACGACGAGGAGGAGGAAGAAGAAGCCGAGTCCAGGAATGAAGAGCAGGAGGAGGATGACGACGACGAGAGGTCGCTGAGGTCATCGGAAAGCAGGGCGGGGCATCTAGGGGCGGATGCGTCGCCGCCCCCCAGCACCTCCTCCTACCAGGAGATGTCAGCTGACCACATGAGTGGAAAGCAGGTAGAGTCTGGAATGAAACGTTCCTTTCATGGTAAACCTCTTCATGGCGCTAACGTTGTGGTGTTGCAGGAGACCTTGGAGAATCGTGCCCTGAAGGACTTCTCCATCGCCTCGCTCCTCCAGGACGGCCTCTACCCCCGCATGTCCGCCTTGGACAGGAGGGCCAACTTCTCCCCGCTCCTCCCCGCCTTCTACCCCTCCATGTGGGCAGCGGACTTCCCGGGATTCCCACAGAGCTTCCTGGACCACAGCCTCCATCAGCACGCTCGCACGGGGGCGTCCCCGGCCGCCTTCCTGCCCCCCGCCGCCCCCACCCCTCTCAATCTGGCCGTCAAGCGAGAGATCATCAAAGAGGAAATGAAAGAGGAAGTCCCGCCCAGTCTGCTCCACACTGACTTCCTGAAGGAGTTTGTCAGCGCCTCGGGCCCTGTTGCGCCGCCCTCGGCGGTCAAGGATGAGGCGGACTTACGGTCCTACCTGAGCTTCCTGAACTCCGCATCCCAACTGGGGGCGCTCTTCCCTCCCTGGCAGCTGGAGGAGGAGCGGAAGATGAAGCCCAAGTCTTCGCAGCAGTGTCCCATCTGCAACAAGATCATACAAGGTGCCGGGAAACTACCGCGACACATGAGGACGCACACGGGGGAGAAACCTTACATGTGCACCATCTGTGAGGTGCGCTTCACCAGGTGAGACCATCACACCTTGCCGAGGTGCGCTTGTCGGCCAACCACTAAGCAACTTTAGCTGGGACTTAGCGACCGATCCAGGGTGTACCCCGCTTCTTTCACTAAGTCAGCTGGGATAGGTTCCAGCTCACTCATGACCGTGAATATGATAAGCAGTCTCGAAAATGAATGAATGAATTTTTGGTTGTCACTACAAGTCACTGACTTGTAGTCTGCCCCTCGCTCCAAAGTCAACTGTGGTAGGCTCCAGCACACCTACCACCCTGAACAGGATAAATGGACGATCCCTGCCGGGCCTCGTCTGACTGGCTAGTTGAGGCAGGACTTTGGATGGGATCCCGTTTCCCATGTAGACACCAGCATCCATTTCCTCGGCAGGTGTCCAATCCAAGATCATTAAGGAGCAGCGTATCTTTTCCAAGATCATTAAGGAGCAGCATATCCAATCCAAGATCATGAAGGAGCAGCGTTTCCAATCCAAGATCGTTAAGGAGGAGCGTGTCCAATCCAAGATCATTAAGTAGCAGCGTACCCAATCCAAGATTATTAAGGAGCAGCGTACCCAATCCAAGATCATTAAGTAGCAGCGTATCAATCCAAGATCATGAAGGAGCACCGTATCCATTCGAAGATCATGAAGGAGCACCGTATCCAATCCAAGATCATTAAGGAGCAGCGTGTCCAATCCAAGATCATTAAGTAGCAGCGTATCCAATCCAAGATCATTAAGGAGCTGCGTACCCAATCCAAGATCATGAAGGAGCAGCGTGTCCAATCCAAGATTGTTAAGGAGCAGCGTATCCAATCCAAGAACATTAAGTAGCAGCGTAGCCAATCCAAGATCATTAAGGAGCTGCATGTCCAATCCAAGATCATTAAAGAACTACGTATCCAATCCAAGATCATGAAGGAGCAGCGTGTCCAATCCAAGATCATTAAGGAGCAGCGTGTCCAATCCAAGATTATTAAGGAGCAGTGTACCCAATCCAAGATCATTAAGGAGCAGAGTATCCAATCCAAGATCATTAAGGAGCTGCATATCCAAGATCATTAAGGAGCAGAGTATCCAATCCAAGATCATGAAGGAGCAGCATGTCCAATCCAAGATCATTAAGGAACAGCATGTCCAATCCAAGATAATTAAGTAGCAGCGTATCCAATCCAAGATCATGAAGGAGCAGCGTATCCAATCCAAGATCATTAAGAAGCAGCCTGTCCTATCCAAGATCATGAAGGAGCAGCGTGTCCAATCCAAGATCATCAAGGAGCCAAGGCCTTTCCGCCCACCTTTCTGTCTCTAATGTTCATTTCTAAAGAGACCTCATTTGCAGATCAAAGATCCTGAAGTGCGGATGTGTCACTCTCCCGCATTCATTCATTCATTCATTCATTCATTTTCTTGTCCTCACTAGGGTCGTGGGGGTGCTGGAGCCTATCCCAGCTACTCTACCGCATCTTTGGCATATTTTCCAAGTGGCCTGAGAACACAGAGTACCAAACTGCGGTAGTACTAGTAGTATTTCGGAGCATACGTAGAGTATACAGTATAGAAGTACATACGTAGGACAGAAAGCAGTGGCAGCAAAGATAGCGTATGTTGTCTGCCGTGTGGAACTCAAACCTCATTTGATTGAAGAGCAAACACGTAGTAGGACAGCTAGAATAACGCGGCCTGAGACCGCCAAGGAGGCCGATGACCCGGCGACCCGGCAGGCCTGCGGCAGGTGCAGCCAAGCAGTGATGCTGCGCAGTCCACACGATGACTGATGTGTTGTTCTTTGTTCCGTCACCAGACAGGACAAGCTGAAGATCCACATGAGGAAGCACACGGGCGAGCGGCCGTACATCTGCCTGCACTGCAACTCCAAGTTCGTGCACAACTACGACCTGAAGAACCACCTCCGCATCCACACCGGCGTGCGGCCCTACCAGTGCGAGCACTGCTACAAAAGCTTCACGCGCTCCGACCATCTACACCGACACATCAAGAGGCAGAGCTGCCGCATCTCCCGCCCCCGCCGGGGACGGAAGCCTGCCGCGTGGAGGTCTGCGGCGCCGACAGGTAACTTCCTGTGCCCGCCCTCCACCAACGTCACCACCGGCGGCGGGTTCAAGTCGGCGTACGAGGAAGGGAAGAACCGCGGACTGGGTTTCAACAGAGAAGATGACAATGAAGGAGCGGCGAGGCCGCGAGGCGTCTTCGCCTTCGCCGTGACGGGAGAAGACGTACTCACCCGATCACCTTATTATGCGGCGACCTCTGACCCCTGGACCATGAGACTGGAGCGAGCCCCTCCCGTCCCTGAGACGGCCACATGAAGACCTTTTGAGAGACAAACAAATCGGTGAACTTCCTAAGACTGCTAGCGTTTGATTTTCCGCTATAAAGAAGAATATCAAGACTTTTTTCGATGTTTACTGGAATATTTGGATTTTTTAAAAAAAAGGCAACGACGCCTTCAGGTTCAGGAAAATTACAGCGCCTGTTCTTGTATCGGCATTAGTGGCAACACTGAATGTAAAACATTTCAGACAGGAAGAATCATAAATACACACAATAAAGCAAAAACTAAAGTCATCCAAATAAAGCGCTCCACTGCACTATTGTACATAAACACACCACGGGGTGCTTCCTTTGCAGGGGATGGCAACACTTTAATACAACACTATTTCAGCGCTAAATAACCTCTCCATAAGGACGCTTTCTGGGCTTTCTGGGCTTTCTGGGCTTTCTGGGCATTCTGGATGCTGGTCTACTCTGCTGCCAACAATCACATGTATTTGACTTGAAAATGGGGGGGGGGGGGGTGTTTGTTATCTTCTTTTTCTGCTATTTATGCATATTTAAAACAATGAATGAGCCTTGGCTATATTTTGCAAATGTTTTATAAAGACTTTAAATGTTGAACTTTGGTGTTTTGGTGTAAGAGCTTTTTTACATCATAGAAATAAACTAGAAATAAAATAGCATTATTATGTTATCATTCAGGCTGCACGGCGGTCGAGTGGTTAGCGCGTAGACCTCACGGCTAGAGACCAGGGTTCACTTCCACCCTCCGCCATCTCTGTGTGGAGCTTGCATGTTCTCCCCGTGCATGCGTGGGTTTTCTCCGGGTACTCCGGTTTCCTCCCACATTCCAAAAACATGCTAGGTTAATTAGCGACTCCAAATTGTCCATCGGTATGAATGTGAGTGTGAATGGTTGTTTGTCTGCATGTGCCCTGTGATTGGCTGGCCACCAGTCCAGGGTGTACCCCGCCTCTCGCCTGAAGACAGCTGGGATAGGCTCCAGCATCCCCCGCGACCCTCGTGAGGATAAGCGGCAAAAAATGAATGAACATTATCATTCATCTATTATTGATATATTCGAAATAGGTTAGAAAGACTAGACTGTAATATTCATTCATTTTCTACCGCTTTTCCTCACCAGCCAATCACAGGGCACTTATAGACAAACAACCATTCACACTCACATTCATACCTGTGGACAATTTGGAGTCGCCAATTAACCTAGCATGTTTTCGGAATGTGGGAGGTAACTGGAGTACCCGGAGAAAACCCACGCATGCACGGGGAGAACATGCAAACTCTACACAGAGATGGCCGAGGGTGGAATTGAACCCTGGTCTCCTAGCTGAGCTAACCACTCGACTGCCATGCGGCCCTACACCGTAATGATTATTAAATATTCATATACTTCAAATCATTTTAGAACAAATGAAAATATATAATATATAATTATATATATAATTATATATAAATATATAATTCACAATATCATCAAGATATCTATATTTCATGATATCTTTTTAGTTATATTCATGAAAGTTTTATTTTATTTTATTATTTTTACCTAGGTTTTGATAGATTTGAAATTATTATTTAAAAAATACATATAGGCATGTAAATATTCACATATAAACAGTCGTGTGGATAATGTGGTACCACTGCTCTCTAGTGGCCTAAAGGTGGTATTGCAACCAAAGCTGTGTTTAACCCTTTTCCTGCAAGCTCTAGTTTAATGCGCCTTTGTCCCGCTTGAGGGCGCTAAAGGTTAACACTGTTTATATGGCTTGTGCTGCTATTTGCTTGACTTAAAGTTTGCTCCTGACTCTAAACGTACCTCATAGCGTTATGAGCATAGCCTGGCATCATATTCACATTGTTTCATTTTAATGTCAATCAAAGGTTTGAGTTCGCCGAGAAAGGGTCTCCTCCCCGTGGAGCTAACAGAGCCTCCACGGGTGTCAAACTTGAAGCACCATTGTTCTGCATAACTTCCTAGGAGGATGTGTATAAGCATAACATGCCCCCCCCCCACACACACACACAAACACACACCGAGGGATTATTATGAGAGCATCCTGACGTAGGACACAAAGTGACAAGGACGGGACCCTGGGAGGGGTCAGGAAGTCACTACTCAGGAGGGTCGCCATTCCGGAAACTGACACCCACTGACATCGATGGGAGCTCACTGAATTTTCAACATGCAGCCCCCCCCCCCCCAAAACCCCCACTCATGCACCAAATTAGACGTGCTGTGGCGGCCACTGTGGGGTTGCTTAGCAACCACCAAAATAACACACTTTCAGGCCACTGAAAGAAAGAAAATGAAGCAGGTTTATTTTTCTAACCACGCCCCCGTCGGAATAGACGCCACGCCCCAATTCATCGTCCACTTGAGTCAAATGGACGCTGTACCTCAATAGATGCCAGTAGTGTCACATGGACGTCGTCTATCACAACACACCTCCTGTAGGGCAGACATGGCATCTGTAAAGCTGATGTTTACAATGGCGTTCATGAAGTCTGCAACAGTGCAAAGGCATAACAGGCACGTCCAACAGAGCACCAATAGACCAATCTAATGCACCACAAGGACACAGAACACAACACACGTCTGTACGCTGTATGATGTATCAATGGATTACTGTAATATATATATATACTGTTCAAATAATACAAGATCAAATATCATAGTATAGTAATACAATATATACAATACTGTACATATTGCTATAAAGTCAATTATGTACACTGTTGTATCCCAATTTTTATATCTATTATTTTATTTTAAAAATACCAAAACTACAGATATTACTATGAAAATAGATATTTGTAAACCAAATAAATATATGCCTGTTACTTTCTGCTGTTGAGTAAATCAACACCACGGGCCACGCCTGCTGTATTCCATCATGTCTGCCACCATGGCGGCGTGATGCAGCCGGATGGGCTGCATCACGCCGCCATGAGGAAAGTACGTACAGTACATACGTACACAGGTACACAGTACGCACACAGTACGTACACAGGTACACAGTACCCACACAGTACGTACACAGGTACACAGTACGCACACAGGTACACAGTACGCACACAGGTACACAGTACGTACACAGGTACACAGTACGTACACAGGTACAATGTATGTACGCAGGTACACAGTTTGTACACAGGTACACAGTACGTACGCAGGTACGTACACAGGTACACAGTACGTACGCGTACACAGTTTGTGAGAAAGAGCCACCAGACTGCAACCAACCTTTCCTATAAAAGGTGAACTCATCATATCATTTAAAGAGACGGAAGCTTTGTCATCTTTAGCTGACCTTGCATAGCAACAAGAGATGGTGGATTCCGTATTTGCATGGACAACCACTGGTGCTATGGTGTTACTTAAGTCATTATTACATGCAATTATTCACAATGTAGGGGTCTTACGGTGGGGGGGGTGGGGGGGGGCTGTTGCATCATGCGTGTTTCTTTGTTCGAGTGCTCGGCCTCCAAAGGGATAGAAAGCCATACGTTAGCCAACACCCTGTCAGCGTGCACCTCCTCCTCGCCCGCCTGATCTTGAATCAGGTTACAATCACTTCCAGCTCCCTGACTGCTTGGTAGTCATTTCCTGGCGGACTGAAGAGCACCTTTATTGATTGCAGCAAACACAAAGTGAAGACGCCTTCAATTGGATTATGTTCCGGTTGCTTCCGCTACGGAGCACGGATAAAACATGAATAACTATGGAAGCGCCACACGTCTTGGGAACGTCTACAGAAGTGCGGTGTGAAAATAATTGTCGCCTTCCCGAGCTTCCAGGTTCCCCCCACAGTTCCCGTTATTGATGTCATTATTATTGTACTATGATATACTACAGCTGCAGGTGAACTTTGACCTGTCCGCCAGGTTTCGTGGGCCTCCCAAAGATGGCTGGCGTCCGACGGCGATCGCTGCACGTCAATACGACCTGCTCTAATGGGTCCGAGGGAGAACACGTTGAAGCTTGCTGATAAGTGGACACATTAACTGTCTGCAGTGGCACTCCACCAGGAGATAAGATAACTCATACTAATGGGGATCAATGCTACGCTTTGCTTTGTTGCAGTGCTCTGATAGCCCATGTACACAGGTACACATGTACTATGTACACAGCCCATGTACACAGGTACACATGTACTATGTACACAGCCCATGTACACAGGTACACATGTACAGTGTACACAGCCCATGTACACATGTACACATGTACACATGTACACATGTACACAGCCCATGTACACATGTACACAGCCCATGTACACATGTACACATGTACTATGTACATAGCCCATGTACACATGTACTATGTACATAGCCCATATACATGTGTGCTATTGTAGTATCTATATAGCCCATGTACATGTGTACTATGGTAGTACTGTACATAGCCCATACATGTACTATGTACTTACATAGTACATGTACACATGTACTATTGTAGTATGTACATGGCCCATGTACACATGTACTATTGTAGTATGTACATAGCCCATGTACACATGTACACATGTACTATGTACATAGCGCATGTACACATGTACACATGTACTATGTACATAGCGCATGTACACATGTACACATGTACTATTGTAGTATGTACGTAGCCCATACATGTAATATGTACATAGCCCATGTAGACATGTACTATTGTAGTATGTACGTAGCTCATACATGTAGTATATACATAGCCCATGTACACATGTACTATTGTAGTATGTACATAGCCCATGTACACATGTACTATGTACGTAGCCCATACATGTAGTATGTACATAGCCCATGTACACATGTACTATGTACGTACATAGTCCATGTACACATGTACTATTGTAGTATGTACACAGCCCATGTACACATGTACTATAGTAGTATGTACATAGCCCATGTACACATGTACTATAGTAGTATGTACAAAGCCCATATACACATGTACTATTGTAGTATGTACATAGCCCATGTACACGTGTGACCATGTGACCACTCATAAAACAAAGCATGTCTGTAACCATTTGGGCCAAACTCGTCCAAGTTGCATGCGAGAGGCCGCCAGCGCCGTGCCCCGAAATACCGCCGCCACAAATCCACAAAGCAAGGAGGGGACAGGCCGCCCAAATACATACCGCCTCACAAAATGGAAAGGGTAAAATTAAAGGCACGGTCAGGGGGGGTGGGGGGTTTGCCTCCTGGATTCCAACCCGAGTTCTTTCACTCTAATGACGGGTTAAACATGGCGACCCACCGCCTTCTTCACCCCCTCCCTCGGCGTAACTGGACAAACACATTATACAATGTACTTATGGCTCCTTATCTTCTTCTCCTTGTCCACTCATGGTGACTTTTTACGATCAATTATGGATGTCATATTGATATACTGTATGTACAGTATAGACATATATATGCTTTTATAGGGAATATGAATTATTCATAGCATACTGCTGCATATGTTCAATCATGCCTCAATCTTCCCGTGTTCATGCGCTCATCTTCTCCTTCTCCTTTGGGACGAAATATTGTGCCCTCCTGTGACTGCCATTGGCAAATATTAACTCCTTTTTATGCATACGCAGGACAAACAGTCTGCTTGACCTGGGAATTTGCCCCACAGGAAATGATCTGTTCCAGAGTCAAACCTTGGCCATCATGAAACCTTGAGGAAGTTGCTTCTTTAAACGTTTTACTTCAGATTTTTTACTGACTTTGCAATATTAAATTCCATTTTTATGATGTTCATTTTATTAATTCTTGTTCATAGTATAATTAATAAGTCAAAAATATTTTGTAAAAAATATTCTTTCATATCACCAAGTGTAAAAATAAGTTAACTGTCGTATATCAAACCTTAAACAAGTACATATCGGCATTTTAGCCACATTGTGCTGAGATGACTAGACTACTATACTACTAGCTATTGCGCTATGTTGAAATAAGCTCAATTTATGCATGAACTTGCACAAAGACTAAGCGCTGTTATGCTATTCGCATTGCTAGGATGACAACATGCGCATGTTAGCTTTTTTTTGCTAAGGTATAAACTTACAGTGTTTTCATTTGGGGTGTTAGCACGCTAATAATTATCATTGCTTTAGCATAAGCATAATTAACATTAGCTTTGCTTGCCTGCTAACGTTAGCAGGCTAGCAAGAACTTACACTTTAACTAAGTACTCTACTCTACTCTACTACTAGTAGAACTTACACAAAGACTAAGCGCTGTTATGCTGTTCGCATTGCTAGGATGAAAACATGCGCATGTTAGCTTTTTTGCTAAGGTATAAACTTACAGTGTTTTCATTTGGGGTGTTAGCATGCTAATAATTATAATTGCTTAAGCATAATTAACATTAGCTTTGCTAGCCTGCTAATGTTAGCATATTAATATATATAGACACTTATACTATTAGCTAGGTGCTAGCATGCTAACATTAGCATTTTATCCTTTTTCTCAGGTATTAGCTTACATATGCACTACAATAGTACATATGTAACTTGCATTCTAACTGAGTACTCTACTCGACTCTACTACAAGTAGAACCTACACAAAGACTAAGCGCTGTTATGCTGTTCGATTTCTAGGATGAAAACATGCGCATGTTAGCTTTTTTGCTAAGGTATAAACTTACAGTGTTTACATTTGGGGTGTTAGCACGCTAATAATTATCATTGCTTTAGCATAAGCATAATTAGCATTAACTTTGCTTGCCTGCTAACGTTAGCATGTTAATATTCATAGACACTTATACGATCTAGCTAGGTGCTAGCATGCTAACATTAGCATTTTATGCTTTTTCTCAGGTATTAGCTTACATATGCACTTAAGACTATCAGGTGTTAGCATGCTAGCAACAGCATTCCAGTTTTTTGTGTAATTAACGCATGCCCAGCGACCTCCCCCCAGTCACTCAGAGTCTGCCGCTCTACTAAAAAGTATTTTTGAGCTGAACACATGAACAGCAGTACAATTCCAACGGTACTCCGCATTGGAATTCCTTTTCAGTCATTTCAGAATTGGGATTAATCGGATTAACAATCATTTGACAGCCGACAAAAACACAAAACCTTGTTTGAGTTTTAAGTTTTGCCCCAACATTCCCCACCTCTTGCGTGTCATGTCTGACGATGTCCAAAATGTGCCGCATGCTAACACGAGTTCGGCTTTGGCTAAGAGTTATCCTTCTGGTTCTAACAAAGCTCCGCCGTATCAGGTTTCTGGCTGCAGCTGAGCAGTGGAAAAGTCCGGAATGGTTTTCCCAGCTGTGAGGTCGTGGCCACAACGAGGCAAAAGCGGCTTGTGTGTTGGCCTAGCGCTCGTAATGAGGGGGGTTGACATCACATGGCGTTAGCGTTGCTGGGAATCCGAGCCAGAGACAGCGACGGTGCAGGCTCTAATTGCCGTGGAAGATGCCAAACAGAGGAGTACTTTCGTGAGGGTGGTCCCCCCCGTTCCCCCGTCCCCACCCATGCTCCTCTTCTTCTCCAGTGGTCTATGAATACACGTAACCACATTACGACTTTCAGTCCCAGACCACGGCTTATGTAGAGGCACATGCTCGCATCACATGGATGGATTTCTGCTGAAAAAGCCCGGAGATTTTTCCATGCGTAATCCCACATTTGGTCCTAGCCTCAAATCTGATCGCTTCCCTGATGTTGTCGGTGCAACCGGCAGGAAACGACGTTCACTGGTGGTGGCGTAACAATGCTAATGGCGCGTGGCCAGGCCGCAGATGTTTGTTGGAGCGCACAAAGATTCCTGTGGGTTAATAACCGCAGTGGAACCATCCACCGTTGGCGCAGACAACGTGGAAACATGCGGCCTTTGTTTTGGGGAAACATTCAGACGGCTAGATAAGTAACCGTTAAGACGTTCAGAACATCGTACTAAACTAGAAATGGCAGACTTCCATTGAGAACCAAGGCCGTCATCTTGCGGCTTTGCTAATGTTAGGGTAAGACTGGCGCTCAAAGTGACTCAAAGCGTCCTTTATAGCGGCTTTCACTGCTACGGGATCAGCTCTCTTCTTCTTTGTTTGCACATGGTAGTGAAAATACTGCTAGCCTGATGCACTCATTCATTGTAAGCATTTCATTATTTACGTAAATCAAATTATGGCAACATTTTTGGAAAAACAAATACTAGTTTTCTATGACTGACTGTTTGTCGATACAGTATGTGCCTTGTGATTGACTGGGATAGGCTCCAGCATTGCCCCGTGACCCCACTGGGGATAAGCAGCATAGAAAACAGCTGGATGGACTACTGCTTCCTCAGTAGAAATGTTTAAGTCCCGACTCAAGACGTACATTTAACTAACTAACTAACTAACTAACTAACTAACTAACTAACATCATCTACCAACTGGAATATTGTTATCTCTATTTACTTTTCATATGAATTATTCTATCATGTGGCATATGTAGCCCCCTCAACATCCATTGCAGCCTGCTCATCCCCCCCCGCACGTACTCCCTTCCCAAGGTTTCACTTTTTTCCCCAAATGGGGCTTTGAGTTTTTCCTTGCCCGGTTGGGGGGCTAAGATGAGGGAATGTTGTCATGGATTGTTGATTGTTGCTCCAGTGAAGCCCTTGGAGGATAGAAATAAACTTGACTTGACTAGCTTAAAATCACAACAATTACCTTTCCGAATGACCTTTCCGAAAGCAATGGTATACATGGAATGGAATATTCCAATCGCGTGTCTACATGCGCCGCTATAATCAACCAGAATAGTCAATGGGGCATGCGCAGTAAAACGTAAACACCAACATCACGTGATACCGACTTCCTCCAGTTTTTCTTTCACTTGTCGGAATAACTCCGTATTGCCAGTTTTTCCTTCGTCCAGTCTTGAAATTTAGTTTGAATGAAAAACAAACTTTCCGCAGCAGTCCAGTGCCGATTGCTCGCCGCCATTTTTTTTTTAAATCGAAGAACGTCTCGAGCTGCGTGTTACATCATATCTCAGCATTCGCTGAAAGAACACACCCGGGAACAGGAAAAGATAAAGTCTTGCTAATATTTTATAATTAAGCTCTGCACATGTTTTATATAGATATGTATTTTCTTTTTTAATAAAACTGGACTTGTGAATGGCGTATAGAAGGGTTTAGATTCTGTTCCACAGATGGCGCTAATGCACACGAAAGCTGCTTGCCAACCGCCAATAAACAACAGAAGAAGAAAAACACCACGAAGAAGAACGCAGTCTGACAACTTTCCGATTGAGCGGGTACAAGATACCTCAATCGGATTGGGGAAAGGAATATTCCACCCTTTTGAATCCCATTATATATTCATTCGGATTGGGACTTTTCTTTCGGAATGAGGTGTATACAAAGGTTACATTCTTTCCGTTTGAGCAAATAACTTGAATGGAATTGGAATATTTGGGTCCATGTATACGTGGCTAATGTGGCTACGGCGTTCTGAGTTGCAGGGTTTCGTTGTTGTGTTACTTACAGAACCTGGGGTGTGTATTTCATCATTTGGGGGCCCAACCTAGTTGCTTATATACGGTATGCCACCGCCCCCAAAAAACAATCCATCCATCCATTTTCTATGCCGCTTATCTTCCCGAGGGTCTCAGCAAAGTATGCTACAGAACCAAAGATCTCAGTATGGAAGATGGAGGAACAGCACGTTGGCCCCTCCATGGGAAAATCAGCCATGACGGAGCAGTCAGTCCACATCCAGAGTATTGTGCACACTCTGCAAGTCGTTTTTTTTTTCACTGAAGCGCTTCCAACTTTAAAATAGCACATGAATGCAAAGCAGACGTTGGACTGCATTCTTTCTTGAGTCTCTTTGCTCATTCAAAATGAAACTCAGTTCATATACAGCAGATGAAAAATAAATGATATTTCAGGATTCACAGATTTCGGAACAATTAGCATAAAGCTAATATGCACATTTTGAGAAACAGGAAAGTCTCCATTAGCCTTAAAGCAGAACCGTTTGGGTTTTTTTGTTTTAAAGCCCCACATTCCGGTAAAGTTTGGTCTTGGATCACCGACACGGCACTGATTACTAACTATGAAAAATGTAAAAATGAGTCTAGACGATGTTACAGTACAACACTTTTGAGGTATAATTCACAAGGTCAAATGCAGCAATACAGTATGTGCCAATCAACTTGTCTATTAGCATAAACTGGGGTTCAGTAGTCCCTCGTTTATCACGTTTCATTGGTTCCAGACACAACCAAAATTATTTATTTGCCTGAATTATGTAAATACAGTAATCCCGACCACCATAAGCTAATTTCACAAGTAGGATTCAATATCAGTAAGCAGTATATAGAAAACCAGTTTCAGACTTTTGAAATACTATTATTACCATTATTGGAGCCCTCTAGACACGACATAGCACCCCTATAGTCACCTTTACACTCATATAGTAGATACAACGCAAGAAAACATAAATAAATCATGTTTCAATAAATGGCCTCCGGGCGTGTGGACAGGAAGTGACATACGGGATGAAGAGTTGACTTTCAGTCGGAGTACGGCCACAACAGCAGCCCGTGTTGTTATTATGGTGATGATGATGATGATGCCTATTCATCCTCCTACTCTTAGCCTCCTGCGTGTGGTCCAGCCCATCCTTCCTGGACATGAGGTCAGGCCACGAGGACCACAACAAAGGGTGAGTTCACCTCCACCGCAATTCATAATGCCCCCCCCCCCCCCCCCTCTCTCTCTCAGCATCAGGAGTTAGATGAGTGAGAAGAGGAGTGTCTCTGTGCAGGAACCACAGCACCAATCATGGAGGCGTACGTGTCTGCAAAAGGAGAAAGTGTCCCAAAGAGCAGAGGTTGATGTTGGTCCATCATGTTGGTCCATCATGTTGGTCCATCATGTTGGTCCATCATGTTGGTCCATCATGTTGGTCCATCATGTTGATCCATCATGTTGATCCATCATGTTGATCCATCATGTTGATCCATCATGTTGATCCATCATGTTGATCCATCATGTTGATCCATCATGTTGATCCATCATGTTGATCCATCAATTCCTCTGTCCGCGTGTCCAGCCAGTAATACTGCTCACTTTAGTGTAGCTATGGATACGATGGAGGAGAGAGGCTGGTGGATCAATGGCTTGACGTTCTCGTCATGCATGGATGAAGGACACATTCTGATGATGGTGCCTCATAGTAGATGATGGATGATGACTATCGGTCATGATTGACGGGTGGAAGGTTGGCTGTGAATAATAGCTAATGATGGACAAATGGATGATAACATGGCATGGTAGAGTGGACGGATGGATGGATGATACCATGGCATGGTAGGGTGGACGGATGGATGGATGATAACATGGCATGGTAGGGTGGACGGATGGATGGATGATAACATGGCATGGTAGGGTGGACGGATGGATGGATGATAACATGGCATGGTAGGGTGGACGGATGGATGGATGATAACATGGCATGGTAGGGTGGACGGATGGATGATAACATGGCATGGTAGGGTGGACGGATGGATGTTAACATGGCATGGTAGGGTGGACGGATGGATGATAACATGGCATGGTAGGGTGGACGGATGGATGATAACATGGCATGGTAGGGTGGACGGATGGATGATAACAAGACACGGTAGGGTGGACAGATGGATGGATGATAACAAGACACGGTAGGGTGGACAGATGGATGGATGATAACAAGACACTGTAGGGTGGACAGATGGATGGATGATAACAAGACACTGTAGGGTGGACAGATGGATGGATGATAAGACACGGTAGGGTGGACAGATGGATGGATGATAACAAGACACGGTAGGGTGGACAGATGGATGGATGAAAACATGACACGGTGGGGTGGACAGATGGATGGATAACATGGTATGGTAGGGTGGACGGATGGATGGATAACATGGTATGGTAGGGTGGACGGATGGATGATACCATGGCATGGTAGGGTAGACGGATGATAACATGGCATGGTAGAGTGAACAGATGGATGGATGATAACATGGCATGGTAGGGTGGACAGATGGGTGGATGATAACATGGCATGGTAGGGTGGACAGATGGATGGATGATAACATGGCATGGTAGGGTGGACAGATGGATGGATGATAACATGGCATGGTAGGGTGGACAGATGGGTGGATGACAGGTAATAATGAATAATGAAGACATACAGCAGATGAATGAGAGCATGGATGAACGTATGGAAGGATGGTTGAATAATGAATGAGGGATGATAGATAAACATTATGCTAGAATGCTATCAACCATTAATACAGTGACTGCATGGTTGATGAATAGATGAACGAACGGGTGGGCGGGGGCTAATTTATGATGACTATAATTCATTTTTCAGCTGCTTTGGAATTCCCTTTGCGGTAAAAGTATCCCGGCATACTCACATATGCTGTGCATGAAAACAATATGTCGTATGAAGAGATTTGCATGCGGGATCAATGCCGCAAAGAGGCTGGCTTGAAAGGGGAGAGGAAGGAGGCGGAGGAGGAGGAGGAGGAGGAGGAGGAAGAAGGGGTGTGACTTCCAGCCCAGCGACGTCAACTCTTTGGAGGAGTTTGGAGAAGGGTGGAAAAAAGAAAAAGATGATGATGGTCTGTGCTGTGCAGAACAGGAGGGAATCGGGGAAGCGGTCTCGGAGGACGTTCACTGGGAGGAATGCAGCTAAAACTAAACCAGTGACATGACTGACTGGGATTTTAGTTTGAAACGTCGATTGGACCCCCAAAGCACATCCTGGTAAGTCCACCATTTATCATCAAAGTCGGCTGCATGCATTTGGCAAAGAACGAAATGACCTCACGAGCATGCCCTCCCCACAGAGGACCAGCCCGCGGACCCCCCTGCTGGCTCCTTTGACCTAGTCCAAAATGATAGATCCTCAGATACACCTGCACTATAACTACACGGGCAAGCTGGATCACCGCCCCACCGTGGGCACCAGCACAGGAAGGCTGGAAATAAAAACACTCCTCTTCCTGGTGGCGTGTGCCTTCATCGTCCTGGAGAACCTCACGGTATTGGTGGCCATTTGGAGAAACCACCGCTTCCATAACCGCATGTACTTCTTCATCGGGAACCTGGCGCTGTGCGATATGTTGGCAGGGGCGGCCTACCTGGTGAACCTGCTGCTGTCTGGCGAGAGGACCCTCCACTTGTCGCCCATTTTGTGGTTTGTTCGAGAGGGCAGCATGTTTGTAGCGTTGGGTGCCTCCATCTTCAGCCTCCTGGCCATCGCCATTGAGCGGCACCTGACCATGATCAAGATGAGGCCCTACGATGCCAGCAAGAACTACAGGGTCTTCCTGCTCATCGGCACCTGCTGGTTGATCGCAGTCTCTTTCGGAGTGTTGCCCATCCTGGGATGGAACTGCCTGGACAACCTCCCCGACTGCTCCACCGTCCTCCCCTTGTACTCCAAGACGTATGTGGCCTTCTGCATCACCATCTTCATGGTCCTGCTCCTGGCCATGTCGGTCCTCTACACACGCATCTACGTCCTGGTCAAGTCCAGCAGCCGCAAGGTTAGCAAGCACAGCAACTCGGAGCACGCAATGTCCCTGCTGCGAACCGTCATCATCGTGGTGGGCGTCTTCATAGCCTGCTGGACGCCCATCTTTGTGCTGCTACTGGTGGATGTGGCGTGCGAGCAGCGCCGGCGGTGCCCCATCCTCTACAAGGCCGACTGGTTCATCGCGGTGGCGGTTCTCAACTCGGCCATGAATCCTGTCATATACACGCTTGCCAGTCGGGAGATGAGGAGGGCCTTCCTGGGGTTGGTGTGTTGCCTTTGCTACCGGGGCGAGGTGTCGGCGCCGGGGAGCGGGAACAGGCAGTGTCTGGAGCCCAGTCGCAGCAGAAGCAAGTCCTTTAGCAGTCAGAACAACCAAAACCAGCAGAGCTGCAGACAGGCGGGGTCGGAGAAGGAGGCGGACTCTGGACTGGCAGGGAAGGTGTCTGTGGTTGCAGGACCCAGTGGCACTGATGCTGAGGGGTTTGCCCAGAGCGAGGCCCGGATGGCCTGACTTCAGACCAAGACTTTTACGACGGGATAGGATGGCCCCCTTCTTGAGGACAGGTTGGGGTCTGGTGTGCTTGCCCGACCTGGGTTGGGGATCTATATACGACCCATGTGGTCAGGATTGGACACCCATCCCATGGACTACAATTCAATTCCAACTCTATTTATCCCGAGGTGCAAGTTAAAGGACACCAAGATTAAACGTTAAACGGAAACACAACAGCCACCATTTGTTCACCCCCCAAGGCAGATTAGGGTGGTCCTGCAGTGCGAATCCAGCCTGAAATGTTTATTAGATTGTTTGAGACAATCACATTATTTATTATTACTCCTTATGCACTAATTCTGTATGATAAACGACAACGCGACCACTCCCGAACCAGCTTGTCCCACCATACCCCAATGGGAGGTTCCACATTCTAAGGTTGGTGACGTCTGCGGTGTTCTGGCGCCACCTGGTGGTCATCCGTGTAAACTTGTGTAGCCGAGTGAGTGTAATAATAGCATGGCTGCTTTTTAACAGTTGCATGTGCAAGTTGTTACCTCATGTGATCAGTAGAGGTCGCCATTCGTCCCGGTGACGTACTTCCTTTTCCCTCTTCAAAATAAACTTCACCTCTTAGTTGCAGTCTGCCAAAAATAAAAGGCATGTTAGAAACAGCCTGAGAATGATGTAGAGCGGGAATCAAACTACAACAATAAACAAGGAATTTCTACACACTGACGTTTTTATTGCCAACAGTCATACAGAAGAATGTTAAACCCCAACTACCCTCTCTGGCTGCGCCTTGTTCCTAAAATAGTAACTTCTTGACTGATTCTATGTGATAATGTTGTATATGTGTGGAAAGAGAGATGACGTTGACACTACATGTATACATTAAGAAGAAGAAGAAGAAGGAGGAGGAGGGGGAGGGGGGTGGGGTGGTAATCGAGCAGCAACACGCAGCAGGGCCAAGAAACACAAGGATCTCCACAAGTGGAGAACAGGCATGCTCATCATCACCATCATGAACATCACCTATTGCACTTGGAAGAATGAAAAACATCCATAGTTTTTTTTTTTTTTTTTTTTACAAAGGAAAGGCACATTTTCATCAACAAAACCCAGGAAAGCCGCCTTGGCGGAGAGGAGCGGGGACTTCCTCACGTCTTTGTTCCAACTATTTCCAAAAAGGATGTTCCTTGTCTTAGTTAAAGCAAATATTCTGGTATAGCATTGCAAAATAGCTAAATGTGATTTTTCTAAGAATTCATGTGAATACGTTGAAAACA
Source organism: Doryrhamphus excisus (assembly GCF_030265055.1). Lineage (NCBI taxonomy): Eukaryota > Metazoa > Chordata > Actinopteri > Syngnathiformes > Syngnathidae > Doryrhamphus > Doryrhamphus excisus. The sequence goes on from NC_080467.1 coordinate 6,686,648, forward strand.
AAAAAGGACCACATTTTCTGACAATTTGATTTCTACTCTGCCAATTCATCCTCATGAATAATATCAGAAAATGTCCAGAGTGGAATGCTAAAATCCCCATGGACCGCATGGTTCCCAGTGGAATGTATGTGGGACACTAATGTGACACTTGTAGAATGACACTTGCTGTCAAACATGGACTGTACACCCCCCCTTGCAGCAAAATACAGGCACGGTTTATATTTCATATTTATATTACATTGCATCGGTCTGGTTAAACCCATCGAACGCATGCTGATTTTGGTTCAACTGCAACTGAAAGTCAAGCCCCCCCTTCCTTTCTGTTTGGTTCTGACGGATGAGCACATTGAAGAGAAATGGGACCCGTCTAATTCAGGTAAGCCGCATGAAGCCAAGAGAGCATCTCCTTTGCTACCAGCGAGGGATGAGGAACATCTCTGTGCTGACACCTATAGAAGGGAAATCTTGCTCCGCTTTGGTGATTGTGCTGTTGTGGTCACTCAGATCCTATCACCTTACAAAAACATGTGCTGGACCAAACACCCGTCAAACACCTGGAGGCAACAACCCGCACGGGATTGTGTTAAAAGGGTCAATATTTAAGTAGTAAGTGTCAGCACAAACAAGCGCCCCTCCAAATAAAGACTTAACGACAGTTTGACTTGGAGACAAATCATGCAACCCATTGAAGCAGCCTACAAGGGAGTATTGGGGCCATACTGAAGGAATCAATAATAATAATAATAATAATAATAATAACACTAGTCAGAATAAATGCCAAGAATAAACTGCAGAATAAAATGTTGCAGGAAGACAAATGCATACAAGAAAAAAAGTCATATTTTGCAAAAATTAAAAAAAATTAAAAAAAAAAAATTATCAGGAAAAAAAATGAATAAATGTGATGATGCATCATTTTTGTTTTCTTTAGAATAAAGTTGTAATTAAAGTAGTAATACAATAAAAAGTATTTGAATAAACACTTTTAATACTACCAGCGTTAACTTAAATGCATACAAGAAAAAAAAAGTCATATATTGCAAAAATAAAAAAATAATAATTATTTAATCAGGAAAAAAGAAAAGAATAAATGTGATGATGCATCATTTTTGTTTTCTTTACAAATAACGTTGTAATTAAAGTAGTAATACAATAAAAAGTATTTGAATAAAAACTTACTTATCTTACTACCAGAGTTAACTTGTAGTAGTAGTAGTAGTAGTAGTAGACAATATCTCCTCAGTTAAATAGAATAGGCAGCAGTTTAGTAGTGATGATGATTATGAGAAGCAACATGTTTGTAATCCAATCAGAATAAAGTGGTGACTATACTGTTTTTGAAGTAGTTTGGCAGTAAAGATGAAAACAAGGCCAAAAACCATCATATTAATTGTAGTAAAAAGGTGGAACATCATAGGAAAAGAGCGACTAATAATAATAATCATAATAATAATGTGACTTCTTAATAGGCCAACTTTATTCTCATAATTGTACCGTTTAGTCTTTGCAGTGTGGCCCTAATACTCCTTTGACGCCGCCCACAGCACCATGAAGGACATGTGTTTTGGGGGGGGTGGGGGGCGGCTTCCATGTTTTCAGTAGAAATGCGGTTGTGCTTGACAGAGGAAAAGGTCTAATTTGTCATCTAAAATACTCTGCTTCACACAGCTCTCCGAGGTTCGTCTAAACTAGAAGAACGTCATCTTTTCAAACACCAAATCAAGATATGGCGTGTCCTATGTCTTCTCAAAAATATAGCATTTCAGTGGTCACAACAAAATAACACTTCTATCATAAATATTTATTTTCCCGCGGAATAGTAACCGCTTTTTTTTTTAGCAGCTTCCCTCACGCTTCTTCTTCGAGTTTGAGAGACGGTGGGAGGGACGATTCCCCATCAGGCTTTGCGGGCGTCACTGTTTCCATACGACAGGCTGCAAGAGACACAGTTCACTCCCAGCCGATACGATTGGCAGCTTGTTGTCACGGTGATGGCCAATAAGGTGGCCGATGCTGTCAAACACGTGATCTTTTGTCCGCACCTTCATAGAAAATAAACAGCATCACTGACTGACTGATTGACTTTGGGAGGAACCGTGAACCGGACTCTCACCGTGCCCTCGGGGTCCACCAGGAGGAGGTGTTTGGCAAGTCCCTTGTGCATGCCGGTCAGCACGTATGAGCCCGGGTTGGTGGTGCTCTTGCGCACCAGGAAGTCTCCGTCGTCTCGCAGCAGTTTTTCGGCGTCATGGCGGCTCATTTTTCCGCGGTACCACGGCTGGCCCTCCAGCTCTTCCTGTGCTCGGAAGGCTATGGAGCGAGCCAGGAGGGGGCTGGAGTTGTCCACGGACGCCGCCTTGTGCAGAGCGGACACCTGCGACGGGGCTTGGGACTGGATGGCGTCCTCAAAGGGTTCTGCTCGAAGGCGATGGAAGGATTCATCAAGAAGGATTCATCTCCAAAGATTTCAGTAGGAAATCAAAAGATAAGAAACTGGACACAGCCCCTTCCGAGAGGACTGGAGTGAGGCCAGTGGAGACTGGAAAGGTTTGGTTTGAGGCCAAAAGGTGGACATGAGGAAAGACGGCAACATTCCAGCTTCTATTTCCAAGTGTTTCCATCTGTTTGGTGCAAAGCATTGGAAGAGCCAGACTTCAAGGGCGTAACGTTTTGGTGCATCAGGCCTGCGACCCACTGACATCGCCGGCGTTTGCGTTCTTCCTTCCTTTCACCCTTGAGTTGGTAAAATTCACACTCTAAGGCAAGGGTCTCAAACTCAATTTACCTGGGGGCCACTGGAGCTAGGGTCTGGGTGGGACTGGGCCGCATCAGGTTTTCCAAAAAAACAACAAAAAACGGAAAAATGAATAAACTTTGCTTTGGTTCCGATTTTCTATAGGAAAAGCTCTGATAAAACATTCCACTGTTGTCAAATATCTTATTTTTCTACACAAAATAAAATGAAAAATAAATAAATCAAGAATAAAGAAAATTAATCAATCAGTAATAAGTAAATATAATAATAATAATAATAATAATAAAACGGCAAATAATAAAAACTTAAGAAACCATATATAGTTGGTTAGTTGTTATATAATTTTTTTCAGATTAAAATTAACAGTATTAACAGTTATTTAACCTTTAACATGAACATTAATCAAACGTAATATTTTTATCTGGGTACATGATACCATACAGCATCCATATCAAACTTGCGCGAGACGCACTAACATTAAACTTTCATATCAAGGCGGGGGCCTCAAACTAGTGTCCGGTGGGCCACATTTGGCCCGCAGGCCGCGTGTTTGAGACCCCTGCTCTATGGGCTTTAAGTCCGGCATGTCCCTGGGCTGGTCTAAGGCCTTCCACTTCTTGCCCTGAGGAACTCCTTTTGTTTGTTTTCTGCAGTTTGGATGCATCCTTCTTCAAACTTGAGTTCATTGAAGCAAAAAAAAAAAAAACTTAAACTATATTAGGAAAGCAGGAAGTGAACAAATGTAACAGTTACTGATTGTAAAAGTACCAGATGGAGGGGTCGGATTTAATAAGCTTTGCTTCTTCCTACTCCTTTTGGACATGTGGAACTGTGAACTGATTATGTGATGCATTCAATTGCAATCTGATGCATGTTCAAATGAAATAAAACCATTACCATTTTGGTGGGTTACATCATCCATGAAGATGAATGAGCGCCTCCCCGGAAGAAGCCATAACATCGGCGCCACCATGTTCCACAGATGAGCTTGTATGTTTGGAATCATGAGCAGATCCGTTCCATCACTTTGGTCAAGGTTCATCTTTGTCTCATCAGGCCATAAAACGTCGCAATAAAAGGCACCTTCATCTTCATCTTTTGGTGTCAAACCCAAACCTTTCCAGTCTACAACGGCATGGGTTCCAATCCTTTTGGAGAGGACTGTGCTTAGAGTAGTCAGTGTACAGCCTATACAGCAGTACAGGTTTACTTTACTTGCAGGGATATTGGCTATATGTGTTTTTTCTGAGAACCAGCATAGCCACACTGCAGAAGCTGTACACGACTCACGTATATCAGTCTAATCAGGTCAGGGGTCACGGCCCCTTGACAAGCTCTATTGGAATAAAGATGGCTGCTAAACAGGGACAAGGACACACACTAAAGTCAGAGTTGAAGACTTACTCATGTCAAACAGGTCCATGTGCGGGCTCTCCCTGGCGGCGGCCGCCATGCCCTTGGTGACTTGTTCCGACTCGGCCTGGAGCGCCGCCAGCACCTGTGCGTCAATCTGCTGGGTGTTCATATATGTGGGCATCTCTCCTGGCTTTGGTGCAGGACCTTTGCTCTCGCTGTTGATGTCCAAGGATCCTGGAGAACAGGTACGGTCTTGTCACTGGAAATTTATTCTCGTTAAATGTCACTTCCCCTCATGAGACAACTAGAAAATTACAGACGTTGTTTCCCCATTTTTGCTGTAGTTTTTTTGTTTACTTGTTAAGAGAAATCAGAAAAATTGTTATGAGAAATCAGCCACAGGGTGCAAATGACCCCCTTCTCCCCTCCCCAAGGTCCCTGTTCCATACCTTGTTGCCCAAAGGCAGACTTCCTCTCCTCTGTCCAGCTGTCTCCACAGTGCCGGCCTTGGTAATAGTTCTGATCCACAGAGCCTGCGCCCGTCTGTACCTGGCTTCCATCTGACGCTGTGCTCTGATTGGTCAGCCGGGCGTCGATGAAACCTCCAGGGGGCGGCATCTTCCCGGGAATGTTGTTGTAGTAAGGATGCTCTGCGGACTCCTCCTCCTCCTCCGTCCATGGCAAGTCCTCCACGTTGAACACCCTGAGCAAGAGCTTGCGTGAACAGCTGAATGCACCACGGCACCCAGCGGCACCCTGACGACTGACTGAAGCGCTCACCTGTCGTGCGTGGAGGACGGCTTGCTCGACGGGCACTGCAGGTACTGCTGGAAGCGCAGGTCGAAAGCCTGGCCGATGGTGCTGATGACATCCTGGGCCAGCCCGTCTGAGCACTCCAAGATGTGGCATGCTGAGGACACCCCCAGAAATATAACGAGTATCGATGCAGAGTGGCAAAACAAATGGGCATTCATACCTCTTCGGTTTACAGGGTCCTTTGCCACATAAGCGACATAGTCCGTTGTGTCCTGTAATAAAAAGGCACATGACAATCTCGAGACACCGCAAAAATACATGTTGAGGATTGAACACTTACAGGGTCTCCACCCGATGCAAAGGAGATGGACTGCATATGATGATTGGCTATGATCTGCAGAGTAGAACCATAAATATATAGACATATTACAATATTTACTATATAGTTAACCTTCATTAAAAAAACACCTGAACTGCAGATACTCCTGTTATATTATGACATGAGTGAGTTCTTGATGACTTATGATACTTTGGCGCCATTTTCTGGTGGAATGATGCATTACACCAAGTGCTAATGCCGCTACCTGCCTTGCTGGCTAAAGCTAGTAGTACTTTATTATAGTAATATACACAGTAAATATTTGCTGTATATTATTTTCTTTGCTTTAAATAGTAAATAATGACTTTTTTCATTGTAATTGAAACGTAAAGTGGTCAAGTCAAGTACTGCCTGGCACTCCAATGTGTTAAATATTGTATTTATGATTAAAGTGGAGCGTCCACTGGTTGGGTGCCTGAACGGGTTAAGCTAGCACCGGTGGTTTTGGACAAGGCCTACCTGTTTGCAGTCGGGGCTCATCAGGTTGAGGCTACTGGTGGAGATGTTCAGGTTGATGGACATGCCGGCAAACTGCAGATTGCTCTTCCCCAGGATGCTGGATAGAGCCTTGGAGGGCGGCTGTCGCACACAATGAATCCAGATGAAAGGTGCTCGACTAGCATTAGCATTAGCTCACCAAACATAGAATGCATTAGCTACGACTGAGTCAAATGTCACACATTTCAATGAATTAAAAAGGAGGTATAAAATTATCCGTGCTAAATTCTGGTGACAGAAGCCCAAATAACAGGAGCTTCCATGTTGGCTGCAGCAACTGGTGTTATTTTTTTGTACACGCTGACATTTCACCGAGCACCGGGGGGAGTGCAGGGTGGATGCCTCATAACCAGACACTGTGCACGCTGATGAGTCACCGAGCGGCCGGGTGCCGTGAATGCATCGTGGGCTGCTTGAGCAACGCCCCCGCACACGCACGCACACGCACACGCACACACAAACAACCGTTTCTCTGCTCTCGTTATCTGAATGTGTTATCCCCGATCTTCCAGCAAAAGGAGCATGAGAGGAAGACAGTGCAGGATCCATGCTATAAATAGACTCTGAATGAATATGTAATACTGTTGCCTTTTTTTCCTGCTATGGCCAACATTCATTTGCATATCCCCCCCCCTCCTCTAACTACCTCCCATTCCCCTTGCTTTGCCTTCCACACCCTGCCTTCTCTTCCTCACTGCCTTCCCTTCTTGCCCGCTTGCGTACCTTTCGCTTTCGCAGAGCTCCTTTGGTCCCTGGAACGGCCTCACAGACCAAGCTGATGGCCTCCCTGCAGGGACGGGGAGACAAGGTCAGACAAACACAGGACACGTTTGGTCTGATGGCTTTGAAATGAAGTGGAAGGGGATTGTGGTGATATCAGGAGACGGGTCCGGGGCTACAGCGGCAGACCTGTTACGACAGACCTGTTAGCGACAGACCTGTTACAACAAACATTACAACAACAACGTCGCTAACAAACATGTTTGGACCTGTTAGTGACGGACCTGTTAGCGATGGACCTGTTAGCGACGGACCTGTTAGCGACGGACCTGTTACAACAAATCTGTTAGCGACGGACCTGTTAGCGACAGACCTGTTAGCGACAGACCTGTTAGCGACAGACCTGTTAGCGACGGACCTGTTCGCGACGGACCTGTTAGCGACCATGCCCACAGGAAGAAAACACAGCATGGTAGAAGAGTGACTACGGTAAAAGCCCCCCCATTCATAGTTTGGTGTCTATTTAAAGCGAGCGGCGCTACACGATGATTACATGATTAAAGACATTGTACGGTGCAGTCAGCTGGCGGTGATGAGAAGTGACCGCCAGGGTGGGCTTCGAGACGGACATCCAAATGCTCTACCAGCACTAGACGAGAGATACACAAAGAGTTGACCAGGGCACGGCCTAGCTAGCTCAACACACATGGAGCAGAACGTAAACGCAGCACTCAGCAGGTTACTGTCGACGCATCGTTCAATGCTTTGGACAAAGAAATACGTATTATATGGGATTCACCGGGGGGGTTCAGGTAGAAAATGTGGAGATAGCACACAAATATGATCTATTTAGGTTTTTTTTTGGGGGGGGGGGGGGGGGGGGGTGAAGAGACAACAACTCACCTTGTTACTTGTGATCGTGTGGTGAAATCTAAAGATCTCATTGATCGCAGCACTTCAATGCAACCCAGATACTGGAAAGAAACGAGAGAAAGTTCATGTTTACTTTTTAATGTTTCGTCCATGACAGTAGCGAGAAAACCAACAGCAACACTTCCACCCTCCCTCCAAGGCTCCTCAGGTCTTTCCACTTTGGTGAAAAAAAACCTCCAAGTGGAGACGTTGGTGCAAAACCAGACATAAACAGAACGGTATATTGAATTCTGCAGCGTTACTATGCCTGATGAGACTAACGTTTACCTTGACCTTGACCACACAGTAGGGGTGCTCCGATCGATCGGACAGCGATCAATACTGTGCTGTTTTTCCACTGATATCGGTACCGATACTTGCTTTAAAACGCAGATCAAAACACATTGGTTTTGTTTGGCTGGAAATAAGCCATGGAAACAAATGTTGGTTATTTTCATTCAGTAAGAGAGAAACAAAGAAACCTACATTTCCATTGCATCATTGTGATCGGTATCGGAATCGGTACGGGTTGTAGGGATCGGTATCGGCAGCATCCAGCATCCCTAACCACAGTGATAAATATGTATATTGGTGAATGAATGAATGATCATAGCATTCTCATGGTGTTCCAGCCTTCCACTGACCTCCATAGAGCAAACAAATAACGCCACCCAAATGCTGACCTTTCACCTCCTGTATATGGGGTGAGGGTTATATAATATTAACAGGAGTTGGTCATTTTTCCATTTAAACCAACCAGAATAAAACCATAACCATCATAGCGTCATAAAAGGGATTCATTGATGCACACAACTTTTGGATGAAATCAATGTCCATTTGGTGTAATGGTGCATGATGGGTGACCATGTGACGCTAATTAGAAGCGACATTGAACGGCCGAATGCGGGGGGGTTGGTTGTCCCAGAGTCATGGGCTGGCCCTAATGTAGTCATGGAACACTGCACACAGACGCTCTGTGTGTCAGGTGACATGCTTTACCCATGGTGCATGCAGCATGTATAGAAGGAAGACAAAGCCGCTACTTCTGTGTAAAATGAACATTTCTCCATTGACTTCAGAGAACCGCGGCTCAGCATCGTCACTCCTGCCGGTGACTCACCGCCGGGAGAGGATGACATTCACAGCGGAGCGCCGACTGTGCTGGCTTAAACTGATGTACGATGGCACAAATGTGGGATAGAGTCACACGCCGCCTGTAAACGCTGGCATTTGAGTAGCGGAATGAAGGTCACCAACACAGACCAGAGACGTTGTTGTAGCGGTAAAACCAGAGCCATAACCAAGGCCGTGGGTAAGGACAGCACCATGGCAGCACCCAAGGCTACATTCATTTCATTCATTCATTTTCTACCGCTTTTCCTCACGAGGGTCGCGGGGGTGCTGGAGCCTATCCCAGCTGTCTTCGGGCGAGAGGCGGGGTACACCCTGGACTGGCCGCCAGCCAATCACAGGGCACATATAGGCAAACAACCATTCACACTCACATTCATACCTATGGACAATTTGGAGTGGCCAATTAACCTAGCATGTTTTTGGAATGTGGGAGGAAACCGGAGTACCCGGAGAAAACCCACGCATGCACAGGGAGAACATGCAAACTCCACACAGGGTGGAATTGAACCCTGGTCTCCTAGATGTGAGGTCTGCGCGCTAACCACCAGACCGCCGTGCCGCCCCCAAGGCTACATTTCAGCATAAATTCTGTATAAAAGGCACAGGTGAATGAAAGCCAGTTCTGTGTGAAAAGAGGCTTCCTTTTCTAACCCCCCCATCATCTGAGCTAATACACTCATGAGGGAATAAGGACGTCGTCATGGTTACAAAGGCACAACACAGTGGCTTCACATGCACAAAACAGCCACACCATTCACAGATAAAATAAAGCATGTTGTTAGCTCGCCAGATTGGTGCCGTGCATCTTGCTACCTTCTACTTTTTGGCCTAAATCAGCTGGGATAGGCTCCAGCCCACAGCAGCACATACGCTATATGCACCACAGAAGCATGGCTGTTGAGCAACGAGGATTCCTACCTTGACTATGTATGTCACTCCCGGCCCAGAGACCTTCTCGCTGGAGTGCAGCCACCCTCTGAAGGCTTTGCTCACCGGTCCTCCACCTCCTGCGGACATCCAGTCCTCCCCGCTGGGTTGCAACTCGTCCAGCCTGCTCTTTTTGCTCATGCTGGCAGAAGGCTCCAGCTGCGAGCCGCACAGAGAGCCGGAGCCCGCCGCAGTCGGCAAACTGCTGGAGCAACCCGAGCCCAAACCCCCGCCCCCTTGAAGCTTGGCCACCGCCAGGTCCTTTACAGCCGAGGGCAGGCCCTTGATGCCCAGCAGGCTCCCCGAGTTGCTGAACTTCAAGCTGGTCACCTTGTTGATGAGGGTGCACAGTGGGGTGCCTCCATCGTCCGGGTGGTCGGAGCTGTGGCTGGCGGGTGCACTGGGGGCGGACGACGGCGGGACGTCGGTCGGGGGCGTGTAGGATGTCTCGGCGGCAGGCTGGGGTGCACCCGAGACCTTGGGGTTCATGGACAGGCCGTGGACGAGATCATCGACGGACGTCACCGATTCGTTCCTGAAGCGGTTGTATTTGGTACGGTGAAGCATACCCTCTCTCCCTCTGCTCTTCTCGACACGCACCGCACACGCCTCTTTCACCGATGTGCTGGCAGACGTGGCTGCGCCCAGACGATTACCTTCTCCTGCAACATGGCAGCAGCGGCCATGGGGCTTGTGGTCGCCGTGGTGGTGGTGGTGGCGGCAAACGCCTTGTAGCAATCGCAGGCCAGAGACGTCTCTCGGTTGGAGGTTCAGATTCCGATTGATAAAATCCAGAGCTTCAATGCCGTTGGCCGCCGAGACAAATATAGAGGAAATCCATGGAAACGAGGAAGAGGATGGAGCTAAGAGGCTGCTGGTGTTGTTGTGGTTTCCAGCGGCGATGCTGATGCTGCTGCTGCTGCTTACAATGATGATGATGATGACGATGATTTCTAGCCTCCAAAAACAAGGAAGGTTCCAACGAGGAGCAACGCTCCGCCTGTCCCTGTGTCCGTCTGCCTGCTGCCAGGCTCAGAGCAGGAGCATGACTCACTGATGTGAGAAAACCTTCTCAACAAAAGGCTTGCTGAACGCTGCAAATCACTTCCTGTTGAGGGGGGGGGGGGGCTTGCAGATCACACTGGTAGCAATCAGTTTGTAAAAACGGATGCTGTATAATTCTTGATGAGAAGCAGTGCGAGGTCGGGTGAGTCAAATGATGCTAAAATACTCATATATTTGTTCAATTTCATTTTTTTAAATGAATAAATAAAAATTGAACAAAAACTGAATTCAATCTGAATTAAAATCAACCTTAGAGGAAGCAATGAAACAAGATAATAAACTTTAGCCTAACTTGCGCATTAATTTGTGGATTACGTGTGTAGACGTGTTCCCATGTTTGAACACATTTGTTGCTTTTTAAAAAGACCAGCATCATCAGAACAAGACGCTGGAGCCGCTACGCAGCAGGCTGTGCGGGTCCACCGATGGAGGCGATACAAGCCAAATAAAGCGGCATCTTTCTCAGTCGGTCGAGTCAGTGAAGAAAATAAGAAACACAAAAGAACGATGAAGGAAGCCCACCAGTCTCCTTAACAGCGGCGCCGGCGGTGATGGTGTTGATGATGATGAAGCATCTCGGTCGCCGTGGTAGCAGGAAGAAAGCGTGCAGCCGCACACACCATTCATGTAAAAAATGTCCTCAGCGGCATGAAGTCCAGCAACGACAGCGACTGACGCTCATTCATAAGCAGCTTCCGCTCTCGCTCGCACCGCTGCGGATTTCGCACTGCAGTCTCCCTCCCAACATGTTTTCCCCCTGCCTGGCAAATATAGAAAGGAGGAAAAAAAAAAAGAAAAAGAAAACAGCACGTCTGTCTGCCTTCTGTCCTCAGACAAAACAATGGGCTGCTCCCTGCTGCCAATTGAACAGCGAGAAGACAAAGAGCACAGGGAAGGGGGGGCTAGAAGCCATGCAATATTTAGTCCTGGGTGTGAATGAAATAGCGGGCTGGCATACCAATGTTTCTGTGAATGGAAGCAAGGCCACGCTGCTGCTGCTGTTGCTGCTGCCGCCGTTGCTGCTGCTGCTGCAAGGCAATCCCTGCGGACGGCATGGTCCTGTCCAATGAGGAGCCGGCTGGATGACTCATTCAGGGGAGGCTTGCAGAATAGTGGGAGAGACCATTCCCAGTGCGGGTGTCGGCTTGCTTTTTCTCCCCCAGGTTTCCTTTCAAAAACACAATACCACATTGAACACAAACTCACCACATTTAGCATAACGGTAAAATATACAGAATATCCAAGAACCATAGCAATAGCATCACATGACATGCCCCCTTTTACATTGCTGTTGCCTGCCAACATTATGGGTTGTGTTTTATGAGGGAACATGTACCTGCTCCATTTCATTATGTACTGTACGGTGTCTGGGGGTCCATACTGTGTCTAACACTGTGCTTTGCGTCGGCTCTGATGTGAGGATTTCTTTTCCATCGCGTGGATGAGGTGATGAGGTCAAATATGAGCTGGAAACCTCATATTACAAATATACAACATAAGGTGGCAAGAAATATTTCAGTATTGAACAAAGCAAAATTTGTTCTCAATCAGAAATCACTCCACACTCTTTATTGCTCTCTGGTTCTACCATATCTTACTTATTGTGTGGAAATATGGGGTAATAACTATAAAAGCAATCTTCACTCGCTAAATGTACTGCAAAAAAGGTCAGTAAGGATAATTCATAATGCCGCCTACAGAGAACATATTAACTCCTTATTTCTAAAATCACAAATACTTCAACTTGCTGACATAGTTCATCTTAAAATAATGCATAAGGCTAAAAATAACCAATTAGCAAAAAATGTCATCCAATACTTCTCTACAAGAGAGGAGAAATATGATCTCAGGGAAGAACTACATTTGAAACACTTATATGCTAGGACTACGTTAAAAAGCCATAGCATTTCAGTATGTGGAATCAAACTATGGAATGGATTGAGTAAGGACCTCAAACAATGCACAACGATGAGCCAATTCAAGAAACAATACAAGCAGTTGATGTTTGCTAAATACAAGGATGAATAGTCTTGAACCAGTCATGATGTGCTATATATATATCACTATATGTATGGTCATATCATCTCGTACTTTGGTATGAGGTACATTATATAAAAAAAATTTAAACTGTATTATGGAAAGCAGGAAGTGAACAAATGTAACAGTTACTGATTGTAAAAGTACCAGATGGAGGGGTAGGATTTAATAAGCTTTACTTCTTCCTACTCCTTTTGGACATGTGGAACTGTGAACTGATTATGTGATGCACTCAATTGTAATCTGATGCATGTTCAAATGAAATAAAACCATTACCATTACCATCCTTTCACAAATGAAAGTAAAGACTCTAACAGACTCCATGCCAATTATTTACCGCCCAATCGCCACAATGTAAACAAATACAGTTCATTTCTAAATGTATTTGATATATATTTACGCCAAACAGCAGAGATTTGGACACACTTGGTGAGAAGCCATAATATAAAATAGTAAATATTATTATACACACTATTTAGTATTGAGAATTTCAGTTAATGAAGACTAACCTACGCTATGATGTGATGTTACAATAAAAATGCAGGCTTCCCTAATAGACGTCTACAGTAAGCCACTAAGACGAAACATAGGATATTATTCCAAATGTTTGGGATTTTCCCAGCTGCCGAGTAGGCAATGTCCTGGAAAATACAGGATGCCTGTAACCAGGAAAATCAACTTTCACACCCTCTAGTGGATGCTTAACGAACAACACAAATGGGAGCGCGTGAAAAAGCTACAGATAACTGTCACCGAAAATACCAACCCAACGCAGGAGCTGCATCATCAGCCACTCAATTGTGTCTTTACACGGATAATAGTGGTCACTTTTCATGGCGTTTATTTAACAATACGCTGTTTTAAAAGACGTACAGTACAGTCGTTCGTATTGCAGCATAAAGTTAGCATAGTTTGGCTTGGAAATAGTGCTAAGTCCACACAAATGTGTTTCTCGAGTTCATGCGTGAGCAAAACAGAAGAACCAGAGTTGTTAAAAAGATTAGCGTACTCACCTGTCAACAGCACAGAAGTAGAACGACGTAGAAAGCTCACAACCGGACACAACACACAGAACTCGGTGAGTTTTGTAATTAAGCTTGTAATAAAATATATATTAAAAAAAACACACAGAACTCGGTGTCGCCGCCGCGCAGTGCTTCAGTGCCCACGCCGCCATCTTGTGTAGCACAGCTTGGCAGCAGTGTATAGGCATATATAGGTTGTTAACAGCCGCACAGTAGGGCGTTTTAATACATTATCGCGTCCAAAATTTCAGAAACTATCAGTAAAAACGTCGAAAGTCGCAAACGGACAAGCTTGTGCTGCACAAGATGGCGGACTTGTGGCGACAAAAACGAATTGTCGGTCTGTGGTCACAAGGCGATCACCATTTTCTTTTCCGGTCAAGTGACCTCGGTTATCCAATCAGAGCGTATGTGTTAAACACGTGCTCATTATGGTTGTCCCCGTGGTATATTGTTAACATTGATAACATGTCTTAATAACATTCAAAACTACGTTTACTTTAGATTTGTTAATGAAGGAAAATGACAATGTTGTGGTTTTGTTTTTAGTAAGCATCTGCAACCTGCAATGTATTCATATTTATACTGCATCAGGTTGAGCAGATATAGCTTTCATCGTAAAAAATCACCATGGCAAATTTATTCAATGATGTTCTTTATCCGGACACAAGAGGGTGCTATGGTACCTTATATCCAAAGATCAGGTTGACCTGTGTTACTTTTCTTAAAAGTAAAATTCTTATTTGACTCCTGAAAAGTCTGTAAGGAAGATTTTGGGTGCAATTCAAGGTAATTACTTTGTGGTTTGTAATTAAAAACATGCACATCCATGTTGCCATGAAGTAACACGGATGAAAGTGGCCTTTATTCCCGATTCCAAGGTGCACATTTAGGCAGGAATGAGATGGAAATGGTAAAGAAATCCAGCATCAACGTCGTGTTACATCTGTATCAAATCAATCTTGAAGACAATGTGCTGAAAACACCCCTGGCTCCGAGAGTCTACTACAGTAGGGTAGTCCATGTGACCAACATCCAGGACCCGAGCGGACATGATAGAAACATCCAGTGCAAATAAGGAACTTTTAAAGACCTCTTCCGAACTAAAGTCACCCCCAGCCACCCTGGAGCGTCTGGTCGGAGCGAATGGGCTCCTCACGGTCTTCCAAAGAGCTTCCTCTCCCTTGAATCCCCCAACCAGCCAAGTGATGCTGTCCAAGTGACCTCGGCGCCTTGTCTCCTTGTCAAAAAGTATCAGGTCTGGGTTCATGACCTCTCCGAGGGAAGTGAGGCTGGTGGTGTCTTCACTCAGCGGCCATCACAGTTTGCCTGTGGCGTGGAAAAAAAGGAAAAAAGCACCAAGCTGTTGTGGTTAATCTGGTTTGGATCCTACTGGGAAACTGGCCGTCCAGCCATTCTCCCGTTCTCTGTACCGCTCGTTCTCATAAGGGTCATCAGTGAGCTGGAGCCTATCCCAGCTGACTTCAAAGGAGAGGCGGGGTCTACCCATGCACTGCTTGCCAGCCAATTGGAGGACACGATTTCTCTTTCCTGATTTCTCTTCTTGCCGTGTTGGCACACTTACATATTTCAGCTCATCAAACCAACGTAGTAACTAGCTGGTTCAATCTACTTACCAGTTCACTATGATAGTGGGAGTGGTGGCTATCATAAACTGAGAACTTGTTTGAACCAGTTAGCCACCACTCCCACTAAGTGGTTCAAACTATTACCAGTTTACTATGCCACACACCACTCCCACTAACTGGTTCAAACCAGTTACCAGTTCACCATGATAGCCACCACTCCCACTAACTGGTTCAAACTAGTTACCAGTTCACTATGACAGCCACCACTCCCACTACTGGTTCAAACCAGTTACCAGTGCACTATGGTAGCCACCACTCCCACTAACTGGTTCAAACTTGTTAGTTACCAGTTCACTATAATAGCCACCACTCCCACTAACCTGTTCAAACTAGTTACCAGTTCACAATGACACACACCACTCCCACTACTGGTTCAAACTAGTTACCAGTTTACTATGATAGCCACCACTCCCACTAACTGGTTCAAACTTGTTACCAGTTCACTATGATAGCCACCACTCCCACTAACCTGTTCAAACTAGTTACCAGTTCACAATGACACACACCACTCCCACTACTGGTTCAAACTAGTTACCAGTTTACTATGATAGCCACCACTCCCACTAACTGGTTCAAACTTGTTAGTTACCAGTTCACTATGATAGCCACCACTCCCACTACTGGTTCAAACTAGTTACCAGTTCACTATGATAGCCACCACTCCCACTAACTGGTTCAAACTAGTTACCAGTTCACTATGATAGCCACCACTCCCACTAACTTGTTCAAACCAGTTACCAGTGCACTATGGTAGCCACTACTCCCACTAACTGGTTCAAACTTGTTAGTTACCAGTTCTCTATGATAGCCACCACTCCCACTAACTGGTTCAAACTTGTTAGTTACCAGTTCACTATGATAGCCACCACTCCCACTAACCTGTTCAAACTAGTTACCAGTTCACAATGACACACACCACTCCCACTACTGGTTCAAACTAGCTACCAGTTCACTATGATAGCCACCACTCCCACTAACTGGTTCAAACCAGTTACCAGTGCACTATGATAGCCACCACTCCCACTAACTGGTTCAAACCAGTTACCCCAGTCAATCAAAAAGTGACATTTCATCAAACCTATGGCCATCACCTTCACCACTTATTTGAAAATAACAATATTCATATCACATTCAATCATTCACATTCATATCATTCCATGCATTAATCCAGAAGTACAAGGTGGGGGGAGAAAAATTGAATTATGTAAAATATATCTCTTCATTCATAGACAGCATATTGAAAAAGTACCGTCCCAAGCTTTATAAAATAATAACAAACTCCAAAAATCAGATCATCTACCAAACGGGAAAAGGATCTAGATATTTCTCCCCATCCTCAACTTCTGGACAAAAAAATGAAAAAATATAATTGCTTCACCTTCTCATCTATATTGTAAATATCCACCTTATGTGATTATCACAGTTGTAAATACACACTTCATGTTTGCATTAAAAATTAAAATTAAATCTCAGTTATGTTTTAGCTCTGGAGTGTGGGGAAGTTGCTTTTTCACACAGGACCATGGAGGTTGTGATGGGGTTAGTCTCTTGGCATAAGGGAATAACTGGAGGCTATTATATATAACATCTAACATATTTTATATTTTTTATATTTATATATAAATATAATAAATATAATATAAATATAATACATGTATTTTTTTATATTTTATTATTTTATATTTTAATATATAACATGTTTTTTTCTTGAGTTAAAATGAACCAATTCATTTGGATTGATCTTGAAAGATGTACGGGCATCCTAAACTGGAAGTCGTCCTAAAACCAGTACAGACCCAAACTGAGGGAAGACACCTACCCAGGATTTCTCCCATCTTTTTAGCAGCTGCTCATGCTCTGTGAGTGCACTCCTCCATTGGTTGAAATCCCTGGACGGGGCGCTCTCCTCATCTGTCAAATAACCAACATCACTACAGGAAACACATCTCTGCACCGATGGTGTCGGCCATGGCGGCCCACGGGGCATGCATTTCCGTCTTCGCAGCCGCAGGTACCTCCGATAACGAGGTGGAGGTCAACCTCTGACACGTCATTTCCTGTACCGGCCTCAGCCACACAGCGGTAACGGGCGTCCTGGATCAGCGGGCCCTCTCGGAGCCAGCTGCTCACCAGGACCGTGTTCTGAGTCAGCGGGCGCCGGTGCTCCGTTCGGGGCCCGTCCAGGGCGCGGCCGTTCATTAGCCAGTCAATGTGGACATCACTAGGACCTGGGGGGCAGAATGGTACTTGATGTTGACCCGTTATTTCTATGTTCAACAGTGGAACCTTGAAGGTCACATAACATTTATTTGGGCTTTTGGCCTTAAGTGGAATGACTCCATTCCAGGGTCAAAGTCACACCATCCTAAAAGCTTTATGACTCCACAGATGACATTTCACCATTCCCACCCGTACGAGTGTAGGAGGGCATCTATGTCATACAGGTCATAAAAACCCAAAAGTCCACTCACCATGAATGTTGTGTAAGAGCAGAGTAGCAAACACGTGCAGCTCACTTGGTTTCATCATCTGAGTTATGTCGTCTTTGCCGTGTTGTACTGAGCTACCGCAAAAGCCTGGAGGACGTCAGAGGTCACAGGCTCCATCATCGCCGCTCTCAGCCTCCTTTGGATAAATTACCGTTGGTGGGGGTACAGCGGCTCCATCAACTGTTCCTCCCCATCATGGGAACTTGATGCTAACCTTTTTGTTAGCACACAACTTCAGGTCTTTTTCCATTTCTTCTGCTGCTGTTGGCCTTGGAATATCCAACTGTTTCTTCATAGAAGCGCTTTCTTGAAATGACGTCTGGGACTGAACTTAACCCTGTTCTTGGGTTCCATAATATGACCTTTAAAAATGACTTTTCATAATGTGACTAAAATTTTATTCCTTCAAATAAGTAATTTTACAAGGATAACCAATTATCTCCTTAGAATACATTTTTCTCTTATCTATATATTTTAACTTTCTTCTAAAATGACAGATTTTTTTAATGTTTTCATATTAAATTATATTTATACAATGGGCTGTGGGCCGCACCCCCCCCCCCCAACTTTGTAGAAAATAAAATTCAACCAAAACTTGGGATGCACTCAATTGTAATGTGATGCATGTTCAAATGAAATAAAACCATTACCTGAGAAGATGTTCTAACCTCCCAAAATATTTGTGCGGTGTGCTTTCTCCAAAAAGTACAATCTACAACCTTGAGGTTCCGCTGTATTTCATAGGCATGACATCATATTGTGGGCCGTGCAGCGAGCCCTGTGGAGCCCCACGTCATTTGCAAAGTAGAATATGGACGTCACAGTTCAAAATGTCACATCATGTGAGCTATGGAGTTATTAGCACCAACACCACAGCAGTGATGCAGCAAGCAAAGAAACCAAACTCAACCAAGCCAGTGTTAGCTTGAAACGCTTTATTTAGCCTTCCTAACCCAACACGTTGATTCATGTACTGCACATCTTCAAAGATGCCCCACCCCCCTTTTATACAAACATATTTACATCTCGTTTGCAGGCACGAAAACGGGCCGGCTGACATATTGGGATTCAAACAGTGAGCCCACCATCGAGAATGATCATGGAAGGGTTCAAATCTCAGCAGCCTGAAGACACAAACGCTGCAACGCTGCACCCATAATTGTTGACATTCAAAGTCAGAATGTCAGCTTCCCATAATGGTTTTACTGTCACGTATGGGACCCCTTCAGTTATAGACGCCAGACGACCACAGCGTTAGTTTGGGCCAATGACGTGACCAAGAAGACACCAGGAGGAAAGTAATGGCCACCGGAGGCGGGTTCTAAGGTGTTAGGCGTTCAAACCGAGCAAGGAAGTGATTAGGCGTTCAAAACCAAGCAAGGAAGTGATTTAGGCGTTCAAACCGAGCAAGGAAGTGAGCTGCCAGCACTCACCCAGAGCCAGGCAGAAGAGGAGGAAGGACTCATGGGCATGGAGTCCCCAAGCCTGGTCCTTCAGCAGGGGGGGCAAGAGCCTCACCTCCGCCTCGCCAGCCTCCACGTAGGAGGAGGAGGTCAGAGTAGAGGAGGAAGAAGGGGACAGTGAAGGTGACGAGGAGGCTGCCGGAGTGGAGTGGGAGGGTGGGGGGTGAGGGGGTGAAAAGAGCAAAACATAAAATTGAACATTCTGCATAAAACGGATGGATGCTGTGTAACCCGGTCCAATAAATAAACCCAAATTATTAAAACCAATGATGGCTGACTTGACATAATAACAACATATGATGATGTTCTTCCATACTGTTCCCGGGGCAGAAAAAGCCAACAATAGATGGCGGGGTACCCCAGAAAAGTCAAATGCCTCCACTTGTTGGGGACCCCCCAGCTAACCCTTCCCTGAGAGATGCTAAGGGCCCAAAGTCAACACTTAGTCCGCCTGGGCAAACGAAATCCAGGTCCACTTTGGAAAACATCCCCATAACTTACCAATTTGGTAAACAATGTTTCCAATGTGGAATTTAGGAATGAGCTTTTCTCCGAGGGTGCAGCAGCTTCCACGAACACAAACACAGCTTCCACGTGCTAGCAGCACGGTTCATCCGCATCGGCAAACTGGATGGGCTGGGAAGCGCAGTCCACGTCAAAGGGTTTCTCCTGGCTTGAGCTCTCGTCTCCGAAACCGTGGCAAGGTATCCGACCGTTGCCGCACTCCGGCTCCGTCTCGTAGCCGGTGTCGCGCAGGGCCCGCAGATTCTGGCTGCCGTTTTGCGTGGGCTGCTCGGACATGTTCATCTTGTCCGTGGCGGACGCCTCCATGAGGCCCGCTTCGCAGGCGCGGTACTCGGGCTGGCTGGCGGTCTTGTGAGTGCCCAGCAGGGCGGCCCGCAGACGTAGGCATGGCGCTGGGAGGTACTGCATGTAGCAGTTGTACGCCATGGCGGCCAGGAAGAGGAGAAAAAAGAGGAGGAAGAGGAAAAGGAGCGCCGTGCTGTTGCTGTGCTGCAAATATTCCGCTTCAGGGTCCCCGTTGTCAGGGCGGGGCCCGCTGCCGCTCGGGGGGAGATGCTGTTTTGGCAGCACCTCGGTAGGGGGTGGGGTTAGTGACGAGTGGGGCGGGGATGTGAGCAGCACTGGAGCCGTAAAATTGGGAGGGGCAAGGGCCGGAGTTAGCTGTCTGTCGGTGTCAACGTTACCTTGGCCGCCTCGGGTCCTGGACGCCTCCCGGTTCTGGAGGGTGGTCACCGTTGCCGCATGGCCGCCCATACGCGGGGCTCCTGGCGGGAGATCCAGAGTCAAGACATATCCCGCCAGGAGGCGAGTGAAGTTCTTCCCGATGGCGGCGACGAACTCCAGCGACCAGCACTCGTAGTGGCCCTGGTCCTCTGGAGCCACGCTGTAAATGAGGAGGCCGTTCTCGCGGATGAAGTGGAAGCGAGACGCCTCGGTGAGAAGCGAGCCGTTGGACTTCCACAGCACGTGAGCCGCGTTGGAGCGCACCAGGCACGGCAGCTCAGCGGAGCTCCCAGGTTTCACCGCCACAAGTTGGTAGTCCTTCAGCGGCATTCCTGGCTCTACGAGGGAAAGGAAAGCACTTTCAACTTCCAAATTCCAGCATGTTCCTGATGATCCTGATCACCCCCATCCTGGAATCACTGCACTGGCTCCCTGTGGAACTGAGGATTGAATATAAGATCGCCCTCCTCACCCACCAGTGTGTAACACGGTAACGCTCCAGTCTACTTCAAGGAACTCCTCCTCCCCCAGACCTCCTCACGCACCCTCCGCTCTAGCACAGCCAACCTCCTCAGGATCCCCAGAACCAAGCTGCACAGCATGGGCGATCGAGCCTTCTGCTCGGCTGCTCCCAGTCTGTGGAATGCTCTTCCCGACCATCTGAGCGCGCCACAGACTGTGGATTCCTTTAAACCAGGGGTCTCAAACATGGGCCAAATGTGGCCCACAGGACACTAGTTTGAGGCCCCCGCCTTGATATGAAAGTTTAATGTTAGTGCAGGCCGCACAAGTTTGATATGGATGCTGTATGGCAGGGGTGCTCACACTTTTTCAGCATGCAAGCTACTTTTAAAATGACCGAGTCAAAATGATCTACCCACTACAAAAATGCAAAACATCTATTTATTTTCAAATGTATTGAGGATTATTTGTACGTACAATGTGTGTTGATGTACCTTACATAACCAAATGAGCCAATATTGCAAAACACACATAATTAACTATTAACATTTTTTGTAATTACCTGAGTTTACTTTGATGACTTGCACTGAATTGAACCAGCCAGGGCTGCATAGTCCGGACAGTAGCTGCTGATAGCCAGCCTCAAGCACACTTCCAAATGTTTATCAGTCATGGATAATATCCGTATCATAATATCCGTATAATATTCCATATCCGTATGGAAGTGATATGTTTTTTGCCTTTTTACTTGGTCCAGTTTTTGCCTTTTTACTTGGTCCAGCTCCTTCACTCATTTTAGTGACCATAAACTTTAGCGAGGGCTTTAAAATCTCGCAATTCGCCGACTAGCTTAGCACTTTGCATCGTTGTTTACGCATGAGCGGTGACCTAAAGGTCAAAATTCAGTTGTCATCTGATTGGTTGTCCTGTATGTCAATCAAGTAACGGGGATGGATGATAGGCTGACATCGTAAGTTCTGCTGCACTTAGAGACGTTGTTTGATTTGATTGGTCACCCGAAGGGCAACATTCAGTTGTCATCTGAATGGCTGCCCTGTATATCAATCAAGTGACGGCATTGATGCTGGGATGATATTTTTTTAATGTCACGCCACGATCGACCAGCGATCGACCAGTACCACCTCCGCCATCGACCGGTAGCTCGCGATCGACTTAATGAGCACCCCTGCTGTATGGTATCATGTACCCAGAAAAAATTATTACGTTTGATTAATGTTCATGTTAAAGGTTAAATAACTGTTAATAGTTATCCTCCCTATCCGTGTGGAAGTGGTAAGTTTTTGGCTATTTAAGTTTAAAGGAAATAACTTGAAGGCTACAGTTTAGTTCGCTAGCTCTCTATTTTGCGAGTTAGCATGTGTCTCAAGACCCTGCGGTTGCGCTATATGTTGTAAATAAAAAAAGTATAAATGTGACTATAGTCGTGTTTTGTCATGTCTACAGGGCTCTAATAATGCTTTGTTCATTTTAATCTGAAAATAAAATTGTCTACCCACCAACTATATGTGGTTTCTTAAGTTTTTATTATTTGCCGTTTTATTATTATTATATTTATTTATTTATCACTGATTGATTGATTTTCTTTATTCTTGATTTGTTTATTTATTTTTCATCATTTTGTGTAGAAAAATAAAAAGTAAGATATGTGGAATGTTTTATCAGAGCTTTTACTGTAGAAAATTGGAACCAAAGCGAAGTTTTTTAAATTTTTTTGTTTTTAATAAATGCAGGTTTTTTTTGGAAAACCTCATGCGGCCCAGTCTCACACAGACCCGAGCTCCAGTGGCCCCCAAGTAAATTGAGTTTGAGACCCCTGCTTTAAACGGAGCCTAAAGACTTTTCTTAGCCTCTTTTTTTTTTAATATATACCTTTGGTTGTGTTGTTTTATTGCTTCACTGTAGGTATTATGCTTTCTTTGTAGCACTTTGAGATTTCTGTAATGTAAAGTGCAATATAAATAAAATTTATTATTATTATTATTATTATCCTGGGAGATCAATCAGTTGGGTTGTAGATCCCTCTGACGGAATTCACCTTCAAAACCGCCAAATGGGAGCAACCATGGTTCCATATGACTTGGTTGTTGGTTTAGTTAAGACTTGGAGATGCCGCCATTCATCTTACATTATGAAATCTGGAAGCCAATTCCATAAGTGGCATTGTGACATATTCATATTCTCGTGTGTGTAAAAGAGCCCATATAATAAAAGCCAATATGGCATTGGTTTACCGTTCCCCAGCCAAGCAATGAATAATGTGTAATAAGCTATGATATTTAACAGAACCCAGAATGAGCAGGGTTCCATCCAAAAAATTTGCTATCCTCCTTACCTTTAGGACACTTGTCTGCATCCCCATCCAGACTCTGAATCAGCCTCCTAGAGACAGGATGTTTTCATGGTGAATGACATGAGATGACATTCCAAGCTGGCGACGTAAAAGCTGTCAGTCACCTCATCTGCTGGCTGGGCGTATCAAGGATATTGGTGCAGTGAGCAGTGTGAGGGTCCCAGGCGCAGTAAGGATCTCGGGCCAGCACACAGTCATAACAGGACTGGTACCTGCCACAGAGAGATGTGGGTGACTGCACCACTCCTGAGTCGCATCCGGCGTAAATGGACCGCGTCTGTGGGAGCACATCAGAACGCCAAAGGAAGAGTCAGTTCCACTCCCGGCTCCTCTGTTGGAGTCACCGAACTGTGCTAACGTTCCAGAAAAGACCGACCTCAGACGACAGCAGCAAGGTTTGGATGGCTTCTGACTGCTTCAGGAGCTGGATCTCTTCCACAATGTGGACTACGCCGCCGAGAACCACAGACTTGTGCAGGACGCCCTTGTCTAAATCAGACAAATCAGAGTGTCGTCATTCTGTCACGGCCACCTGCTATTTATTTATGTCAAGCAAACTGCATTCCAACTATGAGGGGAAAGAAATCCAACATGGAGGACAGTTGTGGGAATCTCAATGCCCTTACACAAGCCACGTTTACATGGACCCAAATATTCCAATTCCATTCGGGTTATTTGCTCAAACGGAAAGAATGTAACCTTTGTATACACCTCATTCCGAAAGAAAAGTACCAATCCGAATGAATATATAATCGGATTCACAGGGGTGGAATATTCCTTTCCCCAATCCGATTGAGGTATCTTGTACCCGCTCAATCGGAAAGTTGTCAGGGTGCGTTCTTTCAGTGCATGCTCAGCTGTGACGTAACACGCAGATGTCTCTCAGGTTTTGAAAATAGCGGCGAGCAGTTATCACTCGACTAAAGTTAGTTTTTGATACAAACTTTAAAGTTGCTGCTTTAAAAAAAGCGTAGCAACTGTCCCAACAACCGTGGTAATCACACTCTCGTCCGCCATCTTTGTGGCGTTGTTGTTTACGTTTTACTGCGCATGCCCCCATTGACTATTCCGTTTGATTATAGCGGTGCATGTAGACAGAAGATTGGAATATTCCTTTCCATGTATACACTGTTTTCTGGTACGTCATTCCGAAAGATTCCATTCGGAAAGAGGAAAATCTCCTCATGTAAACGTGGCGGGACGTCCCATATTGGCAAAATACGATCCCGATATGTAACATGTATCCTATGGTGGAATAAACACGTATGTGTAACATGACACATATCTTATGGTGGAATGAACACGCATGCATCACATGACATATCTAGTGAAATGAACACATACGTGTCACATGACATATCTACAGTGAAGAAAATAAGTATTTGAACACCCTGCTATTTTGCTATTTCTCCCACTTAGAAATCATGGAGGGGTCTGAAATTTTCATCGTAGGTGCATGTCCACTGTGAGAGAGATAAACTAAAAAGAAAAATCCAGAAATCACAATGCATGATTTTTTAACAATTTATTTGTGTGATACAGCTGCAAATAAGTATTTGAACACCTGAGAAAATGAATGTTAATATTTGGTACAGTAGCCTTTGTTTGCTATTACAGAGGTCAAACGTTTCCTGTAGTTTTTCACCAGGTTTGCACACACTGCAGGAGGGATCTTGGCCCACTCCTCCACACAGATCTTCTCTAGATCAGTCAGGTTTCTGGGCTGTCGCTGAGAAACACGGAGTTTGAGCTCCCTCCAAAGATTTTCGATTGGGTTCAGGTCTGGAGACTGGCTGGGCCATGCTAGAACCTTGATATGCTTCTTACGGAGCCACTCCTTGGTTTTCCTGGCTGTGTGCTTCGGGTCGTTGTCGTGTTGGAAGACCCAGCCACGACCCATCTTCAATGCTCTGACAGAGGGAAGGAGGTTGTTCCCCAAAATCTCACAATACACGGCCCCAGTCATCCTCTCTTTAATGCAGTGCACTCGTCCTGTCCCATGTGCAGAAAAACACCCCCAAAGCATGATGCTACCACCCCCATGCTTCACAGTAGGGATGGTGTTCTTCGGATTGTACTCTTCATTCTTCTTCCTCCAAACACGCTTATTGGAATTATGACCAAAAAGTTCTATTTTGGTCTCATCTGACCATAAAACTTTCTCCCATGACTCCTCTGTATCATCCAAATGGTCATATGCAAACTTAAGACGGGCCTTGACATGTGCTGGTTTAAGCAGGGGAACCTTTCGTGCCATGCATGATTTCACATCATGACGTCTTAGTGTATTACCTACAGTAACCTTGGAAACGGTGGTCCCAGCTCTTTTCAGGTCATTGACCAAGTCCTGTCGTGTAGTTCTGGGCTGATTCCTCACCTTTCTTAGAATCATTGAGACCCCACGAGGTGATATCTTGCATGGGGCTCCACTCCGATTGAGATTGACCGTCATGTTTAGCTTCTTCCATTTTCTAATGATAGCTCCAACAGTGGACCTTTTTTCACCAAGCTGCTTGGTAATTGCTCCGTAGCCCTTTCCAGCCTTGTGGAGGTGTACAATTTTGTCTCTGGTGTCTTTGGACAGCTCTTTGGTCTTCGCCATGTTACAAGTTAAAGTCTTACTGATTGTATGGGGTGGACAGGTGTCTTTATGCAGCTAACGACCTCAAACAGGTGCATCTGATTCAGGATGATACATGGAGTGCAGGTGGACTTCTAATGGGCAGACTAACAGGTCTTTCAGGGTCAGAATTCTAGATGATACACAGGTGTTCAAATACTTATTTGCAGCTGTATCACACAAATAAATTGTTAAAAAATCATGCATTGTGATTTCTGGATTTTTCTTTTTAGTTTATCTCTCTCACAGTGGACATGCACCTACGATGAAAATTTCAGACCCCTCCATGATTTCTAAGTGGGAGAAATAGCAAAATAGCAGGGTGTTCAAATACTTATTTTCTTCACTGTATGTGTTGTACACAACATATTCGAATAGCAATTTTTATGATCGGGAAAAAAATGCGATCCCCATATCGACCAATATTGCATTTTTATGCTGATATCGGGCCGATAATGACGGGGCCTGTTTTTAGAGTTTGGATTATAGTTTATCCGTCAAGCGCTAGTACTCTAGAAATGAAGATTGTGGAGTATTTCTATAGTACTATAGATTTAATAACTACTATTAATGTCCAAACACCTCAGTTGTCAGCAACTAAATTGTGGGCTTGCATGAGTGCTGCTGACACCGGTGAGCCGCGGTTCATTCTGAAGCAGATCTTGGAGCTTTCTATCCAAGTTTCCCGTTCCCGTATATAGCATAGTCACGTAACTAAAATGGCTGATGAAATACAAGGGGCGTTTCCTACCCGTTCCAGTGAAGATGACATCATAGATGTTCCCATCAAGTGCGCGGACCCGCTCAACGACAACCTGAGTGTAGTTGACGTCTTTGGTGATGAGGCGGGGCCTGTTGCCGACGGGCAGGACGGGGTCCTCCAGCAGGGGGTGGTCCTTGACAAACTGCAGGGTCTTGTCTGGGAGGTGCAGGGAGCTGTTGATGCTCTGCTTCCGCATGTGGCCGTCGATACACTGGCACGGCAGGCGGAGAGACATTTGGATCATTTCAACTTTGAAAAATCCTTTTCAGATGATGCCCACCCAACTTACCGCCCCAGGGCGTGGGGATGGAGTAATGCCGTTGTAGCGGACCCACTTGGTGTGGGACTGCTCCACGGTGGCCTTCTGCATGTACTTGCCCTTGGAGAAGACCTCCTCCACGGTGGTCAAGTTGTAAGCGCACACCGCCGACAAGCCCACGTTACCCCTGGAGGACAATAAGATTCAGAGGACGGACTAAATGATCAAGATGGCCTCCTGGGCGTGCTACCACTGACCACTGGGAGGTGAAGACCCCATAGATGAGCGTGTCCCTCGAGTGGGCACCCTTCAGGATGAAGATGTCGTGCACCACGTTGAAGACGAAGTTAAGTTCCGGCATGGAGCACACCAGCTTGGCTTTTAGAAAAGATGTCCACTTTTTCTGCAGCGTCCTCTGTCCTCCAAGGTCACCCTGTTTGAAGGACAAATTCGATGAGCTGAGCTCCAATACCGGAGACCGGAGCAAGGGTGTCCAAACTGTTTGACGGAGGGCCAAATTCATTCCCAAATATAGAAGGATGTGGGGGGCCACTCACAAATATTCTTGACCTTTTGTGGACTTCATTACCTGCGGTCGGGGAACAAGCCCTCTTCTACGTTTGACAAAACATGACACCTGGTTCAGATCTTCTGAATCGGGTTTGGGAGATGATGAAATAACACCCCCAGAGTCGTCACATGTACATTTGTATTACCCCATGTTGTACATGGCATCAGATATTTCTGGCTATGGTCTCATTCATGTATTTTAATGGCTTTACACGCATATTAACCTGTAGAGTAGACGTAATAAGACTAAATAAGCATTTATGTGTCATAGGGGCCCTTAGTGGTGGGCGGACAGGCGGATATTTGGGTCCTGAGTTATGTCCGCAACAGTAGCCCATGTTATCATAAGATTACTGTTATTACTGCGCCTGTTGTGAGGTCATTTGACCCTGCAATAATGTTGTGGTGATGAGTCTGGTGCTTTTGACTGACCCCTAGTGGCCAATATACAACACTGCATTAACAATTAGAATGCTTCTTCTGCCTGCTATTTACATTTGACTTAATTCAGCAATCTTCAGGTTAGAAAATGCTTAGTTTAGGCCAAGAATAATTACAATTTGCTTCAATATTCCTTCTGAAAGTAGAAATACTTTGTGTTGGAGGTGAAAAGGCAAATAGTACTTCATAGCAGGCTGTGTTTACAAAATGAAAACTTGCGTTCTGTAAATGCCCCCGGGCCTGACTTTGGACCCCCCTGCAAGTGGAATACTGTAAATCAGGAATAGAATGGAATGGCCTTTATTGTCATTATACAAGATGTACAACGAGATTGGAGAGCTTCTCCTTTCAGTGCAGTAGTCAAGTTTAAAAAGAAAAAAAGTATATAAAAGTAGAGTTAAAAAAAGACAATTTAACAAGATATATACAAGGTATATACAAGATCCAAAATATACACATAGTATTGCACAGGAGCATATGCAGGAGCAGATATATTAATTTTAGTGCAGTGGTAAATGGGTCATAGTGCAAATAATGACTGGTGTATACAGATGAGTAAAGTCACATATGAGTGTATTGTAATGGGAAATGTCAGCGCTTACCTTACAAACGCGTGCCACCCTAGGAATGAGCAGATTGCCAAAAAACTCGTACTCCACGGACACCTCGGTGAAGAAGAAGTAGATTTTATCATCTTCACCATCCGTGTCGTCGCTTTCCCTTATCACATCGGCAAAAACAAAACTTGGCTCTGAAATAGAAGAGCACTTTTGTCAGAACAGCATCACGGGACGTAAACCAAGCCAGACGAATAAGTCACCGTTGAGCCATGAGGTGGAATACTCCGTCCTCAGTAGGGACTGCGATGGCGAGTATCTGGAAATAATGGGCTCACTGCCCAAGAAGTTGTATGCCGTCCCCGAGTACAGCTCTCCATCTGGTCAAAGGACAGGATATTATAATAGAACATAATAATACTGACAGGGATGATAAATAATGATAGTGTATGAACTAAAGAGATGAAAGCGGCCTTCACTCACCAACCATGACCGTGGTGAAGCTCTGCGAGGGGTCGTAAGAGCACTTTCCCCTGCCGTCTTCAGCTCGACCCTCCAAAGAAAAGTCAGCCAAAGTCTGCGAGAAGAGATTCAAGCTAAAAAACGGCGTCCTTGTCCATGTCATATTTACACGGGTGGCAAGAACTGACCAAATAATCACACTGAGGCTGGAAGGCGTACGTCCCGCAGATGTAGAGCCGCTCGCTGTCGACGACCTGCAGCACTCGGACGTAGTTAAGACAGTCGGTCTGGACAGCAACAGCAAGACAGAAGATGTCAATACACTCTTCCGTGACAGCAGTGATGCAACAATGATGTCTCTCACCTCCTTTGATTTCCCCTTGAGGGTGCACATGGCGACGGGGGTGTCGCCGACTTGCCACAGAGCCTTCAAATATATTGACGAACAAATCAGAATTCCAATAATATTGTCCCGCCCTTCCACATGGTCATCCATTGGTTTCATACCTTGTTGTTTCGGACGGTCACGTTCTTCTTGCTAAGTTCAAAGATGGCCTCCCTGGCACCCACGTAGAGCGCGTCCCTCTCCTCGCTCAGTAGCAGCGTTGAGTAGTTGAAGATGCCCGGCTCGGAAAACTCCATCAGCTCTAAATCTAAGCAGAGTGTCAGAATTGAACACGAACGCTTGCCTTAGTGGGCGCCTATAAACCATCTTACAAGAGAGACCAGAAAAAGAACATGGCGGAACATAAGGTCTTCTGGCCTAATAACTCATTAGTGGATATTTTTTGTACATTTTAGCTATGGCCCCATGCGGCTCTATTGGAGGTGGCCAATTTAGCTGTGATGCTAGAATTTAGACACGTTAAAATAGCTTTTAGTAAGCCCTAGTGGGAACACCTTGCTTTGTGTGTCTGCAGCGTTTATGCTAATGAGCTACTTGTCCACTTTTGTCATATCCTGTAGATCAGGGGTCTCAAACTCAATTTACCTGGGGGCCACTGGAGTTAGGGTCTGGGTAAGGCTGTGCCGAATCAGGTTAAAAAAAATGTATTCTTTAAAAACAGAAACATAAATAAATAAATTGTCTTCGATGCTTGTGCTTCTGCTATAACCTTCACCTTTTCAGTGCTTTGGTTTCGGTTTTCTACAAGAAAAGTTCTGATAAAACATTCCACTGTTTTCAAATATCTTAATTTTTTATTTTTCTACACAAAATAAGATGAAAAAATAAACAATTTAAGCTGTCTTTTCTGGGTACATGATACCATACAGCATACATATCAAACTTGCACATTAAAAACTTTCATATCAAGGCGGGGGCCTCAAACTAGCGTCCCGCGGCCCCATTTGGCCCACGGGCCGCGAGTTTGAGACCCCTGCTGTAGACTGTAACACTGCACCTTTCCAACAGGACTGATGCCGTATACCACATAGAACAACGGGAGAATAGCCATGTAAGCTACCGCTAGGTTAGCTTATTTCTCAGGTTTATTTTAGGACGTGTAGTCAAGCCTGCTGTTTGACAAAGAAGTGGGTGGCAGGATGTTATCTCCATCCAGATGATATTCTTTAAGATTTTTATTCAAGACCGTAGACCTTTCCCTTGAACATAAAAGAGCTGAGGAGCGCACCCGCGTGTTCAAGACCGCATGTTGTACGCTCCATGTGGAAATGTTGCCAGGTCTGCAGTGACACTGAAAGCGCTCCTTGACCCCCCCACTCTTTGTGACTTTATTCTTGTCCAGTGTTTTTTTCTATTTCTGCTGCTGATGTTCCCATAATGTTCTAACCTTCCCTCAAACCATTTCCCTAAATTTCAAATATATTTGTTCTTTATCAAAATATTATGTCTTAAAAAAAGTTGTTTCCTCACGATATTATAAATAATTCTCGTAAAAGTCAAGTTTTTTTGCTTCTAAACTACTTTTTTCTCCTAATGTTTTGATATTTCCCATTTTTTGCTTCTTTCTTCTTGTTAAAAGAATATTTTTGGAATACGCTGTCGCCCAGAAGTAAAGAATAGAGTGTTGGTGAAGAGCACATCAACATTTCTATCTTCCTCTCTGTGGACTCACCTTGGTGTCTCCATGAGGTCCGAGGCACAGAATGGGGTCCGTGGGTGGACACCTCCAGAAGCAGTCCCAGGAACACCCCCAGCACGCCAAACCCCATATTGGACTCTGGCAGCTTGGGAACTGTGAAATTTCCTCTGCAAAGCACAACGGCAGGAGTGAGGCAAACCGCCAAGTCAGACTTTTGCAATGTGCGACGAGAAGAAGGGCCGGGTCTTATCACGCAGCAGCAGAGCGAAAACGGGAAGTCATCAAATCCACTTCCCCTCCCCCAGATATGAGCATGACTGATACGTTCGGTTCAAATATTCTTTTGGAAAGAACCTGAACATGTTGCAATGAATAAACCATGGGGTGGAATCATGACAATAACCATGTGACATAATGATTAATCTGTCCTAGAAATAACCAAACACCTCCGGCTTACTGAGGAAACCCCCCACCCCCTGTGAAGTTGGGGGCGGGAGTATAGTTTCACCAAAGAATATGCTAGAGACAATGACAGCAGGGCTAAGTGGAGCCGCCAAATGCCATTTTCCATGTGATGTTTCCAGAGCTATCTTCATGGTTCCATGGTGGATGGATGCCTCCAGGAAGGACCGGATAAGCAGCACATGAGGACAAGACGCTGAGCATGTTTGTGGTATGGTGGCTAAATGACATTTTCGAAACATTTTGGTTATGGCTATGGAGTACATTCCACAGTTCCACACGTCCAAAAAGGAGTAGGAAGAAGCAAAGCTGATTTAAAGTGGGCCTATGATTCTTGTTCCACATTCCACTGAACATGTTGCGTTCAGTTAAATGGGATATTTCCCAACTTAGTGCATGCCCAGTGTCCCAATGGTCAATATTTAAGAGTTGGCCGTGTTTCAGGTCGGCTGTCCGAGGTCAGCCGAGGCTTTAAAGATTAGGCAAAATATTCAAATAAATCTGTAAATCTGTTCTCAATCCCGCTCGTGCCGCATGCACAGTGAAGGCCAACTTTGCCTCAACGAGGGGGGGCCGCACACGCAGAACCGGAACTGCAGCTCAGGTTGCATGACAGTCCCTGTCAATCTACCACGGACGGACGTCAGATTTTCTACTGTTGTTGAATACGCACATCTCACAGAGTGATGACCTGACCGAGTGCCTTCTGCTTTCTTGAGTCATGTGACATGACAATGTATCATTGCGGCTTTGGTGAATGCTGCATGTGTTCAGGATGTACTGTATCCACAAATAATCCTGTGACACAAGGTCAATGGCTAGCATACTGTATATACTTAAATAAACAGGCTTTTCATGATTTTCCACAACTCCATCAAGTCTTCTTTCCACAAGCAAGAGTCGGTCACAAATAGATAATCAGATGTCTTACCAGATAAGGAACTTGCCTTTTTTGCCATGGGTTGCACTAAAGGTAGATTTAAAAAAAAACAGCAAATAGCAAAAATCGGAACACCTTTTCCATAGGAGTCCAAAAAAAGGTTCCCATATGGACGACAATGGTGCAAACCAACCCCGGTCCGCATTTGGCGATGGATACCTGAGGCATAGCATTTCAGTATGTGGAATCAAACTATGGAATGGATTGAGTAAGGACCTCAAACAATGCACAACGATGAGCCAATTCAAGAAACAATACAAGCAGTTGATGTTTGCTAAATACAAGGATGAAGAGTCTTGAACCAGTCATGATGTGCTATATATATATCACTATATTGACACTTACTATGGTACCCATTATGTCATTGGATGGTCATATCACCTCGTACTTCGGTACAAGGTACATCATTTAAAAAAAACAAAAAAAAAAAACCTTAAACTATATTATGGAAAGCAGGAAGTGAACAAATGTAACAGTTACTGATTGTAAAAGTACCAGATGGAGGGGTAGGATTTAATAATAAGCTTTGTTTCTTCCTACTCCTTTTGGACATGTGGAACTATGACCTGATTATCTGATGCACTCAATTGTAATCTGATGCATGTTCAAATGAAATAAAACCATTACCATTACCATTACATGTGGGTTTCAAACTGTTCGATGAGTTCGTCTGTTTTCTGCAAGTACAGCTGCATGTCAATACATCCCAATGGCATGGAAAAGTCAACTCAATAGAGTCTAAAGCAATGCTCATTAGAGAGGGTGACCAGCACAGGGAAATATTTAGTGTGTGTTTGTCTCATCTGCAAGGCTACCATTGCTGCTGGAGTGGCATTCAAGGACCATTCCTAAAAACGAGGACACCAAACAGCAGGGTGGCTGATTATATTCAGGTCAAGTCATCAGAGTAAATGAGAAATATTGTGCAATATCGGTTCAAACACCAACATACGGTATATTCTATATACCGTACATGTACGTCTAAGCAGCCATATTTCCGCACTGCAAACCATCACTATTGTAACAG
Organism: Doryrhamphus excisus; assembly: GCF_030265055.1. Classification (NCBI taxonomy): domain Eukaryota; kingdom Metazoa; phylum Chordata; class Actinopteri; order Syngnathiformes; family Syngnathidae; genus Doryrhamphus; species Doryrhamphus excisus. Next base: position 6,720,040 of record NC_080467.1, read on the forward strand.
TTTAGTACAGACCAACTGCCTGGGAAGTATATAAAAGCAGACTGCTGTTGTCGTACTCCCTACTCGTGTGTTGGGTTCAAGAAACCAAGCAAGCACGTCGCACCAAAAAGAGTACAAGTTTGTGAGCTTTTGTTTTGTCAAAAAGTGACTTTAGACGCCCTACACGTCAAACAACGTCGGATCCAGCGGGCTTCCAAAGTCCAAACTACTGCATGACAACGGGATAACTCAAGCTAAAGGCCTAGCTATTATGAGGTTGTTCAATTGTAAAGAAGAGGAAGACTTTAGTGGTTTTAGTTCCCAGGAGGAGGAGGAGGACGGGGATAAATATTGCGTAACCAGCCGTTTCACACAGCTTTTTATTAAAAGTTAACAAATCTTTCTGTGTACTAAATATAGTACTTTACAACATGGACACCCAAGTGTGGCCTAATTACTGGATGTACAAATTTTGTCCAGTCCGGACATTACAGTAAGAATACAAAGAATACTCAATATGTTAATTAGATGTTTTCCTTTTTTATAGTAGGAGGGCAAAGGAGACAGCTTTTGACATGGAAATGATGATCGTCTTCACCAACGTTTGCCTTCTCAGGCTCTGAAACACTTATGTAAACAAAACGACCGGCTTTCAGTTGGGAAAATCCTCCTCTAAACACCTATTAAGAGTGAAAGTATTACAGTTTGTAGCAGCAGAGGAATGAAAAAGAAATAGAACAACTAGCGCATTGTTTCTCATGACCAGAAGTATGGCAATTCCAAATGTAGGTTAGTCCTTACTTCTAACAACTAGGCCGTTGGTGGCGGGAGGGTGCACGGGCAATCAATCAGCTTCATATTTACTGGGAGGATTGACTATTGATTCGCTTGGTAGGGAGCACAGATTTCCCTAGGGGGGGGTTGACCTTCAAAACACGGGGATCACCAAGCAAAAAGATTCCAGTTCCAGGCAGACTCATCAGTTTACCAAGAGGGGGGTGAATGTGGGGGTTGAGTCCAAGTGCACAAGGACCAATTGTTTACCGAAGATGAGTGTAGGCCTCCACTCACTCCGACTACTCCACCCCTCCCCACCCCCGGCCCTCCACATCATCACTGCAGAGCCGCAAACAATGAACAGAGAGGACACAGTGGAGCTCTCTCGCCCAGCTCGTTCAGTCTTGCCAGACGAAATGCCAGCACAGATCAGCTTAGCTGCAAAGGAGGGGGGGGGGGGGGGGTTCACAGATCACCCAAGGCATTGGGATCTGGAAGGATCCCGTAAAGAGCATCTTTCAAACAGTCCATTTCAAAGACAACCACTGAGAAGAAGAGCAGGGGCAGCAAAAGCCCAAGTCTAAATCAGAACTTTCCAACTGGTGCCTCAGCAGTTCTGACCTATCCTGACTGGTACACTGCATGCTCCCCAATTTAGGTCAAGGCTTAACAAAAGCCTTCAAGCCACATTGGAGGGTCGGTGTGTTACAGTAGCTGAAAGCGCAAATTGGCAGCCACCCTGCGCCGCAGAGAGATTTAGAGGAGCTGCCACACTGGCCCGGGATATTCAAGACGGTTGCCATGCTGGCAGGACTCTTTCAGGCCTTTGTGTTCCTCTTAGGCTCCTCCAACTTCACAAGGAGGCCGACACCTGCTCGGGGCCGAGGCCTTCCCAGTACTGCACTGGTGACCGAGCAGAAATGTTGGCTGGCCACTTAGGAAAAAGGGGGGGCAGCCTGTGTGAGGGTGAGGGGGTAGGATGAAGAAGTTCTGCTTCTTCCTACTCATTTTCTGCCATGTTGAATATAAAAATAAGAGGAGCAGCAGAAGGCCTTCTGTTTTGGAATGAGTCTTGTTATGCAATATGTCCATAACTGATGCATTTGTTGTTTGGATCACTGAACCAGACCAGAGTACTGCACCGCAAATCAGAATTAGAGAAGAACAGGAGTCGTGGCGAAGCTAGTAATTGGAGGATAAAGGCGATCAATGAACTGTCAAGCAGCTACACAAATGCTACAATATGATGGTTGATGGGAAATATGATTTTGCCAGGAAAAGGAACCTGTGGCAATCTACGGAGATCATTTCCGTGAGGATTTGAAAGAATGTTTGAAACAAGACGTTGACGTGTTCAAGTCCCTTTCAATGACATAATATGAAACCGCAAGGCGCCGTCTGGGTGGAGACGAGGGTCGCGGGGGTGCTGGAGCCTATCCCAGCTATCTTCGGGCGAGAGGCGGGGTACACCCTGGACCGGTCGCCAGCCAATCACAGGACACATATAGACAAACAACCATTCACACTCACATTCATACCGATGGACAATTTGGAGTCGCCAATTAACCTAGCATGTTTTTGGAATGTGGGAGGAAACTGGAGTACCACGGAGATGCCCGCATGCACGGGGAGAACATGCAAACTCCACACAGAGATGGCTGAGGGGTGGAATTGAACCCTGGTCTCCTAGATGTGAGGTCTGCGTGCTAACCACTCGAGCACCGTGCAGCCATGTGGGTGGAGATGTGCTTTGGAAATATTGTACAGTTCAATGCTGCCCAAGTAGCACATCAGTGATGTAAGTCGGATGCCCCCCCCCCACCCTGGACAATCCAAGTTGTTTTGTCCCATAAGGGAAAATGGTCTTCCCACATTCCTAATGCGGTGCAGACAAGAAGCTCCACATGAGGATGGGGTGGAGGGGTGCTGGAGGCGGATGTGAGGAAGTCAGGACATTCAGTGGCTGCCAAAGCTCTCAGTGCACTTGCTGGCTCATGCTTCCATCATCGACACCAATGCACGGAGATGCTCTTCTTCCCGGCTAATCATTTTATCTCCGGATAGAATGCCACGAAGCTTCAGCGTGCATTCAGATGTTCAGTTTGGGTGAACCTAGTGCCCGCTGTTGCTGATGGATAACAGACTGAAAGTATGGTTTATCACATACGGCTGTCCTCCGCTTATCTGACCCCTGGGGAGGACTTTCATGCTATGTGACATCATAAGAACTGGGAAATTTCTGGGAATTCATGCAGAAAATAATGCAAATCATCAGAATAATGGAGCACCGGTTTACACAAAGCGCAAGCCATGACTGTCTTGAAGGTACTGTGCCCACTTGCAAGTAGGCCTGAAACCAAATACTGATGGTGGTCGGCTTTAGGGATTAAATGAGTTAGGCTATAAATACAACAGTGTATGCAATACTGTAAACTACGGGGGGAGTCCAAGCCCTCATGGAAGAGACCACATGGGGAGCAAAGAGCCTTAAAAATGGAGACAGCTTTCAGGTTCCCCACAGCATGATGAACCGATTGTGACAGTTCAGCCGAGGCTTTACCAATCTCTCCGTCTGGGCTTAACCGCCGGCATTACAACTCCAGCTGGCAATCATTCGTCATGTATGATTATTGAAGCTTCCAGTACAGTGGAAGGGCTGCAGGTGGATAACGGGCGAGTTGTTTGTCAGGGAGGGGGAGGGGGGGGGGGGGGGGGGGCTTGTCTCATTCCATAGTGCAAGGTATGTCCCGCTCATCCAGGATCTCCAAAACACGGCGGCATGACCTCCGGTGGCTGGCCGATGACACAGCAGTCTGAATGCATTACCCAGCGGAACCTCGAGATGACAGATGGAGGAGGAAGTTGACTTTTAAACAACGCCAGATTAAGAGCCGACCGCATGATTAAAAAGGTTCAAATCCACATCTTCACTCAAGCGCTTGGATTGGCCAACCGCTTGGAAATAAACTATTTCTGGTTATATTAAAAAGTGTGGCCTGACTATGAAGATGAGGATGTGAGCTTGTGTGAAGGAAACACGACACATGGGATGTCAAATGGAATATAATTACTAGCTGGAGTGCCGTGGCGGAGCTAGCATGTCAACCTAAAGTGGCCACAGCAAAGGCAAATGAGGGGTCAGGTCCTGCACAAGGCTATATTTAGGATGGCTTTCTTTAAAAAACAACACACCCTTTCTTTGAGTCACGTGGATGAGGAACCTTAAGAGAGTCAACATATGGACCGTTCAACATTGTGGAGCATTTCTGTGTGGCCAAAGTATCCCAATAGTACTTCTTTCACTTGAAAATCAGGGAAGCTCAGGTGTTAACTTGTTTGGATTATTTCTTTTGCATCTTCCATGTCCTGTTTTGATCCTCTGCTATTTTCATCCAAGGCACTTCCAGTCAGCATTATTCCCACAAAGCCAAATAAAATAGAGGGGGAACCAGTGAATTTAACTGGGAAGATTTGACGTCTGAAATGTTGAAATGTTGACGACAAACAGAGCAAGCCAAAGGCTGTCATCTGACTATGGAAGCCACCATTCACAGACAAGTCATCGCTTGATGTTGTTTCCCCGAGGCTGCAATAATGGCAGCCAGCATAGTACAGACAACTATTTTGGGAAGCCTTGCGGTCTACAATGTACCCAAGCCAAGACTGGTTGTCGGGTCTGCGCTGATGTTTGTTGTCCAAATCGTCCTGCGTCATGAATTGTAAAGAAAGGCTTTCAGATCAACCTCCCACCCGTCACGGGCCGCTTGAAAGACACAGAAATTATTCTACATCTCCTTCCTTCTTCCTCCTTCCACTCCCTGCTTGTCTCTCTCGCTTGTCTTCTGTGGGCAGCTATTTCACGGTGGCATCGGATAAACGCCTCCTGTGGAGTGGTTTGTGTGTGAAAAAAGTAGGGGGTTCTCTTGAATTTGGCAAGCCAGAAACAGGAATGAACAACACAAACACACAACACTTCTCAGTACGTGTTAGGATTGGGATATTGGTAGGATTGGGAAACAAACCAGGAGAGGGAAGGTTCAAAACATTTCATTGGTTGTACTGGAAAGATCAGCGAGGAGCAGAAATCAGCCATCATTGAACCGTTCTTTAAAGCCCTCCTAATGAGAGGATTTACAGGATATAAAAGATGCTCTCTAATGCACTTCCTGTTTCAAGTCTCTAGGGTAATCTAAGCCCTGTGTCCACGAAACGGTCCGGACCGGCACACTTTTTATTGCATTTCCATTGAAAAGGGTTCCACTCACTTTTCAGTAGCCCTTTGTAGGGAAATCAGGTAGTGGGTCACGATGGTTATAGTGCTCAGAGGCACTGGGAAAGCACAGTATCGTACGGCATTGAACGGCATCGTACGACATCGTATGGTATCGTACGGCATTGTATAATATCGTACTGCATTGTATAGTATCGTATGGCATTGTATAATATCGTATGGAATCGTATAATATTGTATGGAATCGTATAATATCGTACGGAATCGTATCATATCGAATAATATTGTATAATATCATATGGCATTGTATAATATCGTATGGCATCGTATAATATCATAGTGCATCATATAATGTCATACTGCATCATATAATATCGTATGGCATCGTATAATATCATAGTGCATCATATAATATCATACTGCATCATATAATATCGTACGGTATCGTATAATATCATACTACATCGTATAATATCGTACTGCATCGTATAATATCATACTACATCATATAATATCGTACTGCATCGTATAATATCATACTATATAATATCGTACTGCATCGTATAATATCATACTACATCATATAATATCGTACGGCATTGTATAATATCATACTGCATCGTATAATATCGTATGGCATCATATAATATTGCATAATAATAACTTCTGTAGAACTTCAGCCCCATTTGTCAAGTGTTTACATTTAGGTGAATTTTTGGTCAGGCTGATTGTGTTTTGCCACAAAGCATGATATGGGTGACGACTTGGTAGAAAGCATGAATGCTTGCATGTTGAAGGCCCTTCTCATTCATTGCCAGTGTCAGGTGAATTCATCGATAAGCCGTAAGCCATCATGCAGCTCATAGGAGGAAGGGAAGTGGTTGAGAGGCCAAAGCAAAGCATGACGTGGAAGCCCACTTGAATTAGTTGGCTGTTCATCCTAATGTTTCAATCTGAACCACACAAGCCCCCAGTTTGATTCCAGGAAGATAAAGGATGAATATGCAAGCCAACGGAATAGCACCAAAGAAAAGCCCAATCCCATCAAAGTTGCTTTGGCCAGGTGTGATCATGCAAGAGGGAAAAGCCACACAAAAAGAGCAAAGCCCGGGTGATTACACAACCAAAGCAAGGAAAAGGGTGGCGGGGGTGTTGGGAAGGGTCGGGTTGAGCATGCAGCATTCATGTTGGAGCGTGCAGGCCCAGGAGCAGCCCGGTCACGGTCTGCACAGCAAGGAGCAAAAAAACGGGGAGGATGGAGATGGAGGAGTAAAGTTTCTGACCTGTGACTCCTTACAAGACGCGAAGTTCTTCCTCTGGGAGAATTATAAAATCCTCAAGCTAGGGGTAAGGGGGAGAAGAAAGAGGTCAGACACGCCCAGGTAGATGACGGCCACTAATGATTCAAATACATCCAGTGTTTTATTGTTCTGTAGACCATACCCCCACCAACGACGCACCGTTGGAGCATTTACCCTAAGCAGCTAGCATACCTCCTATTCAAATGAAAAGCAATACCACATGCATCATTGCAAAATCTGAAGAGCATAAAAAGGGAGAGAAGCAGAGGCAGACCATGTTGACAGATGGTTGGTCCTCCATTCACGACGCTTTCCAGTCTGTTCCATCAGACCGCTTCTCTTCTGGCCGAAAGAAAACCCTAACAAATGGCTCTGAATGCATTCTCCTTGCACAAGTACACCGGCTTTATTCCCTACAGCTGAAGTGCTTTGAGATACTTGGTCTTCCTTGGCTTCACTCGGGGTCAATGTGCACCGTCGTGTCATTAATCATGGAATTAGGACGCAAGAAAAACATGTACACAAACAGAACTGAATTCAGGCCCCTGAAAAAAGATCTCTTAGTAGGGGTGCCACCAGATACAAGATTGATTCCATGTTAGCTTACACTCTGTGTGTATGATACTGGCCCCGCCTCCACCCACGAGACAGACTGTATGACTGACTACAGGGCTCACTCCATTCAATGCCACTGTTCTACAGATCAAATGCTGAAATCAATGCCTCTTGAAAGGCTTTCATTTGATTTATTAATTACAGTCCCCTCACAGCTAGGAGACCAGGGTTCAATTCCACCCTCGGCCATCTCTTTGTGGAGTTTGCATGTTCTCCCCGTGCATGGGTTTTCTCCGGGTACTCCGGTTTCCTCCCACATTCCAAAAACATGCTATGTTAATTGGCCACTCCAAATTGTTCATAGGTATGAATGTGAGTGTGAATGGTTGTTTGTCTATATGTGCCCTGGGATTGGCTGGCGACCAGTCCAGGGTGTACCCCGCCTCTCGCCCGAAGACAGCTGGGATAGGCTCCAGCACCCCCCGCGACCCTCGTGAGGAAAAAGCGGTAGAAAATGAATGAATGAATGAATTACAGTCCCAGTTTGGTGTTTATTCTGAAAGAAAAACAACATCTTGTGACACCCCGATAAAACCTTCTGACAAACCCCCAAAGCACCAACAATGCTTGTATCCTTGAAAGTATATTAGCACAAGAGATCAAAGTCAAGAGCCATGCAAGCTAGCCGACCAGCTAGCCATCCAACGCAGCCTTTCAGTGTCCAAGAGGTATCACTTCAGACTCCCCGCCATTGTTGAGAGGCACACGAAGCCCCCAAAGATGGATGCAAGCACAAACAAACCACACATCACGACCCTGCCTTACTCTCCTCTGACAGCATCAATGGAGACCAGGGGGATGATGACATGGGCAGAGAGATTGATGAGCTTTGGGTCAAAGGCTACATCCCCTTGGACATCGTTAGGAAGCGCTCGGACTTTGTTTCCCGTTCAGCTCCCACAAACGCGGTGACAGCTGAGACGGGGTTTTTTTCCTGTGGACCCACAATTTCTGAGGATGCCACGCCTTTGTAAGTCATTCAAGGGCGGGTGGGGTCATGGTGGGGTGCGAGTTCCGGGGTGCCCCGAAACCATGACCTTGGTGACACCAGGAAGTGGGGAGTTCATGGGTTTTGATGAGGGGATTGAACAAGGAATCAGCCAATAGTAAATACACATCTAATTTCCTCACACGGTTAGCACGGTAATTATATGGAGAATTATTACTTCATACCAATAAAATAGCTCAGTTAACTATTCTAAAAAGTTCCAACCAGGCAAGGTTACACATACTGCTCAATAGGTGTATTAGCGTGAGCAAATCAAGCGCTCCTTTTCCATCAAGTGCTGCAAACGGCTTGTCCTGACTTCCCCCAAGGTCACTTGTTAACAAACATAGCGTGGATCGCTTCGGCCTTCTCACTCTGCAAAACGTTGTGTACTTTAGTCGCCTGAAACGCCGGCATCGATACAACGCGTCTTCGCATCACCACGCGGTGGAAAAGTGAAAGGACTTTGCCATGACGACTTGAAGGCTAAATGGAAATGATGGCGCTGGATCGCTTTACCGTCGTTGAAAAAGACCTGCTTTTGTCAGTCACGGTTTTTCTTTCTGAGGCTCTGCCATTTTTAGGTAAAAGGTTATGGGTACACTGTACTTGCTTACGCATGCACATTTAGCCCCCCCCCCACCATCCTGACTCCTCCAAAATCCAGCAAGCAGGACCTTGACTCATGCAGTAACAAAGCACACATATACAGTGGACCCCCCCCCCCCCCCAACACATTCTTCTCTTTGCAATTCAGCCGATCCATCTCTACATCAACAGTCCCTGACAGTGCTGTCAGCATGTGTCACTGCAGGTGGGGGGGGGGGGGGGGGGGGGGGGGGGGGGGCGGGCAAACGATAGGGACAGAGGAGGGCGAGTTTGGGTTTGGAGAGACGTTCTCCCGGCCTGGGAATTCCCACAGTGGTTGGTGAATGGAAAGACAAAAGAAGGAGCAGGAAGGAGCAGGAGGCATGTTCAACTACAAACCATCAGTTTGTGGGAACCACAGTGAAAGAGAAAGACATTTTTACCATCTTGCTATTGTTTTTGCAATATTCCCTCTTGGTACATTCTTGAGAATGTACAAAAGCAGCCTAAATAAAAACAACATTCTGTCTCTGTCTCTGAATGTATGGTTGCAAAACATGGAGGACATCTGTATCACATGTATGGCAACATGTCTTCCAAACCACCCTTTCGGGATGAGATGGCACATGCTGCTTGGCCTGTTGGGTTATACCAACTGAGGCAATGTGAGAATGCCAACCGTGTGAGAGGAATCCCACGGAGCCAACGTTTTCCTGGAGAAAATAATGTTTCCATGCTAGAAAGAAAATCTTCTTCCCTGTATATGAATATGAAGTAGCGCCGTGTTGAGGGGATGCTTTGTTCACCATCACTGTCAGGAAGGGAGGAGCGGGGGCGACCTCCTCCAACGTTTGCCCTCACTTCCTTTCGGCAAAACATTTATCATTCTCCGCCAGTGGACAATCTTCTGACAACATGGACTAGCAACAGGCGCACAATAAAACAAGGGGCTCCTCCTCCTCCTTTTTGCTCTTTCTGGTTGCCCGGATACCTTTCATCCAGGGTGGACAGCTCGTCAACATCATCATCACTTACTCAGAAACTCCCCACCTTCACTTCATTTTCATTCGGTCCAGGGGATCCTGAATGAAATACTGACCAAAGGTTTATTTACGGCTATTTTCCTTGGCGGCTAGAGCAGACCCTCGAAAGCCCGTATTTATCATCTGACAGTATTTTCCGTACAGAACAGGGGACCAAAAAACATGACAAAGAGGTTTGGATTGTCACATTATAGGACGGACCTTATTCGGCTTATTATTTGGTTTACTGCGCCCAAATTCTCCAATCAGCAAACCCCACTGAGTGTTGGAGACAACATTTACAAAAGAGACAAAACAAGAGAAAATGGAACTAGTGAGGGAATAAAGATGATGTAGTGCAACAAAGCCTCGAAGGCCTTCAGGTTTAACCCTAAACCCTAACCCTAATAACTCGAACTCTAATAACGCTAACCCTAACTCTAATAACGCTAACGCTAACCCTAACTCTAATAACTCTAACTCTAATAACGCTAACGCTAGCCCTAACGCTAATAACTCTAACTCTAATAACACTAACCCTAACTCTAATAACGCTAACCCTAACTCTAATAACTCTAACTCTAATAACGCTAACCCTAACCCTAATAACGCTAACCCTAACTCTAATAACTCTAACTCTAATAACGCTAACCCTAACTCTAATAACGCTAACGCTAGCCCTAACTCTAATAACTGTAACTCTAATAACGCTAACCCTAACTCTAATAACGCTAACGCTAACCCTAACTCGAATAACTCTAACTCTAATAACGCTAACCCTAACTCTAATAACTGTAACTCTAATAACGCTAACCCTAACTCTAATAACGCTAACGCTAACCCTAACCCTAACTCGAATAACTCTAACTCTAATAACGCTAACCCTAACTCTAATAACGCTAACACTAACTCGAATAACTCTAACTCTAATAACGCTAACCCTAACTCTAATAACGCTAACCCTAACTCTAATAACGCTAACACTAACTCTAATAACTCTAATAACGCTAACCCTAACTCCAATAACTCTAACTCTAATAATGCTAACCCTAACTCTAATAACGCTAACGCTAACCCTAACTCTAATAACGCTAACGCTAACGCTAACCCTAACTCTAATAACTCTAACTCTAATAACGCTAACGCTAGCCCAAACTCTAATAACTCTAACTCTAATAACGCTAACCCTAACTCTAATAACGCTAACGCTAGCCCTAACTCTAATAACTCTAACTCTAATAACGCTAACCCTAACTCTAATAACGCTAACCCTAACCCTAATAACTCTAACTCTAATAACGCTAACCCTAGCCCTAACTCTAATAACTCTAACTCTAGTAACTCTAACTCTAGTAACTAACTCTAGTAACTCTAATCCCAACGCTAACCCTCTGGGAGCTCAAAAGGGAAAACATGCATAACTACCTCAATGCAAATGTCATACATCTTCAGGGGGGCAATAACAGACTATACACCCCCCCGAGTAGTGCACTGCAACCTCCGGAATGCCACTTGCCAGAGCAGACATTCTTGCAGAGGGGAGTGTCAGCAGCAACAAGCATGGCCGTCTTAATAATTCTCAATCGCTTTACACGAGCGTGTGAGGGAGCTAGCGTGTACCACTTACTTATCGGTCATGGCGTCGGCTAGCGTGTACTGGTTCATTAAAACTGCTTTTGGCGTCCCCTTGGCGTAGTTGAAAAAGGTTGAGGATGAAGTCAGCCAGTCTGCAATAAAGAGAAAGAATGCATGTGAGTTGGGAGCAAAACAATCCTGCTAACTTTTCTTATTGCTAATATCCTAACTAATTCATTCTACTGATTGGTAATGTGCAGAAAATACCCAGCGGGCTACGGTGCAACTTTGCAGACATGCTTCAGTGGCTCACAATTGTCCTAACGAGGCCTACTCCCCGAGACCTTCTGTGGGATACTGTTGCCGTGGCGACCAAGGCAGCCCCCCCCCCCGATCTTGCAAGCCAGCTAGCTAACATAAACAGAGTGCCGAGTAAATCCTCGATGCGGCCAGCAAACAGTAGCATTGCAATCAAAGAACACACAGGGTGGCCAAGCGGGTATCTACAAAGGAAATATAGGACTACAAAATGGCAGCTTTGGTAAACGTGCAGTAAAAAGGTGTTTGATAGCTCTCCGTATCATAATCGGCTATTATTTAATCATCATAGTTGATGATTAAATTAAATGATCATTGCTAGCTTTAGCACCCAGCAGAAATGCGTCAATGTAAACCGGTTTCTGAGACAGAAATGACATGTACAAGAGTTTATGCTCTTTTCACTTTGTAACAATAGATAGCAAGTAGGGGTGTCATGAGATCTGGAGATGAAAACCTGAAGAGATTTGGAGACATTTGGAGAGAAGCTGTCTCACAAAACAGGACGGCCAGAATGAACTACGCCAATTGCGTCATGTGTTTATTCTGTAGTTAAACACAAGCGTCAAGAGTGGAGTATCTGCTGCACATGCGAGTGGAAGTGGATGTCCACCTCCGTACCACCATGCAATGCGGGTCTGATAGCTGCATAAACCCCTCCACAATGCAACCCAAGCCCTGCCCGCCCTTGGACAAACTCCTCCATCGCCTGACGCATGGCTGTCCAAAAGGTGGGGTCGAAGGTTTTCTATGATAAATTCATAGTTTTACTATAAATATCACAGGACAGCTGTGACATAAATAGACAGAAACAGCGAGTTGGCATTGTTCAACTACAAACTGAAACTATTCATGTGGACACCTCTGTGGAACATTTTCAAGAAATGCTGCAAACATTTGACAGACTGAATTGATAGAATTCACAGGCTGAATACACAGGTCAGACTTTGTTCAGCAAAACGATGCCTTCGCTGGCAATCACCTGCTGAAAACCTTGTCCAGATTGTCTGGAATTTGTTTTCTTAAACCGATCGCGTTTGGTTCTTGTCTTGACGATGTTTGAAGTGAATCATTAGAAGATTAGAACGGGACAAATCTGCCGTTTGTGGTTGTCATTGGTTGTTGAGCTCCACACAAGCAGGAGAATTTCATTACGTTAAAAAGTCAAAATCGGATGATGACATTTTAATGAGACTCATCCTGCGTCCCGACAAGCTGATGTGTGATCTCCAAAATCTGGCATTAGCTCTTCATCTTATCTATCTGCCTTTGGAGATTACAATAGCCACATCAGATTCCTAGATTATACGACATTATGCGTCAACGCTTTGGAATAACGCAGGTTGTGGTCTGCCAAAGTGGGATTTAGGTCCGCTGTAAGAAGATAAACGTTGGGATACCAATGTTCACCCCTTCCTGCTGACTGCAACTAGAAAAGAGCTTTGAGTCATGTTTTACAACATTATTTCAAAAAGGACATTAAGTACATAATCCAAAAGAGATTACCCAAACCAAAAAGGAGGGTAGGATGGTCCCCACCCAGTGCTAGCAGTTTTTACAATAAGCAGACTTCACCTGGTAAAGACCCTTTAATGAGACATCATTTTGGGATGTTTCTGTGCATTTGACACGCCTGTCCATGTCATCCATGTCCCCATCTGACCATGACAAGTTTAGTTCCACTTCCTTTGTTCCCACATGTGATGTCTTCATGGGGGGAGGGAAGGAAGCACCTACACTGGAACTGACATGGACCATGTTTCTTTGTTGCTGAAAAGGTCAGCATCAGCATGTTGCGGCCGTTCTGCAGAACAATCTACAATTTGAGCAGAGCACCATCACTGATAACATTGTAGGTATCGTTCTCAACTGTCCAACTACAGAAAGAAACACGTTTCCGACTGAGCTGCTGGTGATTGAGCCAGCAATGGGAGATGCCACCATCAAAACAGGAGTTCTGAACACAACGGGTACCCTTATAGTTGATTTATGCGTCCGCGTCTTCTACCCCGACTTCCTGCTTGCCTGCCGTCATCCAATGGCGACATGGACCGTAAGGACTGTGATTGGTCATTACTAGTGTTTACATGACTCGTTTGCCAAAGACTTCTCCGATTTATGATGACGAAAACAGACAAGTCAACATAATTCATGTAGCAGAAATTTCTGATACCACTTGCAGCGATTGGCAATCCACGAGCCATGGCTGTGCTGTAATGTCAGCTAGAAGAATATCAGCAAATATACACCAAAGATTATGACTGCACGTGCACTGCAGCCATCCTCATACATAAACAAACATGCTACTTCTGACATGTTCTACTACTCCTATCACAGCAACAATAATGAAATATAACCAGCCATGTCTGGGATGCCTTGAACGCATCAAGCTCAGCGCTGGGATCGGTGTAGATGTGTAGAGACAAATTTATTGCCACTGTTCACTAGGGACAAAGGAAACTAACAAGCTAAAATGTTGAGAAAACACTGCCTCTAGTGTTTGGGCGGAGAACTGCACAGCCTGCACTAAACCCCGACACAGAACTTTGATTTAAAACTGCGCCGGAAGGGAAGGCAAGCGACTACAAAAGGTATCAAGCTTTCGACACAGGCTTCGACTCGTCTCTGATACGATCTCTGAAGTCGGAATACTGCCGTATCGTCTCGCCATTCCAACAGAACAGGTGGTTTTCACAGACTAGTGACTGCCAGGGTGTAGCCCTATGCAGTCAGCGTAGGAACAGGCTCTAGACCCTGCTCTGACCCGGAACAGAATAAGCAGGGAGTGAATGGACGGTTCCAAATAACCCATCACTCCGATGCTCAATGAAAGTCCCACTCAGCAGGAGAAAGTGCCATCCAGCAGAACACTGAATTATTCACCTCAAAGGGGAGATGAAAATAGCCTGCGTCTTGCAACAGTCGCTGCACAGCTGCAGGGAGACGTGTGATTTCCGTGGCAATAAGGTAGCGGTGGAGGAGGCGTTGACATTTGGAGATGCAGCAGTAAACAAACATCCACTCCCCATAGGGGGCTCACACGGGGCTGAATCTTACCATGACGAAAGCCAGGACCATCCTGCAGGTGGAGCGCCCTTTTTGGCAAACCTGCATAGCAGATGATGCATCATGCAATGCATCCGGTGTGTCAGCACCCCCCTCTTCCTTCTGTAGCCATAACTCTTCTGGTGGGATTGCTTTCAGTCCTCCGCCATGAACAGCGTTGCAAAAAGGGCGGCGGAGGAGGTGACACTCATCCGCTTGCTGTAGTGGGGAGCGCAGGAGGAGTCGCGCCTCTGGAAAACCTCAATGCACACAATCGCTGAAGGAAAAGGGGGGGGAGGGGGAGTTAGGGTGGCGATTGAGCGAGGGGGAGGGGACCCCACAGATAGGGTGGTGTGCATGTGCGTCTGTGGGAGCGTGTCTATTGTGACGGAGGGTTGCTTTCTTCTTTCCTTTGAGGAGTCCAGCCGGTGCTCTCCTTCTGAGCTGCATTTATCCATAAAGTAAAGCAAGCACACAAATGTGCGACTGACCTGTTAGAACAGTTAGAACTGTTAGAGCCCCCAGGCAGTTTGTTGGGAACTAGAGGTAATGTTTGGGTGTATGCGAACACAAGGAAAAATTCTAATCTTCCATTTCTGCCACCTGTAACCTCCTTGTTGCCACGCATGTTGATGGAACTTGGACAAAGATAGGCGGAAAAACACAACCACTCACATAGAATGTAATCTATGCGGGCTGCCTTCCTACTCCCATTCCCTTCCAGCTCCGTACCCTCAGCAACACAAAACGCTGGGAACCTTTTCAAAAATGCCAACTTAGCCATCAGCAGCGCCGCAGCCATGCATCAGTCGCTCTCTCAGTGCTCCGCCGTGTCGTCAGTGAGGCCTGGGAACCTTTAGACGGCCTCCGATAGCACTTCCAAAACCAAGGGGCCCCAGTGCTGCCTCTGAACCAAAACAACCCTCGGGTGTGTTGACACAAAGAAAAGAAAAAAAAAAGTACTCCTGACTGTTCTGAACTCCTGTTGAATGCCAATGCAGAATATTTGTACATATTAAACAACACTCACACAAAGCTGCAAAAATGCCCTCTAAAGTTGCCAACATGGCCCAATCAGAACACTAGCGAGGAGGTACAGGTACAGTTTTACCTGCTCAACATATTTGACCCCACACAGGATGGATTTGATGTTTAATATAAAAAACACAAAGAATATGCAACTATAAGTATCACACTGCTACATTTTTTTCACGTGATGTACTTGCATACATGTTTGTTTTCATTGATTTTTCTAGTATTTATGTCAAAGCCACCATGTTTCCAATATCCTTCTTACCAGCTGATTCCAAAGCTTGACTTATGGTGCGTATTGCCGAAAAATCTTTGGAATGCATTATGCATTATGCATGGTTAGTAATACACACATCAAATGCCTCCGCAGGCGTGTCTGCTTGGGATATAGCAACAGATGGTGCCCCCTCTCTGCCAATAGGAAATGATTCCAGCCTGGGGGTCTGGGAGGTATGGCGGTGTTGTGGCTGGGAAGCGTGTGGAGAAGAGGGGGTGGGGGCTGGCCCAGATATTTGCCCTGTGGAGCCAACGCAGCACACCTCAACATCAGAGCACCCTGACTCGGCCTCTGACCTCGACCTGCAGGGCTAAAACAATGAGCGTGCTGCAAGCCGCATGTCAAAGTCCTCACATGGACAAGCACAGTGGAGATTAGATCCAAGTACCAAGTACTATGGTGTTTTTGGACTACAGCTGTTTGGGGCTCAAAAACAACAACAATTGCATTACCATTAACCGTGAACACACCTACTCTGTTTTCAGTCCAAGGCTGTATTAGAGTTTCTACAATTAGTGCCTCTGTTTGATGAACCACAATCTCTGTGGCTGTAGGCAAGCTCCTGATATACTTTTAATTAACTACAAAAGATGGTAGAAGATAGCCTTGAAGTATCACGAGTGGTCAGCATCCAGTAACTTTATCTTCCTCTGCATACCGACTGAGCCGTTTGATAATAAATGACCACGACCAAGGAGAGCTGTGGTTTCCTTTCCACTTTCTCATGCACTCCAAATTATTACCTTTTAAAAAACAAAGTGTTGTTGTGTCATGAACCAAGACTGCATGATTGGGCCCACGAGAAGAGATTGGAGTTCACCAATGCCCGCCCACCATTTTTGATCTTTGTTGGCATCAGGGCTCTCCAGTCGTCCTTTTGACATTTACAATAAAAATAATAAAAGGTGAAACAAATCTTTGTGTTATTAGTTATTGGTATCAACATTCTAGATTTTTCCAGTTTCTAGTGGCGGCAGCGGCCCAGCAGGTCCAGCAGGTCGGCCAGAAACCTGTTGGTTGGAAGTTCTATCCTCGCTGCCTCCACCCAGTCACTGCAGTGATGTTCAAGACACTTCACCCACTTGCCTCCGGTGCTGCCCACTCGGATGTATGAATGTGAAGGGATGTCAGATGCTGGTCGGAGAGGCCATGGCACCAACTGGCAGCCATGTTTCCGTCAATATTATGCCTTTTTGCTCTACTTTTACACTTTTGCTGGCTTTTTATTTGATTTCTGCAATGAGCCACATTCCCCAGATGGCCCCTGCGCTACACTTTGGACACCTGTGTGCGCTTCATCAGGAAGGCGAGATGCTGCCAGACGATACGTCTGTACATATATAGAGTATATGTACATGTATATAGAGTATATATATTTTTCACATTGACTGGTATACCAGTTTTTCCCTGCTTCAAATTAACACCCCGCCCTCTTTGACGTTTGGGAATTAGAGCAATCACAGTAAAACAATTGTCTACCAGATCATCCATTTTCCGTATGAAATATTTATACATTAATAAATACCCAATACCATGGCCAATGAGTAAACAGTCTAGTTTGTACTTGGACTTCATGTAAACATACCCTGATAGCAACACGCTTGCTAATGAGCAGGAGGGGGACAATTGGCTGGAGGTGGACGAGGAGGGGGGGTGGGCCGTGTCAAAAACGACACCTTCTCCAGTGACAGCCCCAGCATGAGGTGGATTGCAGCTCCATGCCTTTTGAGGCAGAGGAGGTGGCTGACGACTAAACACAGCAGAGGGTCTGATGGGTCTGACCACCATTCAGGAACCCCCCCACCCCACCCCAAACCATTATTCAATTACCTGAATCCACCTTTGTCCTCACACGGCCTATACGAGCTCGCCGCATCTAAAGAGTGTTTATAAATGCAACACCAGACTAACTCAAAGAAGAGATTCCAGCAGCCAGGCCCTTTGCTCCAAAAGCCAAACACAACGTCCAAGTAAATAACGCCTGACATGTGAAACTAGCGTCATTCCTGCACAAAGTTCACATGGGGGAACAAAGCTCTTTTTCAGCGCTGCAGATCCTGCCCCTACCCCCCCCCCCCCACTTCAAATTGATTATGGGTGAAAAACACGAGGACTCCTGAAGACGATGCTGTGCGTGCTATGCGAGGTTAACATCAACAAGCAGGAGGGTCGAACCGAACCTCGTTCCAGTCCGAGTCTTTGAGCGAATACGTAAAACATGAAGACCGTGATCAGTCTAAAAATGGTTGAAGGTGTCAGGGTGGTGGTGCTGTTTTGGGTCGCTTTGCACGGCAGTGATGCCATGCTCGGCTAGCAGGGTCTGAGGCCAAATTGCGGGGCCAACCAAAGTGGGCTTCAAGGCCAAGCATCCTCCCAGCCCTGGTCCACACTGGAGAGCCTGGCTGATGATGCCGGAACAACCGGAGGAGCTACAGGCACTCCAAGACACAGTAGATTCACATGACGATGATGATATCTGTGTATTGTTGCGGTGAAAGAGTAGCTTTAATTTATGCATCCCAAGGGCAGAAACCTCCCAGTGACCTCTGGGTGCACCAATGGCATTTTGGGGAGTAGAAAGGTTGAAAAAACTCAACTTATATACTCGTATACACATATACAGGTAGTGTTTATGTTGGCTGTTTAACGCTGACTGACTTCCCAGGTTGTAAACTGACTTAATAATAAATCTTTGCACTCTTTGCGCCAGTTAGCGTCTAACTTCAAGAGTTTAAGAATCCGCACTTTGGTGTAAATGGTGCAAGCAAGTCTTTTAAAGCGCAACCACTGAGTGCAAATCTTGTCGAAAAAAAAATGAAAACAAAAGCGACGAAGAAAGTTTTTCTCTCCTCGGTAGGGGAGAAGCAAGTGCAAGCACGTCAGCCCAGCAGCGGCCAGCTAGCGGCCAAAACATCTACCCGGTAGATGAACCTAAACTCACCACCAGCAGACTCTTTCTCCTCTTTCTCCTTCGTCCAGGTATGTGAGCGGCAAAGGTTGATGCGTCCGACTCTTAGCAGCTCCTCATGGCGCTTGGAGACACACTGGCTCGAACTAGCCTGGTTGCTGTGTGTGCACGCGTGTGTGCGTGGGAGCTCCAGGACCTGGTCTCTACACGGACGGGGGAGGGGGGAGAGGGAGAAAGAGAGAGAGGGAGGGGGAGAGAGAGGGGGGGGGAAGAGGGAGAGGGAGAGAGGGGGATCACAAACAACAAAAACGGTTGACTTGTTACAATATACACGATACAACATACATATAAAGTGAATAAATACACAACTTGGTAACTTATATTTCACAATTTTATGAATTACACACTTGAAATATTGACATGGAATGGAATGGAATGGCCTTTATTGTCATTATACAAGATGTACAACGAGATTGGAGAGCTTCTCCTTTCAGTGCAATAGTCAAGTTAAAAAAAGTATACAAAAAGTAAAGTAAAAAAAGACAGTTTAACAAGATATATACAAGATATATACAAGATATCCAACATATACACATAATATTGCACAGGAGCAGATATATGTTGAGGGTCGCGGGGGTGCTGGAGCCTATCCCAGCTGTCTTTGGGCGAGTGGCAGGGTACACCCTGGACTGGTGGCCAGCCAATCACAGGGCACATATAGACAAACAACCATTCACACTCACATTCATACCTATGGACAATTTGGAGTGGCCAATTAACCTAGCATGTGTTTGGAATGTTGGAGGAAACCGGAGTACCCGGAGAAAACCCACGCATGCATGGGGAGAACATGCAAACTCCACACAGAGATGGCCGAGGGTTGTTGCAGACATATTGCAGATATATTATTTTTAGTGCAATGATGAATGGGTCTTAGTGCAAATAATGAATGGTGTATTCAGATGAGTAAAAGTCACATAGGAGTTTATTGTATTGAGCTGTTAAATAAATAAATATGTTGACATGTTCATCCTTTCACATCCTCACTAGGGTGGGGGTATGCCTGAGCCTACCCCAGCTGTCTTGGTGGATAGGCGGGGTACACCCTGGAGACTGGTGGCCAGCCAATCCCAGGGCACATATAGACAAAAACGGTTTACTTGTTACAATATACACAATACCACATACATATCAAATTAATAAATACACAACTTGGTAATGTGTATTTCACAATTTTATTAATTAGCCCACTTTGGAATAAATATTGACATGTTGATCCCTTCACATCCTCACTAGGGCGGGGGTATGCTGGAGCCTACCCCAGCTGTCTTGGAGGAGAGGCGGGGTCCACCCTGGACTGGTGGCCAGCCAATCCCAGGGCACATATAGACAAACACATTCATACCTATGGACAATTTGGATTGGCCAATGAAACTAACATATTTTTGAAATGGGGGGGGGGGGGCATGCAAACTCCACCCAGAGATGGCCGAGGAGGGAGTCCAACTAGTCAAATAGTATATATCACACTGTGTATAGAGTGGTTAGCATGCAGGCCACACAGCCAGGAGATGGAAGACCTGGCTTGGAATCTCCCCTTGGGCATCTCTGGGCGGGGTTTGCATGTTCTCCCCAAACGTGGCTTTTCTCCGGGGACTCTGCTTTCTCCAGAACAGGAATGCAATGAACATGAATTAGTCAATTGTTAGTTGAATCCTTACAATGGGGACACATTTTACTCCCAACACTCGCTGAACAAATACGGTATACTAAAATCCCTGTTAAGTCTGGAGTCACTGATGTCTGAGTCCAAGTCGAGTCCAAGTCTTTGTGGATATTGTCAAGCCGAGTCCAAATAAGTCATTAAAAGTGTGACTCTAGTCTGACTTGATTCCACACAAGTAGGCCCCTGACCCCCAGTTTGGAAACCCCAGTCATTCAGCATTTATAGCTCAGCCTAAACAAGTATCAGGTTCTTCAGTTATCCCAAATATGACCCAAGGACATACCCAAAGTGTCTTGGAGATTCTACAGGTGAGGGCTGAGGGTTCAATAGGTGATGGTTGCAAGGTCAAAGGTTATACTGCATTTTCCTGAAAGAGCAGTGAATGCATCACACAGTCTGACTCTTGTATCACTGAGAGGGGCTTTCTGTTGATGACAATACCACCTTTGACCTGTAGACCAATATGGGGGATACCAACATGAGCGTCTACTTCTGTGGTTCTTTTGTGGCTCATAAAATAACAAATTAGTCCCCCAAAAATCAGCCTGGAAGGACGAATTTATCCACAGCCAGCTTTTTAAACAAAGAAGGGCTCCCAAGCGTATTTCCCAAGCAGTCGTACAAATTGTTGACTTTGCTATCAGTTGCCGCTGATTTGAGAGCCGCCAGCTTAGAAGCTGGATGATACTGGCGGATGAATTCAACAAGCAGCTGGCTTTATCTTCACTCATTGGGTGACATGTGCTGCTAAGAGAAAACAGGTGACCCGAGAATGTGAACACATATCGCTGGAGCTCAAATGATTTCTGGCAAGGCAATCATACGTTGGGAGACGCTTGGGCATTCTGCTGATGACAGAGCGTCTAAACTCTTCTAAAGGTCCTTTTTCTTACCTGACAGTTTGGACTGCCCACTTGCCCACTTGCACTTGTCTTCCTCAGAGCGGTCATGTGATGTTCCTGACGTGTCATGTCAGCTGTCTAACCTTTGACTGGTATGAAGTGCAAAAGCGAAGGCCAGTGCTTGCTTTGTTGGATCCTTTTCACAGCTTCCATTTTGGCATAGTACAATGGTACTATAGTACAATAGTACTATAGTACATTAGTAAACACCTCAAACATTCCGAAGCCGTCTTATGGATGAAGGAATAACTCAGAAACGATACTGGAGCATTACATAAATACAGTGGATGCACTCGGGTCAAACAAATAGAATTCCATCCAAATTATGGGGAAAAATATGCCTTTAATGTTGCACAAACATGACATCACACAAGACATCTGGGAGCTTCAAAGGTTCATGGTTTGCTTTATTCTTTGGCTTTTTGTGTACAAAAGCAATATATAGTACAGCAGAATGTCATGTTTAGGTTGACTATTTGATATAGGTTAACTTCTTTTTACACTTGCAAAACCAGATTTAAAAACAAGTACTCATTTCAAGTAAAGACGGAATGTTTTGTTGTTGGTGTGTTCTGTAATTTACGGTCCTATGACGGCGGAAAGGATGATGTTCCACAGCAGAGGCTGTAGTTTTTTGAGAGAACTTCATCAATGAAAGTGTCCAGCCCCCAAAATCAGAATGGTACCACCCATCTGGACTCCATCCTCCATGGCCCAGGAAACAGTCCCAAGCCAACAGATGGATAAAGAACTCCACTCCACGAAGTTTCCACTTAAATAAATAGAACAATAGACCAAACAAAAGAGCTGTACAGTACATACAACAGGTGAAAATTTCAAAATGCAGTCCCAGGCAGACAGAAATAATTTCCCACGCACAATGGATGGCAGGCTGGTTGCTGTAAGGTGTGGATTTCAAGTCTAAGTCTAAGTATAAGTTTCCCTCCATGCCTGAGCTCTTCAGACACCGGTTGGGTATATTTAGATTCCCAAGCTGGTGTGTATCCATGCTTACAAGGCAGACTGCCATTATTCTCAACCCCGCAGGGGTCAACGCTGGTCCCAGATCAGTTGAGAGTGGACTCATGCAGTAGTTTATCATTCAAGTCAGAAGACAGTTGACTGCCCAACTTGATTAGGAACTTCAGTGCTGGTGACCTTGCAGACTTCCTGTGCACTAAATGAATACAAACGGCAATGAATCATGTGACAGAAATACGCCTAACAGAGTTTCTCATCATCTAACCTTGCAAGGCCTGTTATTGAGCTGCTCAAATATCATGATAATGCATACCTCCAAGACTGGCCCGTGCTGTTAAAATGACATGAGATATGTTGACGAAAGAGGAAATATTTGTGTTCTAACCTGAGGCTGGCCTCTCCTTTACTTCTCGGGTGTACAGGCCATACTTGTGGATAATTATTACCGGTTGTCTTATTTACATAAGGCCGAACGGTGACCTAGTGAGCCGCACGTCAGCCTTACAGTCAGGAGATTTGGGTTCCAATGTCTACTGGCGCATTTCTGTGTGGAGTTGACATGTTTTCTCTGTGTTTGCGTGGCTTTTCTCTTGATGCTTTGACTTCCACCTATCCCAACATCACACATGTCAGGCGAAGCTGAGGCTCTTCAGTTGCCCTCTCCAAAATGTCCAGGCCTGGGTGTACCTGCCCAAAGATCCAGCTCAGCCATGGCACTAATGGGGATTAGTGGAATAGAAAATGGATGGATGGATGGATATTTAGTCTCTGAGATGGTCTGCTCTACTGTGCAATTCAGGTGGATGCAGGGCAATGGTTGCAATGCTCACCGGCAAGCTGGAAATGCAGCATCAAAGTTATGCAAAGTTTCGATTTGCGTATTTGATAAAAATAAAATATGTTTAAAACTGCCAAATCAGACACATTAAATACAGTCCGTTGTTGTGTTTACACCGGAAGAACTCCCCCTCGTCTCACGAATAGTTCAGCAGCACTCCCTAGTGGAAAGTCAACTTTATTGCACGCATGCCCAAATGTTAGGTCCCAGCGTTATGTAATACAACAATTCTGCTACGTGCGATTATGTCATCTGACAGTGTGCAGGATTGTAAGTTACCTGGATCAGGTGATTATTTGGTATACGTGCAAGAATGAATGCGCATTGTAAATTGATTTGTGATGAACGAAAGCGTCCGCCATCAAGCCAATATAATGCAAACTGATATTAAAGCAGCGTTGCATTTTATTGAAGGAATCATTAGTAAAAAATAGAATCTAAACACGATTTTCTGACGTTTTGTGTATGTGTTTTTTCTCTTTTGGAGCGTTAGCAAAATCGGAAAGATTATATCCACATAGAAGGCGGGGTTAAACAACCCCCATCCAATCATTCGTCACAGAAACGTCACGTGTTTATAAATAACCAATGAAAAACCCGTAAGAACTCCTTGGCCGCACGCAAATCAGGATGGCTGTCGGTGTGGGAGGAGCCGATTGAGGACGACAACTTAGCCTGAGGCTAAACTCGTCCTGCTATCGGCAGATTCGGAGGATAAAAATCGCGGAATTCGCCGTCCCCTTTTGACCGACAACGGTTGCTTTTCATCACCTCGTCGAATAGAGGGTAAGCTTCGAAGTAAATGTGGCGATCGTTCGCTGTTTGCTCAATGCAATATGGCTGTCGCTTGTTTTTAGTGCGCGGTATGTTCCAGTGTAGCGAGCTAACCTTGTTTTGCTAATGTGTCGCCTCCGATCAATGGAGTCTGCAAGGGAGGTGGCTGTGCACAGATGGGATTCAAATGGTCGGGCAACGCACGGTTGTTTCTTAAAAGTATTAACTCTGGTCATCTTAAAAGAAGAACAGAAGCATACTCTTTGTCAACATGTTGTTATTTAGCAAGTCATAAGGTCTACCAATGAAGCCCCTGAGGACTTAGTACCGGAATGGCTGGAAAGATCCCATCTAATGTTTGAATGTTTGAACTGCTTTGCATGGCAAGTGTTACCGTTTTAAAAGTGTTTGTAAATCCTTATTGTAAGTGTCCGTTTAAGACGTCAAAGCTGATATTAATTAATTAATATAATTCCTAGTTATTTTACTATTCTAAGTGTATCATCTGATGACTTTTAACAGTACTTACAATATATCATATAATTTTACAAAACCATAAGCAGGGTGCCTGATTATTTCCCGATTTGTGGCCAAGATGTTTATTTGCCCAAGTATAGAAAGTGCCAAAAGATCAGTATTTGGAGCCAGCAGTTTCTCAAGGAGGAGGGTTTTATGTGTAGATGCATTTAGTAAGATAATTTGTAATAATGTATATGCCACATGGAGAAATTCAGGAGCTGGTAAGACACTTTAATCTTGGACGGATGCCTTGGTAGGTACTGCTGTTTTGGTTAGCAACAGAGTTAGCAACGGGCTCACAACAATTGTGTTGATAGCTGTGTTGTATTAAATAAGTGTTTCATTTGGACAACACACTGTGGTTGAGCCATCTGTCTGGTATAGTAAATTACATGTGGTACTAAAGTCTAGAAAAGGGCATTGGGGTGTCATTTTGATGTAGGTTCTTGCTGGAGCTGATGATGCAGCTAATTTCCTAAATCCTCAAAGTCCCTCCCGCTTGTCCTGGGTGTGGATTAGCAAGGTCAAGACCTGCCAAGATAGCAGTCCAAACTGTACCTAGCGGTGATGGTGACCATCTGGATTGCGATTCGGTGTGGCTCTGTATTGCCACCATCATATGTACAGAGATGTTGTGTTTTTACTGGATGTTTGACAACAGTGCAGTGGAAAATGTGGTCCTCGGGTCCAGTCTCTTTACTTCCTTCCTTCCTGTATGCGGCCACTTGACATGTTTTGTTTTGAAGTGTGAATGCCCCCTGCAGAGGTCAGATGCATATGCAGTGGGACTTTTTTGGCCGGTAATAAAACCATTAATTTTATAGGTAACATCTTTAGCACTTGGAATGGTCAATAGAATAACTGTTAAAATAACTCCATCACTGTGAAATCCAACAAAATTAAAGTCAAACTCCTAAAATGTTGATCTTTAGACAGCAAATTATCCCTAGTGGTGTCATGGCACACGCTTTTGTTGACTTGAAATTGCTTGAGACGCAATCAATAGTGTCTCCGTTGGATGAAGCCAAGTAGTGCACTCCATTTTCAGGATGTGAGTCATCAACCATCAAGTGGAAAAAGAAGTGAACCCGTGTAGATAACCACCTCCGCATTCAGCCCCTCGCCATATGACATGCAGCAGCAAGATCCAATGCACAGCTGCTCTATGTAGCATGCTAACAGGGACGGATAAAAGCCGAGCTCTGTTGAAAGTTTAAAACTGTTAGCCCCTGGAATCATCCATATGGCTTCAAAGAGCTAGTTTTAGCCAATTGCAATGTTGTACTTTAACTCACCCCATTGTCCCTAAATGGGGGCCCCATAGGTGAATTATTGTCCACACATATTTTGGCAATGTTGGCATCTTTTTAGGACTTTAGCATACTTTTGCATGTTATCGCAGTTCTAAACTGCACATCTCTGCAGGGCGATACAACAGCAACATGGACTCTGCATTTGTGGCGTTTATTTCAGTCCCAAAGCATTACTGAAGTCTCTTTAGTATGTCATACACTCAAGAAATGCATGTTTTATTATAGTCCGGCCAACAAAACGTAGAATACACTAAGTGTGTGCCTGAAACTGATTGGATTGCTGCGTGATCTTGGCCCACAGCTGCTCTTACGTAAGTCATCTTCACAACTGTCCTGTGTTTCCGTGGCAACGTGTTTGCTCTCCATAGCGATTACACTTTCAAACAGGACTGGAGGTCTGCCAATCCTCCCTGCGCCCACGTTTTTGAGGCCGGATAAGAACTAGAGGGGTCCATGTAGTGATGCGGGGGTGCCCCTTGTTGTGAGATGACACATTCTGACTCGTGGGAGGGAGAGAGAGAGACTCATCTCTGGACGCCATTGCTGTTATCTGTCCACACTATTACTGCTAACCGTATATCAGGGGTGCCCATTACGCCGATTTTTGCATTTTTATAACCTGCAGAACATGAACAGAGAATATTGTAAAACTGTTAATTTAATGGCAAAGTTGCTAAAAGCACTTTGTCTCAAAAATGTTGAGCCTCATTTTGTTAGCTGACCTACTGTATGTAGTCATGTTGTCCAATAGGACAGCAATACATGGGAAATGAATTGTTCAGTCCTATATTCAATGTTAATGTAAATTTGGACATGGAATCTGTCCTGTATAAATTGATTCCAGGCTTACAATAGAGGAGGTGTATCCAACTTGCAGCACCGTTTAAGCTACTTTTAATGGGGAAAGGAGAGGTGAGCTGTTTTTTTTGTGACTGCCAACATTTAAATTGTACTGTATTTACAATGCACATCTCCAGTCAGTGTGCTCATTTGTTATGAAAACACAAAAAGGTGAAGCAAATATCCTGAGGTGAACTATTCAACATCAGCTGCTGAGCTAGCCGTACGGCTAGCACAGGAGCTACCTGTTGGAGACCCACTGTCTAAAGCGGGACACCACAGTGTTTTGACTACAAGTATGACAATAATAACAAGTGACACATTATGAATGTGTTAGCCACTTGTATCTCACCCATGTAAACAAAGATGCCACAAAGTGGAATGAGAGTGAAACATGTGCGACCGCACGTGCCGGCCTAGCCTGTGATGTGATGGGCGGTCATCAATTGACTACACATTTGACTGACTATTTTTCATTCTCACAATAAGGACCAACACACAATGCATACTTCTATCTGGTCGCAGTACTTTGTGCTGATTATTTGACATTGAACAACAGTTTGAACTCGAGATGGAAATGAGTTACTGCATATATCATATACCGTGTTATTTAAAGCCGACCATTTTCTTTGTCTCAATGCAAAAGGACGCCAGCCCAGGATGAACGGCGACTCAGGTGCCGGCGTGGTGACGGCCCACCCTCTCGCCAGCGCCCCTCATAAGGAGCGCTACTTCGACCGGGTGGACGAGAGCAGCCCAGAGTACCAACGCGAGAGGAACATGGCGCCCGACCTGCGGCAGGACTTCAACATGATGGAGCAGAAGAAGCGGGTGTCTGTGATCCTGCAGAGCCCGGTTCGTGGGAGCTTTGTATTTGCTATCATGTGGGACCTGGTGCTTGACCTCTGGGATGTTGACGTTGCAGAGCTGTTTCTCTTTTGGCAAATAATGTCAAGTCCCTTAATTCGTTCTCACTATTGTAAAACGTTTATGAGCTGTGCAGGTCATTGTGTAATAACCACGGGTACTGCAGAATAGAGCTCCACTCAAGTTGAGCTTTTTAGAGTAGAGACTGTTTTTTCCAAAGTTTAGCTTTTAAGACAAAGGAGAACCAGGAAGTTGTTTCTGAGCGACGCTGTCACCTTGTGGCGTTTTATAGGTATTGCTTGTCAATGAATAAGGTGATATTTAATGAACCACATTGCTTTTATGGGCTGCACGGCAAGTGCTGAGGCGCAGGCGAGTAGTTAGCACGCAGGCCTCACAGCTAGGAGACCCCAGTTCAATTCCACCCTCTGCCATCTCTGTGTGGAGTTTGCATTGCGTGGATTTTCTCAGAGTACTCCAGTTTCCCCCCCATTCCAAAAACATGCTAGCTTCGTTGGCCACTCCAAATTGTCCATAGGTATGAATGTGTTTGTCTATATGTGCCCTGGAATTGGCTGGCCACCAGTCCAGGGTGGACACCGCCTCTCACCCCAAGACAGCTGGGATAGGCTCCAGCACCCCCGCGACCCTCGTGAGGATAAGCGGTAAAAAATGATGCATGTCTTGACTCTATGGTTATTATCACACATTCCATCTTTGCCTGTATTGTTCTGTGGTGGCTTGTACAAAGTAAACAAGCAAAGTAAAAGTTAAAAAAAAAACCCTTTTGTAGATGCTCACTGAGCAGCATAATGATGGTTTGAACTTTGAACTGAGTTTAGTTCCACTTTTAAGGCATATTTTTATTTATTTATTTTATTGTTTTGAGTGTGTTTTTCTCCAAAGATGACCCTGTTATGAATTATTAGCATGATAACCTGTTACAACATTCACTACTTCATGTTTTCCTAGTTGATGTGGCTCCAACCCTCCCTCGTAATATTCATACGCGGGCCATGTTTAGTGTATATTACAAATATGCCAAGCGAATCGTAAAAATGCCCAGCTTGCCAAATAATGACATGATGGCTCCACTTTATTTCTCAACAGCAGCGTGACTGTGACAAAGTGGATGTCAACACAAATGCACCATTGTGGCCATTGTTTCAGCAACAGCCTACGGAGATGCTAGGCTGTATTTAAAGAGGAAATGATAACGTGGTCTTATATTGATGTAATACTTCTGCTTGGACCAAACCAGTGGTTTTCATGTTGCAGGCGTTCTGCGATGAGCTGGAGACTATGATCCAGGATCAGCTGAAGAAGGGCAAGACGCCCACCAGCCTCTTGGCTCTGCAGCAGATCGCTGACTTTATGACGACCAGCATGCCTTCCATGTATCCCGCTGCACCACAGGGGGGCATGGCGGCACTCAACATGAGTAAGTAGATGGCCAGTGAACAACCATGAACTCCACATCAGCCATCTTCACAAGTTCGCCGTTGGTGTTTCCACAAGACCTTCTGAATTCTCTTCTTCCTCCCCTCAGGTTTGGGAATGGTGACTCCGGTGAATGATTTGCGTGGTTCGGACTCCATCTCATATGACAAAGGCGAGAAGCTGCTTCGTTGCAAACTGGCGGCGTGCTATCGGCTCACCGACTTGTTTGGCTGGTCGCAGCTCATCTACAATCATCTGACAGTAAGATCATTCTTAAGAAGATGGTTGACTGCTTTGGTTGCTTCGGCTCCTTCTAATCGTACTTCCTGCCGTCCAGGTTAGGGTGAACTCCGACCAGGACCGCTTCCTCATCGTCCCTTTTGGGCTCCTGTACAGTGAAGTCACTGCGTCCAGCCTTGTATGAATTTGTCTTTGTCTCTTCTTTCATATTCCATATTGCATTTCATAGTCTTTTTGTTGACCCTCCAGGTGAAGATAGACCTTCGAGGTGAGGTTGTGGACCGGGGAAGCACCAACCTCGGCATCAACCAGGCCGGCTTCAACCTCCACTCTGCCATCTACGCGTCCCGGCCTGACATCAAGTGCATTATCCATATACACACGTCTGCAGGGGCGGCCGTACGTACTATGCCTGACGTCTCCTACATTAAAGAAAGTGGCAGCTTGGAGCTAATTAATGCACACTCAACTGTAACAAAGTAAACTAGCGCTAGTGTTATTGTCATGCCAACTCCATTCTTTTTGTGTGGTAAAATCTATATACAGTATATATGGAGCGGTATGAACCTATGGTTTCCTGTTCACTTTTGGTTTCTGTTGTTGTACCCTCATCTGGTTGCCACTGAAGTAGTGAAATATGCCTCCCCACTTAACATTACCTTTTAACATTCCGAATGAACATTGATATTCTGCATGTTCTGGAAGTGTGGAGTCGGTTTGTAATCTGGAAGTTGCAAAATCCACATTGGATTTGCTCCTGGGGTTTTTCCCTCATTATACACTTCATGTCCTCTAATTTGTTGGACTCTAGGTGTCGGCCATGAAATGCGGCCTGTTGCCCATCTCCCCAGAGGCTTTGTCCCTTGGAGAAGTGACCTACCATGACTACCAAGGCATACTGGTGGATGACGAAGAAATCGCACTCATCCAGAAGAACCTGGGCCCAAAAAGCAAGGTATTAACTTCTTCATGCGGTCAACTACGGTTACGGTACCTTTTGCCAAGTTCCTCATCCTTTCTATGGTGCTTCCTAGGTGCTCATCTTGAGGAACCATGGGTTGGTGACTATGGGTGAAACAATCGAGGAAGCTTACTATTACACCCACAACCTGGTCAACGCCTGTGAGATTCAGGTAGGACCCACAAATTGGCGCTGATGGTAACAACATTAGCTATACCTTACAATACAAGAGATCCATCAAAAACCAATGCCATTGGAAATCAGATGTTGGTACTAAATCTGAATTGCTCCATTAGAACTGCAGTATAAATGCCTGTTGAGTGTTTAAGTACATACGCTTTGACAGTATGGATATCTAATACTGTACTGTTTAATACTAATTGCCATTAGAGGTACAGTAGTAATGGCATGTGTTGCCATGAATATTTATCCTACCCTAATCCAGAATAATCCAGGACATGTCCGGTATGTCGTATATGTCCACATAATTTATCTCGCCTATCTGGAATCCTACATCTCCTCCAGGTGCGAACACTGGCCAGCGCTGGAGGACCTGATAATTTGGTCATGCTCGACCCGGGAAAGTACAAGTCCCGTCCTCGTGTTCCCGAGCCTGCCGGCGAAGGCTCCTCCGCACAACCCAAGTGGCAAGTCGGGGAGCAAGAGTTTGAGGCTCTCATGAGAATGCTGGACAACCTGGTACGTGAAGCTGAAATCTAGAGTTCTTCATAAGCCAAATATAAGACGACCACTCATTACAAAAAACGAATATATAGAGAGATCTATTTTTCAAATCATGTTTTCAGTGTTGGTGAATGAAAATTTTGTAGGGATTAACATTTTGCAACCTAATCCAGTAAACATCACCTAAAGTTGTGCCCCCACTGTTATCTTCCAGGGCTACAGGACCGGCTACCCTTACCGCTGTCCGGCACTGCGGGACAAAGGTAAAAAGTACAGTGACGTGGAGAACGCTCACTCTGGTTATACTTACGGGGAGGACAGTGACTCGGGCGCGCGCTCCCCGCTGAAACACAGCTTCCAGCGCGGCCAGCATGACAAGACCCGCTGGCTCAATGCCGGCTCTCGGCCCGACGAGCCCTACGAGGACGGGCCTGACGGTGGCAGCCCCAAGTCCAAGCCTAAGGTGTGGACGAACATAACACACGATCACGTGAAACCCTTGCTGCAGTCTCTCTCGTCCGGTGTCTGCGTGCCAAGCTGTATAACCAACTGCTTGGTCTGTGCCTACCTTATTGTTCATAGTATACATGTTTATAGCCACTTGTGGCCGCTGGTGGTCGGCATTATGAGCCACAGGAGGAGAAAACTCACCTTTTACTGCGGCATAAGAAATCATGTAACCGTATGTAGTAAATAGCAATTTCGCTTGCGTATTGTCAAATCTTTGATAAACCACATTGACTGAATATCACACTAGCACTCATATTTCTTAATTATTATAAATTGAGTATTTCAAAGGTAAATTGTATTTTTGAACTACATTTCAGGCTACAAAAAATGTTTTGTTTGTTTGTTTCTTTCTTTTAGTCTTTTTTTAACGTTATATTTCGTTAACTAAATAAGTAAGTCCACTAATATAAATTTTCTCCATTTGTTCCTTTTTTATGTGCTTATTCCGGAAGTGACTTACTTCCAGCTTGTGATTGGCTTCAATGGAACATAAGCTTATGTTGGGGCTGTCCTAAGGAACAGGAACATCGAGACAACCTGACAACGACATCAACGATAATTGAAATGGCAATGGCAACCTAGACAATACACAAGCCTTTTAATAGTGGAAAAATTGATCATTTATTTGTATTATCCTTATACACGCGGGCACTTTGGGGCCTTTTTTAAAATTTTCCCCCTCCCAGTCCTCCAATGTCTCATGATAGCCGACCAGCTGCCGGCAGCATGCCCCACTGCATGTGTAGGAGTGAAGTGCATTGTTGGTGTTTTTCCCCCAGAGGAGCGAGCAGCAGGGGTGTGGCATGAGCCCTGGCACAAGCCCTGGCACGAGCCGTCCACCGGTGCTCGCCGCTCTGCCTCCTTTTAATGCTGCTGTTTCTTCTGGCTTGCTGATTTCAAGGCTAAATTGCTTGCCTACTTGGAGGGTGACACTAAAAAGCATTCTAAAGATATTTTTGCATCTCGAGACATAGATATATGCTGCTTGAATTATCATTTGCGATTTAATGGCTTTTTTGCAATTTCCTCCACTTAAGTTTATGCTGTTTGGTTTATTGTATTTTTTACACAAGCATGATTGGCAAAAAAACAACAACCTACAAACCAAATTTGACCTGACCAATTATTATCTCCTGTTGGAAAGTAGGAGATGTTGTGTTGTGAGGCTCTTTTCCCAGTGAGTATATCATATTTACATGTTCATCTTCATGCCCTTCACCCAGAAATCCCCCCATTCAGCCCCAGAGTCAATGCAAGCCAAGAGCAGTCGATAAAAAAAGTAATAGACAATTCTTGCATGACAGCTGGAGTTCTATCTATCTATCTTCACCTGCTGTTCTTTCTTCTTTGTGTGGATATGAATCCAATTTGATTGCCACAACGCTGAGCATTACCAGGATTCGTCATAGAGGAACATGTTTCCCTTCTTTCGTATGTTTATCGTATCTACCAATCTGGAAAAGTGACTTTGGTGATGCCAGCTCACCCACCCCACTCGCCTCCTGCTTCTTCACCGCCTCGCTCTCTGTCTTCACCTCAGGCTCGCATTTGACTTAGATTAAAGACATCAGATGTCCTCTGTGCTTGCTAAGATATACTCCAAAGAGAACAGTGATTACGTATTTATTTGGGGTTATTTGGAAGCAGGTGATATTCCAACTTAGTTATTTTACTTTAACAATAATCTGGAGTGGATGATAAAGTGGAGACGAGGCTTTTCACCACCTGGCCATGTATTTACAACACAGCAGCAACAGAAGCATGTTGTCATGGCGCCAAAGAGCCAACTGGTAATGTCTAATATAGGTAGAGTCCATCCACCCGTCGACTACAGGAGGTGTGAATCGGAGCGTTGGGGGTACAATGTTTGGAAGAATACATTGTTACATCCTTTGGTGAACCTAATTACCTACACGTCATGAATGAGTTCTTTTATATGTGCCCCTTTTTCCACTGGTGTAACTTAACCACACAGAATGCCCCCCATGATGCACATCGCTGCTCAGTCATCAACTCCAGCTTTGGACATTTAGCGTGCCACATAGTCTCATTCATTGGAGTACGGTGTTTATTGAAGGGGACGTCTCATCTAGCGTGCCACATAGTCTCATTCTTTGGGGTATGGTGTTTATTGAAGGGGACGTTTCATCTAGCATGCCATGTAGTCTCATTCTTTGGGGTGCGGTATTAATTGCAGGGGACGACACATCTAGCATTCCACATGGTCTCATTCTTTGGGGTACGGTGTTTATTGAAGGGGACGTCTCATCTAGCGTGCCACATAGTCTCATTCTTTGGGGTACGGTGTTTATTGAAGGGGGCGACACATCTAGCGTGCCACATAGTCTCATTCTTTGGGGTACGGTGTTTATTGAAGGGGCGACACATCTAGCGTGCCACATAGTCTCATTCATTGGGGTACGGTGTTTATTGAAGGGGACGTCTCATCTAGCGTGCCACGTAGTCTCATTCTTTGGGATACGGTATTTATTGAAGGGGACGTCTTGCCTAGCGTGCCGCATAGTCTCATTTTTTGGGGTACAGTGTTTATTGAAGGGGGCGACGCATCTAGCATTCCACATAGTCTCATTCTTTGGGGTACGGTGTTTATTGAAGGGGACGTCTCATCTAGCGTGCCACATAGTGTCATTCATTGGAGTACGGTGTTTATTGAAGGGGACATCTTACCTAGCGTGCCACGTAGTCTCATTCTTTGGGGTACGGTGTTTATTGAAGGGGGCAACACATCTAGCGTGCCGCGTAGTCTCATTTTTTGGGGTACGGTGTTTATTGAAGGGGCGACATAGCAGAGTTGATGGATTAGTATTAGAGAACCGGCGTTCCTAAGGAAACATTCTAATTGTCATCATTTTTTGAAGCCCTTCATAAATCTTCATGACATCCCATTTTGTCCTTCTTCAGTTGAGCATGCTTTTTGTATTATGAAGCCTGCATAAAAGTTTGTGTGTGTACATTTTCTATTGCTTTACGTTGTTTTGGTTTCCTTTTTGTGTTACTCCCTCTGCTTCTATGTGTACTTACTTGTTGTTGTTGTTGTGGCATCCACACAGTGGACTAAAGAAGACGGAATGCGACAAGCTGCTGTCGCCAATCAGTTCATCCCGTTGAACACCAATCCCAAAGAAGTCCTGGAGATGAGGAATAAGGTACCACTGCCTCATCCCTTGTCTTTCCATGAAGTCTGTTCTTTTTATTATTATTATTATTATTATTATTATTATTATGTATTTGTAGATCCGTGAGCAGAATCTGCAGGACATTAAGACTGCAGGACCTCAGTCTCAGGTTCTGTGTGTTGGATCGGTGGGGGATCGCAGCTTTCACCAGGTCAGTCCTGCAACTTTGCTCAAATCCTGACCTGGAGATGAATATTTTCTGGTATTGGTGAAAATCCCACAGTGGTGTCAGTGGTATTTCACCCGTTTTGTATGTTTTGATTCCAACAATCGGTGCGGTTTGCTACGTAAACTGCTGAGACCTCCATAGCAGTGCGACACCGTAAATGAATTCAACACAGAAGAGAAAGGTCACATGATAAACAATGGACAACCATGGCTCAATGTTGCACCTTTATCCTGATCTGCAACAATATTTGCACCAAAGCCTCTTTTGCAGGGTATCCAAAGTGTGACTGGCAGCCATTTTTGGCCCATGTGATGTTTGAATGGCCCTCAGCGTATTCATTATTAATGAAATATCCTGTTGGATATTACAACAATTTTGCTTTGTCACTCATAAGACAAAGCTAATATTTGATGCTTTTTAGCATATGTATCAAAGAGGCCGGTGGGGAAAGGTATTTGGCATAATCCTACTTTGTTGGAAACAGAACTATATTCTCTCCTGGTCAGGGCGCCTTTAAGAAAAACTGCACTTTTGGGGGGGAATTCTGCCCATCATCCGCAATCCAGTCTTTTTCTTTTCTGTGTGTTCTAAATGGAGAAAATGTGCTAGCACAAGGCCGCTAACAGTACACTTAATGGATTCGCCTAGTCTGCCTGAGGAGCCCTCGACTGGGGAAACGCCCTCAAAAACCTCCATTCTGGGATGCAGTAGCAGGTGCAAAAGTATTTTGCTCATTTGAAGCATTGCCGGAGCTTAAACTAATAAATTAGGAGTAAAATCAGCAAAGACATTTTTCTGATTTATTACATGATTTATTTTATGAGCTATTTTAGGCCGCACGGTAGAATGGTTAGTATGTAAGCCACACAGTAATGATTTGAGGGGTGAGGGGATTCCAGGGGTGGAATGAGGTCATTGGAATTTGGAAAAAAACATCTTTGATTCTTGGCTTTTATGGTATAGAAAGTATTTTTGTTTGAATAATAACATCTGAGAGAGTTTGGTAGGTAAACGTCCCCTCGATGACCTCCTTACAGACAGTAATAATGTCGTTGCAGCTTGGTCCATATGCAGGTCACGCCATGCGCTGTAAAGGAAGTGTTTTTTAGAGGGCTTCCTGTTGCACACATTGTTAGCTGCCTCATGCTAACTGTTTTTTTGTCTTTAAAACAGAGATACCAAAAAGGGAAAAGCTGTGTTGGGGCAAAATTCCTTTAAGACCAAATGCTGCAATGTATCCACTGTGCATGCAGTAGGCATTGGTGAATGAAACCGCTTGCTAAGAACTTTTAGCTAAGCATCATTTGATGGCTCAGGAGAGTATGAACTGGTCAGCTCAGGTTGTTCGGATGAACTTGGGCAAGCTTTATGGAATGCTCAGCAAAATACAATCAATCATATCTTCTTAGCTTTCGCCTGCATGCATTCATTGCGCTCCTCATGTGCCCGATGGTGTGGTTTTGGTCCTCTGGGAAACACGGAAGGAGCAGGATGTTAGAAAGTAAATACAGCTGCTAAGTATATTTGCGTATGTTGATTCAAAAACCCGCACTTTCATCACAAGCCTTCACACATGCATGAACCCGCTTCGCTTTTTCCATATCCTGGTCTCGCTTTGCCTCTTTTTGCATGCAATTTCTGCATGTTTGTGTCCGACTTCTTTACAATCTTTACCCAAATTTCCAGCTAGAAAGAAAACAGATGACATATTTCCTCAAATGGTGGCCCTTACTATAATGGACATGCCAGAATTTATGTTTAATATTTAAAGGCGGCACCTCAAATGGCCGTCTGACACTCCTCCTCTGGTGCTGATGCATATTATGTGGTATTACTGTATAGTACTAGGAAAAGGTCTGGAAAAAACAGGTTATATTTATTCATGCTAACCACTTCTCTGCAAGTATCATAAACACCTTACCCCTAATAAGAAGCCTGATGCTTTCTGCAGCTGAGTAAACAAACATGACTTGAGGAAATTTTGGCTTTTTTTAAAGGGGGGCAAAAGTATATTGATTTGACTATGATGCCGCTTCTGAAAAACATTTCTGCATGTGCATGACTATAAAAACACGCCTGCTTAACAGACTGCTAACATGAGTGTGCCCGCCGTCACTGGGTTTACAATTGCAGGACGTCCCTCTGTCTGACTGTACAGACGCTATTGACGGCCTTGATGCCCCAGAGGGGTCCTATAGTCCTGCTAGATCAATTAGAAAGGTACTTGCAGCTCCAGTCTCAAATCTTATTACTGACATGGTTGTGCATGACAGGAAGTCCACCACTGCAGATGTTAATGCCACAATACTTGGAGTAGTTGACTGCATTTGTCTTTGCTTTGTCACAACTTGGTTTGAGCTTCAGTCTGATGTTGTTGTATCTGCATGACTTTACTCCTAAACACGAGGAGCACAACTCAAACCATTTCAACTATGAAAAGGGAGAAGGAGTGAAATCGAGGAGCACATTGGTTGGCACGTCAAAGCCAATCCCAGCAGTCCCAGCACGCATGCAAACATGTTGCCATGGTGATGAGCAATGCAGGTGTTGGTAAGGGTTGTCATCTTCCGGAGATGTTGGACATCATTTCCTCTCCGGCGTCTCATGTTTTGTCCTTGAACCAGTGAAAGAAATGTACAGTAAACCTTGTATATATCGGACTCGGATATATCGGAAATTCGCTCACAACGGACAGATAAAAAAGAACCAATTTTTCTGTAATGCATTTCCAATAAAAAATCATTGCATATATCGGATTTTTTATAACGGATTTCGCCTATTTCGGACAAAATCTCCAGTCCCGTTCCAATGCATTTCCATTAAATTTCCCTCGCATATATCGGATGGCCGCGTCGTGGCGCTCCGATTCGCCGAATCGTGACAGGCCGCTATACAACGTCATTTGCAGCGTTGCCTGCACATCCAGGTACATTGGAAACATAGTCAAGGAAGTGCCTTTTTATAACGGATAAAATCCGATTTACGCATATACCAGATATAAATCCGATATATGCGTAAAACGGACATTTTCCGGTATACGCATATAACGGATTTCGCTTATATCGGACAAAACCAGTGGGAACAATTGAATCCGATATATCCGAGGTTTACTGTACTATAAATGCTCCAGTTATGGAACACATTCACTGGTTCATTAATAAAGGTGTTCATCAATGGGGGGTTTTACTTGTACTTTAAAGTGAGTTAATACATTCTCGCACAATGATGCTTTAATGACATGACATTATATTACATGGAATATGTCCTGGTGACATTCACATCTATGTCAACTAGAAAACATTTTGACAACATTGTCAGCGTGACTGGTGTCTTCTCTCTTTCCCTTGTCATGGTCGCCCTGCAGGGGGAGCTAGTGACCGCATCCAAGGCCATCATTGAAAAGGAGTACCAACCCAAGGTGATTGTCAGCAAGCAGGGCCCCAACCCCTTCAACAAGCTCACTGACCAGGAGCTGGATGAGTATCGCAGGGAAGTGGAGCAGAAACAGAAAGGCACCGAAGGTAACACATGTCTGTTTGTATTCTCATGACTTGGCTAGACAGTGATATGTCTCCACACGCACGGGCCCCGCCATTGTGGCCTGCAGTGCGGGAACAATGCCGCTCTTCCCCGCCTTGTTCTGAGATGGAAACGTTACTGTTGCTTCAAGCCTCAGATCCCACTCCTCTGCCCACTGCAACCGACGGAGGCCCTGAGCAGGGCCCCTCGACCCTGGACCTTGCAGATGAGGTCTTCTGTGACTCCCCCCACAAGGAGTTCCACTGTGCCGTGCTGCGAGCCCTCAGCAAGGAGCCAGTAGGGGCAGGTCATGCTCCAGGTACAGGAAGCGGAGACACTTTAGACGGTGTCGGCCTCCCGTTTCTTCAACAGCCGCTCCGCAACTCCCCTCCCCCTCTGCTCATCCCCGGCCCCCCCGCTCACTGGGACTCTTGGAGCCCACCCTTCCCACAACCTGCTGTCTCCTCTGTTCTCTGGAGGCTTTGAGTCAGCTGCTGCTGTTACCACCAGCGACCACATCGACCTCCGCTTTGATTTACTCCCCATCCCCTCACCCCCCCCCTGCTCTGATGTCTGGTGCAAAGACATCCGAGAATTCCCTGCAGTGTGATTGGGCGAGGAGCTGAGGATGCTTATCCCTTGCATCCTTAAGTGTGTTTTGCTGTGAAGTGCTGCGCTAACCTAATGAGGAAGCTCCGTCATCCAATCAGAACAGCCCAAAGGGTGGTGTCTCTTCCTGCTTCCTGTTCCTGCTCTCCTTTGCCCCTTAAATGACTTGACTGGAATCGTTTTGTTTGACTCTTTGGGACATGATTGTGGATTTCAAAGCTTTTTCCCTGGAATGAATTCTAATTGTCTCCCTTGTCATACAAAACGAAATGATTTATTATTATAATTGTGTGTGTGCTTATTTTAGATCAAGAGCAACCAGAGGAGGAGGAGGAGGAGGAGGTGAAGGCTAAAGACCCAAAGGCCGCCTCTACACCCCCCAGCACCCCAGTTCGAGCAGAGGAAGGTAGGTTTAGCATGGTTTTCTCCCTGGGCCATCTCCGGTGGAGTCCAGAGGGAATGTGGAGTCCTGCTGCATCCGTGTGGCTGTTTCAATGTTTCACTGTTTCACTGTTTCAATCTCATTACCATTGTTAGTGTTTGTGTAATAATAGGCCAAGAGGGCTGTGATACCAAACAAGTGTGAATTTATAGATTAGTTTATGTGATAGTGATCATTGACCAAAATAACTTTTTAACCATTTTATTTGTTTGAAATAAAATAGACCTTTATAGAATAGCTACAATTGCTACAAAGTCAATTCCACTTCCTATCTGCAGGGGGCAACAGAAGTGGAAAACCCATTGTTTTTTCCAGCTGCAAGGGAGCATTTGTTTGAAGCAGTTGTCTGTTAGTAGAATTATGAATTAATTGTAAGTGTAAATTGCATCTTATAGAAACATACGCATTTCCTCCTCTTGGTCTCTATTACCGTTGGATTACACCTACATTACAGCAGCATCCAGCATTGATAATACTGTCCGAAAGATCTGCAAACAGTCGCTGGTGTGCAGCTTTGATGTCTGGTGTAATCTAAGAAATTTAATATTCTATAACATGTCTCCTGTACCCCCTTTGCCTCCATCGTCCATCTCGTTGGGGTCCTTTCTCCCAATTGAGTTTCTTTTTTTGTTTGAACACTGTGCCTTGTGGTTTGATCCTGCATAGACATTTGTTTCTACTTGTGCTTTTTTTCCTTCTTTGTGGCTGCCATTGCAATCAAAGGAGATGGAAATGCTAAAGAGTACCTGTTACCATAGTAAGTACGTACTGTTTCCCCCCCCCTCGACCGCCCCGCCATCCCCACCACCTCCATGCTAGGTCTCCTTGCATCCCCTTTCCTGTCTGCATGGCTGTAGTGCTAGCGCTGTCTGGACTAACGTTTGTGACGCTTTGCTGGGTTTAACGTCTTCCTCTGGCTCCTCCTGGATGTGGATGGGTGTTACCTCAGAGCTCCTCCCACTCAAGTAGACACTCCCACTTCCTATTAGAGCCCCTTTCACTGCCTGAAAAAGACAGTAGGAAATTTCCGGCTTCAGTGGTGCCTTAGGCTTTATACTGGAATTTAGCATCAAGTATTTTATAGTTATAACATGCTTCCAATTATTTGAGAACGGCATTTACAGCAAGGAGGAATAAATGCCAGATCTGTTTTTGTTGGTCCAAGGCACATTCAAAAACTCCAATTTAACAAGGAAATTTTAACAAGATTTCTTTCACAAAAATAGTCTAAATATTTACAGAAAAAGTTGTAGCCTGATAGGAAAAGTCATAATTTTAGGGCATCAATAATTGAAAAAAATGACATCATCCTAGTAGCATGAAGTTTTGTGATTTTTTTTTTTTTTTTTTTTGTAAAAAGTTTTGTGAAAAGTTTTGTTATGGGAATAAAGTTAGAAAGTGCAATAGTTAATAATAAATTTTTCTTAGGAGGAGAAAGATGACATTAGGAAATGGAAAGAGCTGTCATTTTCTGAGCATAAAGTCAAAATAGGAAGAGAAAATGGAGATATTGTAATGAGAAAATAGTTTAATAATTTTACAAAAAGAACTGCCTTATGAGCAGTATCCTAAATGTGACATTTATCATGCACTCAGGATCATTGGATTCACATTAGCTGGCGTGCTTCTTGCACAGCGCTTTCTTTCTCCGGAAAGGAATAAAAGAAAAAGGAAAAAGTGGAAGATGCCTCTGAAGTCCCCCCCCCCCCCCCCCCCCCCTGCTAACCAAACAACCACATGGGATGTCACAACATGGTTGGCTAACGTCCTGGAAATGTTCTTGTGTTCTTCATTCCAGACCACTCCTTTAGCAGGTACCCCAGCGTGTGTGGCTAGCGCTAGCAACCTCATGCTGCTGTCTTAACGCTTTGAAAGGCTTAGTCTACGTCATAGAGGACGTCAATGCTTGAATTATTTCAAAGCACGGTGCAGTGTTTTGGTCGCATACTAGTCGTGTGAGTAGTGTTAGATCAACATTAAAACTGTTGCTGCTTAGCATTAGCCTTATGTTGACAATAAGAGCCGTTCTTATTCAACAAGAACTTGCAGACTTCCACGTTGTTCTTCTTGTTGCTTTCTACCAGTCCCTGCCTGCTAGGGACCGTCTTTTGGCTGCTTTGGACGAGGTGCTAACAATTTGGGCCAAAATGACCCTCCTGTGACCCTCAGTATAAATTTGATTGGCGCCACATTAAGGCTACATGGAGGTACTGTATGTGATGTCAGTACAGTTCCAATTCCAAGTGCTCAGGTCTCAGGAGGTCTTCTAACCTCACTTGTGTGTGTGGTTTTGCTTTCCTAAAAACCTCCAAAAGCATTTTTCAGTTTCCTGTTCTGGACTGTATATATTTTTTGTTTATACGCAGGGTGCAAATGATCCAAGGAACGGCGCTTGTTAAGATTTTGCTGTTTAAATAAAGGTAATGCTAAGTGAGAAGGTCCAAAATGCCCCTACTGCCCTTGAATGTAAGACGCTATATACAGTATACATTTCTGTATTGCATGGATTGTCTTGTATTTGGACAAGCGGGTTGCACGGCAGAGCTTTTCTTCCTACAGTAAACCTCGGATATATCGGATTCAATTGTTCCCACTGGTTTTGTCCGATATAAGCGAAATCCGTTATATGCGTATACCGGAAAATGTCTGTTTTACGCATATATCGGATTTATATCCGGTATATGTGTAAATCGGATTTTATCCGTTATAAAAAGGCACTTCCTTGACTATGTTTCCAATGTACCTGGACACGCAGGCAACGCTGCAAACGGTGCAAATGACGTCGTATAGCGGCCTGTCACGATTCGGCGAATCAGAGTGCCACGATGCGGCCATCCTTTATATGCGAGGGAAATTTAATGGAAATGCATTGGAACGGGACTGGAGATTTTGTCCGAAATAGGCGAAATCCGTTATAAAAAATCCGATATATGCAATGAATTTTTATTGGAAATGCATTACAGAAAAATCGGTTCTTTTTTATCTGTCCGTTGTGAACGAATTTCCGATATATCCAAGGTTTACTGTGTTACTCAAACACAACAGTGACCATGACAAAGAGACCAAATGGGGAAAAATGGTTGCAATGTTCATTGCAGTTCATTTTCTCTAAAGAAGGGCGTCCAATTTGCCAAATTGTTCAAAGCGTCTTATATTCTGTTGGGGTCAGTGTGGTGTTGGGTTTTTTTGTCATTGGTTGATGAAATTGGCCACCAGTAAAGCTTAACCATCCCTTGCTATATCGCCGTTTGACCATGGCTGCCTCCTCCTTGTTTTAACAAATAATCAATGATTGCTGTTTTGTTGTTGAATACAGCCGTCATAAAAAATGCATATTTAAGCAAATTATTCTTGGCGTAAGTGAGGCATTTTCAAGCACATAAATATAAGTAAAGTAGCAATCCAAGGCAGAAGAAGCATTGTGATTGAGAACGTAGGATTGTAGTGTTCTGCATTGGCCACCAGGGGTCAGTGACAAATCTAATCGTGTTAAATGTATTTAGATCGCTTTTCTATGTATGCCTTAGCTATAGAAATATTCTATGTATTCATATCAAGTTTTACTTTTGGGAAATGGACGTATCACGCTCGGGCGTGGAACACAAGGGATGACTGTTTCTTCATGTTTTGGAGAAGAACTTGCCATTGCAGTCTGACTGTGTATGAGGGAGAACCTGAAAATGTCTAGTTGGATACAGTGTGGTGGTCTGCGACTGGAGTGGTGGTGTTGGAGACTTATTAAGCTTGGCAAGGCAGCAGCGCCGTGTGAAATTGAAAGTGACTGATTCCGCCAGCCGCTTGGTATGTGTAAGCTGCAGAGCGCCACCTTCTCATACTCGGCCAGTAACGCTCGTATTTTTCTGCCCTTCCTGCTAGAGACCTTACCAGAGCCCACCTTTAAGGACGAGAGCGACGCCGCCACCCTGAGACAGACTCTGCCGGATTTGACCCCAGACGACCCTTCTGACGCTCCAGCACTTCCCGCTGAAGACTTCGCCCCCTCCCCAGCCCCCACAACCACTGAGCCCGCCCCTGCTGCAGAAGCCGCCGTTGATGGCGAGGAACCCGGCGACGCCGGCGAGCAGGAGGGGGAGGAGTCTCCCAGCAAATCGCCTTCCAAAAAGAAGAAGAAGTTCCGTACACCTTCTTTCCTGAAGAAGAACAAGAAGAAATCAGAGTCGTGAATGAACCTGCCATTTCTTCCTAGTTCTTTTTAGCTGTTCTGGATGGATGTACCCCCCACCCCCTTACAGCCATGTTCCTTTTCTTAGCCCGTGCCAACCTTCCATACATTTAGTTTCCCTCATGAGAAGCTTTTAGCAGCGATCGAGTCATACCTCCTGTTTTGTCCACTCTGCTGGCCCCCATGCATGCCCCCCCTTCTGTTATTGTGGGGCTTTTAAAGATATTATTAGAATGTATGGGGATTGTATAACAATATGAAAGTGTCTTTTAAAAAGCAAAAAAAGTGGTTGCAGAAAGGAATAACATGTACGCTCTCTTTAAGAGAATTAGAAATTGCAAGCGTCTGCAAATGTCTGAGTAAATTATGCAATGCTTTAATAATGGGAGCTCCGGTAATTTGAAGATGCAGAGGGAGACACCCCGGGAAGCGTCCAAAGGATCTAATGGTTGCTTGACTAGGAAGGAATGTGTAAACGCTTACCTTTTTTTTTCTTCTTGGATTCATTCTTTGGTTTGTTTTCATTTTCCTTCTGAAAGAAATGGGCAACAATGCTTTATTTAGTGTTTTTTTCACATTGTAGACGAGCCACCCCCACCCACTTCTTATGCATTTGCTTTTAGCTTTAGTACCACAGACCTAACACGTCCACTGTTACCACTCGGCCATCTTTTATCACCCCAGATCTCTTCTGTAACACCCCTCTTTTATTGCTTTTGCCATTATTGTGACATATGGCACCGCGCTGTAGGTGGCAGGGCATTAATACAATGGCCTAATATATATGCTTATTTTTTTCTGCCTGAACCACTTCCAAGTAAATGTCTCATGTTATTGTCTACTGATGTACTACTTCCACTTTTTCTTTTTTACAACCATAAATAAATA
Source organism: Doryrhamphus excisus (assembly GCF_030265055.1). Lineage (NCBI taxonomy): Eukaryota > Metazoa > Chordata > Actinopteri > Syngnathiformes > Syngnathidae > Doryrhamphus > Doryrhamphus excisus. The sequence goes on from NC_080467.1 coordinate 6,764,298, forward strand.
TGCTATGTTGAAAATGGTTTGCATTTGTTATATTTTAGACTTCATACACAACTACAAAAAGTTACAAATAAATTTATCATTTTGAAAACTTAAAATGTGACTATTAAATACTTACTCTGAACGTTTTTATATAATTGTAATGTAATTACGCCTGCAGAATAATCCTTACTAATAAATGTAGATTTTTTTATATTTAATTCTACTCTGCTGACGGATTTTCCACTATTGGCGGTAGGGTGTAATTTCGTGGAGATGCTCTAGAGGCGCTGTCGGGATTCGCACACCATTGAGTAGCGCTCCTGAGTTGCTTCTCTTTGGTTTTGACCTTTCACACTCGTATCCACGCTGCTAGTGGAATGTGGTGGAAAAACGTGGACAGTTTATTTAATGTCCTTTAATGCATTCAACTATTAGTTGGCACTTGTTTTCCCTAGGCTGGATTTTATAGCGTTTGACTCTTCGAGACACTGACACGGTAAATAAACTGGTTTGTTTTGAAAGTGAACTAGCTAGCTAATGTAGACTCTAACTGCTACTCCTCAGCTAATCTGTAATAATGGTGGCCGTTTCTACATTAGTTTAAAGGGGGTTTTAATGTTATTCCAGTATTTCTTGAACATCCTAAACTAAGTCTACATTGGTTTAAACGGGGTTTTAATGTTATTCCAGTATTTCCTGAACATTCTAAACTAACTATGACACTTCCAGATGGGGAAGCCGCCCAAAAAGAGGAATATTGCAGACAAAGTCCGCAAGGTGAAAACGTCTACTGAGATCAAGAATAACCCTTTTGAGGTGAAAATCAACAGGAAGAAATTCGATGTGCTTGGGAGGAAAAGCAAGCATGATGTGGGCCTTCCTGGGGTGTCCCGGTCCAAATCTATCAACAAGGTGAGACCGAAGCACCGCCATTATGAACAATGAGATGCATTTTTAAAATATATATATTTTATTACAAACTTCAATTACAAAACAGTACAAACCGATATAAGCAGAATTACAGGAACATAAAAGTACAATTCTACAGAACAATATCAACATAAATAAGAAAAAGTAAATAAAGAAAGGAATGTGCGAGGGATATTGCTTGAAAAGAACAAAATAAAAACAATAGAAAACATGTCACTTAAGCTTGTTCTTCATATGAATTGTTTTTAGAACGTTCTCCAATGTATGAAAGGTTTTCACTGCTTTTCTGTTTTTGATTATCAGCTGCAGTGATTCATATAATATTTTTACTTCAGAAGAAAACTGGTGAATATTTGGCTTACATAACATCACTCTGCATTTGTGAATATGGAATTTTCCTAATAAACAAAGACATTTCACAGCATTCTGCAAATCTTTATGAAGGTTACATTGTAGAAATAAGACCATTTCCATTTTGATGTCAATGATTGTTTTGAGAGACATAAAAAGTAAAATAGTAACTTTGGTCCAAAATGCTTGAGAAATGGGACATTCGTAGAATAAGTGCCTTATTGATTCCTCTTCTGTTTTGCAAAATGAGTATTATGACGAGACCCCCTCCATGTATTTGGCTAGATGTGAGTTGCAAGGGTAAAAAATGTGGATTATTTTAATGTGAAGTTCTTTCACTTTGTTTGGAATAAAAAAAAAAACAACCTTTGCAGTAATGGCGGCAGTAGTTGCCCATTCTAGTGTTGTCACGCCGTCCTTCATTGAGAGAGAGTTTTATTTCATGAGGACGATGAACAATATAGCAAGACTGGGGTTCTTGAAAAGCAAAAAAGATTGTTTGTGGAATCAGACTGGCTTGAAGTTTCCCACTGTGACGAGCAGTCCATGGGACTCAAGTTGTGAGGATGACTTTCCACAGCATCCCACTGTGCGTGGACATTCTGGCAAGGAGAAAAGGGAAGCCTGTATGGCTGCTATTCTCTTTGTAAACATCAAAACGCAAACCCTACATTAGTGAGTAGCTGCTGTTGTGGATGTAATGTGAAAAAAAAATTGTAATGCGAAATATAGTCACAGAGACAAGCATATGATATACATTTATGTTTTTCTACTGTGTTGGGTAATACAAGTGTAAAGGCGACTATGGGGTGTTATTTTATGTCTGTAGGGCTCTAATAATGTAAAAAACATATTTAGAAGGTCTCAAACAGGTTTTCAAACAATGTTCCATTTATACAGTATGAATCCTACTGGGTGGAATTCACAAATTAGGGCCGGGTTTGGAACCTAATGAACCCAAATAAGGGACTTCTGTATAGCTCGTCACAGTTTCCCGACACTTAAATCTTTTCGTTTTTCTTCTTTTTCTGGCAAAATGTCCATCAGAGAAAAGAAACCCTCCTGAAAGAATATAAGCAGAAGAACAAGTCCAACAAACTCATCGACAGGCGCTTGGGAGAGTACGACTCTAAGATGGATCCAGAAGACAAGATCCTCCAGAGGTTTGCCATGGAGAGACAGGTTCGTTATGTCGTCTTGTGCTTTCTACCTTTAAAGTCTTTGTGCTTTAATCAACGTGCCACTTCCAGCGTGCCCATGACAAGAAGGACTTGTACAACCTAAACGAAGAGGAGGAGTTAACACATTATGGACAATCGCTGTCTGAAATAGAGAAGTTCACCGACTTGGTGAACAGCGATGACGAGACAGAGGAGAAGGGCCTTTTGTCAGGTGGGTGCACGCCATGAACTATATACTGCATCTGATTGGTTTATGTGTTCATTCCACCACAGGAGATAGCTCATGTTACACATAACGGTATCAGTAAAGGCTGGTATCGGTATCGGACAATATCGGCATATCGGTCTTGGCCCAAAAAGCCAATATCAAACATCTTTATATTGTATTGATATTGTTTTTTCCCTGGGAAATTAGTTTGTTTTAATTAGTTTTAATTTGTATCCCATAATTATGACATCCCTGAATAAGGAGTTTTGACGTCATACTTTTGATTTTGTCATAGTTCTGACTTTCTTATCTTATAGTTGACTTTTCATCTCATAATTATGACTTTTTATCTCACAATTGTGACTTTTCAATGTCATAATTATTACTTTCATTGGTGGAAGTGGGCTTCCATTGATGAATAAAATAAATGGAATATATATTTTTTCCCTCATAACAAAGTAGTTTATTAAAATAAATGGTAACATATAAAGAAATCTGCACCCCCCCCTTTTGTATTAAATGAAGGTATTCAATTAATTTGGTATCCATTTAAATGTAACATTCAAAAATTATACAGTTATTGATCTTGCTTGTTTACATCGCCATTTTACGGTTTAATAGTTTTCTTTTCGTGGCAAGACACAAAAACGCTATAACTTTCCACATGTTAATGTCTACTTGCATTGATGTAAACAAAAAAGCTTCCCTGCTTCTGCAATATGTAATACTACCACCTACAGGACTGGAGGTGAACAGCATGCACTTCATTATTTGGAATAATTGCACTGCCCACTTTTAATTTCATAAAAATATACTGATGGTTCTTTTAGCTGAGCTGACGGCTGCCCACTTTGGTGGGGGAGGCGGCCTCCTCAGGAAGAAGACCTCTGGGGAGCAGCAGGGGGAGGAGGGAGCGCCGAAAGCCAAGTCCAGACTGGAACTGATTGAGGAGCTCATCCACAAGTCCAAGCAGGAGAAGGTGAGTGGACTCCTTATGCTCCTTGTCGCCGGTGACATCCAGCTAAATAACATGTGATGGCTTCCTTTTCTTTAGAGGGAGCGACAGGTGCAAAAAGAGGAGGCGCAGGAGCTGACAGAAAAGCTGGATAAGGATTGGAAGAGCATCCAGGCTCTGATGGTGCAGAAGAAGCCCAAAGCTCAGCGGGAGGAGAAGGAGGAAGCGGAGAAACCAAAGGTAGATAAGAGGGCACGTTGGCTTTTATTGATTGAACCTGTTCACTTTTCCTCCTCCTCCTCCTTCTCCTGCAGCTGGAGGACTACGACATGATGGTGAGGGAGCTTGGCTTCGAGATGAAGGCTCAGCCCTCTGAGAAGATGAAGACCCCTGAGGAGCTTGCCAGGGAGGAGCGCGAGAAGCTGCAGAAACTAGAAGTAGGTTCCCAAAATGAGCAGGGCCTCCCCATTCCAGAACTGTAAGATCAGATGGTTTATACATTGGAAACAGAATTAATCAGTTCTAGTGTCAAACTGTGGCCTTCATGACCTTAAAGGGGACCTTTTATACTTACCATTTCCGGCCCTTTGTATTGAGTGGTGGACTCCTGTAGAGCAGCTACACACCTTCCAAGCCTTCCAGATCTTCCAGAATCTGCACCTATTCCAGCTGGTTTTCCTTGGCTTTCCAAAACTGTTTCATTTATTCCACTCACGGCCCGCCTCTGTGAACGCCCACCCCACTGTGATTGGTCCCACTCAGTTTGTGTACCCAGGCACGCCCATATAAGGACAGCGCCGGCTGGATAGAGCAATGCGCCAACCTCCTGCTCTAAAACTTTGTTCTACTTGAACGTGAGAATACAACATTCTAGCGCCAATTAGCGACCAGCAAAGAGGAGAAAGCATCTTAGGTCCCCTTTAAGTAACATAACGTTTTAGCCATCACACTTCCATGTCGTCCCAGTTACTCTATGGTCTATCATTTTTCCAGGCTGACCGTCTGAGAAGGATGATGGGAGATGAAGAGCAAGCGGAAGGTACACGACATCAGAGCCACTTGTCTGCCGACGACCTCAACGACGGCTTCATCCTGGACAAAGACGACAAGAAGACTTTAGCCTATCAGGTGAGCAAATACACAAGGAACGCAGCAGAGTGAACAACGTTTGTAACTTCCAAACGACTCTTAAGGATGGCAAGTGGAACATCGACGAAGAGTTGCTAGAAGACAACAACAAAGGTGACGAAGAGGGAGAAAGTAGTGAGGAGGAAGATGAAGAAGAAGAAGAGGAGGAGGAGGAGGAGGATGCAGGCAGCAGTGAGGAAGAGGATGGTCATTCAGACTTGGAAAGCGAGCGGGAAAGTGAAGCAGAAGAAGACGAGGCTGAAGCGCTCGGCGCCAAAGCCGAGAAGACCCTGAGCGAGGAGGAGAGGAAGGCCCAGCAGGAGGCCGCCAAAGCAGAACTTCCATACACGTTTCCTGGTAACTCGTACTTCCACTCACACGTCATCTTCTGGCCATCATCCACTACACACGCCTTCTTCTCGCTTCTCTATGTGCCTTCTAAAGCTATGAAAACAAATCATTGATGCGTGGAATGGGACACACCCACTGTATGCCACGAGAAAAGCCCTTCAAAAAGCGCCAACAATGTTTTATGGCTTTACTGTACAGTACATGGAGTACAGCCATGTAGTAGTATATAACACTTCCATTCAACGATAAATCAAACGATTCATCAAACATTGCCCCCCCCCCAACTCTGTCACAGTCTTTCAACCATTAATAAACAATCACTGTTAGAGGTCCAACATCTGCATATTAATGCACATTGTATGCATTAGATGCCCAAATGAAGTATTTTCAAGCATCAAAATGGTCAAATGAACTCCCAATACAGATGCAGTATCAGCCTTGTCAATGTACGTAGTATTCTGTGTTGGTTACACATGTCGGTACTTGGAGCGTTTGTTGCAGGTTTAATTGACCTCACAACAGGCTTACTTAATTGGCTTACCTATATTACCATAGCGGGCTGCATGGCGGTCGAGTGGTTAGCGCGCAGACCTCACAGCTAGGAGACCAGGGTTCAATTCCACCCTCGGCCATCTCTGTGTGGAGTTTGCATGTTCTCTGTTGCATGCGTGGGTTACTCCCGTTTCCTCCCACATTCCAAAAACATGCTAGGTTAATTGGCCACTCCAAATTGTCCATAGGTATGAATGTGAGTGTGAATGGTTGTTTGTCTATATGTGCTCTGTGATTGGCTGGCCACCAGTCCAGGGTGTACCCCGCCTCTCGCTCGAAGACAGCTGGCATACAACCCTCGTGAGGATAAGCGGTAGAAAATGAATGAATATTAGCATAGCCTACAACAAGGTCATTTGTCTAAAATGGCGTATATTTGCTGATGATACTACTGTGTTGGATAATACCAATGGAAAGATGACTGTGGGGGTGTTATATCATGTCTGGATAACTCTAATCATGTTAAAAAGTGTTCATGTTTTGTTCCTTGTAGCTCCAGAAAACTACAATGACCTTGAAAAGCTGCTGTGTGGCCACACCCCTGACAACCAGCGCCTCATTGTGGCCAGGATGCAGAAGTGCAACCACCCCAGTTTGGCAGTAGGAAATAAGCTTAAACTGCAGGTACGCAGCGGCTCCATGCTCCTGGTACTCCCATGTGGTGCTCGACGTCACCAGTAACCAACACGACATCTGTCCCAGAAACTAGTTGGCTTCCTGTTGGACTACTTTGGAGAACTGGCCCGCCGGAGTCCTCCTCAGCTCGCCGCCATTGACAAGCTGATCCCGTGAGAACTTTACCAAGAAATTGAAATACTTTTGTTCTGTGTGCACTGAATATGTTGCTTTGCAGAGAGCTCTACACCCTGTGTCAGATGTTTCCAGAAGAAGCCTGTAAGGCCATGCAGACCATCATCGGGGATGCTGCTCACAGCATGGAGGAAGCGGTGGAGGTCAAAGGTCATGCTGCTTTCCCAACACTGGACATGGTATTGACTATTTGTTAGCTAAACCGTACTTGCTTATTCATTCTAGACTTTTATTCAGCGTTAGCATCCATTGTCAGTGCTTCATCCTCACGTTAACAGTTTGCCATTCATTGGTCATGTGTCGGGCGGCACGGTGGTCGAGTGGTTAGCACGCAGACCTCACAGCTAGGAGACCAGGGTTCAATTCCACCCTCGGCCATCTCTGTGTGGAGTTTGCATGTTCTCCCCGTGCATGCGTGGGTTTTCTCTGGGTACTCCGGTTTCCTCCCACATTCCAAAAACATGCTAGGTTAATTAGCCACTCCAAATTGTCCATAGGTATGAATGTGAGTGTGAATGGTTGTTTGTCTAGAGAGACCCGCCTCTCGCCCGAAGACAGCTGGGATAGGTTCCAGCACCCTCGTGAGGAAAAAGCGGTAGAAAATGAATGAATGAATGAATGAATGGTCATGTGTCATCCACATCTGATCTATTTGTGTTGTTGCTAGGTTACAGTGGGAATGGAATGTTAGCATCTTTTATTGTTTGTTTATTGTCTGACATCACATTTTTTTGTCTTTTAAGCTCATTCACCTGAAGGTGGCGGCTTTGCTCTTTCCCACGTCGGATTTCCGACATCCTGTCACGACACCGGCGCTCCTTTTCATCGGCCAAGTTCTTACTAAGGTACACAGCACACGTCCACTCAGTCACCCACATCCACCTCACTAGCAGCCATCTTGGAGGATTTTGACAGATCTTTCAAGGCACATGGATTATGATCTCCAAGGGCTGCCACTTCTTTCTTTGTCCTTCCTTTTGTAGTCAGTAGTAGAACCCCGGAACGTCTTAGCAAAATGTCACATTTCAAACACAAAAAAGGCTTTTTGTGAAAAGATCCGTTGCAAGCATTCACTTTGCCACTTTCACTTTCACTTTGCATTCACTTCGCTCCCACACCATAAACAACACACAAATATAGTTATTTAGCATGACAGTAACCGTATATTTATCAATACAATTATAGTCATATACATAATATATATACTATATGTAATATAGTTCTATGTGAAGTATTTCTATAATGCCTCATATTAACTCACGAGCAAGATCTCATAGTTTATAGACTGGTCATGTATTTCATCTCGTTTCATATTATCTGCATACTGTATTTGTATATAACTGTTGATTTTGTTAATACTAGGGTTGTTTATATTGCTTATTTTTTATATTGTGTATTTTGTACTGCTTAACTGATTCTGTACTCTTGCTGCTGTGCAATGCAGTGTCCAGTGAGGTCATTACAGGACGTGACGTCAGGCTTAGTCCTGTGCTGTCTTGCTGTGGAGTACGTCTCCTTCTCCAAGCGTTTCCTGCCCGAGCTTTTGAACTTCCTGGCTGGAACGCTGCACCTGGCCGTGCAAGACAAGAGCTGCCCAGGTAGCCGCCACTGGTTCATGCGTCATGTCTGGATGCCAGCATAGAGATTATAATCCATTGTTTTGGTTGCAGGTTACGCCGTCGTTCCGCCCTTCAGGTCCTCAGGGAGGCACACGGATCTGTTGGTGCTGTCAGACTCGGAATCCTGGAAGAGCTGGGACGGGAAAAGTCAGCTCCCGCTTTCTGCTGCACAGCACCTCTCACTGAAGACCGATCTCGACCGCGATCACTTCAGGTATAGAGCACAAACACGGGGAAATGTACAATGTTGGTGTTGTCGCCGCGTGTACGAAGACGGCAAGGCTTAGTGTTGGCCGTCTGGTGTTTACCTGCGTCGCCATGGAGACGCTTTAGCCTTTTCTACCACGGTGAGCGGCCAGCAGGCGCTTTCACGCCACAGCTTTTGTGTGGGCCGGACTGCACAGCTCGCTAAGATGACTTTGGTAGATCACAAACCACATCAACAGGATATTAATTCACCCCCATGTCTGGGAACCTTTTTCCTAACTAGAAGTGGAAGGAGGTCCGCACTCGATACTCAATACTCAATACCCAATACCCAATACTGAATACTCAGTACTGAATATTCAATACTGTTGTCGTTCAGGTTGACGTGTGTGTCCGCCTGCATGGACCTGCTGAAGAGATGCTGTCTGCTCTACCGCGACCTCGTGGCCTTCACGTCCATCTTTCAGCCAATCAGGAGGCTGCTTTCACAACATCTCTCCTCTCAGTTGTTACCCAAGCCTTTACAGGTCAGTCCTTTGTTACCTCCTCCAAGCTTTCCTTGAATGTGCCTTTGGATTGGAAGATATTCTTTTCCCATGCACATTCTTGTGGTGTAAAAACACGGAGATGATTTCAAAATCACCTATGAAATCAATACTTTATATTGGATTTTCTTCCTTAAAATCACTCACACTGAGGTGACAAATATTACAGATATTCTATATGAAATGTAATATTTGAATTGTTACACATACAGTAAATATATTTGATATCATAGGATTTTCTTAGCCTACTGTTTTACTATATGAAAATATACCATAAAACCAGGGATGTCCGATATACACATGTTGTAGATAGCAGCCGCTAGTGCTATGTGTAACATGACACGTATCCCACGGTGGGAAAAAACATATGTGTAACATGACACGTATCCCACGGTGAAAAAACACGTATATGTAACATGACACGTATCCCACGGTGAAAAAACACATATGTGTAACATGACACGTATGTGTAACATGACATGTATCCTACGGTGGAATGAACATGTACGTGTAACATGACACATATTCCACGGTGGAATGAACATGTATGTGTAACATGACACGTATCCCACAGTGAAAAAACACGTATGTGTAACATGACACGTATGTGTAACATGACACATATTCCACGGTGGAATGAACATGTATGTGTAACATGACACGTATCCCACGGTGAAAGACACGCATGTGTAACATGACACGCATGTGTAACATGACACGCATGTGTAACATGACACGCATGTGTAACATGACACGTATCCCACAGTGAAAAAACCCGTATGTGTAACATGACACGTATCCTATGGTGGAATGAACACGTATGTGTAACATGACGCGTATCCTGGATGGATGACATTGTATTGCAGGAGCTTCAAGCGGAGATCCTGGAGGTCATCAGCAGCGCTCCTGTTGCTCACAGCCACTTGGTGTTTGACAAGAAGAAGCCCGTCCCTCTGAAGCTGCTGACACCCAAGATCGTGGAGGTGTAAGTAGAAACATCACAAACATGTGATGCTGAAGGTCTAGGAGCTTTGGCTTTGCTAGTCTGTACTGTTGTTCTCCAGGTTGGACTACGGCAAGAAGCGCGGCTTCACCAAGGAGCAGAGGGAGGCGGAGCGCGTGCATCACAAGTACAAGAAGGAATTCAAGGGAGCGCTGAGGGAGATCAGGAAGGACTCGCGCTTCCTGGCCGGCGAGAAGCTCAACGAGGTCATGAGCAGGTAAGATATCTTCATGGGTGGGAAGCCTTTCACCACTTGCCGCGGATTCCTGTGACCTCCTGTCTGCTCGTTTCTCTGCAGAGATGCCGAGAGGAAGAGGAAGGTGAAGGAGCTCTTTGGCAGCTTGGCCACGCAGGAGGGAGAGTGGAAGGCCATGAAGAGGAGGAAGACTTCTCTTCAACGCCGCAAATAACCCAAGTGTCATTTTCTTCTTTTTATTGCGTCTTCATGATCGTTTCTGAAAAAATAAGACACATTTGGGACAAAATGTCATCTTCATCATCTCTTGATAGCAAAGGAAAAAATCTTCCTCTCCGTCAACACGGTCTGATTGTGGGCCACTGGCAGCACGGCACTGCTGCTGAGGTTGGACGCCATTAGCGTCAATAGAAAGTTCTTCACCCACAAAGTAACGTGGTGGGATCCCCTTGGCACCTTCCATGGAACAGTGGAGCTTCAGGTTATGCAGGCGCATCCAACGGCATCTGGCTACGTGGAGATGTGGCAAGGCTCGTGACTGTGTGGTTTTGAAGGGACTTCTTCCAGAGGAATAACCTGTCACTCTTTTGGATCATCTTGAACCTCCCCTCATCTCATGTAAATCCAACTGATAAGAACATTTGGGGATGGATGTTTGACAAAAGCGGACGTCACTTTCAGACAGTGGATGACCTCCGTGAAGCCAAGTCCACCTCCTGGAACAACATTCCCGTAGCCTTAGAAGCTCTGGCATCTGTCTGTGAGGTATGGAGGGGTCAAGCTGTGTGAGAGCTTTGTCTGTGATGAGAAGGATTTTGAAATGGATAATTTGGAGGTTGGGAAGCCAGTGGAGGTTTTTAAGGACAGGGTGATGTGTTCACTAGGGGTGTGAATCTACAAAAAGGATTTGGCTTTATTCCTTCTAGGCACTTGCCAGTAAATTCTACTTAAGTGCTGTTTGTCTTTTTTTTTTTTTTACTATGCACTACTTCATCATTCTTTTTGCCATCTTAACACAGCAACAACTTTCCTCCCACGTTCCCATGGATATGCAATTCCAATAGCAGTAGTTCAGTGGTAGAGTCAAACAATGAAACAATAATTCCTGCTGTAAAAAATACAGTACAGCAACAACAAAGTTAAAGTGACACTTTCAACAGTGCAATCAATGTTTGTTTATATTCCTGTCTGCTAAACATAATGCTAATATGAATGCGCTAGCAGCTAGGCTAATACAGTAGTGAGGAAAACAACTTCGACCCTTTTAAAATAGTTTCCAAATTGAGGAAGAAGCCAACAGCTGTTCTAATGTCACCTGCTGTGGATGAAAGAACACGATGACTAAGCTTTTACCACATTTTATTCCACACTAAAATCCAACTAAGGCGTTTTGTTCATCACTGCTGAAAATGGAATATGATACATGAACAGTGACATCAGGATACCAAAGAATAGCCCAAAAATCCATCACATAGACACTTAGGTGGTTCATTGTGGTAGACACTGTATCGTTCTGTTACGGCTAGCAGACACTGTATCGTTACTGTTCCATATCGTTACTGTTCCAGCTAGCAGACACTGTATCGTTACTGCTCCGGCTAGCAGACACTGTATCGTTACTGCTCCGGCTAGCAGACACTGTATCGTTACTGTTCCATATCGTTACTGTTCCAGTTATTAGACACTGTATCGTTACTGTTCCGGCTAGCAGACACTGTATCGTTACTGTTCCAGCTAGCAGACACTGTATCGTTACTGTTACAGCTATTAGATACTGTATCGTTACTGTTCCGGCTAGCAGACACTGTATCGTTACTGCTCCGGCTAGCAGACACTGTATCGTTACTGTTCCATATCGTTACTGTTGCAGCTAGCAGATACTGTATCGTTACTGTTGCAGCTAGCAGACACTGTATCGTTACTGTTGCAGCTAGCAGACACTGTATCGTTACTGTTCCGGCTAGCAGACACTGTATCGTTACTTTTCCGGCTGGTAGACACTGTATCGTTACTGTTCCAGTTATTAGACACTGTATCGTTACTGTTCCAGTTATTAGACACTGTATCGTTACTGTTCCGGCTAGCTGACACTGTATCGTTACTGTTCCATATTGTTACTGTTCCGGCTAGCAGACACTGTATCGTTACTGTTCCAGCTAGTAGACACTATTGTTACTGTTCCATATCGTTACTGTTCCAGCTAGCAGACACTGTATCGTTACTGTTCCACTGTAGTTGTTGCTAACACAAAGTGGCAGTGATGACGTTTGGTCCCAAAGCACACACAACACACCTGAGGCACATTTGCTGACGTATCATACGAGTACACACAACCCACACCCGACCATTTACTTAGCTTTACTGTACAAACACGGACGTCATACAGGACCAAAAACGAGGCACGACGGGACTTGGCAGAGCAACACGGAATGTTTGGATCGTCTTCCTCTTCAATGGTCGTCTTCAGTCCGTGTCGTCCTGCCACAGAAGACCAGACGTGGTTATCGTGTGTGTGTGTGTGTGTGTACCTCATCCTCTGCAACGTTTACCCGAACGGCGTCTCACCTCCGTCACATCGGCGGTGTCTGTGTCAACCGGTGACTCGATGACATCCTGCACGCCCACGTTGTCGTCGCCCTGTGGAAGACACGCAAACAGGAAGTCCTGCTTTCTGTCTCCAATTCATTCTGGACTGCAAAGCTCCTGCTGTTCTTGACACATGTCGGTCATGTGGACACTCTTCTGGACGCTTATCGTCACTGCGTGGGGGTGCTGGAGCCCACCCCAGTCTCTTCCCCCGTCTCACATCAGCGTGTGTTTGCACGGTCAAAATGGCGTCATGACCTTGAGTCTTCCGTCTGCTGCTGCCTTCCCCCTCATCTTCACGCCCGGGCCATCGGTCAGTCACATGATGACAGCGAGGAGCTAAAAGGTGGCTAGCAACCCGTGACAAATGATTCTTGTCCGCTTTTCTCATCATTGGTTTTTCCAGCCCCCTGAAAATCAATAGCGTCACCCGTGCGTCTGTTCTCTTCAACGAGTCGCAATCCATCGGCATCACATGACGCCTGGCAAGCGCTCTTGTCCTTGCAGTGTCCTTGCCGTGTCATCGTGACAGAAAAAACAGGAGCTGGACTGTGAGCCAAATAGCAGAAAGAACAGCTGGACAGACCAAAATATTGGGGACGTGGATCCCTTCCCAAGTGGCTTTGTTTTGAAAAATTGCTAACGTAATAAGTGGCCAATGTTACGCATGTGCAATATCTTCCTGAAATATGTAATATTACGGCTCCTTTAGTGAGATGACACTTGATTATTTGACAATTTGATGTGGAAAATGAGATAATGAAAGTGGACAATAAAGCAGCATTTTGACGAGGAAAATACGACAGTAAATTTGAATTACAACAAGAAAGTCAAAAGTGAAACAAAAAGTAACCTAATTAATGTAACTTTACAACCAATAGTATCTCTGGGTGACGTCGCCATTCCAGGGAGATGACTTCCCTGTCCTGCCAAATCCTGCAGGGTGTGTAAAAACCAAGAATGAGTTCTTACTGGTTTGGCTGGATCCTTCTTGACCAATCCGGTTGCTGCGACGATACTGCCCGCCCCTTCCACGGTTTTGTGGGCCACGGCGGTCACGCTGGTTACCATGGTTTGGCCAACCTGACTCACGCCTTCCACTGTTTTACCTGCAACTGTAGAAAGGAGGAGGTATAGAAACCTTATCCCACGTGACCACACCCTCTACGTTCACAAAGCGTTGTGCAAGCCGTGGCTTTGTTTAGCCAGCACGTCTTGTTGTGCTTCACCTTTCAACGCAAAAGCCATTCTTTGGACATCTGGTTAAAAAGCAGGTCACCAGAGGATCACTGCACTGTCATTATTCCCACCGAGGGAGCTTCCAGGAGGCTCTCCAGGAGGTCTCCATGGCTCCTCTGCTTGTTTGTCAAAGCAAGCCTCCCCCAGGGAGCCCAACCAGCCTACTACTTAACTATCCATTTCTCCATGGAGAAAACACAGAGAAGATTATTTGGATGCTTTTTTCACCTCACAGCTATTATTAGTATAAATATATATATAGATACATATACATACACCCAAAAACAGCATAAAATGTCAGAGTTTGAGGGTGGTGATTTTTGACAAAAACGTAAGGGGTTAGTATGTCGTTTTTTTTTGTTTCTTTTTTTTCAACTTGCTTCTAATGCACTTTTCTGGTCAAATACACAGAGAAAACCCCTCACACACTCAACAGAGGCCCCAGAAGCACCCAAAAATGGCATAAAATGCCAGAGTTTGAATTTGGTGATTTTTGACAAAAAACGTAAGTCGTTTTTTTTCATTTTTTTCAACTTGCTTTTAAAGCACTTTCCTGTCAAAAATAAAAGTGGAAACCTCACACACACTCAACATGGGACCCAGAAGCATCCAAAAATGGCATGAAATGCCAGATTTTGAATTTGGTGATTTTTGAGAAAAAAACGTTTTTTTCATTTTTTTCAACTTGCTTTTAAAGCATTTTCCTGTCCAAAATAAAAGTGGAAACCTCACACACACTCAACATGGGACCCAGAAGCATCCAAAAATGGCATAAAATGCCAGATTTTGAATTTGGTGAATTTTGACAAAAAACGTAAGGGGTTAGTATGTCGTTTTTTTCATTTTTTTCAACTTGCTTTTAAAGCACTTTTCTGGTCAAAAAACAGGGGAAACCTCACACACACTCAACAGGGGACCCAGAAGCATCCAAAAATGGCATGAAATGCCAGATTTTGAATTTGGTGATTTTTGAGAAAAAAACGTTTTTTTCATTTTTTTCAACTTGCTTTTAAAGCATTTTCCTGTCAAAAATAAAAGTGGAAACCTCACACACACTCAACAGGGGACCCAGAAGCATGCAAAAATGGCATAAAATGCCAGATTTTGAATTTGGTGATTTTTGACAAAAAACGTAAGGGGTTAGTATGTCGTTTTTTTCATTTTTTCAACTTGCTTTTAAAGCACTTTTCTGGCCAAAAAACAGGGGAAACCTCACACACACTCAACAGGGGACCCAGAAGCATCCAAAAATGGCATAAAATGCCAGATTTTGAATTTGGTGATTTTTGACAAAAAACGTAAGTCGTTTTTTTGATTTTTTTCAACTTGCTTTTAAAGCACTTTCCTGTCAAAAATACAAGTGGAAACCTCACACACACTCAACAGGGGACCCAGCAGCATGCAAAAATGGCATAAAATGCCAGATTTTGAATTTGGTGATTTTTGACAAAAAACGTAAGGGGTTAGTATGTCGTTTTTTTCATTTTTTTCAACTTGCTTTTAAAAGCACTTTTCTGTCAAAACTAAAAGTGGAAACCTCACACACACTCAACATGGGACCCAGAAGCATCCAAAAATGGCATAAAATGCCAGATTGTGAATTTGGTGAATTTTGACAAAAAACGTAAGGGGTTAGTATGTCGTTTTTTTTTCATTTTTTTCAACTTGCTTTTAAAGCACTTTCCTGGTCAAAAAACAGGGGAAACCTCACACACACTCAACAGGGGACCCAGAAGCATCCAAAAATGGCATGAAATGCCAGATTTTGAATTTGGTGATTTTTGAGAAAAAAACGTTTTTTTCAACTTGCTTTTAAAGCATTTTCCTGTCAAAAATAAAAGTGGAAACCTCACACACACTCAACAGGGGACCCAGCAGCATGCAAAAATGGCATAAAATGCCAGATTTTGAATTTGGTGATTTTTGACAAAAAACGTAAGGGGTTAGTATGTCGTTTTTTTCATTTTTTTCAACTTGCTTTTAAAGCACTTTTCTGGTCAAAAAACAGGGGAAACCTCACACACACTCAACAGGGGACCCAGAAGCATCCAAAAATGGCATGAAATGCCAGATTTTGAATTTGGTGATTTTTGAGAAAAAAACGTTTTTTTCATTTTTTTCAACTTGCTTTTAAAGCATTTTCCTGTCAAAAATAAAAGTGGAAACCTCACACACACTCAACAGGGGACCCAGCAGCATGCAAAAATGGCATAAAATGCCAGATTTTGAATTTGGTGATTTTTGACAAAAAACGTAAGGGGTTAGTATGTCGTTTTTTTCATTTTTTCAACTTGCTTTTAAAGCACTTTTCTGGCCAAAAAACAAGGGAAACCTCACACACACTCAACAGGGGACCCAGAAGCATCCAAAAATGGCATAAAATGCCAGATTTTGAATTTGGTGATTTTTGACAAAAAACGTAAGTCGTTTTTTTGATTTTTTTCAACTTGCTTTTAAAGCACTTTCCTGTCAAAAATAAAAGTGGAAACCTCACACACACTCAACAGGGGACCCAGAAGCATCCAAAAATGGCATAAAATGCCAGATTTTGAATTTGGTGATTTTTGACAAAAAACGTAAGGGGTTAGTATGTCGTTTTTTTTTCATTTTTTTCAACTTGCTTTTAAAGCACTTTCCTGTCAAAAATAAAAGTGGAAACCTCACACACACTCAACAGGGGACCCAGCAGCATGCAAAAATGGCATAAAATGCCAGATTTTGAATTTGGTGATTTTTGACAAAAAACGTAAGGGGTGTGTCGTTTTTTTCATTTTTTTCAACTTGCTGTTAAAGCACTTTTCTGGTCAAAAAACAGGGGAAACCTCACACACACTCAACAGGGGACCCAGAAGCATCCAAAAATGGCATAAAATGCCAGATTTTGAATTTGGTGATTTTTGACAAAAAAACGTTTTTTTCATGTTTTTCAACTTGCTTTTAAAGCACTTTTCTGTAAAAAAAATTAAAGTGGAAACCTCACACACACTCAACAGGGGACCCAGAAGCATCCAAAAATGGCATAAAATGCCAGATTTTGAATTTGGTGAATTTTGACAAAAAACGTAAGGGGTTAGTATGTCGTTTTTTTTCATTTTTTTCAACTTGCTTTTAAAGCACTTTTCTGGTCAAAAAACAGGGGAAACCTCACACACACTCAACAGGGGACCCAGAAGCATCCAAAAATGGCATAAAATGCCAGATTTTGAATTTGGTGATTTTTGACAAAAAACGTAAGGGGTTAGTATGTCGTTTTTTTCATTTTTTTCAACTTGTTTTTAAAGCACTTTTCTGTCAAAAATAAAAGTGGAAACCTCACACACACTCAACAGGGGACCCAGAAGCATCCAAAAATGGCATAAAATGCCAGATTTTGAATTTGGTGATTTTTGACAAAAAAACGTTTTTTTCATGTTTTTCCCACTTGCTTTTAAAGCACTTTTCTGTAAAAAAAATAAAAGTGTAAACCTCACACACACTCAACAGGGTACCCAGAAGCATCCAAAAATGGCATAAAATGCCAGATTTTGAATTTGGTGAATTTTGACAAAAAACATAAGGGGTTAGTATGTCGTTTTTTTTTTCATTTTTTTCCAACTTGCTTTTAAAGCACTTTTCTGGTCAAAAAAAAGGGGAACCCTCACACACACTCAACAGGGGACCCAGAAGCATGCAAAAATGGCATAAAATGCCAGATTTTGAATTTGGTGATTTTTGACAAAAAACGTAAGTATGTCGTGTTTTTCATTTTTTTCAACTTGCTTTTAAAGCACTTTCCTGTCAAAAATAAAAGTGGAAACCTCACACACACTCAACAGGGGACACAGAAGCATGCAAAAATGGCATAAAATGCCAGATTTTGAATTTGGTGATTTTTGACAAAAAACGTAAGGGGTTTGTATGTCGTTTTTTTCATTTTTTTCCAACTTGCTTTTAAAGCACTTTTCTGTCAAAAAAACAGGGGAAGCCTCACACACACTCAACAGGGGACACAGAAGCATGCAAAAATGGCATAAAATGCCAGATTTTGAATTTGGTGATTTTTGACAAAAAACGTAAGGGGTTAGTATGTCGTTTTTTTGTTAGTTTTTTTCAACTTGCTTCTAATGCACTTTTTTGGTAAAAAAAAAAAAAAAAAAACAGGGGAAACCTCACACACACTCAACATGGGCCCCAGAAGTATCAAAAAATGGCATAAAATGCCAGACTTTGAGGGCGGTGATTTTTTGACAAAAAACGTAAGGAGTTCGTATGTGTCTTTTTTTTCCCAACTTGCTTCTAATGCACTTTTCTGGTAAAAAAAAAAAAAACGGGTAAACCTCACACACACTCAACAGGGGCCTGAGAAGCATCCAAAAATTGCATAAAATAATATATATATGACATATATATATGACAAATATATAAAAAATATATTTGAACATACACTGTGTGTATATATATATATACGTATATATATATATATATATATACACACTGTGTGTATATATATATATATATATATATATATATATATATACACACTGTGTGTGTGTATATATATATATACACTGTGTGTATATATATATATACGTATATATATATATATATATATATATATATATATATGCCGTATATACATACAGTAAATATATAATGTATATACAGACAGTATATGTACACATACGTGTATATATATATATACATACACACATCGTGTTATGTACCGTATTAGGGTAAAGTAAGGGTCAAGTAAAGTAAGAAGGGGCATACATTTGGGCACCCTTGATGTTTTGTTGATTTGAATACCTTTAACACTAATTATTGGAACACAACATCAGTTTGGTGAGCTCCTTGACCCTTGACCTGCATACACAGGTGACGCCAATCATAGAAAGGGCATTTAAGGGGGTCAATGGCAAGTGGCATCTTCTCTGAAGAGTAGCACCATGCTAGCCTGAAAACAACTAGGGGAAGGATACCAAAGCTAGCTCAGAGGTTTCACTCTGAGGAAAATATCGAGGAACTGGACGACCACAGGCACAGTTCTAGTTAATGTATGTATTCTGTATATTTCAGATGTTTTAATAGGATTTACAGTGAAGAAATACCTGTAGTGACGCCATCCTTTGTTTTGGTACCTGAAAGACAGTAGGAAATAGTTGGTGTTCCAAACATGAATAGTACATGACAGCATGCAGGGCTAAATGGTACATGAAGCATCCTGGTTGTCTACACAGTAAACAGGAGTTGACTTCCTGCCATGATGGCTTCAGCATTGCCTCATCCATGACGGCAACAGCATCAGTCATCTTTTGCTTCACGCTGCTGATGGCGTGTGTGGATTTCGAATAAAGCTATCTATATATCGTTGTGGGGTACATGATGTTGTTTTGAAAATCCCATGGAATTCTGGGGAGTGATATGTGGTGAGGGAGGTGTCCCGGGAGTTGGCTCACCCTTTTACTTAAAAAACTACTTTTGTAAAAAAAACTGTGTTGTATCATAAAATAAAATACAATTGCTATTTTTTTCAAGACAATATTAGTAAAAAAATCCAAAATATAAACGAAAAGTGCAGCTAAAACAAAGGTCAGCGTAATGAAGTCGAATATGTGGATGAGAAGCAGCAGCACCTGATGCTAATAAATGAATGGACGCACCTACAAACATGACCCCATCCTTGGTCATCTCAGCAGCTCCTGTCACCGACTGCTTGGTCTTCTCTGCGGCGGCCACCACTCCTTCCTTGGCTTTGTTCAAACCTTTCTTCAGAACGTCCATGTCTTCGTGTGTCTTCTCGTCTCGTCTCCGCCAAAAGCACTGACGGAGACGCTCACTGCTCACTCAACGACGACAGCAGCGCTCTACTTTTTCCAGCGGACGTATATTCATACCACCTGTAGGACTTCTAAGTGAAGGGAGAGAGCCCCAGTGGGTGTAGTCGCTAAATAAAAGCACACGCAAGCCGTGTGGGGGCGTCTAGGAATATATACACGGTGTATATATATATATATATGAAATTGACATACACGCACCCCTTGTGTGTAACTCGCCGTCACTTCCGGGGTGAAGTTCCCAGTAAAACCGGTTCGCTCGGCCGAAAACTCCCTCCACACGATGGTGTGCGTGTGTGTGCGCGTGTGCGTGTCCACGATCACACACAGACACGCCTCGGTGATGGAGGCTGTGCTGCTGATGGCAGCGTGACGATGCCACGCACACCCGCGCGCACACGCTGATAATGAGGCATGACGTGTTGCTCCGCGTGGACATGGGACGCACAAGTCACGAGGTCCCTTTCATTTCAATGAAAAGATTTGACGTTTCACACCGTGTTGATTAACATATAACAAGTCATATTGATATATAGTTGCCAATAAATATGGCAACAAAAATGAAAAAGGCTATTTTATACCATGAATATACTGTATGTTATAAAATGAATATAAATCGAATCTGGCGGTCAATTGCAGATTGCAAATGATGGTACTTGTTTAGCATGCCACACCATCAATCGCCACTAGAGTGCGCCACAAGACACCAAATCAACAATCATCGCTTTCACTACTCCCTTGTTTTGATAAACATTACTGTACAGAGTAAATGGTACTAGACTTTACATAGCATACACTACAAATAAGTAGAATAATAAATGGTAACATGTAACCATGATGAAAGTAGCATTAGCAGGCTGTCGGTCATTGAGTGTGTGTGTGTGTGTGTGTGTGTGTGTGTGTGTGTGTGTGTGTGTGTGTGTGTGTGTGTGTGTGTGTGTGTGAGTGAGTAAATAAAGTCAACATGAAACTTGCCGAACCTGCAGAACGTCTGGCAGAAATAAACACGGGGAGCAGATTGAGCAGATACCTGACATGACTTTAAAGCCATGAATGCCGGTAAAGAATCCATGTAACAATATAAATCATTTTAGAAAGGCGTTTAAAAGTGTAAGTAGTGCAGTTTAGAAGGAATTGGCAAAACACAACTGACCAAAGCTAGCAGCTAAGCTATAAGCAAGCTTTAGCAATAGCTATAGCAAAAGGTAACTTAAATGACTTACTAAACGGAAGAAGGAAATGGTAACATTTAATGAGCTTAGTTAGTTAACTTGCCAAGTAAGTAACCAAAAAATCATGAAAATTTGTAAAGGATAAAAGGCTAAACATAAACGACTTTCTCAATAGCTACTTAACTACCTCCACAACTAAAAATAAATGAAGGAAACAGGTTACCAAATAGCTAGCTTGGTTAGCTAATCACAGTGAAAATCAATTATAACAACTGAAAAAACTGTGTAAAGAATTAACAAAAGATATCTAACTAACTAGATAGGTCGATGATGATGACATGTGAAAAGGAAGCAACGCTAGCGTGGTAACAAAAATATCAACATAAAGAAAGAGAAGTTAGATGACAAAAGCAAACTAGCACAGTTAACAAGATCATACACAAAAACTAAGAAGCGGAACTCAGCTACCTAGTTTGGTACCAGTACCAGCAGACAGGTGACTAGTTAACTAGTTAACTAGCTGTCCATCAAATAAAGCCAGCTTGCTAATGCTAATCACGCTAGCAATGACTGGGATGAATGGTTTGACAAGACATTTACAATCAATGGAGACACAAAAATGACTTGGAAGTTGTAGTTGGAATGTTGTTGCGCTGAAAAATGGCAACAATTCACCAGATGTCCTTGGGGCGCCATGGCAACCGCTGCCTGCCGTTCCCTGCACGCCTGCTTGCACTTACACTAAACCATCTAAAGAAACACAGACACAGCAATGTGTGTACTTGCAATACTTCTGTCAGGCAGCAAAACTTGGCAACATCCATCACAGCTTCTTAACGAGACGCTTTACTTCCACCCCAAAAGTCTTATCTATGGTCGTTCAAAGTGGTTAATGTACACAACATGTGCATGACGTTGCCAGATGAGGCGCTACGAGCCTACCACGGCCAGCCATGATATCACGTCCAGTGTCAAGTGTGTGCCTGCATGTGTGTTATTGTGTTGCTGTTGGAGGCGCTCCAGGCGTGCAGATGGCGCTGCTTTGTGTTTGCAGCAGCGGCTGCACGCCTCCTGGGACCCCGGGACCCCGGCATGAGCGACACAAACACAGCCTAAAGACCAGAGGGTGTGCTGTAACATCTTCAAGGAGGAAAAGACAAACATCTGCGGGTTGCCAGTCGACCACACGTCGCTTTGATGTGACAAAAAACACCTCCAATTCCCTTCATGCCTTCATGCAGAGTCAAAGAAGTGGTTGGAAGCGCCGTGACGTCACTTCTCTGCCCTTCACGTGTCTGTCTGGACCATCACAATCGTACACGAGCTCCACAAACATCCACGTCCAAAAAACAAACAGAAGACACAGGATACTCAGATCTCAGCAAAACCAGACAGCACATCTTACTACATGACACAATTGTACATGACACACAGGACAAAAACTTCAATTCAGAAACATAAATCTGAAAAAAATGTCAGAACTGAACCAAATGTTAGGAAACCATTGAACACCGTTGGTGTTTCCAATAGAGCACAAAGAAGTAGGACGGAATTTTAACATTTATAAGACTAAAGTAAAAAATAATAAAAAAATAATAAATAAAAAACATTACAAAATATAAATATTAATAATTATATTTATATAATATCAATAATAAAATTAATAATTAATATTAATAAAATAAGAAAAAAGAAAAGAAAAAAACATTTAAAAAAAATAAAAGAACAAAGTATATTAGGAAAGCAGGAAGTGAACAAATGTAACAGTTACTGATTGTAAAAGTACCAGATGGAGGGGTAGGATTTAATAAGCTTTGCTTCTTCCTACTCCTTTTGGACATGTGGAACTGTGAACTGATTATGTGATGCATTCAATTGTAATCTGATGCATGTTCAAATGAAATAAAACCATTACCATTATTATTACAAAATCCCAGCAGAGGAATATGTTTTACAAAAGACACGGTACAAAATAAATGAGAAATGACCCAGATACTACCAAATAGTCTATACAGTATTGTATAAATGAAATGACACTACAATGTCTGGGAAAAATGTACATACACTCTACATACATGTATATACATGTACTCAATAACAATATAGTTATAAGTATATATCATGAATTAGAAAAATGATAATAAAATCTTACAAAAAATGTATACTGTACGTACTCAATAAAAACATATTTTAAGATTTTAAAATATAGAAAAGTACATGCACATAAAAATATATATATACACAAATGACTTATTTCTAGAGGGAATGGAAAAAATGGGAAAAAGTATATTACATTTGATTGATACGGACTATGTGATCTGATGCATGTTCAAATCAAACTAAACCATCACCATTACCAATCATTATGATAATAATATTTAAGAAAATAATTTCCAGTGGATTTATGGAACAATATTGAGTGTGAAAATCCTGTTTCTACCAGCCAGTAAAGTTGTATCGTTGCTATGTTGCTCAAACATTGAATGCCAGCATGGCAGCGAGTCGTGACTTGAAATAAAGGTTGTGACATCACCAAGGTGCGCCTGAATAAAAGAGTGTCTATTTATAGCTCCTCTTGTCAATGTAGCGTGCCCTCGCCTGTCGCGTACCGTGATCACTGGCCGCCCGCCACTACTATAGCGTAGCAACAACAATCACAACAACAAGGAGGACACGCCGGGGAACCCCGAGGACTTCCTGGGAGATCCTCACGGGGAGATACTCAACCTCGGCTCTGCTGTTTGTCGACTGGAGTCGGGTTGCCATAGCCACCGTGGGCCTCCGGGAAGGGGGAATCCCTTATCTTGCTGACAGGGTTGTACAAGCGTCATGGTTCAAAGGCTGCTCTGGAGGAATGTAAAAAAAAAAAGGAAAAAGAAACGCAGAACACACCTTGAAATGCTGCTCTTCGTTGGCTCATGTGTGCGTCGTCATGACAACCGGAGTGTTTGGGTGGGGCGTGTGAGCTCCACGGGGCATGAATGGTTGTAAAGCTCTGAGTCAGGGCTTGCAAACATGGAGATTCATGAACCGGCGGCACGCCGCTCGCCTCTTAATGCTCTTTACTGCCCTGTGATTGGCTGGCGACCAGTCCAGGGTGTACCCCGCAGCTGGGATAGCCCCCCCACCCCCGCAGGTGAGGCTTCCACAAGACGCTTGCTGCACAGCTTCGGCCAAAACAATAGATCAAATAATATCATAAAATAGTTGGAACAATTCATTAATTCATTCATTTTCTACCGCTTATCCTCACGAGGGTCGCGGGGCCTGCTGGAGCCTATCCCAGCTGTCTTCGGGCGAGAGGCGGGGTACACCCTGGACTGGTCGCCAGCCAATCACTGGGCACATATAGACAAACAACCATTCACACTCACATTCATACCTATGGACAATTTGGAGTCGCCAATTAACCTAGCATGTTTTTGGAATGTGGGAGGAAACCGGAGTAGTTGGAACAATAACAACACAATTTCAACAGAAAACTTCTGAAAATATATACCAGATCTGGGATTAAAAAACAAAAATAAAATACAATAAAATACACAAGTACATTTCAGCAAAACTGATTTCTGAAAAACAGAAAAAACCCCAAAATGTTACTACTCAATTTGAGAAAAAATGCATTGAGCAAGGTAGCATGCTAGCATGGATATTAAAAATACATGTACTGTATATAATAAATAAAATCACAGGGGGGTGTGATCTGGCGGGGAAGCGTCCTAAGCTGACCCCTTTGACACGGCATGCGTTCAGCCCCCCCCCCCCCCGCACTCACACACTCGGCAGGTGGTTGAATATGACAAAGCTTGTTCATTTGGATCCATCGTGTGTAGCATGTGAGGAAGAATCCACTCTCTTTGCAACCTTTTCACGATGGAAGGCTTCTTGCTCTTGATAGCAGCAGTAACAGAATGTCTGAATGGGAACATGCTGAGTCATGCTAGCGAGGCCCAGTGTTGCTCTTTAGGGTTCTTTTCTATATGAGAACTAGGGCACACAATTAGGGTTAGGGTTATAGGTGAGGTTAGGGTTGATAGCTGGGGTTAAGGTTGGGGTTAGGTTGATAGGTGGTGTTTGGGTTATAGCTAGTGTTAGAGTTATAGGTAGGGTTAGGGTGATAGCTAGGATTAGGGTTGGGGTTAGGGTTGATAGGTGGGGTAGGGTTATAGCTAGGGTTGGGGTTATACGTGGGTTGATAGGTGGGGTTAGGGTCATAACTAGGGTTACGGTTGGGGTTAGGGTGGCGTTAGGTTGATAGGTGGGGTTAGGGTTATAGCTAGGGTTACAGTTGGGGTTAGGGTGGGGTTAGGTTGATAGGTGGGATTAGGGTTATAGCTAGGGGTTGGGGTTATATGTGGGGTTAGGATTATAGCTAGGGTTGGGATTGGGGTTAGGGTTATAGATGGGGTTAGGTTGATAGGTGGGGTTAGGGTTATAGCTAGGGGTTGGGGTTATAGGTGGGGTTAGGATTATAGCTAGGGTTGGGGTTATAGGTGGGGATAGGTTGATAGGTGGGGTTAGGGTTATAGCTAGGGTTGGGGTTATAGGTGGGGTTAGGTTGATAGGTGGGGTTAGGGTTATAGCTAGGGGTTGGGGTTATAGGTGGGGTTAGGATTATAGCTAGGGTTGGGGTTATAGGTGGGGTTAGGATTATAGCTAGGGTTGGGGTTATAGGTGGGGATAGGTTGATAGGTGGGGTTAGGGTTATAGCTAGGGTTGGGGTTATAGGTGGGGTTAGGTTGATAGGTGGGGTTAGGGTTATAGCTAGGGGTTGGGGTTATAGGTGGGGTTAGGGTTATAACTAGGGTTGGGGCTGGGGTTATAGGTGGGATTAGGTTGATAGGTGGGGTTAGGGTTATAACTAGGGTTGGGGTTAGGGTTATAGCTAGGGTTGGTGTTGGGGTTAGGGTTATAGGTGGGGTTAGGGTTGGGGTTAAAGGGGACCTATGATGCTTTTTCCACTTTTCTGGCCTATAAATGGCCTATAAATGGCCTGTAAAAGTTGCATTCTGGTGTTAAGCCATGCCAACGTTTCAGATTTCAGAGTTTTGTGCATTTGGAAGTGAGCCCTGAAAGAAGTTTGGGATGACTCAAAATGCTTAGTTCCTTTGTGATGTCACGAGGAGCAAGCTTCATTATGGGTGTGGCTGTAGACGCGTTACACCCCCCCCCCCAAGCTCTAAGTTGTTGCACGTCAGTGTTTGTTATTGCGTCTCCACTCCACACGCGCTATTCCATCATCTGTTGTGTGTTTACCCAAAGTAATGAGTAAACATGGACTTTTCCATGGTTAATGACATAGCATTAATCAATATTACAACATGTATTCCCATGGCGGCCTCAGGAAGAGAGCCTGTAGGACAGCCTGATACATCACGTGACCTTTTCCTCTTAGGAACAACATTTCAAGTCTGGATAATGTTAATATATGCACTGAAATATTCATTAGAGATAAAGAGATAATCCCCTGAGCTTCCAGATCAGACGGGGGTGCTACGACGGGGTTGACCTGCTGAATTAAAGATCAAGTAAATTTACCTTGAAATAACTATCAATAATTCAACTTCGCATTAAAAAGGATCTTTACACGGCACCGGAGTCACTCGTATGACTTTATTAGAATAGGTCCAGATTAGGCCAAAGCGGAACATACAAATTCAAAGACGAGTACGCGCTCAGGTGACATGAGAGTGGAAAAACCGGAATCTGGTGGTAAAAGTTGTTAATGTTGCGGCTACCGTCTAAACGTCTGCAAAGCTTCATTGGAATGGTTTTGTGTTGTTGACATAAATACATTGAAGAGTGAGACATCAGGGAGTGTCTCCTTTCATACAGTAGTTGTGCCGACGGAACAATGACTTCAGTGAAATT
This sequence comes from Doryrhamphus excisus, assembly GCF_030265055.1. Classification (NCBI taxonomy): domain Eukaryota; kingdom Metazoa; phylum Chordata; class Actinopteri; order Syngnathiformes; family Syngnathidae; genus Doryrhamphus; species Doryrhamphus excisus. The sequence continues at coordinate 6,790,994 of NC_080467.1, forward strand.
AGGCTTTTTTTTGGGCGCACCGCTTTTTTGGTCTTGGGTTTGGGTTAGGGTCTTAGGTTGTTTTTAGTCTCGGCCTTGGTTTTATTTGATTGAATTCACACTTCACAGTCAAATAATAACAAATCCTAGTAATAAAAATGATATTCTACATAGAATGTACTTGAGCTACAGGTGCCAGACACACAAGCTGATTGGCCGGGAAGAGAAGGACAGGGGCGGGGCTTAACAACACAGCTAGTCAAGAAAAACAAACACCATTCCCAAATTTTTATCTAACTGCAGAAGAACTGGAATAACCAGAAAGCGCCATCTCCAACAGAAAATGCCTTGTGAACGCTTAAGCTAAAACCGAAAACCGGACAAAAACCACACTGCTCCTCCTGAATCCCGGATTCAGCTTTCCACAAAAATATTAGCCGAATTGTCGCAACTCAGTGCATAACCAAAACTACGCGTACCATACATTTGTTATCACGCGCTATGCTAAGCTAAGCTAACTCAACTTCATGACTGCCTCGACCCGAGGTTGCCTCTTCAGTGACCCGACTCTCTGTCCTGCCGCTCTTGGGGTCACTCACGGGTCACAAAGATGGCTTCCACGTTTTTTCCAGATTATCTCCAACCTGCCACGACCTTGCATTCTAAAAACCGCCTTCGTCCCTCAATCAAGGCGCTGCAAAATGTAGAGAGGAGGTAAACAGTCTGGTTTTATGATTGGGCCCCTTCTTACAGCGTGGCTGGATAATTGAAAAGCCTTGAGTGGGTGACTATTTTGGGACGCTAGTGGGAACAGACTCCAAATGCTCCGGCCGGGAATGGGGCTCTGTATTCAACAAACACGCGTTGGCGCCTTTTGTGTAGGGGGGGGTATACAAACTAACACGAAACACATAGCAGCCGTACTACCAGGATATTGGAGCTGTCAATCCGCATCAGAAAATAAGAATTAGCTGCAGAAGAGGAGGGGGGGAGGGGGGAAAAGGGGTATGCCGCTGGGATGCCTGTGTGTTTTCAAACAGGTTTTTCCACTCTTCCAGCTGTTCCTCACACGACTCCGCCATCGCTCCACCGCTAACATCCCGCAAACCCAAATTACCGTTGTTTGACTGCGAGTCTAAAGTTTAAACAAACAGAAATATCAGCAGTCAGCGTCTTCCTGTGGACTGGCGGGCCGTACCGTATAAAAGCTGATGTTTGGACAAAGCTTTAAAAGTCATGGAAGAGCAAAAAAGTCTCAAGGGAACATGTGTTGCGTTTCTATACTCAGAGGATGAAACGGCTATCAAGCAAGGCGAACCTGCAGCGAACCTGCATGGCGCCATATCCCAGAATTCAGCTGCCGAGATATTACCATTTTTCAAGTCAGGATAGCAATGGATTTATGCAAACAATTTTGAGTCTTCTCACATGCTAGCTGTGTCACATTCAAGTTCTTCTTAGTACAAAAGGTGTACAGAACGTATACTGACTAAAGTATTTCCAGATACATTTCTATAGTATTGCCCTTGGGATTATATACTGTAATATAAATGTTGGCTAAAATGTGAGACAGTGAGTTAGACAGATCTAATTCATGTTTTCCTCCATATAACCACAGCTCCCCAGTTCCAGTCAGCACTCGTGCAGCCCCAAACCAGACTCTCATCTTGCCACTCACTGTCTTGGCAGCTACTTAGCAGCTATCTAATCAATAATGGTTGTGTGTTGAGTCAACTCCGTGGATAGTACATCCATGCTGTCATACATACAGCTGTACACGGACTATTCTAAGGTATATACAAGTCCTTTGTCAGGATGGCAGCTTGCAATGCAAAACAAGCATCTTCCTTTTCTCTTTTTCCTTTGGACCAAGCTCTCGTGAGGAGACTTTTCCTCTGATCTTTTTCTGGAATTGCATGTAATGGTTGTGGCTGACTTTGAAATGTGCAAACACATTGGCCGGGAGCTCCTTTGCACGACTTGCAGTCATACTGAGCTATCAGGGAGAAAGTGTAGGGAATGTTTTTTATCAGTGTACTGATGTACTATGCAGGATAAGCGCCCTGGAAACCGAATGAATGAATGAATGAATGAATGAATGAATGAATGATGGGCGGCACGGCAGTCGAGTGGTTAGCGCACAGACCTCACAGCTAGGAGATCAGGGTTAAATTCCACCGTCGGCCATCTCTGTGTGGAGTTTGCATGTTCTCCCCGTGCATGCGTGGGTTTTCTCCGGGTACTCCGGTTTCCTAAAACATTCCAAAAACATGCTAGGTTAATTGGCCACTCCAAATTGTCCATAGGTATGAATGTGAGTGTGAATGGTTGTTTGTCTATATGTGCCCTGTGATTGGCTGGCCACCAGTCCAGGGTGTACCACGCCTCTCGCCCAGCACCCCCGCGACCCTCGTGAGGAAAAAGCTTTTGCTCTGCTTTGCATTAATATGCATTAATATTAACAGCAGCTGGAATTTGCCACATGATATTCATTTTAAAGCATTCTATAGTTTTTCTCCTTAAATTTAAGGTTGGGGTTAAACTATAATTATTCTCTATAAATTCTATTTTTTGGCTAATATTTTTGGCCTTAAGGGTTTTTTTTTTGTTTTTTTGTTTCTTAAAGGTTTCGTATGTTTCAGTTTTTCAACATCAAGCTAGCACTGTACATGCTTCAAGAAGACCTTTAGCTTTCTGAACCGGAAAAAATGGCGTCTGGTATAGCCTGGTATACAGCTTGTCTTGTGTCTCACCAGAAAGAACCACAATGAATTTCACAGGAAGGTCCCGAGGACGGTCCCACTGGTGCTCCTCCATTGGAGTGAAACTGGATGGTGTCACACATTTGCACTCTGTTATTTACTCCAACGTCAGAACTGCCAAGATGGGTTGCAGCTGGGCCGTGCATGAGTTCTGTTGTCGTGCAGAAATATATCCACACTACCCGCTGATCACAGCCATGCTTGGTTTTCATCCAACGTGTAATTGGAATAATTGCAGCTCTGAGCACTCGCGCTTACGTCCTTGCAGGAATATATATCTGTCATATATATCTGTCGTAATTGGCCGTAATCAAACTATTTGGAGTCTTAGCGCAAACGGCGTTGGATTACACGTTCCTGGACACCCAGTTTGGTTTGGAGTCGGGGAAGGAATGTGTTGATTTGATAGACGCTGTGACATCACCTGATATTTCTCCCGTGTGTTTTAGCAACGAGAAGAGAATGATATGCTTCATCAGGATAATGGGTGGATGGATGGATGGATGGATGGATAGATGGATGGACAATGGGTGGATGGATGGATGGACAATGGGTGGATGGATGGACAATGGGTGGCTGAACAGATGGATGGATGTACAATGGGTGGATGGATGGATGGATGGACAATGGGTGGATGGATGGATGCTGGATGGATGAACAATGGGTGGATGGATGGATGATAGACGGATGGACAATGGGTGGATGGATGGACGGACGGATGGACAATGGGTGGATGGATGGATGGACGGACAATGGGAGGATGGATGGATGGACAATGGGTGGATGGATGGACCATATATGGACAATGGATGGATGGATGGACAATGGGTGGATGGACAATGGGTGGATGGATGGACGGATGGATGGACAATGGGTGGATGGATGGACCATATATGGACAATGGATGGATGGATGGACAATGGGTGGATGGATGGATGGACAATGGGTGGATGGATGGACGGATGGATGGACAATGGGTGGATGGATGGACAAGGGGTGGATGGACCATGTATGGACAATGGATGGATGGATGGACGGATGGACAATGGGTGGATGGATGGATGGACAGATGGATGGATGGATGGACAATGGGTGGATGGATGGATGGACAATGGGTGGATGGATGGATGGACAATGGGTGGATGGATGGATGAACAATGAATGGATGGATGGACCATGTATGGACAATGGATGGATGGCTGTATGGATGGATGGATGGACCATATATGGACAATGGACAATGGACAATGGATGGATGGATGGATGTATGGATGGATGGATGGACCATGTATGGACAATGAATGGATGGATGTATGGACAATGGATGGATGAATGTATGGATGGATGGATGGACCATGTATGGACAATGGATGTATGGATGTATGTATAATATGCTTCAGCGGTTTCCAAAGCCAGTTGTTTTCTTGTGCTGGTTTATTAGCTACCAGTGGGTGGCTGACTGTGATACGAGCAATGACGGAAACTTGGGAAAACAAAGGCCTTGACAATAAAGTCTTAATTATGAGTGTGGAAAAAAGTCTAAGCATGCAGCATGGATTAAAAAAAAACCTAAATGTTATTAGCTAGCATGTAAATAGTAAAGGCTTTTTGTTGATTGCTGATGCCAGGGAAAAATGCATGTTGGAAAACAGCTCAGCGTTTCATGTGCTGTCTTTATTGTCACTGCAGCGGCGGCTAATTGAAGATAAATTGTGATCAAGCGCCAGCAGAGTCGTCATTGTGGTGCGCTCTGCGGTCGCCCATAAACGCCGTCATGGCTGCTCCTTACGTTCAAAGCTAAACAACATAAGGCCAATGAACTCTTATTGCAGCCATGGACTCTTCGTCCCTAGTGTGGACATTAAGAAATGTCCAAATGTATCAATAGACTTAAATATTATGGAATATGTATCGGGACAATAATATTTTTAGACCAGTGTCTACAAAATGTCAAGAAACTGTACTGTAAAAGTAAAATTATAATGTATTTATGTTCATATTTTGGGGTGTCTGGAACGGATCAATTGCACGTACATTATGTCCTATGGGGAACATAGGACATAATGTATGTTTCGGTTTTCTTAGGACTTTTTGGACTATCCATTTTCTATGCCGCTGATCCTCACTAAGGTGGAGGTATGCTGGAGCCTATCCCAGCCAACTAATGGCGAGAGACGGGGTCCACCCTGGACTGGTGGCCAGCCAATCCCAGGGCACATATAGACAAACAACCATTCACACTCACATTCATACCTATGGACAATTTGGAGTCACCAATCAAGCTAGCATATTTTTGGAATGTGGGGAGGAAGAGAAAAGCCACACACGCACGGGGGGAGAACATGCAAACTCCACACGGTCTTCCCATCACCCGCGTGTGTGGCCAACATGCTAACCACTCGTCCACTGTGCGGCCCAACTGAAGGACTTCTTTACATGAATCAGCTGACAAACTGTGAAGTCAACAACACGTTGCCTTCAGGGTTTAGCTTGTTGGCGGTAAAAATAAAATTACAGTCGTCTCTCGTTTATGGCAGTTAATTGGCTCCAAACCCGACTGCCATAAGCAAATCCCTTCTTTATAAATGCAATATTTTCATAGTTAGATCAGAAAACCTGCTTAAGACTAAATAAATATGTTTTGTAAGCAATGTTAGAGCCCTCGAGACATGAAATACCATTTATTCCTATAGTCACGTTTACACTTGTATGACCCAAGGTAGGTGACGTAATAAATAGATCTGATGTACACTCACACAGACAACACATATTAAGTGAACATTTACGCAGGAGCTGCTGTCAGACACAACTCACACCTGATGCTAACACCCCGCAACTACTAGCTACATATAAAATCCTGTAGATGCTTTATATGAGCATTTTTCGGTCATTTAGCCACTTTTATGATTGAAAATGTTTCTTTTGGGATGTGGAATTTGCATATGTATGCATATCTTTTGACCCATAATAGTTCGTACTCAGCCCCAAAACAGGGGTGATTTATTGATTTATCAATTTTTGAAAAACCGTGATAGAGGAAAGGCGCAATGTTGGAACCGTAACATAGCGAAGGATGACTGGACTTGGAAGTCTTGACATTATCATTCCTGTAAAGAGGAATGCTCCAATTCCTAATAGCATTGATGCTAAAGGGCAGATGCTAAGCTAGCGGTGCCATGTTCCATGTGCCATATTCCGACTTCTCTCGCTGATAACCTGTTTACCTTTCTTTTTTTTTCTTTCTTTTTTTTTTCAACGCCAGCCGGCTGCTCCGCGCTTCACAGCTGTTGGTTGCAGCATGGAAGATGTTACCCTCCATTCGATTCCCCAGGGAAGAGCTGCCATTCTGGATGATGGAGAGATAAACAACAGGTGTCATATAGGGGACTGTCTAAAGAGGGGGGGGGGGGGGCAGCGAAATAGCATGTAGCATATTGGGTAACCCAACAAGCAAGTCGGAGCATTGTTTGCTGCTTGGGGCCCACTGGACATAACAATCATTAGCATTGCTACTTATTTCACTTCCTGTATTTACATGTTGGTACAGTATAAGGAACGCCGCGCCGAGCTTTGACGTTAAAGTTGCGCATGAACGCTAACTGGCGCTGTCATTGAGCAAATAAAGGAGTGAACGCTACGCATCCCAGTGGAACACAGCTGCGACAAGAATGTATTATCGGAAACGGATGCATCATTTTATTGTACACACACAAGCCGTCGCGCCATTGATAGTTATGTGATTGATTTTATGTGGATGTACATTGATTTTCATGAAATGTTCACATTTTCCGTATGAGAACATCACCAAGGGCCACATGAAAAAGGTGACATCACTAGTACAATGATCGTTTTTACTAACTCCGTTTTACTAACTCCTTAATTCTAAAATCACAAATACTTCAACTTGCTGATATAGTTCATCTTCAAACAGCTAAAATAATGCATAAGGCTAAAAATAACCAATTAACTAAAAATGTCATCCAATACTTAATACTATACAAGGCAGAAGAAATATGATTGAACTGTATTATGGAAAGCAGGAAGTGAACAAATGAAACAGTTACTGATTGTAAAAGTAAACTGTGTTATGGAAAGCAGGAAGTGAACAAATGAAACAGTTACTGATTGTAAAAGTAAACTGTATTATGGGAAGCAGGAAGTGAACAAATGTAACAGTTACTGATTGTAAAAGTAAACGGTATTATGGGAAGCAGGAAGTGAACAAATGTAACAGTTACTGATTGTAAAAAGTACCAGATGGAGGGGTAGGACTTTGGATGGATTACTTTGTCGCCCCTGTGTTATCATATAGTACCTTATGCTCACCTAAAAGCATGCATTTCCAATTTTAGCCATGAATATGTGTAAACAAAATTGGTTTCTCAATCGGTTTCTTCTATGGTTTCCATAGCGTACTCTTTTAAAGCGTTCACAAGAGTATCCAGACCCAGCCCTGTTGAGGTTGAGAAGGGCCTTCACCACCACAAAGAGCCACTTTTGGTGCCTAAACGCCTCTAATCCCACCTTGGGGGCCTGGAACAGCTCGAGTTATCGCTCTCTCTCTCCGGACTGAAGGACAAAAGATAAAAAAATCAGGTGGTAACTGGAGCTTCTGACCTGTGTGGTGCTGGATAGCATGCCGACGGTGTGGACGGCCTAGATTCTGTTCCTCGGACCGGGTAAAGAGGTGTCCCGTATCAGATGGTCTGGTTACTTGTTGTGGGAAAGTGGGAGAAACACACACAAGTCAAATAGTAGAAAATATATTTGGAAAACGCTCGGCTACTGGCTTCACTACCTTCATTCTTCTCTTGCCATCGTTCTTGGCATTTTAGGAGCATCATCATAACTGCCATCGTGTCGTGAGTCATGCTATACTTTCCTCCGGGAAGGTCAGGATAAGGTGACCGTGGAGGATGTTCTGGGATAAAGTGACACAAAGCAGCAGGTGTGGGGAAAAAAAGTCAGGCTATTCTCTGCCTTAAAACGCTGGCATTTCCCAAGGCAGCCATCAGTAGCTTGGATTTCTAGCCTCCAGTGTCACCTCTGAGGTGTGTGTGTGAGAGAGGAAGTACACATCTGGTTGTGTGTGAACTCAGGTTAGCATCACACTCACTGGTAACAGGAACGCTCCCTACAGCTATTGTAGAAACGGTGAAGGTTCATTCATTCATTCATTTTCTACCGCTTTTTCCTCACGAGAGTCGCGGGGGTGCTGGAGCCTACCCAGCTGTCTTCGGGCGAGAGGCGGGGTACACTGGGTACACTGGTCGCCAGCCAATCACAGGGCACATATAGACAAACAACCATTCACACTCACATTCATACCTATGGACAATTTGGAGTGGTCAATTAACCTAGCATGTTTTTGGAATGTGGGAGGAAACCGGAGTACCCGGAGAAAACCCACGCATGCACGGGGAGAACATGCAAACTCCACACAGAGATGGCCGAGGGTGGAATTGAACACGGTGAAGGTTGAAGTAAGTGTAAAAGACATAAATACATAAGAATGTATACTACTACTAATAAAGGTTCATGCAAAATGTAAATACACTTTTACCGAGTGTCTATTCACTTTGAAATACCACAATTTATTAATTGATATTTTATTTAAAACCAAAGATTTTCAGAAAATGCAAAGTCTAACGAACGTCTTTGAAAGCAACATGCACAAGGTCACACGAGACCTTGCTTCGGTGAGCAATCACAGGGCTATTATTTTGGCTTTTTTGGCTAGGAGAGAAGAAATCAATATGAAGTAAGCATATGCATCTATTCCCATTCAAAGTATTCTTTGTGGATTTGCGTGTCTTCAAGTGCGTAGCTTCTTTTTACACTTGTATTATATGTCAATACTGTTTTGTTTTTACCGGTAACAGTGTTAACTTTTTTTGTAGCTTTGTAAAACATGTTTAAATACTGGGAGTATTTGGTCTGTCACACGTGCACCCCATGGACGTGTACGTAGTTAGCGCGGTCAACGCATATTCCGATATTTCATGTATCGTTCACACCTGAGGAACGCCCTCATTCATTCATTCATTCATTCATAAGGGGAAGATATGGGAACATCCATTTGGTTGGAATCCATAAAAGCAGCAGGACTTTGTCACGATCCCTCATGCTCAATTTCCCATTGTTTCCCTCCTCTTCAGTTGCACTGCTTTGTTTACATCTCCTCTTGCACAAGTCAATGTAAGTCAATGTAAGTCAATGTAAGTCAATGTAAGCAAAGAGCATGATCTGGCATAAAAAGCCCTAAAACAGGGGTCTCAAACACGCGGCCCGCGGGCCAAATGTGGCCTGCAGGACACTTGTTTGAGGCCCCCGCCTTGATATGAAAGTTTAATGTTAGTGCGGCCCGCGCAAGTTTGATATGGATGCTGTATGGTATCATGTACCCAGAAAAAATTATTACGTTTGATTAATGTTCATGTTAAAGGTTAAATAACTGTTAATAGTTATCCTCCCTATCCGTGTGGAAGTGGTAAGTTTTTGGCTATTTAAGTTTAAAGGAAATAACTTGAAGGCTAACGTTTAGGTCGCTAGCTCGTCTCAAGACCCTGCAGTTGCGCAATATGTTGTAAATAAAAAGAGTATAAATGTGACTATAGTCGTGTTTTGTCATGTCTACAGGGCTCTAATAATGCTTTGTTCATTTTAATCTGAAAAAAATAATTTGTCTACCCACCAACTATATGTGGTTTCTTAAGTTTTTATTATTTGCCGTTTTATTATTATTATTATTATATTTATTTATTACTGATTGATTGATTTTCTTTATTCTTGATTTGTTTATTTATTTCTATTATCTTATTTTATGCAGAAAAATAAAAATGAAGATATTTGAGAACAGTGGAATGTTTTATCAGAGCTTTTCTTGTAGAAAATCGGAACCAAAGCACTGAAAAAGTTTGTATATTTTTCTGCTTTTAATAAATGTGTTTTTTTTTTTTTTTGGAAAACCTGATGCGGCCCAGCCTTGCCCAGACCGTAGCTCCAGTGGCCCCCAGGTAAATTGAGTTTGCGACCCCTGCCCTAAAATGCCCCTAAAAATGCTTATGCCAGCACACGCTGCAGTGCACCGCGTGGAGAAGTTGGATGCAAAAACATCTGTTTCTCGATGACGCACATTTTTTTATGTGTTGGACAACATTTGAGGTCCAGGGCGGACATGTTGCATGGAAAACTGACAAAGGGAGTCATCTTTCTTGTCTCCGGTCCAGTACACACCCTTTAGGAAAGACCTTTAAGCGTAATGGACTTGATGTAAAGCACGCCGTCGTGTGTTTGCATACACAAAAACACGTGTGACTCAACTTGTCGTCAGCATGGCGTCAAGCCCGGTAATTCCACATCGCCTTCATTTCGATCTGGTGCCAAAGGGACGACTCCCAATGCCCCGAATAAGCTCTGAGTCAGCAGCACATTGTGTGCCACAGGACTTTGTGGCCACAACATTAGGTACATAATGAGATCCAATGGATGAGCGCTAACGACGATAACGACGCCCAGCCTGCTCAGACGCCGACTACGCTCACCAAGCTGTAAATCCACATTTGAGGTACTTGGAACAGTACTTTAGATGTAAATATACTGTAGGCCCAAAATGGTGTTGGGATTGACGGTTGTACAGATCAAAACTGAAAATCACAGCACATTGAACGCACCAGCCGGAAGACGGAACAACTCTTGCTAGCAATCATCAACAGAAGAGCTGTTATTTCCCAAATGGGAAAACTCCATCCATCCATCTTTGATGCTGCTTGTCCTCACTAGAGTGGGGGTAAGCTGGAGCCTATCCCAGGGCACATATAGACAAACACATTCATACCTATGGACAATTTGGGGACAATGAAGCTAACATGTTTTAGGAATGGGGGCGGAGTACCCGAAGAAAAGCCATGCATATACGGGGAGAACATGCAAACTGGCCAACTCCTGACTGTGTGGCCAGCATTCTATCCGTTAGGCCACCGTGCGGCCCAATGTTAGAACCCATGATGTACAATATGTAACAACATCATGTTTGAAATGTATCATGAGTAGGAGTGCATGAGAAAGTGGAAAGGACCACATGTCATACAAAACAAGTATACCGCACAACGCATCAGCAACACAACCAATGTTGTAATAGCAGTAGGATGCATAGTAACCAAGGTAACCAACATTTCGGTATGCTAAGTGCAACACATATACATTTTAAAGCGCATGCAGAGATGTATAAAGCTGCTGGATGCTACAGTTATCTTGTGGAGTTCCTAAATAAACACATAACCTGAAGTTAGCCAAGACCACAACTGTTCATGTAAATATGCTAAAGCAGACCTGGGGGGTTATTTGTTTTGACTCGCTGACAAGTCGGTGGTCCGATACCGGTGCCAAATCAGATGGAGATCATTCCTCCTGCCAGTTATCAATGACAACCGCCACATCACAATCAAACAAGTGAGGGAGGTTGCAGTCACAATGTTGTGTTATGAAGCGATGGCACATCCAATAACCTGACTCGTCATTTGGTGGCATATTTTTAGTGGCACGTCATGCCGCTCAATGAAGACGAAGAGGGGAAAAAAGAAGCAGATGCTCACTCGGGAGGAGGTGTCATCTCCACGCAGCATATGGGACGAGCACGAGACAAACAAAGGACAGAAGAAGCAACAAAAGGGCTGAAAGGGGATTTGGAGCTGGAAGCACGAGCGGAGGAGATTCGTGCATGAGGCAGGGCGGGGCGGGGATCCACTCGACTTAGCTAGCGCCCCTTTTGCGGCCTGTGTTTAATCACGGTCGCACCGGAGAAAGTCTCTGAGGCTTATCACTTTAATAACACCATATGTTTGTGCTGGATGATTGGACATTTCATCAAGCTAGGAACGAGTCAAGAATACATTCCTTGCGGTGACGACGCACAGACTGCACACTTCATGCTAAATTGGAACGTGGCGGCGCACAACCATAATGTACGCCACTGGACGTGTTCATGATGCTCGTTTGGGTTTGATTCAAACTGAGAGACCATGAATACACACAACAACAATACAATAATTGCTAATTTGCAAGTGTATGGTTGGACACATTTATAAATAAATAGAAATATTAAGATGATAGACCAGTCCAGGGTGTACTCCGCCTCTTGCCCGAAGACAGCTGGGATAGGCTCCAGCACCCCCGTGACCCTCGTGAGGAAAAAGTGGTAGAAAATGGATGAATGAATGAATGAATTAAGATGATAATAATAATAATAATAATGCGGCACGGCGGTCAAGTGGTTAGCGCACAGACCTCACAGCTAGGAGACCAGGGTTCAATTCCACCCTGTGCTATCTCTGTGTGGAGTTTGCATGTTCTCCCTGTGCATGCGTGGGTTTTCTCCGGGTACTCCGGTTTCCTCCCACATTCCAAAAACATGCTAGGTTAATTAGCAACTCCAAATTGTCCATTGGTATGAATGTGAGTGTGAATGGTTGTTTGTCTATATGTGCCCTGTGATTGGCTGCCGGCCAGTCCAGTGTGTACCCCGCCTCTCGCCCAAAGACAGCTGGGATAGGCTCCAGCATCCCCCGCGGCCCTCGTGAGGTAAAACGGTCGAGAATGAATGAATAATAATAATAATATAATATATAATAATATAATATATAATATAATATATTAATATTAATATAATATATATATAATATAATAACTTTTATTTGAACATTAAAAACGTTAAAAAATACATTAAAAACGGATTTAAACAGGTGGGTTTTGAGTTGTTTTTTGAAGGACGGAAAGTCGGGGCAAGTTCCAGAGGGTGGGGGCAGCAATGGCATAATATCTTAATTAATGATACATATTTGTCTAATTACCCATAATGTCCTACTGGAGTATAGCTACCACATAAATAGCGCTTATTATGAAGAGAATACAGATCAAACTACGCAACAATAACAATAATAATATCCTTAGTAATTATAATAAATAGGGATGGAGAGATTATTGTATCATTTAGGGCGTTCAATCGACATCCTTAAGGCTGAATATATATCCAATATGTATTTATAATAAAATATCATCATTTGAATATTCCTATCGTTTGTCTATATGTGCCCTGTGATTGGCTGGCCTCTCGCCCAAAGACAGCTGGGATAGGCTCCAGCACCCCCGCGAACCTCGTGAGGAAAAGCGGTAGAAAATGAATGAATGAATGAATATTCCTATCAAATATTGTGTGTAAAAAACATTGTTAGTAAATATGACATAATGTAAATATCCAGAAGTATTACTATTATTCTGTAGTTCTCTCCCGGCAAAGGGACGAATAGGACAATTCCAAAGACAAGGGCCCCAAAAATACACAATTATTACAAAAATAATAAGAGGGGGGGTGCTGAGTCTGGGTCACATGCGCGGCTATGCAAACAGGAAAGCAAACAAAAGACGAAGATCAAGGCTTCACATCAAGGTAGCTGCTGTCAAATATCCCTGGGCTACACTTGATGGAAGCGGCTGAGCATCCATTTTTGTTGATTTCAATAGCAGAAGGAAGACACTGTTGTCCTCACCGACGCTTCAACTGGCATACAAACACCGCAGGCGCTTTGGTTACCAGATGGAATATGTATCCAGTTTAAATATTGTTCCTGTTGCTCACGCTGTCGCGTATTAAAGCGTAATGAGGGTCATGTGGTTACGCAGGAAGGAATACGAAGCAAATGCATCTGAACAAAGGCAGCGTATCATACTATTATGATACTATTATGATACTATTATGATGAGACTGACTGAAGTTATGTTTGTGTTTGGCGTCCAACCAGGATTCATAGCCCCCCCCCCCCCCCCCCCCCCCAGGGGAAATAACGATCTGCAAGTGTGTCCCTGAGCCATTCGGAATCCATTGGAGCGTATTTCAGATGGAACTGATTGCGCTGAAATTATTGCACCTGAGGAATTTACAAGGCGTAAATCAACGCCGCAGCCTTATTGGACAACTTATTTGACAAACGTCACAATCAATTTTCCTTGCGTCAACACGGCCGCCGTCTGACTGACATTAAATATTCCCGCGGGAGGCGCAACCTTATCTCTTCATCAAAGCTCGACTCGCCGGTGACTTCAGAGGCGTTGTCATGTGACCGATCACAGTTGTCTGCGATGATGTGGTTCATCACGTTGGCTGGTTTAAGTGAATCCGCTGTTTATTCATTCATTCATTTTCTATCGCTTATCCTCACGAGGTGCTGGAGCCTATCCCAGCTGTCTTAGGGTGAGAGGCAGGGTACACCCTGGACTGGTCGCCAGCCAATCACAGGGCACATATAGACAAACAACCATTCACACTCACATTCATACCTATGGACAATTTGGAGTGGCCAATTAAAAATTTGCATGTTTTTGGAATATGCTAGGTTCCAAAAACCCGGAGTACCCGGAGAAAACCCACGCATGCACGGGGAGAACATGCAAACTCCACACAGAGATGGCCGAGGGTGGGATTGAACTCGGGTCTCCTAGCTGTGAAGTCTGCACGCTAACCACTCGAACACCGTGCAGCCCTACATCCGCTGTTTAGTGTTTACCTTTTTCATGAGCACTGACCTTAACTGAGGCGAGTAAGGCCTGCAGTTCTTTGGATGTTGTTGTGGGGTCTTTTGTGACCCCTTGAATGAGTCATGGTTTGCGTTCTTGGGGTCATTTTGGTTTGGACGGCCACTCCCGGGAAGGTTCACCACTGTTCCATGTTTCTGCCATTTGTGGATAATGGCTCTCACTGTAGTTGGCTGGAGTCCCAACGCTTTTTCTTTTTCCAGTAAGAGATTTCAATGAAGGGGAGGGTTGTTGGAGGGGGGTTTGCACTTTTTTTCTCCCTTGATAATTACAAAAATATTTAAGAACTAAATTTTGTGTTCAGGGCAGCACGGCGGTCGAGTGGTTAGCGCACAGACCTCACAGCTAGGAGACCAGGGTTCAATTCCACCCTCGGCTATCTCTGTGTGGAGTTTGCATGTTCTCCCCGTGCATGCGTGGGTTTTCTCCGGGTACTCCGGTTTCCTCCCACATTCCAAAAACATGCTAGGTTAATTGGCGACTCCAAATTGTCCATAGGTATGAATGTGAGTGTGAATGGTTGTTTGTCTATATGTGGGCCACCAGTCCAGGCTGTACCTCGCCTGTCGCCCGTAGACAGCTGGGATAGGCTCCAGCACCCCCGCGACCCTCCTGAGGAAAAAGCGGTAGAAAATGAATGAATGAATGAGTTTGCGTTCAGTTGTGTTGTCATTGAGTAATATTTATATTAGCTTGATGATCTGAAACATTTAAGTGACTAACTTGCTTCGCAAATAAGAAATCAGGAAGGGGGCTTCACTTCCGCTTCAGACCACACAGCATCTCCAGCAGCAGGAATATTTTGCTTAGCTCAGTGGGCTCCGCCCCGATGAGAAGTCAAAGTAAAAAGGTACGTAAGTCGTAGACCACAGATTAAGATGTTTTCCTTTAAAAAAGCAGAGTTCTCGCTCCATACAGAAACGTGGTGGATCATGACCTGGTATGTGCGGGGAATGAAACCCGGGTCACCAGAGTTTAAGGCCGCCCTGGTTACCACCGCCCCCCTCTAACCACAACACCCTCGCTTTCCACCATGTTGGTTCAGGGCGAAAAACCACCGACTGCTTCCTTCCTGGATAATCCTGCTGCTGCGGCGGGGAGGAAAACACCTCTGTCCCTTAAATGCCTTGGAGAACTTGGGGTGTTTAAACGCAAAGTGCAAAGAGAATATTCTTGGATGAAGCACGCTTTCCCCAAATGTTTCGTCTTCCAGTCCGAAGACGAGTACCTGATTGCGTAGGTGAGGCTGTGTGAGGATCAGACCTTCATCATCGCCGGTATTTGGCACATTAAAGTATCGTATTTCTGCACTTTGCATTCATCCAACTGCTGAAACATGCTAGGAAAAAGACTTGTAAGAGTTAGCAGATGTAAATAAGGGAAGCTGACAGAGAAAACACGCAAGACAAAGAAGTCTTTTCATGTCGCTCGAAGCCGAGCCTCAGTATAAACAGCGACGTGTATGAAAGCTCATCAGAGTTTTATTAGTGTTGCCTTTGCCCGCACACCTGGTTTCCATTTGGGAGAGCAGGGTCAAGGGTCATCGTACGTCTTAATCAGCCGATAATATGTGTCAGCATGAACTCTCACCTACGTCGTCCTCGGCTCGAGGCTGGAGTGGCGGCGACTCGATCCCCCGCGATCGCATGAGATAACCGCCTTATTCATATCCATAAAGATGTGCTCACGATAACCTCACTTCAGGCGCGTCTGGCGGCGTTCCAACTAAAAACACATGAGCTTACAAATGCATGCTGGGAGATAACGATGACATATCCCATCAGATATGTTGGGAGATTTACCCGCACATTCCAACACAATTAGCATATCACGCTAGAATCCTCATCATTGATTTAGCTGAAGTTGGCATTGCTTAGGTTTCAGGAAAACTAGAAAACGACCGAAAACCGACCAAAAACCTCACGTTTTTGGGGGGTGGCGACAGCATACAGGTTTCGTTTCAGTCAGCATCTTACTAGAAATTCCAGATTACACTCATCCCTCGTTAATCGTGGTTAATTGGTTCCAAAACCGACCCCAAACCAGCAGGATTCAACATTTACAAAACTCTGATTTTCTAAATGTATTTATATACATATGGCCATTATTAGAGCCCTGTAGACAGGAATTAACAGCCCTATAGTCATCCTTTATACTCCTATTATTACACATTCCTACGAGATTACTGCAGGGACACAAGAGATGGCCGCCGCTTTAAGCAGAGCATGTTAGCAGGCTAGCTGGCTAACTACCACTGCTATGCTTGACTGAAGCAAAACACAATGACTTTGCTACACTTGTGTTGGCAGTACTATATGGTTATAGAAGCTGTACACTGATTACTCTAAAGTATATTCAAGAGACTTTAGTGCAATACTGTATATAGTATTGTATACAGCATTGTATACAGTATTATATACAGTATATATACTGTATATATACAGTATATAGTATATATACAGTATTGGAGTCGCCAATTAACCTAGCATGTTTTTGGAATGTGGGAGGAAACCCGGAGTACCCGGAGAAAACCCACGCATGCACGGGGAGAACATGCAAACTCCACACAGAGATGGCTGAGGGTGGAATTGAACCCTGGTCTCCTACCTGTGAGGTTGGCACGCTAACCACTCGCCCACCGTGCCGCGAATATTCATTCATTCATTTTCTACCGTCTTCAGGCACCCTGGACTGGTCGCCAGCCAATCACAGGGCACATATAGACAAACAACCATTCACACTCACATTCATACCTATGGACAATTTGGAGTCACCAATTAACCTAGCATGTTTTTGGAATGTGGAAGGAAACCGGAGTACACGGAGAAAACCCACGCATGCACGGGGAGAACATGCAAACTCCACACAGAGATAGCTGAGGGTGGAATTGAACACTGGTCTCCTAGCTGTGAGGTCTGCACGCTAACCACTCATACCGCCGTGCTGCGAATATTCATTCATACATTCATTTTCTACCGCTTTTCCTCACGAGGGTCGCAAGGGTGCTGGAGCCTATCCCAGCTGTCTTCAGGCACCCTGGACTGGTGGCCAGCCAATCACAGGGCACATATAGACAAACAACCATTCACACTCACGTTCATACCTATGGACAATTTGGAGTACCCGGAGAAAACCCGGGGAGAACATGCAAACTCCACACAGAGATGGCCGAGGCTGGAATTGAACCCTGGTCTCCTAGCTGTGAGGTCTGCACACTAACCACTCGACTACCGTGCAGCCCTATTTCTAATATATATTCCTAAACGTGATCTTTGAAACGCCACCAAGCTTCTCCAAATGAAAGTGTGACCTGCGTACATTTCCAATCTGGAGACAAACCACAATAAATCCACGACATCCCACGGGATACAATCAACTTTCTCAGCTGTAAAAGAAAAACTTGTGGGGCCCGAGCAAAGGTGACACCCTGGGGATGGAGACGTCCAACAGGACCGCGTCCCCCACCAGCACCCCCAGGACCCGTATGTGTGTTCAGTAAATGCGATTAGGGGTCAATGGCGGAGGAACATTTTGACACATGTCTTGTATTTGGAGGGAGATATGGGCGACATTCGATCTGCTGCCGGCGCTAAAGAGTCCAGATGGCGCCTTCGGGGGTTCTGGTTAGCGTTCGCATGTGATGGTTCCGTTCTATGCGGTATGTGTCGCGGTGTGTGCCTTTGGTGGGTTCGTTTTCGGAAAGGCTTTGGGAGGCCTTCCCCTGCGTCACACATTTGTGGTGAGAACGAGCACACTTACAAGAGTGACGTGACCTCGCGTCGCCTCATTGCGTATGTTCCGCGGGGGTTTCCTACGTCAACGAGGCAGCTCTGGAACCACTAATGTAACATCTTTGTTTTGGTAAACACTCCTCTAGAAACCGCTGCGATCAGAATGCAGCTCGCCGGGTCGCTGCCAAAATTAATACGCGGTTAACGACACGCTTTGGCCGCTCGCCCCGCTGCTATTGATCCAATGTGGATTCTTCCAGGCCACTTTATTGCTCTAATGTGAAACATCCATCACTGAGAATTTCTGCTGTCCAACTCAGCTGAAAATGCAGGATTTCCCCTTCGACAGCCACAAGGAACTGCATACTTCAGATCATCGGATTTGCATCGGACTGACACGCTTGTGCAAAGAAGACTAAACTGGGTGAAAAGTCAACGGGCAAAAGGAAAACAAGCACAAAACCGAGCCAGAAAATAGTCAGGAATCAGACAACCTGCCAGAAAGTGTTGACCAAGGCAGTTTACATGTCATATTTCAGATGGCGGAGTACAGAATGGAGGGTATTCCCGCTCTATTCCATGTTAGCGACAACATCTGGAGGAGATTTCCAGAGAATAGCGGCCTGATCTCGACAGTCAGCCGCATGGCGACGGGGGCAAACCCCCCTAAAAACCCAGCAGCTAATTAAGAGTCGGGATGCTGTCACCGGCTTTCAGATTACGTGTTGCTCCAAAGCAAGCCGCTTTGCATCCGTCAGAGTCTGTCAAGACCGTCCCCGGGATGAGCGCCAATCGTGTAGCAAACCCTTGCGGTCATTTCCAGGCTCCACAAATGCCGCAAAGGCTGGTGATGAGCTTTGATAAACAGCTGCTTTGGATGAGAGCCGCGCTTTTTGGAGAACGCGGTCACCGTTTAGACCCGAGCCACTTGACAGACAGTGAAAGGGATTCTAGCCCACTTAGCAGTGGTTTCATTCCATTTGTTTTGGGAGCATTTTTTAGCACTACAAAAAAAAGCTGCAGGCCGTATTTATTTATTTTGTTTTCATGGTTTGGTTGGTCCTGCAACTTATACTCCGAAGTGACTGATGTACGGTTTTTCCACACCCATGAGGGGGCGCTCTAGGCTAGTACCTGCTGCTCCTGTTGTTATTAAGTTCGTACTATAACCTGCCTGCTGCATGGCGGTCGAGTGGTTAGCGTGCAGACCTCACAGCTAGAAGACCTGAGTTCAATTCCACTAACAGCTAAAAAAGAGGCAGCTAAGATTGCATGTAACGGGATGCGTCTATTAAGCCATGAAATCTTATGTCTGCAGTGACATTGTTATTATTATTGTTATTAACATTGTTACAGCTGCACAGCGGTCGAGTGGTTAGCGCGCAGACCTCACAGCTAGGAGACTTGAGTTCAATTCCACTATCGGTCATCTCTGTGTGGAGTTTGCATGTTCTCCCCATGCAGGCATGGGTTTTCTCCGGGTAGTCCGGTTTCCTCCCATATTCCAAAAAACATGCTAGGTTAATTGGCGACTCCAAATTGTCCACAGGTATGAATGTGAGTGTGAATGGTCGTTTGTCTATATGTGCCCTGTGATTGGTTGGCGACCAGTCCAGGGTGTACCCCGCCTCTCGCCCGAAGACAGCTGGGATAGGCTCCAGCAACCCCCGCGACCCTTGTGAGGATAAGCGGTAGATGTCTATTCCTGGTCTCTGATTTCATATAAGACACCCCACAAAAATTTGTTTCATTTTTCATCTCTTAGCAGCTGTCGGATTCCGAAAAAAAAGGCCAATGTCGCTATGGGTCAAAATGTTGAATATCTGCAGCGATATTCGACAGAGTCAACCGCTTACTACGATGTCAGAGCTGGGGGGGCAGTAACGTCCCGTAAACCAAAACAACCCTACCCAAGGTTCCACTGTGCCTATATTCTGTACATTGTTGAAAAGGGTTCTAAGTCATTTTGTTATCGTTTTGGGAGGGGCCAGATGACTTTAGGGGAGGTGCGGCAGCTCTAAAAAAATAAATACAGCATCTTTCTCAACTTGCTATGTGTCAAAACCAAATGAATCATTTTTTAGTTTCTATGGTGAGATAGTAAACAAAGTCTGGGCTGAGCAGAAAAGCAGAAAATCATTTCTGTTATTAAATGACCATTAATATACAGTTTTTAAAAGTCACCCCAAAAGTCGTGTTAAAGCCAAGTTCTGTCATGAAGCTCGGAGTGTATGCTATAATCAGGGGGCACAGTTGCAAAAATGCATTCATGAATGCAAAAATAACTTAAAACTGGACTTATTATCTTTCTAAAGGCACCAACCAGGAACCAGCTTGGATACTATTAGAGTAGGTGTACAAGTCTGAATTTTTTGACTGTTTCTCAGTCAATTCTCCATTTGGCAACGACATCCCAGTCACGGCGCTCCGCTGACCATCTAGTCACCCGTCTCTGACCAGTTGCTCTCCCGTTCACCCCTCCCTCCCCCCTCCCCCCCTTAAAACTCAATCTAATTCAATAATAACTTTGTGTTGGAAATAGTGAGCAGCACAATGTGAATCTGTCCAGAGAGTACACTACAAATATAAACAAGTCAAAGTGGCCAAAGAAAGCCACGCTCATATTGTTTGAATTAGTGTAATTGCGGCTTTTGGCCTCCAATCTTTGGCCACACACACGCATACACACACACACACACACAATAACCTAAACTTAACAGCAATAACACATCACCATCAAATGTCCCCACAAGGTACCCAATCCCTGCGTCCCCGTCATCAAATCCGTCCCCACGAGATGATAAATGCCTGAACGCACACACTGACATGTGTAAAGAAATCATTAAAATGCAGCTGCCTCGTTTCCGCCATTGCCAAAGGATGCTGATGATGAAGCTGCGCTGGACGCCGCTGGTCCCCTGATGACATCACAGGCTGATGTCATGCGGTCGGGTGTGGTGACTTGACAAGCAGCTGAGAAGGGGAATGTTTTTAAAATTGTGCGTGTGTGTGTGTGTGTGCACATGTCAGGGCAGGGCGTAAGTATGCGAGAGTCCTCTGAGGTTTTCTGCAGTCAGTCAGATATTTTGGATGGACATTGGCTGTTATGTTTGGGAGGAAAAGATTGAGGAAGTACGAGGGAAAACTGGACGAGGGAAAAAGCGTTGCGTTGCTCACAGCTCCATCTGCCACAGCGCTAGCAACAATAGCCCTAGCTAAGAATTCTGGAAAGCATGTGGAAATGATTGTTGGCACTATTGCAATTTATATACTGTACCGGTGCCTCAACCTTGGTTGCACGGCGGTCGAGTGGTTAGCGCGCAGACCTCACAGCTAGGAGACCAGGGTTCAATTCCACCCTCGGCCATCTCTGTGTGGAGTTTGCATGTTCTCCCTGTGCATGTGTGGGTTTTCTACGGGTTTCCTCCCACATTCCAAAAACATGCTAGGTTAATTGGTGACACCAAATTGTCCATAGGTATGAATGTGAGTGTGAATGGTTGTTTGTCTATATGTGCCCTGTGATTGGCTGGCGACCAGTCCAGGGTGTACCCCGCCTTTCGCCTGAAGACAGCTGGGATAGGCTCCAGCAACCCCCGCGACCCTCGTGAGGAAATAGCGGTAGAAAATGAATAATAATATATAATCGATCCCCTTTCTGAAATTGTCAAATCCCTCACAGCTACAACGCTAACACGTCAATGCTAAGGAAGTGCTTTTTTTATTTTCCCTCATCTGTCAGTGACTCCAGATGAGATGTTATCAATGAAGGTGTACAAACAGAGCGGTTGCGTGCGTGCTGTTGTATTCCTGTGTTTAAATGGCTCCCAATAAAAAGCCAGCATTTGTAACACACAAAGGTTGAAGGTCTAACGCTCTTGCTTCGAGGCATCTAGGTCAACGGAAACTTCAGCGCCACCTCCAGTTGATGAATCAGCAAAAAGGAAATACTGTACAGGGACGGCGGTTTGATGATGATGATGAGCGGGATATAGAACTCGAAAACTTGCCCCCCCCCCCCCCCCCCCCCACCACCACACAGCTGTCCCGGTGCTCGGTCTTGGACTTTGCTTGGCAATAAATTGCAGCACAAACCTCCCACGCAGTCCACCGGCGATATGAGCATATCAGCAAGGAATTGTGGCTGTGCGAAAGTGGGATGTTGTTCCAACAATGACAAGAGACACGCTCCGTGACGTAGAGGGGGGGGGGGGGGGACGAAGGGAGATGGTGGACGTGTGGAGTCACAGGAGAAGAATGGGGAAACAAACACACATCACAGAGACGAGAGACTCGTCGTCATTTGATGACTGCAGGCATTCATCTCGAGCAGAAAGCAACATGATTTGACCTTTGACCCTTGGAATCGTCCTCACCCTGGTGGGTGAAGCGGGTCGATCCAACAATGCCACCCATGCTACAGAGAAGTACTTCATCCTCAGCTGGAATCCCAGTAAAAGATTCCAGGAGCTGGGATGTTTGCGTACAACTTCTCCGAAACGACCAAGATCCAAAAGAGCCTCCTATGCGAACAGGTTCAGCTGTTACATAATTTGATTTTCTTTTCCCCCCTACAATGACGCAATTTCAAACATGGCCCCCGCAAGCCCCAGAGGTTAACTTTATAGACGTATAATTTACTTTTATAAGCCCAGCTTTAGGAGTTGAGCGCCAAAGAAAGAAAAATAACCGCCAATATTGGCGCGCAGCAACGCGGCGCTAGAACAACGCTGCACAGCAGAATGATAAAAGCTGGAAGGAGAAAAGTCCCGCCGATGTGCGTCTGAGCAGATTAGGACTTGTGTGCTTTGTGAAACCCGAAGCACGCCGTGAGAAACAGAGAAAGGGATCTGCTGATACGGTTTGGATGGCGATGCTGTTGTTTTTGGAACGATGACTGGGAGGAAATGCACCTCGGTGGATGGCCGGGAATGTGGGCGACAGGGATGAATGTCTATCGGAAAGTACAGTTGTCAGTGAAGGGCGGGGTAATGGGTTCTGGATCTAACACAGACCGGCTTCCCAGCATGCTCTGCGGCACTTGTTTTGTAAAAAGCTGCTCCATGTACATGTTTATTTTTTTCATTCATTCATTTTCTACCGCTTATCCCAAAGGGTCGCCCAGCTGTCTTTGGGCGAGAGGCGGGGTACACCCTGGACTGGTGGCCAGCCAATCACAGGGCACATATAGACAAACAACCATTCACACTCACATTCATACCTATGGACAATTTGGAGTCGCCAATTAAACTAATATGTTTTTTTTTTTTTTTTGGAATGTGGGAGGAAACCGGAGTACTCGGAGAAAACCCACACATGCAAACTCCACACAGAGATGGCCGAGGGTGGGATTGAACCCTGGTCTCCTAGCTGTGAGGTCTGTGCGCTAACCACTCGACCGCTGTGCAGCCCTTTCATTCATTTAATGTAATTCTATTTTTTGGATTGCTATATACTGCTATATGCAGTAGTATTAGTATTAAATAGTAGTATTATTATTAGCAGTATTCATTCATTTTCTACCGCTTTTCCTCACGAGGGTCGCGGGGTCGCTGGAGCCTATCCCAGCTGTCTTCGGGCGAGAGGCGGGGTACACCCTGGACTGGTGGCCAGCCAATCACAGGGCACATATAGACAAACAACCATTCACACTCACATTCATACCTATGGACAATTTGGAGTCGCCAATTAACCTAGCATGTTTTTGGAATGGGGGAGGAAAACCGGAGAAAACCCACGCATGCACGGGGAGAACATGCAAACTCCACACAGAGATGGCCGAGGGTGGAATTGAACCCTGGTCTCCTTGCTGTGAGGTCTGCGCACTAACCACTCGACCGCCGTGCCGCCTAGTAGTAGTATTATTATAGTATTATCATTACAGCAGATGAAGTGTATTTTTTTTCGTGTTCTTCCGGAGTGGCTCCAAAAGTATGACTGCTTGGGCGATACTGTACGCCTGTCAAAGTGGACATTTGCAGCCCAGGCATCAGACCAAGTCATCTGTTATTATGAGCGCATTTTCATGACACCATTGACCACGAGTGCCAAAGTCATTTCAGTGTGGATTGTAAGCGGCGAGTTGGGCACCGCGAGGTGAGCTCAGACAAACGTCTACAAAAACATCTGAAGGTCAAACACCCAAGTGAAGAAAGGACTACCCAAATATCTATTTAAGACTAAGGAGGCGGGGCCGGCAGTGGGAGGAGGGGTTGTCACAGCCTCAGTGTGTGTCTCCATCAAACTCTTACCCCGACTAGGCGAGGCGGTGCGGGTTGCCGACGTTGGGACTTCGCCAGACGCTAATTAATTCACACGCTTTGCCAGCCTCATGTCAGCCTTTTTTTTGGCAGCGACCCCGCATCCCACCGTGGGTGGATGGATTATGTGCCGTCTGGCGTCCGCTGCCCCCATCGCGTCCTGAAGAAGGAAAAAGGAAAGAGGGGGTGAGGAAAGTTAGCATTCATACGCCATGACTACTACGAAGCCATGTTGTGCATGTACGGTATGCAATATGGCCGCGTGTCGCTGCCCTGGTCAGCTTCCTGTCTTTTTACGGCAAAACACACAAGACGTGCTTTCAAAATAAAAGTGCAAGAAAGACGGGAGCAGGAGGAATGACCATAAATGTTGGTGTATAAGAGAAAAAAAACAGTCTGCAGTGGTGTATACGAAGCACGTGTTCACATAATAAGATGGCATAGTGCGGCGCGCACAAGTCCGTTATGACCAGGAAGCTCTTTATTTGACACGAGCAAATCATGACTCTTATCAATAACTCACGGTATAGTGGGAAAACTTCATTTCAAACTTGTATTGGTACATGTTTGTATATTTTTGAGGTGGAACTTATGAGTGTTAAGTTGCTGTGTGACGAGTTTAGTGTTGTTAGTAAAGTGTTCCTAGTCAGACTCGCAAGTGGCACACTACCGGAATGCAACTCTCTTAGTCACCATCGTCTTCTTCACGTATCCCGATGTGCTTCACAAAACCCCGCTGTAACTTTCGGGGTATTTTATCCAATAATCCGGAAATTCGGTACACATTTCTAGGGTACAAACAAGCGCATGCGTGTCAAATTTAAGCAAGATTGGTGGAAAAAGATGGCCGCCATCAAGCACAATGTCTTTGTAGGGCCACGGGGGGGATTTAGCGGCCATTTTGAGGACATCTGTATTATGTACAGTAAACCTCGGATATATCGGATTCAATTGTTCCCACTGGTTTTGTCCGATATAAGCGAAATCCGTTATATGCGTATACCGGAAAATGTCCGTTTTACGCATATATCGGATTTATATCCGGTATATGCGTAAATCGGATTTTATCCATTATAAAAAGGCACTTCCTTGACTATGTTTCCAATGTACCTGGACGCGCAGGCAACGCTGCAAACGCTGCAAATGACATCGTATAGCGGCCTGTCACGATTCGGCCATCCGATATATGCGAGGGAAATTTAATGGAAATGCATTGGAACGGGACTGGAGATTTTGTCCGAAATAGGCGAAATCCGTTATAAAAAATCCGATATATGCAATGAATTTTTATTGGAAATGCATTACAGAAAAATTGGTTCTTTTTTATCTGTCCGTTGTGAGCGAATTTCCGATATATCCGAGTCCGATATATCCGAGGTTTACTGTATATACAGTATATGATATTCTAAAGCACCGCCCAAAGGGGGCACCACAAGTCTAAATAAAAACAACTGAAGGGTTCTCATCCAACGCTCCCTTCCTTCCTGCTTTCCTTCCTGCGAATTCTGATCCGACTTCAGGCCTGTCCCCCCCTCCCCAAGAGGGAGGCTGTCAGGTTTGTTCTGTCGTCTGCACTTCCTCAGTGGCCTCGCTATGTTACATAACGGCAGGTTGAAGACACGCCGCCCTGAGGTCAGCCGGCCCAGCAAAGCAACGTCGGTGTCCGGCCGACTCCGGGCGGATCCTCCCTTCCTGAGTGCATCCTGCGATACGGAGTGAAAGTAGGTTGTGGTTGACCTCAGTGGACCGTCCACAACCTGGTCTGGTTTCCACCAAAGTCAAGAGACTTCATTTCACTTTCTTTCATTTTCCCGATTTCAGATGAGAAAAGTCCAACGTCGTCATCTTTTTTTCCACAAAAGCTGCCTCTATCCCGTACTGCTTTCCTCCATTGGAACGCTGCCGGCAATTACTGAAGACATAAACCGTATCTTTGTGCTTATCAGGCAAGGGTGAACCCACAACAGGAAATGGTCGCATAATGAGCACACTGGCCCGGTCCCACGTAGCGCCGTGGCATCAATTAGCCTGCAATGATTACAGTCTGTGTGTGTTTGAGAAGTGGACCTTTGCACGCCGGGACAGAAGGTCGCTTTGACCACTTCCTAAGGTGGATTTCGTTTTTTTGGCGCTGCGGTTTTACAAGCTTATCTGATTAGCCGGGCCACAGCGCTGCCATTACGAGGTCCCGACTCACTGACAGTTTTTGTGTTGTTGCAAAAACATGGCGATAAACATCTAATTGGCTCCGTCGGTGACAAGCACTTGATTCTTAATGCCGCGACTCATCACTCCTGACCAAAATAAAACGTTTTCGCAGTTAGGCCCAACAGTAGTCATACCCTGGCCAAAGTCCAGCTTTAAAGTCCAGTTTTACTCGGTGTTTGGGTATCTGGAGGATCATAAGATTGTGTTGACACGTTCATTATTTTATTGCTGCACTATTTGTGTTTACTACTGATAAGAAGACCGTGTTGCTGCTGTTTTGGCCGGCACACTCTAAAAAATACAAAAATATTCATTTACATCCTGGTTAAATATAAAAATCATGGAAAAAATGGATTATGTATTTGTTGAATTATGGAAAAACTTTTGATGTCCTAAATAATACAAATCTAGTGATTATATAAAAGTATTTCCTTCATCATTTCCTTCATCATCTGTATGCATTTCTATACATTTGGAATTGTTTTCTGCATGTAAAACTATAAAAAAGATGTTTGGATTTGGATTGATATTATTTCTTAAGGAAAACTTGATTCGATTAGCATCTGCTTTGGTTAGGGTCGAACCTTCTAGAAGGAATGACCATAAATTCTGGTGAATAAGAGAAAAAAACAATCTGTAACGGTGTATAAGAAGCACGTGTTCACATAATAAGATAGTAGCCGCATAGTACGACCAGGAAGTTCTTTATTTGACACGAGCCAATCATGACCCTTGAAATAACTCACGGCATAGTGGGAAAACTTCATTTCAAACTTGTATTGGTACATGTTTGTATATTTTTGAGGTGGAACTTATGAGTGTTAAGTTGCTGTGTGACGATTTTAGTGTTGTTAGTAAAATGTTCCTAGTCAGACTGGCAAGTGGCTGACTTGCCACTTAAACAACTGATAGTAGTACTGTCGTAAAGGAGCTGTCAGGAGATGAGAATTTAGCCGCTGTATAAGCTATATATATATAATATATACACATCTGTTAACCAACAGTTGTGTTCCATCTGCTGCCATTTTGACACATGTGACGATTTCTAACATTGCCTGCATAGTTTTCAAAATCAACACCACAAAAGTCCCCATATTGTCGTCCGTCTGCTCCGTTCTCCACAAGTTGCGTACATTCTCTGCACTTGTAAAGTCCTTGTGGATTGTAAACTTGTGTTTGTGGTCAAACACACTGCAGCTAGTTTCGGAACATCGGAGAACGGTGGAGACTGTTGCTAACTGGGAGACAGCGAGAGATTATCATCACACATCACGTCAACATCTCCGTCAACGTAAACAGATTGAGGACGTGGGTGGGCAATACAGAGCCACATTTGACTGATTCAACCAGGGGTGGGCAAACTCCAGCCAGGGGGCCACATCCGGGCCTCCAGATGCGTCCAATGTTTTTAATATAAGCTTTAAACATACGAGCTGGCAACAGCAACTAGTCAATCTGAGGCAACCTTTCGATGGTTTAGTAGTTTTTCGCATGCAGCCATCCAGACAATGACCTCGGTCCCGGTGCCAAACAAAACAAACACATGGCAACACAACTGTTGCCCACAAGCTACCCACTGCACCGGGACTGGGACCTTCACATTCTCTTCAATTCCATTTTTGGATGTGGTCCCATGTTCAAAGTGCTCCTGAAAAAAGGGACACAAGCACATATAGCAGATTGCACGACTCTTTTACAGATCACATAAGACGCATCATTCCAGGCAGACAGTTTATATCCGACATACATCAAAATGTTTGGCCACTGCCGGGAATCGTGGGTATTGGTTGGCACTGTGGGACGCTGCAGGGTCCAATCAATACCTCTGACACAACATATTTTGCTACTTCCTTGTACCATTTCCACCTAAATGATACACATAGCTCTAAATCTGGCCGGGTTATGAATAATGATGGGTTTCACTATAGGTGTCTAAACCATCAAATGTGTTTTTTTTACTGTACGAGTGGAGGGTTTCATTTTTATTTGTCTTGGCTATATCTCCATACTCATAAAAGCTAAAAAGAGTTTTCACACTGGGACCCTAAAATAAATGAGCTAGGAAAAAAGCATAAAACACACTTCCTTGTTTTGACTGTACAGTATTCCTTATGTTTTAAGCCAGTTTTGGTCCAATAATAATGCACATGTAAAGGCCGGAATTACTGGAAGGGATCCAATAATGTCGCCATAGACTTGATGTCGGGTTACACACGTTCATGAGAAAATAGAATCAAAAGCCGTTTTCCTTGTTTTTAACTTTTGAAAGCAAAACCATCTTGCAAACCAATTTTCCATCCTTTTACATCTCAATAAATGGTAACGAACTGAAAGTCCAAATCACAACAACACAAGATAGAAAGTCAACTATGCAGGGAAGGTGCTTCTACGAGAGGAGCAAGACCGGAACTCCCATTCTAGTTGCGGAAAGGCTCGTAATCACAAGAAAACGTGAGAAAAACCTCAGTTTACGCCTCAATTTTCTTTGGCGCATTCTCCGGCTAGCATACGTGTTGTGTTGTGTCCAACGATGTTGTTAATGTATTTTTGTTTGGAAATCAGAAAACGTCCTTCCTTGTTAGCTAGCTTACAAAATGACTCCAAAACTGTTTTTTCAATAGTTTTACATGCATAAAATAATGTTAAATACATATACATGAGGAGTAAAAGGAATAAAAGAACATTTAAGGTTACTTTTGCCTTGAGTGAAGACGTGACTGTTCCCAAAGACACGATTACGGCAGCGAGATCAACCACCGCTACCTTCCTGTTTTCATTCATGCCAAGAATCATGTCTCCTAAAAAGTCCAATTATCCCTTTCCTTCAACATTTATATGCATTTCTAAATTTATTCCATATGGAAAACTATTAAAATGTCTTTTGTGTTAACATTTTTAGCTTTCTAGAATGGATTCATTGGATTTACATTTTTTCTTGCGCGAAAAATGGATCTGGTTAGCATCCGCTTTGGTTTGAGTTGGGCCATATGGAAGAAATGAATGACGCTAACCAAGGTTTTACTGCTATGGTAATTATGTTTGTCGTAAAATGCTCCTTTTCCATGAATCCATATGAATTGTGTAAACATGATGTGCTTTAATGTAACCGTGTCAAGCATACCGGTATCCCTGTCAGGATGTCCCAGTTTGTTACTTTAACTTAAAATGTGCCCAAGGTATGAATTATTTGGGCTTGCTGGCCGTGATTATTCCGCTTGGCAAGGAAGTGTCTAGTCGGTGATGAAGGCCCGCTCCTATCTGTGGGAAGAGGGCGTGTACACCAATGAGCACGCACGTTAGTATTGTTATATTTACGAGCTGGCATGGTGCCCTGACATGTTTCTCTCTCACGGAGTGACGTGGGTCCTTGTTGTCTTTAAACGCATCCCTGACGTGCACGGTGCCACGCTTGACAAAAGCCACAGTGGACATTTCAATCAGAATGTTGGTGTCAGAAAGTGGGCGTGTACTGCCGGCAGGGTCTGACATGACGTACTACTTGAGTTTGGGGTGACAAATATTACAAAGACCCATCTTGACCAAAATTTTGGCTTCTACGCATTATTCCTCCTTTTCCTTCCTTCTCTTTCGGCCTCCCAGCAAAGGTGCCAATCTTGCTTTTAGTTGCCTCACTCGGACACACCAAGATCTGCTCAGCGCGGCAACGAGCCGAGCCAACGTTTACAGCAGCCTGGCAGCCACCAGCCATGACAATAAACATGAACAGCATCAGGACGGCCCAAGCAGTGGAATACTACTCTCCAGTCTGTAGCGGCTTGCTTACGCACACATCACAATGAGTCACAGGGAAGGGGAGGGCCCCCCCCACACTTTCTCCCTCCCACCTTTAAGTTTGCGGTGACGCATTAAAATAGCGAAGGGGAGGAGGAGAAAGAAAAGGGTTGACAGGCAGTTCCACAAGCTGGATCCGAGCGTGGGATGGATGTGTAAAGTTTCTCCACATAGAACTGATGAAATGGGGAACGTAAAGACCCTTTCCCATAGGAAGTCTTGGAAATAGGAATCATTCTTTCTGGTGTTGTGATTTTTAAGTACATTTTTTTATATTTTTCATCCAAAACAAAAGCGTAAAAATAATTTCACCACTTTCAAAGTAAAAGCCATAGACAAATGAGTCTTGGTGGAATTTAAGAGGTATTTTCCCAAAACTATCCGAGAAAAAATAAAGAAGTGTTTGACCTCAGAGGCGTTGAACTAGAGCGTTACGGTTGTAGTCGTCACACTGAAACTCAACTGTCCATAGGTATGAATGTCTTTTATCTATATGTGCCCTGTGATTGGCTGGCCACCAGTCCAGGGTGGACCCTGCCCCTACCCCAAGACAGCTGGGATAGGCTCCAGCACCCCCACCCTAGTGAGGATAAGCAGTACAAAATGGATGGATGGATGATGGATGTTGGATGGATGAATGATGGATAGATGGATGGATGTACAATGGATGGATCATGATGGATGGACAATGGATGGATGATGGATGGATGGATGATGGATGAATGATGGATGGACATGGGTGGATGATGATGGATGAATAATGGATGGATGATGATGGATGGACAATGGATGGATGATGGATGGTTGGATGGATGGATGATGGATAGATGTTGGATGGATGAATGATGGATGGATGATGGTTGGATGGATGTACAATGGATGGATGATAGATGGATGGATGGATGTACAATGGATGGATGATGGATGGATCATGATGGATGGACAATGGATGGATGATGGATGGATGGATGGATGGATGATGGATGAATGATGGATGGACATGGGTGGATGATGATGGATGAATAATGGATGGATGATGATGGATGGACAATGGATGGATGATGGATGGTTGGATGGATGGATGATGGATAGATGTTGGATGGATGAATGATGGATGGATGGATGATGGTTGGATGGATGTACAATGGATGGATGATAGATGGATGGATGGATGTACAATGGATGGATGATGGATGGATCATGATGGATGGACAATGGATGGATGGATGGATGGATGATGGATGAATGATGGACGGACATGGATGGATGATGGATGGATGAATGATGATGGATAAAGGATGGATGATGATGGACGAATGATGATGGATGGACGAATGATGATGGATGGACGATGGATGGATGATGGATGGATGGATGACGGATGAATGGATAAATGATGGATGGATGATGGATGGATGGATGTACAATGGATGGATGATGGATGGATCATGATGGATGGACAATGGATGGATGATGGATGATGGATGGATGATGGATGGATGGATGATGGATGAATGATGGATGGACATGGGTGGATGAATGATGGATGGACATGGGTGGATGATGGATGGATGGACATGGGTGGATGATGGATGGATGGACAATGGATGGATGATGGATGGCTGGATGGATGATGGATAGATGTTGGATGGATGAATGATGGATGGATGGATGGATGATGGTTGGATGGATGGATGATGGATAGATCATGATGGATGGACGATGGATGGATAGATGGATGGATGGATGATGGATGAATGATGGACGGACATGGATGGATGATGGATGGATGAATGATGGATGGATAAAGGATGGATGATGATGGATGAATGATGATGTATGGACGATGGATGGATGATGGATGGATGGATAATACAAGGTAGTTTTGTGTGGTCTTTATACTATAATCATAATTTTCAATAGCATTTTAAAAATAGTCACCTTCTTATTTTTAGACAAAAATAATTTTTTTGGCCAAAATCAACTCCTGTTTTGTGGATAATTTGAGGGCGACGACGTGAAACCGATTTACATTTCACGTTACAAGGAAACAAATTATGAGAAATGTAGATTTTTTTGTGCTAAATTGTGAATGATTATTAGTGCTGTTTTCTGCATAATTTAAAAAATAGAATTTTTAAGCTAAAAATAAAAATAATAAATATAAAACCAATATTTAAATAGACAATTACAAATATGTTATCATTGGTTCAATGAGTCCATAATTAGATGAATATTACAGATGAATATGATGGCTAAGACATGCTTATTCATCAGTTCCTGGCCCACATGAAAGTGGAGGTGAGGTTTTTCTAAAAATAGCCCGACCATGTCCTTGCGGTGGCTCCCACAGGAAGTCGAAGCCCACAGCGAGGACAATAGCGCCGCGCTCCAATGTCTCATTCAAAAGGGACACAATAGATGTGCAGGCTGAGGAAATGAAGATGGCCGACGCTCCTGGCGATATGCGAATCAGTGACGCCTCAGACACAACAAGTCCTCGCCATCCCACGCGTGTTTATTCCTCCCAACTCCTGGAAGTACATCACGAGAAATCGCTGTGCCCAATAAAAGGCTGAGTGAATAAGGCTTTCATTGATAGCGCTTTCTTTAAATAGCCACATTTGTTTTTCTTGCAGTGCCTGAACGTGACACTGGCGCTGAAGGGTCCAACACAAACAACAAGTTGCCCCCCCCCACCACGCCACACAGAGCCAGAGTGTTTATGCTAACGCGCCACTCGCACACAACTCTTTTTTTCCATAACGTGTCCACATTTCGCCGGCGTCACTTTTTCCCTCGGCGGTGAAACAAAGTGGCAAGCTCACGTCTAACGTGGACGTGAGCGGGCATACGAGCGTTGAAAAGCGGCCGGGGGAAGGTCATGTCGGTACGTACGTCATTTCAAAGTCAGGTGCAGAAATGTGTTGGAAACCTTCCACGGTAATTATCCTCATTTCCATGTCGCGAGAATAGAAACCCTGCTGTTCATACAAATAAAGTTACTATTGACTGCGGGGTCAGAGCTTGACCGCCCAGTCTGTCATGTTGCTGTTATGTGTTAACCGGACACACGTAGACGCTCTTCCCGCCAAAGCCACCTGTGTTAAAGGTTTTTTTTCTTGGCTGGCAAAAATGTGTCGACTTTGCTTCTGGAACTTTCCATTTATTTATTTCAATCTAATGACGACTTTCAAGAAATAGGATGCAATGATAATTTGGTGCGATGGTTTGACGCCGTAAACCTTCCATATTGTACGTACGATCCATTCATCCATTTTCCTCCGCTTATCCGGGTTCGGGTCACGGGGGCAGTAGTCTCAGTAGGGAAGCCCACACTTCCCGGTCCCGGTCTCCTCTAGCTCCACCGGGAGGACACAAAGTCGTTCCCAGACCAGCTGTGAGACATAATCCCTCCAACGTAGTAGCGCGCCACCAATCCCATACTCCCGGAAGACGCCACGAGGGACACAGTCGAATGCCTTTTCCAAGTCTACAAAGCACATGTAGACTGGTTGGGTAAACTCCCATATACCCTCAAGCACCCCTGTGAGGGTGTAGAGCTGGTCCAGTGTTCCACAACCAGGACGAAAACCACATTGGACCTCTTGTAGCAGAGGTTCGACCAACGGTCGTACCCTTCTCTCCAGCACCCTGGAATAGACTTTCCCAGGGAGGCTGAGGAGTAGTTGGAACACACCCTGTGGTCACCCTTCTTAAAGAGGGGGACCACCACCCCGGTCTGCCAAACCAATGGATTGGATTGGATTGGATTGTACGTACGATAATGACTGGTAACGACTGGTAAGGACTAGTAAAGACTGGTAAGGACTGGTAAGGACTGGTAAGGACTGGTCAGGACTGGTAAGGACTGGTCAGGACTGGTAACGACTGGTAACGACTGGCAACGACTGGCAACAACTGGTCAGGACTGGTAAGGACTGGTAAGGACTAGTAACGACAGGTAAGGACTGGTAAGGACTGGTAAGAACTGGTAAGAACTGGTAAGAACTGGTAAGGACTGTTAAGAACTGGTAAGGACTGGTAAGGACTGGTAAGGACTGGTAAGGACTGGTAAGGACTGGTAAGGACTGGTAACGACTGGTAAGGACTGGTAAGAACTGGTAAGGACTGGTAAGGACTGGTAAGGACTGGTACGTACGTATTCGCCAAGGAGCCAAACCCAGCTAGTCTGCGGCTGGAAGTCCAGTCGACTTGCTGGTGTCGCATGCTTGTTGCATCAGTCTCTGCGGTGTGAATAAGGCCTGACTAATGTTTCCAATTTATTGGGAATAATAAAAATGAATTTGAGGTTTTCCAAGGGTTGTCATGACCTGACACGGTTTCCCCACTAAAGATAAATTACACCCGTATTTTGGCTGTTGACCAACTCTTATAATACTTACTAAGGCTATTCTACTGTAATCCACAATCTGATGGATTATAGATTCATAGCCATATTTGGAATGCTAAGTTGGTTGTTGATAAGTGCTTGGATCTGGCTTCCAAAATTTTGATACAAATTCGGACTTGAGTGGATGTCAGAAGCACCAAACATTTTTGGCAAAACTGAGAGCTTCGCATGAACAGATTGATGACCTTAGCCTTATCTCAGCCTTAGTGTCACCTCTGTAAACCTAGCAACACGGCAGTGATAAGAGAATTCCATCAATCCCAATTCATTATGACATTTTTCCAGGTATTGGTGGGTAGGTACGGTTATTTGCAGCCTGGATGCTCGGCCAAGCAAACACAGACATAAGAGAG
The DNA here is from genome assembly GCF_030265055.1 of Doryrhamphus excisus. NCBI lineage: Eukaryota > Metazoa > Chordata > Actinopteri > Syngnathiformes > Syngnathidae > Doryrhamphus > Doryrhamphus excisus. The sequence goes on from NC_080467.1 coordinate 6,826,079, forward strand.
AGACGTCATGTGACATTTCTGGCTGGCGGCCACAGGGCCGCACACATGAGCGGCGCCGCTCCGCCCCATCTTTCATTATTATCAGCTTACTTGGCCCGCCATTGCTGCAACCCGTCCAAATATGGCGGCTGTCATTTGCAACTCTTCAACTCATCACGTCACCATCCCTATTTATTTGGCTGAGGAGTCGTCTTTAGATTACCACTTTCTGAAATTAGCCCGAAGTAGCTGATTTTATAGAAGTAGCGTTGCACACTGTCAAGACAATTTATGGCTGTGGTATACAAAAGGAAGTAGAATATGAATATGTTCTATGAACTCTACAGGGAATTCTGCTAGTAAGGTTAAGACATAAAAACATAAACACATGACAAAAACATCATGTGACGGCATATTACGCATGTTAAAAAATATGGTAAAAATTGGACGTATTTTGTCCATTTTTGTGAATTCAGTTTGAAAACTGTGTGGAACTTACAACAGCATGTCATAAAAAAGGTGCGCTTGTTTTGCTCACGCTAACCCACCTACAGCACAGTATGAGTAATCCGGCTATCACAGCTATTTTTAATCAGAATCAGAAAGGTTTATTGCCAGGTATGATCAAACACATACTAGGAATTTGTTTTGGTATAGTAGGTGCAGACACATCTATTAAAAAAGAATGAAAAATACAAAATATACAGAATAACAGTATAAATATATGTACACAGTCTGTTTTTTGTTTGTTATTCCGGAAGTGCAGTCTGATTGTTTTTTTCCTAAAAGTCCAAACTGGGCGTTAATGTAACGGAATTTAGGCCTGTCACAATTATTGCTAATGATCAATATTATTGATAACATTTTTGAGACCATTTCTGTCATGAGTTTTATGGCAAAATAATGTCAGGCAATTTGTCTGTCAAACATTTCCTGAAATGGTGGCTTTTTTTAAAAGGTTGCATTTCTTTTACAGGGTAGCAAGCGACACCGTCTGTGAGCACGCATCATTTTGTGCTGTTTTGTTTTATATTTACTTCGCCGATCAAACACAAAGGCGCTGTCGCACCTCCACACGGGGCCATGGCATTTGGCTTGGGAAGCATCCTGTCTGTGAGAGGCTAGAAACCAAACAAGGCGGCAAAATTATTACTTTGCTTTTTTATCGTTCGATTTATTGATTATCATGACAGGCCTCATATTATGGAAATGGAAATGTGTAATTGACATTGTGAGGTGGCTATTTTATGATCTATTTTTAAGATTAGGTAGTAATGTGACACCGGCGCTATTCTTTACACATAGCGTCATTCCTTTATGATGAAATACTACCATGGAAATACACGTACACATGTTTCTGCAATCAATGGAACGGTATCAAATGATTCCAAGCGGTATAAATTGGGCCACAAAGGTCTATTTTTTTTACGACGCTGCATTCCGCCTTAAAGTATTTCTCGGAGCCAAAAAGAGAGCGACACTGCGAGCAAGATGACGAGCTGGTGGCCCATCTGGTTTGAGTAACCCCAAATCCCAAGCAGCCTCCATCTTCTCCCCCTCAGTTAAGACGCAGCATGATGTCAATAAAACGTCAGACTGGAGAGGCCATCACTTAAATTGGGTCTGTCAAGCAATCGCTCTTTGCTCGGCATTCCGGCTCGGCATTCCAGCAGATAATTTGTAGTTTGATTAAGGTTACCGCAAAGTGCCATGTCCGATTTGGTTGCCTTGATGGCAGGCATGAAAACAGTGGGTGGAGGTACAGTACGAGCGTGGAGGTACAGTATGAGCGTGGATCAGTGAAGGTACAGTACGTGTGTGGAGGTACAGTACGTGTGTGGAGGTACAATACGAGCGTGGAGGTACAGTACGGAGGTGGAGGTACAGTACGGAGGTGGAGGTACAGTACGTGGGTGGAGGTACAGTACGAGGGTGGAGGTACAGTATGTGCGTGGAGATACAGTACAAGGATGGAGGTACAGTACAAGCGTGGAGGTACAGTACAAGGTTCGAGGTACAGTACGAGCGTGGAGGTACAGTAAGTGGGTGGAGGTACAGTAAAAGCATGGAGGTACAGTACAAGCGTGGAGGTACAGTACGAGCGTGGCGGTACAGTACGAACATGGAGGTACAGTACGAGCATGGAGGTACAGTAAGTGGGTGGAGGTACAGTACAAGCGTGGAGGTACAGTACGTGTGTGGAGGTACAATACGAGTGTGGAGGTACAGTACGAGTGTGGAGGTACAGTACGAGCGTCGAATTACAGTACGTGGGTGGAGGTACAGTACGAGGGTGGAGGTAAAGTATGTGCATGGAGATACAGTACGAGGATGGAGGTACAGTACAAGCGTGGCGGTACAGTACAAGCGTGGAGGTACAGTACAAGGTTCGAGGTACAGTACGAGGTTGGAGGTACAGTACGAGCATGGAGGTACAGTATGAGCGTGGAGGTACAGTAAGTGGGTGGAGGTACAGTACAAGCGTGGCGGTACAGTACGAGCGTGGAGGTACAGTAAGTGGGTGGAGGTACAGTACAAGCGTGGAGGTACAGTAAGTGGGTGGAGGTACAGTAAGTGGGTAGAGGTACAGTAAGTGGGTAGAGGTACAGTAAGTGGGTGGAGGTACAGTGCGAGCGTGGTGGTACAGTACGAATGTGGAGGTACAGTAGGTGGGTGGAGGTACAGTACGAGTGTGGAGGTACAGTACGAGTGTGGAGGTACAGTACGAGTGTGGAGGTACAGTATGAGGGTTGAGGTACAGTACTTGGGTTAAGGTACAGTACGAGCGTGGATCAGTGGATGTAAAGTGAAGAAAGTAGCAAGGAGGCTTGAGATTTATGTCACAGTATTAAAGTTTATGCTGTGGCGGTCTGAAGAAATACTGTTGACGTTTATGTTTCTTCTCTGATGGCGAGCTTGGATTTATTGTGGAGTCAACGCATGGATCATCCCGCGGCATTCATGTTCGCCATTATTAGTCGTACTGTTAGCATTTCGTTTTAACTCCGAGAGAGGTTCCCCCAATTTGCAAAGGCACACTTGCAGACTGTTAATCACCAAAAAGGAAAAAAAGGGGATGCATGGAAACGGTCACACATTCCCGAGTGCTCCCAGTGGGAAAACAAGCGAGTGCGCTCCTTCTCAGGAACGGCGAGGCCTCGTACGCCACAATCTGACAACAATTACGGCGCGCATGTCAGCGTATCATGATGCCACTTTTGGAGCTCCCAGTCTGGAGATCCTCAACTCGCTGGATCCATTCTTGAAGACCAACTCAAATTCCGACGACACAGACGCTGCGATCAATCAAGTCAAAAAACAAGCCAGCCGCCCTGCATCAGGAACGTCCACACCTGATTAGCTGCCTGTGGATCCATGCCAGCGCTGCGCTCGTTGGGAATACTTGGCTACGCCTGATCTCTTACAGAGAAACACCACTTGAATCCTCGTATGTTTCCATAGGAACCCTCGCTAATGTTGTAAAGATGTGGTCTACTGGCAAGCTTTAAATTGGATTGTTCTCCAGCTCTGGTATAAACTTTAAAAGCCTGAGATAACTACTTGGTTGGCTTCAGATGCCAGTCGGATGACGTTGCGGGGGTCGCCGAGTCACATGGTACAAGACACTGGCAGCCATCGTGATCGTTATGTCGTTTGCAGATGACTTTAAGAGCTAAGCAGCTTGGAGTCGACATCGGGTGACCCCCTGAAGCTGGATTTGTTATATGATTATAGGAACACTGACAGGCCGTAAGCAACCATAATTGACCGGTCTTGTTGGTGGCGATATTACTGGAATACGTAGGGTACATCCCGGGGACCTCACAAATTCCTACTGTAGTTGTGCTAAATGGAAAGCAAACCATAAGGGCTGATTTTGTCATTAGGATAATCTCATCACGACACGGAACGCACGATGCTAGCATCCATCGGGGTACACCCTGGACTGGTCGCCAGCCAATCACAGGGCACATATAGACAAACAACCATTCACACTCACATTCATACCTATGGACAATTTGGAGTGGCCAATTAACCTAGCATGTTTTTGGAATGTGGGAGGAAACCGGAGTACCCGGAGAAAACCCACGCATGCACGGGGAGAACATGCAAACTCCAAACAGAGATGGCCGAGGGTGGAATTGAACCCTGGTCTCCTAGCTGTGAGGTCTGCACACTAACCACTCGATCGCCGTGCCGCCCTTCCATCTGATTTCGCTAAGGCTTATTCTCACAATGGTCTTAACCATTGTTAAGTCTTCTTCTGGGCGGCACGGCGCAGACCTCACAGCTAGGAGACCAGGGTTCAATTCCACCCTCGGGCATCTCTGTGTGGAGTTTGCATGTTCTCCCCGTGCATGCGTGGGTTTTCTCCGGGTACTCCGGTTTCCTCCCACATTCCAAAAACATGCTAGGTTAATTGGTGACTCCAAATTGTCCATAGGTATGAATGTGAGTGTGAATGGTTGTTTGTCTATATGTGCCCTGTGATTGGCTGGCGACCAATCCAGGGTGTACCCCGCCTCTCGCCCAAAGACAGCTGGGATAGGCTCCAGCACCCCCCGCGACCTTCGTGAGGAAAAAGCGGTAGAAAATGAATGAATGAGTGAAAGTCTTCTTCTTGATTATGCTCGGTCTTCAATAAGCTCATTTCCGCTGTACCAACATTAAAGTACCAACACATTTACATCCGTATATGCACGCTTGACCTTTTTGGCCTTCCGCCGCACCGCTACTTGTAATAGCTTTCCTGCTAAGCCAACTCAGTCACACAAGCGTAATACGGCAAATCGTATCAAATTCTCCTGGGACCTAGCAAGGCATGGCAGCATATCATATCATGTCTGAAAGTGCGAGCTAAAAATAACGACAAACCATTTGTCATGTTCAGATGGATTCCAATCCAAATCATAAAATCGTGTTTTTTCTTTGTGTATTACTTGAAACAAGAACATCCATAACCAGAATAAATCATATAAATGAGTAGAAGTGTCACCACTATAGCACGGTTCAATGCCAGACTATTGATTCATGAAGACATGGTGACGTTGATCATCATTGTTATCATTCGAAGTGTTATTATTGCGTTGCGTTTCAGTTTCAGGGATTCAATGGATTCAAAGAAATTTCCCTCATGAATTGCGCTGAGTTTCATCATCGTGCTGAAAGATTTTAATCAGATCCAAATGTGAAACGGAGCTCTTGTCAATCCCAGCACACCTAAACTCAACTTTGACTCTGTTGCTGTCATATCTGTGCAATAGCCCCGAACAGGAAGTGCTTTCAACATGTTGAAATTAACCGAGAAGTATGATGTCCTTCAGCGTCATAAAGGATGAGGACATCGTATGAAAAGGAGAATGGGTTCCAAGACTGTGACGTTGGGCCGTGGTGGTCATTCGGGAGCGGACTTGAAGCAGCGGGTCCTTCCAAGTTGCTCGTAAGTCAACAAGGTGAGCTCATGGGAAGTCCCTGCCTCTCCCGTGTCGGAGAGACAAGAGAGGCACGTCCTCCCCGCACTCTGCTTTTTAGAGGCTTCTAATCCTGGCGGGAAGCGGGCTAACGTCACAGGGGCACCGCCCCTCCCCTCAGTCACACTCTTTGCTGATGTTAGCGTACCCCGCACTCTCATTTCCTCCCGTCCAGACTATGATGACATGCGTTGTTGGCCTCTTGACTTTCCTACGAGCAAAACATGGCCGCACTCAAACCGGCAAACTCGGTTCCCCTGATGTGCACTTCCAAGTCCTCATTCCTCATTTTCTTCCCCGCCTGTGTGTTTCTGTCCCTGCCGTCTGCTGCCCGGGCTGTGTCACGTGACCAGGAAGTGTGGCTCCCCTCCATTTCCCCTTCTGGCAGAAAGGAAATATTGTAACAGAGGGGGCCGGCGCTGGGCTCCGTTACGTCGGCGGTTAAAAATAACTGGCATATTTAAGGTGGCTGAGGAATCCCGGAGCAGGCAGAGGCTGGACAGCCGGCAGCCCGGCAGGACCTCTCCGTCTCTTGCTGCTCTGCCCTGTCACGTACCATCAATAGCGCCAGGCTTTGCAGCGGAAGCCCAGCACTTATCCAAGACCAGCCTGTTCTCAGCCCTCAGCCTGGTCCATGTGCCTGCTTTTGCAATAACAATAACAACGACTGCACAATGACACATCCTTATTGGGCGACAGGTACCAGGATGTCTGGACCGCATTGTTTTGTCATGCAAATGTATTCCCTCTAATGTTTGTTTTAGTAACAAATGTCACCCCGGCCTTCCAGATTGACTTGCCACGTGCACCTTCAGATGAGAAAGTACCATATGAAATGTTTGCAGTCACACAAAAGTCCAAGCATGCAAATGTGAAGAGACCGTTGTCCAGAAAAGGCCAGAAACCCCTGAAGGTAACTGTGGCTCAGCTTCTCATCCGGTCTCAACCAAAGCCACCTGAGATCCTACTGTTGGCTCATTTGGGGGACTAATATGCCTCCACCCTCAGGATCTCCGTCCAGCAAGCATCAAAGCTGTGTTGTGCTTTTTCTTTGGCTTTTGTGTTAGTCCAAAAGAAGACACAGCCCCGACAGAGAGAAGAAGAAGAACTAAAAAGCAGGATTGCAGCATCGCCACACTTTTTAAAAATGTTTTACGGGGGTTCACTTCTTTTTACACTTGTGTGACATGGAAGAATGTTCAAAAGGAAGAGGGGAATGTGGGACTGAAAAGATACAAATATACAGTACTAGAATGCAGACTCTGTCTCCATAGTAGGAGTAGTTACTGAGGAACAAACAAAGAACTAATGAGGAACTAATGACTAAGGCACATACATTTAGAGTAGTTACTGAGGAACTAATGAGGAGGTAATGACTTGAGTAGTTACTGAGGAACTAAGCATATAGTACATTTAGAGTGGTTACTGAGGAACTAAGCATATACATTTAGAGTAGTTATTGGGGAACAATAAGGAGATAATGACTTGACTAGTTACTGAGGAACTAAGCATATACATTTAGAGTAGTTGCTGAGGAACAAATGAGGAGATATTGACTTGAGTAGTTACTGAGGAACTAAGCAGACTTGAGTAGTTACTGAGGAACTAAGCATATACATTTAGAGTAGTTATTGGGGAACTAATGAGGAGATAATGACTTGACTAGTTACTGAGAAACTAAGCATATACATTTAGAGTGGTTGCTGAGGAACTAAGCATATACATTTAGAGTAGTTATTGGGGAACTAATGAGGAGATAATGACTTGACTAGTTACTGAGGAACTAAGCATATACATTTAGAGTTAATGAGCTATTGAGTAGAGTGGTTGCTGAGGAGGTAATGAGTAGTGGCTAACGAGTCGGTATTGGTAACCCATCAATCATGCATGTGGGCCATTCCGGAAGGAGATGCTAAGCCGAGTGAAGTCAGCACCCAGCATTCCAGTAGCATTCCTAGTAGCATTCCAGTAGCATTCCAAAGCTACCATCTCACTATGGAAAAGGCAAATACAACAAAATGCCATTCTGGTCTTTCTCAGAAGAACATCAACGGCAGGAGGCCAGCGAGGCCAAGAAAGTTGATAATTGATAGTCCAGGATGTCATTCATTCCGTCAGTCCTCACTTCAGGTATGAAGACATAGCGAATGTTAATATGGATAAACGTAGGACACCTTGCACCCCCAAAAAGCAATGGCACGGCTGATGCTGTTCTAGTTTTACGTAGCGTGACAAAGAGGCCGCATGAGGCTTTCAAGAATTAGCGCAAGAATGAAAAGTATTTCTAATTACTGAGCAGCATCTGGACCAGAGTGGAGAACGCTTCCTGGAATACCTCCACTTCTAATCTTCTGGTACTCAAATTCACTTTGAGGAAAGCAGGTCACTGTACCTAATGGTCGTGCTGCTGGGTGATCGTGAGCGTTCCTACTTCATCAGATAAGAGCAAACGTCTGTGAGGGAGCGTGCCGTGTCGGAGCTAATGAGTGGAAAATTATTTAATAATTACCTCAATCCCTCCAGATCTCCTTTCTGCACTTCGCTCACCAGCGTGGTGAATTTATGGTCGATATTTGGGTTGTTAACACTCCAAATGATTCCTACTGGGTGGGCTCTGGAAGCCCCCGAATTCCAAGCCTTAAGCCGGAGCCCAGGCTACAACAAGGAGTGTAAATCTCCACTTCTCATCGGGATGCGAGTCAGCAGCTGCTCTCTTGGCCAATTACGCCTGCTTTCTGCTCACAAACCAATCCCTTCAACACTTGGAGAAGTATTTTCGTGACGTGGAGTAAGACTCCAAGACCTCTGCCAAGGCTCGGTATCCGAATTGGATCAGCACCAAATGGTACACCTCCTGCACACGGTTCCACCTTTGGGGGGAGGAGTCAAAGTGTGCGCTAAGGTAAGAACATCCCTACACTTGGTACAACGACTCCTATAAAGCACTACACACCATGACCCGCACAGAAAGCCTTTTAGATCTTCTAGACTCTGCACCTATTCCTGCAGTGTTTCCATGGCCTTCCTGCCTTTCGCCCAAACTGGGCCCCAGCCCCGGCCTTCCCCTAGGCAAGCCTCAGCTATGATTGGTGGAAGCTCAGCCTTCTGGGTAATGTAGTTCACATACCAACACAGGCTTTGTGATAGCCCCCGTCGATGACGACCCTGGGTAGGCCAAGTAAGGATCCACAAGTCACGCCAAGAGAAATTGAGTGGCGTACAGGGTTACCATCATGGAACGGCTTTGTGTATCTGGCGAGGAGGACACGGCATCAGGAAGAATGAAGAATCGTTAGCGTTAACAAGCCCCCGCAGTGGTAGAAAATAGTTTCCACCGACCCAAAATCAAGTGGGAAAGACGCCCCAGCCCACTAGACAATATGGACCACTGGTCCAGGTAAGTTCTAGAAGATATTGATACACAGTCCATCTACGCACAAAGCAAGTTCCTCGGTGTTGGCTCCGACAATACCAATGCACCCATAGCTTGGTTGACATGCAGGTCACGGCCTGCGAGGGGAACGTTGTTGGTCGGTTTGGGCTGGTTTTATTGGAGGGCTTTATCGGTGAAAGAAGGGAATTCCCGTCCGCTTCCTCGTGCATTGGAAACGCACAGAAAAGGGAAAGACGTGAGTTCTGGTCTCACATGAGGATTGTGGCCAAGCGGTTTTCTGTTTTGTTTCCGTACTGTTCCGAATGGAACCGTGGCGTTAATCCCGAAACACGTACCAGACCAATTATGCCGTACCGTGACACCCCCCGGTCTCCTGTGAGTCGTTACATGGCCTGTCGTTACATTCCAAATGATATGACCTCGAGGGCATTACGGGGGCATTACAGGAGCTTTACGGGAGCATTATGGCTGCTAGTGCTGTTTTACCATGAGTAGGACACACTATGCCATCTTTATTGTGTTGCGGAGGAGACAGTGGTGTCATTTTTCCCCTTCTTCCACCAGCCCCTCCCCACGCTCTCATTATTGTTGTTATTGCAATGCCAAAGCACCTCAGCTGTCAACCTTTTCTTTTCGGGATCATTTTCAAAACCCATTATCCGGCGGCATAAAGAAACTGCCTGTAATGACCTAGCTTGCATTGTGCGGCGACAGGAAGCGCGGAGAAACTAGGTGCTGTGGTTTGAGCCGTGTGGGTATTTACAGGAATATTTCAATAGAATGTACGTTGAGATGGTTTGGAGTGTTCTCCAGGCCTAGACTTAGACACATAGACACGTTGTTGTACCTAACTACAGATCAAGAACACAACGGAAGACTTCACACAATTTGATGATCAATGAAATAAAAGAAACAACTGGGACCCGTTTTGAGCCCCCAAGCCTCAGTTTGTGAAATCCTGCTGCAGATACGAGATTATCTGCCGCAGGATACAATTTCTGTTCACCAAAGCCGTCACGCTGTCCTCCAAATGTGTCTTTACCTCCCAGTTTTTTTCTGTTTGCTAACCAAAATGGCGTGCACTCAGGCAATCCTAAGTAGCTGCAGTCAGCGTGTCCTGTTGGAGTGACGGAACATTTGTTTGACATGCCCAACGGACAAGATCCTGATGCAGCAGGATGAGTGGCGAAGGCTTGTTTGCTCTCAAACTTTTCTGCAGCCATAATTGTCTCTCGGAGAGAGAGAGAGGTTGGTGTTAGCTCTGCTAGCTTTGAGTAAACACGCCGCAAAAAAAAAACTGTTCAAACGCAGCACTTGAAACAGTTTAGTGATATTCCTCAAGGCCAGCTTTTCTCATGTCGGGTGTCAAGTTTGCGTCGCTGGTTGGTGAACGGACATAAGGAATTTGGAAGAGGAAGATTTGATCGGCGGGGTTTTTGTCACAGAAAATACTGTAAGTCTGACATTCTGTATTTCTATGTTGTTTATTGAAACTATTGAAACTTCATTGATCCACAAGTTTGCCATCTATATTTCTATATGCATTTGAATGGGCATATGACACCGTAAGAACATGAGGCACAAGTCTATGATCCAAAACAGCTGGATCAACACTATTCACCTGTACAAAGACAATAACTAGCAGTACTTTAGATGTAAAAATGCTCTTGGGATTGACCGTTGTACAGATCAAAACTGAAAACCACAGCCCATTGAACGCACCAGCCGGAAGACGGAACAACCCTTGCTAGCAATCGTCAACAGAGGGGCTGTTATTTCCCAACTGTGAAAACTCCATCCGTCTTAGATACTGCATATCCTCACTAGGGTGGGGGTAAGCTGGAGCCTATCCCAGCTGGACTGGTGGCCAGCCAATCCCAGGGCACATATAGACAAAACACATTCATACCTATGGACAATTTGGAGTGGCCAATGAAGCTAACTTGTTTTTTTTTAATGGGGGGGAGCGGAGTACCCGGAGAAAACCCACACATGCACGGGGAGAACTCCACCCAGAGATGGCCAAGGGTGGATTCCAGCCAGGTCTTCCCATCTCCTGACCGTGTGGCCTACATACTACATGCTTCACTACATCCTGGTTTTCTAAATACATATAAATACGAGGGATGTGCATAATTAGCAGTGTCCATAATAATCGTCCCGATATCAGCATAAAAATGTAATATCGGGAACAGATTTTTTTTCCCCGAGCATGAAAAGCGATATAAAAAATGCTGATACAACACATACTGATGAACAACACAATGTGTGTGTTTATTCCATCAGGAGCTATGTCATGTTACACATATCAGTACCAGCTGATATCGGCTGATAACGGTATCAGAAATTGAGAGTTGGACAATATCGGCATATCGTTTCTTTGGCAAAAAAGCCAACATCAGACATCCCTAATAAATACATTGGCCTTATTTTGTGCTCTATCAATAGTCAAAAATGCACCTTGAAGCAAACGGTATGTATTCTTGGCTCGGGCTTCAGTTGAGGGTTCAATCCTGTGCTGCATATAAATGGGAATGAATGTTGGGTGGTGGTCAGAGAGGCTGCAGGCATGAACTGGCAGCCATGTTGATGTCAGCTGTGACTACAGTCGTAGATAACCACCACAGAGTGGATGGAATGATTGCGAAGCGCTACAGGTGCCTTGAACAGCGCCATCAATTCTAACCCATGATTATTATTCAATAGAAATGTAAAGCCATTGAGAAGACAGACATTCACACATTGTACACTGCTCATGAGGTTCAGCGACAAGGATGGGACAATAGCCACCACAGGAAGTACACTGTGGAGAAAAAAGCAAAACACACTTGGGAAATGAGCCATTTTTTTAGTTGAAGTACAAATTTATCTGGTGGTACGTTCCAATTGGGAGGTGCATTATCTAAAACCCATCGCGTCTTTTCGGGGTACAAAGTCTTGTGAGTGGGGTGGTGTCCTCAAAGGGTGTCGCAATAATTATAAATAAGTCAATTATTTGTTATTCTTGGTTCTATGGTTATCATTGCACTTTACTGTTATCAAAGTTTCCACACTACTTGGTAGATTTATAGGATTTTAGAGGTGGAATGAGGCGGTATATTCAAAATAGTATCCTGCAATAATTACAAATAATTTGACTATTTATTTACATGTTCTTATTCTATGGTTGTAATGACACTTTTTCCGCTTTGATATTATTAAAAACACAAACAAGCCAAAGAAAACCCAAAACATACATACATAGTCCCCAGCATTACATCCATATATAGGGAGTGTAGGGGTACAACGTGGTGTTATGTACAATAATGGCAAATAATTAGCATGTTTAAGGCAGTATGTTTAACACACACACACACACATACAAAGATAAGAAAACAAGTCTAATGAAAAACTGAATGAACTGAAGTGAATGAACCGAATGAACTGAAGAATGAAAGCACATGTAGTGGCTAACATAGTATGAACATCGCCATAACACCCCCACCCCGGACAAAATAAACTAAGTCTTCCCATGAGAACATTCAAAACTTTAACAAAAGTAAGAAAAAGTACGACAGGAGTAAGAGCAGTGCGGATGGGTACTGTTGCTATGAACACAAACAACGTGCTGCCTCGCTCGCGTTAATGTTTTTGGCCCGGTTGCCAGGCAACGCAGGCGAGGCCACGCCCAGCGATTTAAAGGCACACCGCTTCACACGCCGCTCTCAGTCCGCAGCCAGACGCTCAATTGCGTGGCCACGACGACGACGACGGCGACACGGCCGCGCGGAAAGAGGGATTCCCGGACGATCGGCGCCTTCTGGTCTTCCCGCGAAAAATCATTAAAAAAATAGAATAAACTGAAACACCCACGCGCAGTACGTGGCACGCACGTCCAGCGGAAGCAGAATGTCGTGACACATACTGGAGCGACTTATTATTTTCTTTGCTTTTTTTTTTCTTTTTCTGAAAGCAATATAAATTCCTGTGAATGAGGTGCGAACGATATTTTGGAGGACAAACGTGGAGGACTACAACATCAGGACCGAGGAGGACTGACTTTTTGTTGTTGTTTTAGGCAGCCTCCAAATGACGTCGAGATGGCTTTAGGGGGGACGCTGCTGCCATCCATATCCACCTTTACCAGCCCTGCTACCAAGACCAAAGCCATAGCGAGTGCCAACCTGGTGGGTGAAGCCTGCTTCTATGAATACTTCTATGAATACTTCTATGAATACAGTACTGTACCGGTAGAGTACTACTGTGTACGCAGACACACTTGATGCGGCGTGCACCTTCCTAGACCAAAAGGGAGTGGGATGGCTATACTGTAAGGTCAACGGGGGCGTCCAAACTTTTCATCAATACAGTTGAATTGGTGTGTGGGTGTTTGTGGGGGGGGGGGCTTTGACACAGGTCTACATCTCAACAAAAGTAATATCTAATCATATAGCTCATTGAAAGTCAATGTGGTTTATTTTCATAGTAGTTTAGCATAGTAAGCTGAGGGCCGGTAAAACATAAGTTGTGGGCCAAAACCAACCCTTGCGGTGCACTTTGGACACCCCTGATACTTCCTCCATCACAAAATAAGTCAAATAAATTCAATATGAAGATTAAAGTGTGGACTACGGGAATTACAGACCCTCCAGGGATCAAAAGTATTTGGACAGGTGGTGACTGGCACGTTTCTAAACAAGAGTATTTGCAGGTGGAGTCGTTTAAGGTTCATGCATTATTTGCTGCTAGTCATGCTAGCCTCTACTTTTTAGGAAAGAGTTTGTCATACCAAACCATATCAAGGTGAAATGACAAATAATGAAGCACAAAATGGACAAGAAAAACAATAACAAAATAGTAAGGATCCAAAACATACCGCATCATATGTCACAGAAGTGTATGTACACTTGCTAATAGAAGACAAATTTAGCAGTAGTTTTGGCAGGCAAATTAATGGAATATGAATATGATTTGACGGTGGGCTGGCAGAGCATGCTCAGTGAAGACAAAAATTAAAGAAAAATAATCCTAAATGCTAAATGTCATCTTGCATACTAGTGGAGTATCAAGCGGAGTACCCCAGGGATGAGCTAACTAGCGCTCCTGAACGCTACACACAAAAGGCTGAAAGGTTGGCAAAACATTCACGCTATAATTTTTCTAGCAAACGCACCGCATGGTGGCGCTGTTGATGCACCCCTTGAAATTGAAACGACTTGAAATTTCTCACACAGCTCTACCGACACCTGCTGTAACTTTGGAGGGTTTAGCGCTCATTTTGGTGTTCGCTTTAGCGCATGTCTGTAAAAAGTGGGGATGATTGTTTGAAAAACATGGCCGCCATCAAGCTAATGTGTTTACAGGCATGGGCGGGGCTTGGCAATTGGTTGTCCATAAGTCGTAGACCAGTGGCGAGGACATCGGTACATGTACAGTACACAGTACACAACATGTAGCGCAAGCCTGTCTGCGCTTTACGTACGCATAGGTGCTACACTGACCACATCTTTGCTTCAGGAATAATGACAATAATAACAACAATAATAATAATAATATTGAGTCCAGTCATATTGACCTTATCCTGAGGGACAGTGTCGACAACATTGCTGTATGATTCTCGCCACTGATGCCTCTGTAAATTTCCTCTAGAGATGGAAGGAGGAGCTGTCCCATCTTAAGAGACTCAGCGTGCCAACCGGGAGCTCCGAGCCAGACCATCCCAGCACCACCAGCACAACAAGCCCCAGCATGTCCAAGAAAGACGCTGAGCCAGACCTGGACTTAGACTATGACTTCATTCTGTCCAATTCCATGCTCCAGCAGCAGCAGCAGCAACAGCAGGACGAGGCCATGGTGTGTGGGTCTGCCCAAGCCCTGCAGCCCCCATCGCCAGGCTCCTTCCCCTCCTCGTACCCATTACCGTCCCCTCAGGGCTCAGCCGGCGAGTTGCTCTACACCATCCCGGACATTAGCGACGTCTCCCCGTCGGGAGGTTTTGTGGCGGAGCTCATGAGACCCGAACTGGACCCGGCGTACCTTCACCCCACTAGTCTCCATGGCAAGTTTGTGGTCAAGACCACAGTGGACCTGGGGGAGTACAGCCTGGGGGTCAACGTCAGCAAAGCCTGCGTTAATCCAGCGGCAGATCCGCCCCCTGCCCGCACCTCGCCGCCCTTTACGTGCCACCGGATAAAGCAGGAGACACCCAGTAACTGTACCGTCACGCAGCCCATGGACCTCCACCTAAGCGGGGGGAGGCAGAGACCAGGCCAGCTGGACCTGCACGGCTTCCCCGGAAGCACGGGGCGGTCCATGACGGGCGGCCGCTTATCCTCATCCTCGTCCCTCTCACCGGAACACCCTCTGAGCCGCGAACACCAGGTGTTGGGCCACCCTCACGCGCAGATTCCTCTACCTCCCCACGGATACCACCACAGCTCCCCGCAGGGATACTCCGCCTACCCTCAAGCGACCGCCATGCAGCAATACCAAGGTGCGTGCTCACGCAACACGGACATCTGTCGTTTGACATGCTTGTCCATTAGTCAAAGAGAAGACACGCATACACTAACAAAGAGCAGACTGCGGCGAGGCATGTGAAGTCCCTTTAAATATATCCTATACAACATTGTGGGTTGTAATTACAGAGCAACAGGAGCGCTTGAAAGAGATTAAAACCAACATCCCGTGGCCTTGGATACAAAAGCATCTCTTCATCGTAGACTTCAAGAAACCAGACCAGATGTGACGCTAATTTAACGTATTGTTTTCGTCCTTTTGCACAATACGGACGACTCTTTTAAACTAAGGGGCTTAGTTTTCCCTCCATTTTGCGTCGGCGTTCTTCTGACACCGTCACTGTATTAAACAGGTGCTCTTTTTTTTTACAGACCCCCTCATGGTCTCCAGCGGCGACTGCATGCCGGAAGAACCCAAGCCCAAGCGGGGGCGCCGCTCCTGGCCCAGGAAACGAGTGGCCACGCATACGTGTGACTACGTCGGCTGTGGGAAGACCTATACCAAGAGCTCGCACCTCAAAGCGCACCACCGCACACATACAGGTAATGCACCAAGGGAAACGCTTCCTACCGCACCTTGCCACCTTCAACTGTACGCTTATGTGAGCACGATGTGGGGAAACTGAAACATCTAGCGATTCCGTCACATCGAAGCTACACATCGTGATGAAAACTAAGAAATCCATATTTCTAGAGGTATGCTTTTCATTGGAAAACAAGAAAGATACGTCATGTAAGGCGAGATATCATGTCCTCAAACATATGGGGAGCGTACCCCCATATGCCCTTATAAATTAGTGGCAGGACACGCCAGACCATGAAAAAAAAAGTGTGGCTTATAATCTGGAAAACATTTCAGCTTTTCATGCTTGTGCTGGGCCAATAAACAAGCTGTGGGCTCCAAATGGCCCCCAGGCCGCACCTTGGACACCCCCGGTATAGCCTGCCATATCAACATCAGGATGCATGTACTGTATGTGGGTACCATTGTGGGTACTATGCAACCATCCGTTCAGCTCAGTGTGATGAATATAGACACCTTTTGTTCACTCTGGTCTTTTCAACCATTGATCCCCAACCAGTGTTACGTGTACCCGGGTGGTACATGAGCAAATTGCAGTGGGTACAGCTAGCTTCCCAGCTGTGCCAGAATCAGTATGGTTGTGTTACATTCTGCTCCTGGAGAATTATCAACACCAAATGTAATCTTACATGCTAAACGGAGACTTTATGTACTGCAACAGAGCCGGTGTTGCTCATGCTGTCCAGCAGCATTTAACGTGCATGCAGAGCTAGATGAAGCAGCTGGAGGCCGACCGCTCACGTTGCCGCAAAATGCAGTTGCTACCATCTTGTGGTGTTCATGAAAAGTACACCAGGAGGTTGCCTGCAGCCACAGCCAATTAAATCCAATGTTTAAGACCTCGTTCTAATAAGAGAAATAGAGCACTTACGCTACATTTAGAGATGCTAACATGAAAAGCATTTCACCACAAGTTTCTTCAATTATTTCCAAGATTTTTCCAGCATTTTTCTGCACGAAAATGTACAGGAAACTGGAAATGTTCACTTGACTTTGGTTCTGTAGCAGCCAAGTGAAAATTACTTCTAGGAACACCGTGATTTTTGCATTTTACCCCCTAAAAGCTAACTTTTAAAAAGAGAACTTAAGTGCTTTTCAAACATTTGACACACCCCGAGGACCCGCGGCCTATGTGCACCGCATGCTATGAAAAAGGAACCTGGTTATGGGGGGTGGGGGATGGGAGCCTTGTAGCCTTACCCAAACATAAAACCCCCAGCAGCTCCATTAGCTCTAGCTGGGCCTTTTTAGCTACACAACAGGAAGGACCTCTTCTGGAGTCAAAGGTCACGGCTAACTCCATTTATGTGCATTGTCTTTCCGATAACAAGGAGAGAAGCCTTACCACTGCGACTGGGAGGGCTGCGGGTGGAAGTTTGCCCGTTCCGATGAGCTGACGCGCCACTACAGGAAGCACACAGGCCACCGACCCTTCCAATGCCAGAAATGTGACAGGGCCTTCTCCAGGTCGGACCACCTGGCCCTACACATGAAGAGACACTTGTGAGGACCGGATGACGACGACCAAGGACGGCTGCAGAACTAATTCAGCAGGACTTGCCTTGGGATACGCCAACAAGACGCGCTGTGGTGTTCATGGCTTAAAGAGCGACTGTCAAGACGAGACCTGTCTGGGTTGTACAAGGGAGCAAAACTGGAAGTCCTTTTATTTATGTGACAAAAACCTGAGGACCACGTGCCAGAGACTCTTGGAACTGGAATTTGGTTCTTCTTGACGTGGAAAAACCAGCATTAAGAGAAAACATCTCCAGAGGCCTTCTACCTGCAGCGACACATCCAACACTGTATGGAAGCATATCATATATATTTATATATAGTCACATTTCACCTGCCACTCCATTGACCTCAGCTACAATGGTCGACCATTTATACCCAATGGTGCTCAAAGCGCTTCCAAAAAAAAGGTACCAAAGATGGACAAAAACAGGAAGTAGTGACAAAGTGCCATGAGATTCCAAAAATAATCAGGTTATGACTTTCACTTTCCAGCGGTGATGGCAATCTTGAGATGCACTGCGGTTGCAGAGTGCAATAATTTATATGGAAAAACGTTCATATTTTTCTAATGAAATGAGTGACTCTGAACAAAAAAAAAGTTGTGTTTTTGTGTTCAAGCCAAATAATGTAATATAATCCTGATCCTTGTACATTTGTAGATAAGAATCCTTTGTTATTATGGTTTTGTATTTTACAGTACAATAAAATGTATTTCAGATAATGGAACAGTGGTCCCTTGTGTTGGTCTGCCATATTGAGGATGCCCACCGGGGTACGTTGTCGCCATTTAAGCCACTTTTAAATACTGTAGGATATACTGGCACGCCCTGTCTGACTTAAGGATCAAATTGTTACATACTGCTGCTTTCCAAAGATGCATTCATGTGCATATTAAAAGTTGGCCGGGGAAGGTCTGCTGGGTTTGTTGTGGTCGCCTTACGATTATCCATCAATGAACACTAGCAAATGACAAACAGACAATATACATTTCACTCAATAAATGATACTTCATCATTTGAAACTTTAATAAACATTATATGCATCAAATAAAGAAATATAGAATTTAAACTATGGAATAAAGTTTTTCACTAATGATTTAAGTGGACCTAATATGCTCATTATCCCACCCTTTGTATAGAGTGGTGGTCTCCTACAAAGCAGCTACACACAAGAACCCTACACAAAGCCTTTTAGATCTTCCAGAACATGCACCTATATTTTATTTCATTCGTACTTCCCGCCAAAACGCTGTTTACATTTCTTCCACCCACAGCCCGCCCCCGGGCACGCCCACTCCGCTGTGATTGGTCACACGCCCAAAGCGCATCCTAACTGTGAACCATATGTGACTTCACAAAGTGGCACCACCTATCCCAAAGTTCCTTCAGGGCTCACTTCCAAATGTTCAAAAGTCATGATCTGATCCTTTGGCATGGTTTAACTCCACAATACAACATTCTATAACTACAGTTAGAACTCAGAAAAGCCAAATATTGATTTTTCCCCACACTAATTCATAACTTAATGAGCTGCTTATTTAGTTATATGTGTAATTATGTCCTCCAAAAAGAACCATAGTCAGAAATATCCCATAACAAGTCCCAAGACAGAAAATGAAACTAGTAAATATTGACCTCACTCACCTCAGGGCTGTTGGAGACGTCCACCTTATGGTCTATGCCGCCCTCTAGCGGTCCTCTCAGGAAGCGCAGCGCCCTAGACATTCAATAGCAGCTGGCGGTCGGCAATACAATCAATACAGCAGTGCTTGATTGCAAGAATAGGAAAATATGAAATAGGCGTCAGAACACATATTGCATTTATTGAAGGTTGAATGGAAGCCTACCGTGATTGTAAGCCACGGACATGGTTACCCATGAAGAATGTACAATGGGGAGAAAGCTATTACTAATGCACTTTTAGTTCTCAAACTTAGAAAAACATAGTCAAAATAAGACATATGTGTAAACAACAATGATTGAAAAAATAATAATAATAATTATAGTGAAATTATTACTGGAGTATGGCGAGGGGGGGTAGATGTGTAAATAGATGATACCGTGGATGTATCTCCGATGACAGAAATCGAACGTAGAAATAAATCTCTATCAAGTGGTAGTCAGGGTTGAAATCACCATCAGTCGTCATCGAAATTCTGCTGTAAAAGGAAGTTGGCCGCCAAGTTCTCGTTCTTCTCACAAGCAAAGTAGGCTTGTATAACGAGCCCCTCCGGAAATCCTAAGGCTTTTAGCTGCAAGACACGGGACATGCTATAGCTAGCCACACACGCCTTTCTCAGGGCAACGAGTCGGTTACTCCTCACCCTCTCGATGGCTTCCTTCTCCTGCGGGGTGACCTGGATGTAGCTCATGTTGGCGCCGCCTTGAGAGTCACCCGGCGCCCCGGCGGTGCCCCCGCCCATTGGCGACGACTCTGGAAGGGGCTCGTTCAGCATCTGTATGAAGTGCTCTTGATTGTTGCTGATTTCCTGTGTGGAGAAAGAAAAAACATGACTCAGCATTGTCTAAATACTGGCTGGGGGCTGTCTAATAACCAAAATATAAGAAAAATGCCCCATCCCAAGTTCACCACTAATTGAGCTTTGAAAACGGATTCATTCTGCTTCCATTATTTCACATGGGAGAAATTCCGGAACAAAATCCATGTTTACCTATACCTACCTGTAGAAGCTCCGGGTTTTCCCTGCCAATCTCCTGCAGCAGAGCCGGAAGCAGTGCAGCGTTCTGCTGGATCAACTGCCGCATCATGTAGAACTGCGGCTGATTCCTTAGGAAACTCAGCGGATTACCTGAGAGCACGAGCAGATTCAATAGGCGACACAAAGGAACGTTTTCCACATGACCACATGTGCGAGGTTCCTCTTACCTGCACCCTCTGGAGCACCGGTGCTGGGCGGGTTGCTTAAATCACCCGTAGGTCCACTTGGAGCGCCACCCAGGGCGGACAATGCGGCATCAGACCCTCTGGCTTGGACCTGCTCCCTACTTGGGATGCCCTGATGGTACGTTCACAAAAATGTTTGAATTTGTTGTGTGGAAGATTTCTTGTACAGTAGCTCGCATTTCAAGAACCATTTTTGTTACAGTACGGATTCTCAGGGATTCTCAGCGTCGTGCAGGCAGGGCCAGCAAAGCCTCCTCTGCTAGCCTAAAGACCATGAGAAGCACTGACCTCCATTCACATTTTAATCCTTGCATTTGTCCATGAACATGTCTAGTCTATTATGGTCATTTCCTAGGGTGTGTTTTGGCTGCACTGCTCTATGTAGCATTACCAGGTCCATCTTATCTTCTCATGGTCTTCAGAACCAGGACCTCTGACAGACGTCCGTCACCACTATTTAGCTAGCAGGGCAACAATAACGTTAGCATTCCCCAGGGCGAAACTGTTGAACATGCCAAGTTATGGCCACCATGTCTCATGGAGGAGAACAACTTGGACGTTTTTGTCATGTTATTGAATATTGATTCTGAACTGTGTTGCAATTGGTGGAGCACCAAACTGACAGGAAGCAGCTACTAAGGTGGATGTTATGTAATGCTCCAAGTTGGAAGCGGAAACGTAGGTCAGAGATTGTTTCTTCACCTCAGACGTGACAGTACCCACCCCAGATACACCAAAAGCCTCTGTTGATGCCACACCATGGAATATTGCATGTTGTATATTATTGATGGTTTGTACAATTGCCACAGCTCCAAGAGTGATCATCATGGAGGTGTGGAAAAGGATTCCAGTAGCAACCGGTGCAGCTCTGGTGAGTTCGAGTATGAAGGCGGTGCGAGTGGATGTTTATGTTCCTTACCGAGAGCAGGTACTCCACGGCTCTGTCTGGGTTGTTGAAGCTGGCTCTCAGAGCCGCCACCACCTGCTCCCTCTCATAGCCCATGAGCATCATCTCGGTCACCATGGCGTCGTACGATGGGCCTGTCACTACGAGAGGACTTCAGCAGTCAATTCTGTGTTTGAGCGAGCGAAAGGTACGACAGGAACCGGAAGCAACGCGGCCTTACCAAGAGTCGAACCTGCTTCATCGACGAAGGTGGACGAAGCCGCCGAGCTCCTGCAGGAGGCAAAGAGACGCATGAGTGGTGCCACAGGTAAAATCAAGACACAGGAACTATCACGTGGTTACCCGCCAGTGGAGGGAGGTGGGTTGGCAGCGGCAGGCCGCCTCGCTTCTGGCTGGCCATCCGCAGGGGCACGCTCTGTGGGCGTCTGCGAAGTGGACGATGTCGTCGGAGGGGCCGCCGTGCTGGGTGCCGATGAAGGTGGGGCAGCTGAGGCCTTTTTAGGCTACAAGTTCATCATTAGGACACAACTAAAATCACCTCTGAAAATGCAATCGTCACCAAATAACCAGCAATAATCTATGATATGATAATCGTCAATCATATCAATTTACAATTAGATCTTACTGAAAGAGGAAAAGCCACAAACCTTGGTCACCATGACGACAACAAAGTTCTTCTCATCAATTTTGTACTCTTTGAGCGTGGAGTCATCACTGAGGATTTTACCTGCAGACAAAAGTGAAGATCATTTCACGCTGTTCTGCTGTGACTGCCACAATAAAGGCTAAAATTGCATTATTATTATTATTGGTTTTATTATTAAATGAACCAATTCTAAAATACCAATAGATAAATAGCAACATAATAAACAAAGAACGCATCTACAGAGCAAGGGTGTCCAAAGAGCTGCCCGAGGGCCATCTGCAGCCCATAACTTGTTTTTCTGGAGACTCTGGCTACCTCCCACAGTCCAAAAACACATCACGAATCCTTGTGAAATTAAAACGGGACAACATTTTTCATTCTGAGAAAATATGTCTAGTGGCCCCGAGGCCTGGGACAATAACAAATAATCACAAAAACACAGTTGCTAGCCTCAGTATATTGCCATGTATCTGTTTTCCTCTTCTCTTGCCTCTGACAGGCAGGAAGAGAGTTCACTCTGTGCATTGCTTTCACCACCTTGGCACCCACGTTCCATGGAACAATGCAATGTAAGACCATTCATTCATTTTCTACCGCTTATCCTCACAAGGTGCTGGAGCCTATCCCAGCTTTCTTCGGACAAGAGGCGGGGTACACCTTGGACCGGTCGCCAGCCAATCACAGGGCACATATAGACAAACAACCATTCACACTAACATTCATACCTATGGACAATTTGGAGTCGCCAATTAACCTAGCATGTTTTTGGAATGTGGGAGGAAACCGGAGTACCCGGAGAAAACCCACGCATGCTCGGGTCTCCTAGCTGTGAGTTCTGTGCGCTAACCACTCGACCGCCGTGCAGCCTAATGTAAGACCAATGGACATAAAATAATACAATAAAAGAAAAAGAAAATAGTCCATAAAATACCAGCATAGATTAGTTTCTGCCCGGCAACTGGAAAATTGTCCTGCCCCTTCTCTTGCTCGATCCGCTCTTTTAATGTCGTCACCTGTGAGGGAAACATGACAGCAACACGAATTGATCTTTAGCCAATATTGCAACAAAACCAGTAACATCAAAAGAAAACATTAGCTAAACGCTTTTTGATGTTTATTCGTGTTTTCAGCTGCCTGAGAGGAGCCAACTATTGGAAGAACATGGACAAGAGTAAAGACAAGGCGAAATCGGAGGGTGGAGTCGGTGGTCCTCAGGTTACGGCATTTTGTAATTCCGAACACAATCCAATAAATGAATTTAAAAATGTAACTTGGTCTGTAAGACCTGACTTTCTTGACTATTACAGCATATGCTGCATGGAATGACTAGGATGGCTGTTTAATTAATGAACTTTGGTCTCTTCTTTCTGTGTAAACAAGTGTAAACAAGTGGAAGGTCGGCTCTTCTGGTCAAAATACGCCCAAGTAAAGAAAAACCATTACCATGGAAGTTCAAATGAACACCGTTAGAAGCTCCCAAGAGAAGAGAAACAATCAGCTCCTATGAAAGCCATTATGGTTATTATCATTGAGATGGAAGCGGAACCAATCTCCCAGTGACTTTGGTGTTCATTTGGGTCAAACTCAGGCAGACCATTCAATTTGCACCAACACTCCTTAAAAGGGTCTCGGACCCAAGACCACCTGGTGTGGCATTCAAGGCCCATGAGTACCTACAGTAAACGTAGCACAACTGAGGTCCAAAGTATACTTGGTCATAAAGTATTAAAACGGCCAGAGAGCCACCCTGTTTGTAGTTACTTGGTCTTGTACAAGTACACGAAGGGCAGACGAGACTCGTAGTTACGAAATAAAGTAAAGATTATCTGTGAATAGCAGCCGGATATGGCGAAATATTAATATTTGTTTTCAGTCCGTACCGTCAATCATTGCAACCAGACACAAATATCGAGTACTGTAACATTTAAGACGGATCAACTGTGTGAAATTGTTAAACCGGAACAAATGTCCAATTATTTCAGTTAAAATAAATACGTTGTCTAGACTGAAATGCTGTTTTTATTGCGTTAGTGCAAACCAACTCCCGTTCCCTCCATGTTTGACTTACCGTTTCCTCTTCGTCTATGTCGATTCTGAACGTCTGCTGCTGCAAAGTTTTCAAAGTAATCTGCATTTTGACGCAATATTCTATCCAAAAATAGGGTTTAAATGGGCTAAATTCAACTTATAGGACCGTGTTTTGGTTTGGCTGGCTCATTACAAACTGTCAGCCGCCATGCCTTGGCGCCACTCTTGTTCTACGCTCGTTTTGACTAAAGTGAGTGAATGCTAGCGCTCCTAGCGGTTAGCCTTGGTGTGACAGACGGGGATTAACATAATCACGGATTTATAATAATGACGAAATCATTTCCATCACCAGTTAAACCTGTAATGGAATAATATTTTTGGCGTTAATTTTTAAAGCAATAACATTTAACGCGTTGTTTGTCTTGTTTGTGCTTTTTGGATAACTTCCTGTTGCCTTGAATTGCACTCGGACATTTGAACACACGTAGTGGGTGCTCATCTCATCTTTTGACACACTTGTCTTTATAGTGAGAGAATAATTATGACACATTTGTCTTTATATTGTATTCTTTAATTGTTATATACGTCAATTGTGCGTGCAGTCTTGTCTTTAGCGGTCGTTAGGGTGTGACGTCATTCCCGATATGTTCCGATTTCCGAGGTGCGGCAACGCAGCATGTATCCCTCTAGCACACGTACACACACGTACATACAGCTAGTCCAAAAACCGTCTTTTTTTGCTTTTCGTGCCTTTTTGTCAGGCGGCATATTGCGTTCAAGCAACTAAAACTCATTTTGGGCATCTCTATAGAGAATAGAGACGTGAAAATGATGACATATTTTGTAGCGTTTGCGACGTGAACCACAGTTGGGGTCTCGCTGTGATGACGTCACACGGAGTGCCAGTTTATTGCTTAAATAACAGCAATGGCTTCTGCTTAAATGTTTTCATGTGGACAGTGTCACATTTTTACATTTCCCTCCTCAATGTGGGGACATGCAGAAAAAAGTAAATGATTATGTGAATGGCCACCATTGTTATTTCCAAATAAGACTATAATTCATAATAATATTATGAATATATCCAGTTGAATGCGCTTATACATATCCATCCAGACCTTCGTATGCATTAGCTTTGACATCTGCCTTGCAAGTGTCCCAATTCTTATTTTCAGTGGCGTGTGAGTTGTGGTCTGGAATCAAACATGCAATGGTGGACTGTATGAATCTGTCAATCTTTATATCCCAATCCTCTCAATGTCTCCATCTGGCCGGCCCCCTTCAGTTCTTCTCTGCTCTCATCTGTTGGCAGACGTCCATCCCAAATTCTCCATGTGTCCTCCTTTGCCCCTCCTCTCCGGCTATCCCCCCTGCCGTCATTGCGGTCTCAAGTGCTAAACTGTGAGATTAAAATCTGATCCTCCGCGATCTGGAAATAGCTCAGAGACGTGAGATCATGTCTTGCGTTTCTTGTAGCGTTAGAATGACATCATGACAATACGAACAGGCCACTGACTTGACTTCAGGTGGTCCTGATGATGGAAGTGCAACATCCTGGGGATGGGTGCCTTCACTGACCATCTTTATAGTGAGTGTTTGGACTGTAAAATTGCAGCATTTGAAAACAATGCTAGCTGTTCCAAGTCTACTAGTAGTAATCTGCATCCCAATTGCCCTTCAATGCTGCAACAGACGTGTTGGCGCCCACGTGAAGCCAAGATTCGCTCAGAAAGGAGTCAAGTTGGGTGAAGGAATATCTTGGCTCGGGTTCCATCCAGTAAGAGAGCGGCTGGCAACATGGCCAACCTCAAGCGTCCACAAACACGTCAATGTTACCTTCCAAAGGACAACTTCAGCCTCCACGTCCAAGTTCCTGATAGTCAAGAAGCTCGTGTTGTTGTCATCATGAATAATATCGACCTCACGCTTTGGTTGTCGATGGCGGTTTGGAAGATGAAACCAAAGAAATCGGTCTTGAAAGTCTGGAAGTCGTCCGGGACGGATTTCTTTGCCATTCCAGATGATTTGATCAGTATGTAGTTCTTCCGCCATAGCTGAGTGCATGGTTAGAGTCCTTCAAGCCAAAGGCTGCCAATGGCACCCTGACTTTATGTTCCGGAAGGAATTCTCATATCTTCCGTCTCTCCATTATTTTGCTATGCAACAAGACTTTTGTCCCAAGCTCAATCTGACATTTGTGTCCTCATTAAATAAAACTCCATAGTATTATTATTATTATTATATAACAATAATACTAAACTATTATTGTAGTAAGCTATTTCTGAATCCAAAGGTCAAAGTAGGAAGTAGTATCCAGTTTAATGTTGATATGTAATACAAATCATTTGCTTTTATTTTCCTACTAGATTTGCTACCTCAAGGCTACCAAGAGCTAAATGCTAAAAACAACATGCTAACATTCTGATGTTACTCAAAATATACAGCATATGCCTAACATTGATATAAATATTTACGTGATACATAATACTACGCTCCAGTAGTCCCAGATGACAAGAAATACATGTTAAACACGCTTATACTTCAGTTTTACTGCAAATAATGTAGGTCAATATTTCAACTATAGCTATAGCGAGTGTACCGTACTTCAGTAACCAAGTAGGTATCAACAAAAATACTTTAATACTTTTGAATGGATTGAGTAAGACCCTCAAACAATGCACAACGATGAGCCAATTCAAGAAACAATACAAGCAGTTGATGTTTGCTAAATACAAGGATGAAGAGTCTTGAACCAGTCATGATGTGCTATATTCACTATACTATACTATATTCACTATATTGACACTTACAATGGTAACCATTATGTCATTGGATGGTCATATCACCTTGTACTTCGGTATGTGACAAAAATAAGGAAAATAATAAGAAAAATAAGGAAATAGGAAAGCAGGAAGTGAACAAATGTAACAGCTACTGATTGTAAAAGTACCAGATGGAGGGGTAGGATTTAATAAGCTTTGCTTCTTCCTACTCCTTTTGGACATGTGGAACTGTGAACTGATTATGTGATGCATTCAATTGTAATCTGATGCATGTTCAAATGAAATTAAACCATTACCATAATTATGTATTTACACGTTTTCTTTCTACAATGCAATTTTAGAACGCGCCGCTACTTCAGTGCTACTACCAAGCGCTAAATGCTAACATTAGTGGTCTGGTTTTCCTTCCAAACGTAAGACCTGAAAGCCATCCGAGCTGCAACTTCATTGGCTCGTTGAAGCAGAATGCAGGAAAACGACAAGTGACCATTATCTGATAACTTTATTATCAAGTTAAAAAAAGACAATGAATTACAATATTTACAGAATATCCAGAGATAAATGGAATAAAAGTGTAAACAATCATCCTAGGCAACATCACAACCCACCATCAGGTAATCAAGATTTGGACGAGAAGAAAGGCAAGAAGGACAGATGCTAGTGTCCACCTATGGAGCCAAAAAGCACACCTATGTACAAAGTATCCAGTGTGTTGTCAGCAGGGAGTCTACGCGTTTGGGGGGGATTGGTAAGTCACGGACTACTCAAAAGATCACACAACATCTCATGGTTTTTTTTTTTTGGGGGGGGGGGCTCATTTCGCCGATTGTCACAAGAATAATGATGCAACATCTGCTCAACAATCGTAGGAGCTGCCTTTTAGTGACACCACGAAGGTTGGAGAACGCTACCAGCTGGCTGTGTTTAAAGGAAAGCCAAGCAGCAACCAGGCGGGAATGGCGATGGGATAACTCGAGTAAAACGGGGGCATGGATAGGCGGATAGCTTCCCGATCTTCTGATACAACGACTGGATTAGACGGGAGGTGGATCTTGGTAAGAATGGATGTTTGTTCCTATTCCTATATACGATCTTCCTATCCGGAGACAATTTTCCATTTTAAATGGATTTTTTTATAGCAGGGTATTGGATCGGGAATTCCGAAAAAAAAACCTAAAATATCATTATTTTTGGGAAAAGATGCAAAGACGAAAGAAAAAGGGACTTGTGTATTCTTTCTGAAACACCACAGTTCAAACACTTAACAAGGAGTTCTCTGTACAAGACTGCAAACGGAAATGAGCAGATTTCCCTTTTGGAAAGAGGTCAGAAACCAGTAACGGAAAAACGCACCCCGCATCTCCACTCAATGCCATCCAAAATGTCCCGATCTGGAATTTTGCACTAATATCTGATTGCTCTTCTTTTCCTCGTAAGGCTTTAGGGCGTCGGAGCAGCAACTTTCAACGTAATACAATCTACTGGTTTTGGGGGTGGGGGGGGGTCAACATGGGGACTCTTATCTACACCAAGAGAATGACACACAAGCAGACGACGAGGGGGAAAGGGGGGGGGTGTCAACAGTTTAAAAGTCAAACGATAGCAGAAACAAGGTGGTCAGTCTAGGTTGCACTTGTCTTTTTAATTCAAATTCGGGCTGTCCCATAATTAGCGGTATCGATATCAGAAAAATTGGTTGATATCGGAACCAGTGTTCAATGTTTTCCGATTAATTTTTCCAAAAAAAATCAGGACAACATGTTCATTCCACCACATGAGATATGTCCTTACACATATCGGCATCGGAAATTGACAGTTGGACAACATCTGCTTTTATTTTGGGGTGTAGGGATTTATACAACGGGCAGATCACGGAACTACTTCCTTCAAGCCAGACAGAGCTTTTCTTCCCATCGCACACGCGCCAGAAACCTGAAGAGACCCGTGAAACACATTATATAATATTACCATTAGCAAATACGTCCTCATCTACTTCACTGATCAAGTACGAGAACAAGTATGTATCAAGAAAAATACTTGAATATGTATTTAGACGTTTTACTTCTACAATGCAGTTTTTTAAAGCAACGCTGCTTCAGTGCTACTACTAAGCGCTAAATGCTAACATTGCTGATTTTGATAACAGTAATGTTAGCATTTACAAATATTGCTAATCTTGATAAGATTAATTCTGGTCTTGTTCTGAAGAATAAAATGGTCTTAAAAAGAGGGGTGTTCTTATATGCGGGTCAATATGTAAATGATAGAAGTCTTTTTTAACACAACCAGGGTATGTTCTCTATGTCTTATCCTCACTAGGGTAAGGGCATGCTGGAGCCTATCCCAGCTGACTTTGGGCAAGAGGCTAGTGGTCGTGTTTACTAGTCACTAGAGGGCAATGTCATTCAGTAAAGAAACACCACCCACTGCTTTTGGGACGTGTGGGTCGTGTACTCACGAAAATGACTGTTGTGGTACTAGCGCCACTAGGGGGACGCAGGAACACAAGCGTTTTTAAAAGTACTATTATACTCTTCCAACGATGCAAAATGTGTAGCAAGTAATCCAGTAATAAATACACATGTATCCATGCCAAAGTATGCTACCGTTGCGCTAGCCTCCCACACCACAGCCAATGGCAAACAAGAGTCGTGCAACCAGACAGACCGTAGCTGCCATTTTGCTTCATTTGCACCAACCCCGACTAGCATGGCCCTCCTGGTCAAAAGACAAGTGCAACCT
This sequence comes from Doryrhamphus excisus, assembly GCF_030265055.1. Lineage (NCBI taxonomy): Eukaryota > Metazoa > Chordata > Actinopteri > Syngnathiformes > Syngnathidae > Doryrhamphus > Doryrhamphus excisus. The sequence goes on from NC_080467.1 coordinate 6,855,531, forward strand.
TTACCAAGTGTCCTGTCAGTTCCAGACCGTGAACCAAACTGTCGTATGCATCCCAGGGCGCACTGCCTAAATGACGACGGACTGGAAACCAACGTCTCAGGGTTAAGGTTTAATCCAAAATCCACTATTTTTCATCAGGGAAATGACGGAACAACAAAGCAGTACAGTCCAAACACGAAGGGTGTGCCACAGGCGGAAGGCTTATACGTAGTATAATCATATTAAGGGATCTAAAGATAGCAATTTGCTACAAAAACACGGGTGGTCGATTGCCATCAGTTCTACCAATGAGGATTTGCAAACGTAGTCAAACAGATAAGGTGCGAGTCCTACTCCAGGTTTTCAAACTAAAGGCTTCAATGGGAAAAAGATCAGATGTTGCTTCTGCATCGGGCCAATCCGAAAATGTTAGCTCTATTTTCATCTTTTCTGATTATGCGGGTGGAAAAGGTGCTTCCAGTCGCTCAGTTCCATCATTTTGGGCAACATTCTCCATAAATAGTTGAATATAGCTTGGATCTTTCACGGTACTTTTGACCAGAATGTCGGTAATAAAAGTTCACTATTGGTTACCAATATATTAAAAATCTGTCCTAGGGGACCGCCCATTTCATTCAGGAGCTCCGCCTTTTTTTTTGTAAGCAGCACAACCTAATACTTATATATGTAACACCTACAACCTAAGAATGCGGCAACTCAAAACGTTTATTCACTTTTTTTTGTTTATTCAACATCCTATTTGGACCTAACCTTCATGTCCCAACAGGGTCCCATAGGGTCCCAACAGGGTCCCAAGAGGGCGCCAATAGGGTCCCATAGGGTCTCAACAGGGTCCCAAGAGGGTCCCAGTCTGGTCAACCCAGCTGCTGATCCTTTTTGGCGTCAAGCATCTCGTCGTCGTCGTCCTGGCACTGACTGTGCGATGGATCCGAAGGGTTGTGATTCTCTTCCCAATTGGCGGAAAGGTCCAGTCCAGTGTCGATGGAAGTGGAAGAAAGGGACGACAGAGCGGAGGCCTCCATTGTGGAGTTTGTGCTGGTGTCCAGTTGGTTGTTGTTCACCATCCTGGAAGAAAATGAAAAGGCGTTTTAGAAGAGGAAGGAAAAGCACGTCTCAAGTCTAACGTACACTTGGATGTTAGGTGGCTCACTTCCAGATATACATCATGATATGCTGATATACGATGATGTCCCTGGGGCGCTTGGCCCCTCCCTGCCCAGAACTGCCCTGACCTGTCCACCTGAGGTCCTAAGGACTCATGTTCAAACCTATTTTGCATATTTTATCATTTTAACGGCAAAAGTCTTGGATTGGTTGCATTACTACCTCTGTAGTCAAGTGCCTTGGAATTTTTGGAAAAGCGTTTCAGTTTGGTTTTGACTGCATGGAATAAACGATGAAATGGAAGGAAAGGAAGGCATGTGGCGTTCCTCAGGAGTCTGTTCTGTGCTCCTCTTACATGTCAATTCAGTACCAATACACCTTATATATATATAAGGTGTCCTATAAAAATACTACTGATTTCCTTTTAGTTTCCAAGTACAATACAAGTAAACAAAAAAATAAAACAACAAAAAAACGCCATGACCACAAATGGCCCCCCAACTGTCCAGGGGGCCAGGGTGTACCCTGCTTCTCGCCCCAAGTCAGCTGGGATAGGCTCCAGCATACCCCACAACCTTAATGAGGATGAGCAGCATAGAAAATGGATGGATGGATGGATGGATGGAATGGTGACCTCTGTGTGAAAAGACGCCATGCCACAAAATGAGCTGAGTGCATCACCCGTCACGCCACAAATTTTTTAAAATTTTTAAACTTTTAATATTTCACCCCGGGATAATAATAATAGCCACTAAGGTGGCAGTAATGACTCGGATTCATCTGTAATTACCATTTGTAATTACCATCTGTAATTAACCATCAGTAATGACCATCTGATTAACCACCTGTAATTACCATCAGTAATTAACCATCAATAATTACCATCTAAATAACCATCTGTAATTACGATTTGTAATTACCAACTGTAATTACATCTGTAATTAACCACCTGTAATTACCATCAGTAATTTACCACCTGTAATTACCCGTCAGTATTTACCGTCAGTAATTACCATCTAATTAACCATCTGTAATTAACCACCTGTAATTACCACCTGTAATTAACCACCTGTAATTAACCACCTGTAATTAACAAACTGTAATTAACAAACTGTAATTACATCTGTAATTAACAAACTGTAATTACATCTGTAATTAACAAACTGTAATTACATCTGTAATTAACAAACTAATTACATCTGTAATTAACAAACTAATTACATCTGTAATTAACAAACTGCAATTACCACCTGTAATTAACCAACTGCAATTACCACCTGTAATTAACCAACTGTAATTACCACCCGTAATTAACCAACTGTAATTACCACCCGTAATTAACCACCTGTAATTACCACCTGTAATTACCACCTGTAATAAACCAACTGTAATTACCACCTGTAATTAACCAAACTGTAATTACATCTGTAATTAACCACCTGCAATTACCACCTTTAATTAACCAACTGTAATTAACCACCTGCAATTACATCTGTAATTAACCAACTGTAATTACCACCTGTAATTAATTAAACTGTAATTACATCTGTAATTAACCACCTGCAATTACCACCTTTAATTAACCAACTGTAATTAACCACCTGCAATTACATCTGTAATTAACCACCTGCAATTACCATCTGTAATTACCATAACAAGACACACTGCATGTTGTGCAACGTCGGTCACACTGAAGTCAGGGTTTTAAGAGAAAGTAAATACAATATTACCAATACAAATACAATATTTTGCCATATACAAATGAACACCCCGGCTGGGGAAATACAGGAAGTGGTCATTTGGGATCATGTGATGCACTCGTCTTGCTCCGTTTCCTGTTACAAATCAGCAATAGGTAAAAAAAACTATACGAACATGCCGTGGCGAAGGACATGACGTTCCCACTCTAAATTGTTAGTGAAGCAGCGTCCACAGAACTGGCAAGGAAGACGTTTCTCGCCCTTCTCGCTGCTGCTGCTGCTACTACTGCTTGGAGAAGCAAGGACTTCTGGGAAATAGAGTTCAACACAGGGTTGACTTTAGCCGCTACTGGGAATGGATGGGACAGGAGAGGTTTTATTTTACCTGGTGGGGCAGGCCTGTCCTCCTCCATCTCCTTCAATCCCTCCTCTTCTCCTTTGATGCTGCCGTCACGCTCTTCATCCTCCATGTTTCCTTCGTCCTCTCCTGGGTCTTCCATCGCTTCCATGCCTTCATCCTCCGCCTCTTCCTCCTCCTCGGCAACAGCAGCACTTCCATCGACCGCCATCTCCATCCCGTCATTGTCCTCCTGCGCTTCTTCTACTTCGTCCCCCTCGCTGCTGCTTTCTTGCTCCTTCATCATCTCCAGCTGGTCCAAGTTGACGCGGCCCATCAGCTCAAAGTTCCGGATGACCTGACCAAAACCAGAAATGACACCACCGTGGACATTTCTACTTTTCAACTTGAACCGTTCCGCTTGTACAAAAAATAATCTCATAGACGCTCCATAAACGTACGCTTCCTGACCTTGTGCTCCAGGCGGAGGTGCTCCTCAAGCTGGCTGCGGCGTCGGCTGTCGTAATAGCAGAGCTGGCACTGGTAGGGCTTGACTTCCACGTGCTTCTGCAGGTGGAGGTGCAGGGCCGGCTCGCTGGAGCACGTGAAAGTGCACATGTGGCAGCGGAACACCAGGCCTTGGAGGTGACGCGACAGTTTGGAGCGGTTCACCTCCAGCGGACCCATACGGTCATCTGAGGAAGAAAAGACCGTTCAACATACGGCGAGAGATCCTAAACTATATCATACTACTTCATAGCTTTAGATGTGTCTAATCGGGTGTCCACCACTGGAGATCTTCAACCCTCCAGCGGTAGCATGCGTACCTTTGTGCAGAACGACGTGGTCGATCATACTGCTCTTGTATTTGGTGTGGTAGAGACAGAGAGGACAGCAAAGGTCTCTCTGAACGTCCTCTGGTGCGTTGTTGTTATGGCCGGCCTCCACGTGCGTCGTGAAAGTATTCCTTCAGACAACAGAGAAGCAATCAGCATTAGAACAACATCAGATATTTCGATCCGTCCAGCGTGGTAGCATCGTCTCACTTGTAGCAGGTGAAAAAGGAGCAGTCCTTGCACTTGAAGAGCTTCTTGCCCCCGTGACGGTCCCTGTAGTGCCGACGCAGGCTCTGCATGTACCCGGAACTGAACTCGCAGAACTCGCAGGTGAGGATGCTGTCCGGGCGATTGTCGGCCAAGCCGTGGGAGGAAGAGGACGATGCATGACTACGAGAAGCCGTTTGGTAAAGACCGAGCTGCTGGGAAAAATCCTCCTGCTCCCAGTAAGACGGGTCTGGAAGAGGAACACAACAGTTTTGTTACGCTCTGGGAAAGTCTGGGGTGGTTTTACCGAGACCCCCCGATGTGAAATATTCAAGTCAGGGCACAGCAATCTCATGGTAGGCATCGACTTGTTTTACTTAAATAAAGACTAATAATATAAGTTTTATATACTGTATATTTGTATTTATGACAAGTACCTTGTCATAAACAGCTTGCCATAGGAAATGTTACATCCAGGCCTTTGGATATCATTTCCATACATACATAATTTCTATACATGATACCCTCCCCATTTCTATACATGGATATCATTTCTATACATGGATACCATTTCTATACATGGATACCATCCCCATTTCTATACATGGATACCATTTCTATACATGGATACCATCCCCATTTCTATACATGGATACCATCCCCATTTCTATACATGGATATCATTTCTATACATGGATACCATTTCTATACATGGATACCATCCCCATTTCTATACATGGATATAATTTCCATACATGATACCATCCCCATTTCTATACACGGATACCATTTCTATACACGATATCATCCCCATTTCTATACATGGATACCATTTCACTCATTCATTTTCTACCGCTTTTCCTCACGAGGGGTGCGGGGGGGGGGGGGGCTGGAGCCTATCCCAGCTGTCTTCCCAGTCCAGGGTACACTCTGGACTCGTCGCCATCCAATCACAGGGCACATATAGACAAACAACCATTCACACTCACATTCATACCTATGGACAATTTGGAGTCGCCAATTAACCTAGCATGTTTTTGGAATGTGGGAGGAAACCGGAGTACCCGGAGAAAACCCACGCATGCACAGGGAGAACATGCAAACTCCACATAGAAATGGCCGAGGGTGGAATTGAACCCTAGTCTCCAAGCTGTGAGGTCTGCGTGCTAACCACTCCACTGCCGTGCCGCCCTGGATACCATTTATATACATGGATATCATTTCTATACATGGATACCATCCCCATTTCTATACAGTACACTTTGAAAAGTAATAATGCAGAAGCCGTTTTAGATATGAATATATTGTAAGAAAATGCATACATGCGACTTGGGAGATGAATTGATTCCATGGCGGGCGATGTGAGCCCTTCAATCATCCTCTGGAGGTTGGCTAATGTCGCCCTACTTTGGGGCCTCGACATCAATAAATAAAGCACAGTGACACTAATAGAATATCTATCCATGAGAAAAATGCTTCATTCGGCACTCCAGACTTTGAGGAAGAAAGTTACATTCCATTTTCACGACGCAAGAAAGGTGGAGGAGATGGAGGAGTTAAGGAGCTGTGCTCATGTGACCCAAGGGCCGCACGGTGGATTCCAGCGTTCTTCACACAACATGGCTGAATGGTTGAGTGGATGGTTGTGTGCCGTGCCCCTGGCCGTGCTGGTATACGTGATGCTGGGGAGCAGCTGGGAGCCGTGGTTGGCGCTGTGAGGAATGCAGGGAATATTCCTCTGCTCCGTCAGCAAGGGGACAGCTGCCGCCAAGACGAGTCCAACCAGGGGACCTACGGCCAAGGTGACCCTTTGACAGGCTCAGGTCAGTAGAAATGGTAAGTACTACCACTACCAGTAGAGGGCGCAAGCATCATATTGATGCCATACTGATGAGGATTTTTCCATAACGGAGCCTAGAGAGCCTTTTTCCCAAAAGGTTTCGTGTGGGACTATTTTGCCCAAGAAAATATTTTTGTTGTTATGACAAGTCATGGATTTTGGACAGTTTTTTTTGGACAGGCATTTTAATGTTTTTTTAAAATACTAACATTCATATTTAATGTCAAAGAATAATATTTTCCCAAAAGAAATGATCAAGCAAATGGCCCTCCAACACCCGTACCGGGGCCCCAGGATCTCCTACCTTCCAGAGTTTCTCCAGGACTCTGATCAGCGCTGGTAGTCAGCCGGGTGGTCCTCAGAGCAGCGTGGGCGGCCTGGTTGGCGGCCCGCAGCTTGGGCAGGGTTAAAGCCTCGCCGTGGTCCTGCAAAGAGTGCTCCTTCAGCTGGCTGATGGTCACGGAGGAGAAGGGGCAGGACAAGCACTTGTACGTGTGCTGCTCGCCTGCGGGGGGGGGGGGGGGGGGGGGGGGGGGGGGGGGGGGGGGTAAAGATATAACTGTACTTTACATCACGTCTTTGAGCTTTCTTTGAAAAAATTAACAAAATATCTGCAGGTACTGCATCTTGAAGTATGTTCAGATCTGTGCAGTATTTCCATGCAGTTTAATTACATTGCCAATTACTACTGCTGTGGAAGGCAGATTGCAGGCAACTTGTTGTTTGCACTCAGAAATGGAACAAATAAAATATTCATACATTTTTTAAATGTGCCTTCATCAGCTGACCATGTTTTACTGCCAATAAAGTTGTATTTTTACAAAAGCAAAACAATAATAGAACATTAACACTATACTAAGAGAAAAAAGTCTTTGCCAGGATGAAGTCAGAAATATTACAAATACAGTAATGAGCAAACAAATCAGTTTTCCTAAAGCAAAGTCCCACTTTGAAAGGATTATCAGAAATACAATGAGATGCTAAGAAGCGCTAACATTAAGAGATGTGTTTATTATGATGGTGCTGAGCAAATGACACATTTTGATACTATAGTAATTTGGTTTGTAGCTTATTAACATGCTTAGGGTAGCATGTAGATACAGATGTGTATTTACAGTGTATTATTACATGTCGTCATACGGTGTGCATATCTCTGCACTTACCGGTGTGCGCCTTATGCATGTGGCTCTTCAAGCGGCTCACGTAGGCGGACTTAAAGGGGCACAGTTTGCACTTGAAGGGCTTGTGGTGGCCATGGTGAGACTGCATGTGTCTGTCCAGGCTGGGGGGGGGCAGAGAAGAGTGGATTAGTGGGCATAACCAAGCACCATATGTTTGAGTGACTGGAGGTGTGGGGGGGCAGGGGGACTCATCTACCCACAATTCCCTGGTGGGTGTTAGCGCATGCGGTGAAAGTTGGCGGTGTTTTGAATGGCAGCCGCTCGGTGGCGGGTCAGGGATAACACCAGGGAGCTCAGAGGAGACGAGGACTCGCTTGTCCCCTCTCGCTCCACCGTCTTGACGGACGAAAACAAACCTGGGTTCATCTCAGAAGAGGGAGCATCGGTATTCGTAGGGAAGGGCTACAAGCCAAAAATCTGTCCTGTCACAACCAAGGTGTTGTATTTAACCCTTAACATTGTTCTAATGTTCCTTCAAACATTTCATTTCACCCCGGAATGATTCATTCCATTCCCATTACTGCCTATGGGAAAAACTGATCCCAGAATAACTGATGGCGCTTCCACCGTACGCTACTTTATGGTCGTGGCTCAACGCACTCACTTGTGTCTGAAGGGTGAGACGAAGTGGCAGTACTGGCAGCTATATTTGTCCTCTCTGCTGAGCATGGCCATGGCCGAGTGACTCCTCTCATGGGACCTTAGTCCCTGCATGGACATGAAGACTCGGTCACACTGGGCACACGGATGGCCTCCAGTTGCCAGACGTTGCTTGAGCGAGGTCCCCGACGCCGAGGCCCTGGCCGCCAGAGTCGCCGCCTTCCCATCGACGGCATTCAGCTCTGGCTCCCGTGTCGCTGTGGCAACAGGGGAGCCCGCGGGGTCCACGGCATCGTCGGCGGGTCCCTCGAGGCTTTCTGATTCATCCTTTTCCACGTCACCGTTAACTAGTCTCTGTGCCGGGGCAGTAAGTGGAAGCTCGCCGACTTCCTTCTGAAAAACAAAGGATGCTCTCGTTAGGGATGCACATCTTCATCCAGCTGCAAACGATACATTTAGGATTTGGAAAAATATGCCTCCAAAACATTTCTGATGTTTTCATGTGTTATTTTTCACATCCATTTGTGTTATTATTCATTCATTTATTGCCGCTTATCCTCACAAGGGTCACAGGGGTGCTGGAGCCTATCCCAGCTGTCTTCGGGCAAAATGCGGGGTACACCCTGGACTGGTCGCCAGCCAATCACAGAAGTAACCTGGGGTTCAGGGTTGAGTTTTAGGTAGCGTGGGTTACAGGCGATACAGTAGCTCGTGTTTTTAATTTTAAGACTTTTATTGGAGGTATTGTGCCTGTTGTGAGATAATCCACACCTGCATTAAAAGGCTGTTGTTGTGGCAATCAAGTTTATTTTTAACAAATCACAGGCCGTATTCAACTACAAATAGCATCATTTATTAATATATTTTTTTTTTAAATGTCATAAAATGAAGACGTGTAGTTCAAGTGGCGAGGGATGACTGTACTTCATATACAAATGTTCTTCGTTTATTCATTCATTCATTTTCACGAGGGTCACGGGGGTGCTGGAGCCTATCCCAGCTGTCTTTGGGCGAGAGGCAGGGTACACCCTGGACTGGTGACCAGCCAATCACAGGGCACATATAGACAAACAACCATTCACACTCACATTCATACCTATGGACAATTACAAGTCGCCAATTAACCTAGCGTGTTTTTGGAATGTGGGAGGAAACCGGAGTACCCGGAAAAAAACCCACGCATGCACAGGGAGAACATGCAAACTCCACACAGAGATGGCCGAGGGTGAAATTGAACCCTGGTCTCCTAGCTGTGAGGTCTACGCGCTAACCACTCGACGCCGTGCAGCCTGCAGTGTTATTAATTTTCCAAAAATTATTCTTTTATCAGTAAAAACAGTTCCACACCAAATTAAAATGGTCATTATTTAGCAGGAGTATTCCAGCGTGTACACTTGTACTTAGACCGCTACCCTTGTGGGCAGCAGGCCAACATATTGTAGTAGTAAGGTCTTACATTTGCTGTCTATAAATTATATTAATAATAATAATGTATAATTATAATGGAATAATGTCCCATACAGAGTCAGACTTTTTCTTCCTGTCACACACACACACACGGCAAAAGCAGAGGATGCTAGTTATGCTAATTTTAAAATAATGCTCATCAATGAAAATGATTCCAAAAGTGGGTCTTTTATTCAGTGCCTATAGTCAGGTCACTATGGTACTTTGGTAAGTGGAATGACACGGGGTGAGTCTATGGGCGGTAATGGGACTGAGAGACTGCACTTCTTTGGCTAGTACACCTGAAACCAGAACAATGTGTGTTTAGCTCGGCTAACCTCTTTATTCCAATCTCTCAGGGCATATTTTCCATCTATGTCTGCCCCCCCTCCCCAATCTCCCGCAAAGCCTTTGTGTGTCTGTCACGATCCGATGGACAATCACTGCGACTTTTTCATCCCCTCAAGGAGCCTCCTACTTTCCAGCCGAGGCCCTGGCCTGTACTTCATGCAGCCATAAATAAGATGCGGCATCTCCAGAGTGAAGCTCGCCATCTCCTATGTGCAAAGCCCCACCTTAGGAGAGTGTCGCCACGGTGAGGCGTGTTGCTCGACTATGAAGTCAGCTAATGTCCTCTGGTTGTGGCGCTGCATCCCCAAGCTGGTTCCCAGTCTCTCTGGAATACTAATGTTTCCAACAGCTACCCGCCCTGTCCTAAAAGTTAGACTTCAAGCTCCTCCTTCCCCTGCTCCCATGTTGCCTGAAGGGGACGCTGGCGGACGGTCTTACCCTGGAGTAGTCGTCACTCACATGAGGAACATGTTAAGGTTCTCTTTTTTCATGAATTTCCAATGCATTTCTATTTATCAATATTTTTCTGGGCTGCATGGCGGTCAAGTGGTCAGCGCGTAGACCTCACAGCTAGGAGACCAGGGTTCAATTCCACCCTCGGCCATCTCTGTGTGGAGTTTGCATGTTCTACCCGTGCATGCGTGGGTTTTCTCCGGGTACTCCGGTTTCCTCCCACATTCCAAAAACATGCTAGGTTAATTGTCAACTCCAAATTGTCCATAGGTATGAATGTGAGTGTGAATGGTTGTTTGTCTATATGTGCCCTGTGATTGGCTGGCGACCAGTCCAGGGTGTACCCCGCCTCTCGCCCGAAGACAGCTGGGATAGGCTCCAGCACCCCCGCGACCCTCGTGAGGATAAGCGGTAGAAAATAAATGAATGAATGAATGAATATTTTTGTCATCCTTCATTGGAGTCACTGCTAATATTAGACATAAACGCTGCACTTTACAGAAAAATAAGTAACACCGACATCGAGACTGGCCCCAACGATGAGAGGGGAGCCGCCATGTTTGATGGCCACATTGCCCAGCTGCTCAATCCACATACAAAAGCTGTGTAGGAGAAGGTTCATGACAAATGTGGTAAGTGTATTGTTAAATAGGAGAATATGCTCCAACTAAAGGCCTTTGTTTGTAGAGCGTGCGGTGCTAAAGGGTTGCCAGATACAGGAATTGGGATCTCATTTCGCTGCAGTTACAAGTGTGAGTTTATATTGAACAATAAGTTTGCTCCTGCATTCAAAACTCCTCCTCAGACCCCCCCATGTTTTAGCATGCGTCTTATAATACGGTGGGCCTGTGACGTACAGAAACAGACCCCGTAATTGAATAAATAAAAATAGGGTAACTCGATCACATCATGCAAACTTCAATGGTAAATCAGATTTTTACCTTCACGTGTCCCTCTTTGACCTCTCCATACTGGACATGCTTCCTCAGATGATTGCAGATGGCTCGCAGGGTAGGATGGACCTCCATGCAAAAGTTACACCTGAAGCCTACAGGAGCTTTGTTTGCACAGCTTTCCTGTGAATGGAGAGAGGGTGATGGGTGTTGTTCATGGGCTTTTGTTTGACAGCTTTACTAATGATTGAGATTGACTTCACTAGAAAGGTGTCAAGAAAACATCCTAGGTATTTGAGACGAGCAAGGTTGCTGAGTACTAATCTAATAACAGCTCATAATCTCAATCAGAAATCACTCCACACTCTTTATTGCTCTCTTACTTATTGTGTGGAAATATGGGGTAATAACTATAAAAGCAATCTTCACTCGCTAAATGTACTGCAAAAAAGGTCAGTAAGGATAATTCATAATGCCGCCTACAGAGAACATACTAACTCCTTATTTCTAAAATCACAAATACTTCAACTTGCTGATATAGTTCATCTTCAAACAGCTAAAATAATGTATAAGGCTAAAAATAACCAATTAACTAAAAATGTCATCCAATACTTCTTTACAAGAGAGGATGAACTACATTTGAAATACTTATATGCTAGGACTACGTTAAAAAGCCATAGCATTTCAGTATGTGGAATCAAACTATGGAATGGATTGAGTAAGACCCTCAAACAATGCACAACGATGAGCCAATTCAAGAAACAATACAAGCAGTTGATGTTTGCTAAAGTTACTATGGTACACATAATGTCATTGTATGGTCATATCACCTCGTACTTCGGTACAAGGTACATTATTAAAAAAAGAAAAACCTTAAACTGTATTATGGAAAGCAGGAAGTGAACAAATGTAACAGTTACTGATTGTAAAAGTACCAGATGGAGGGGTAGGATTTAATAAGCTTTGCTTCTTCCTACTCCTTTTGGACATGTGGAACTGTGAACTGATTATGTGATGCACTCAATTGTAATCTGATGCATGTTCAAATGAAATAAAACCATTACCATAAAATGTTATCTTGAGAAAACAAAGAAATGCCCCCCCAGACCGTGCTCTGGTCACCCCGCCACCCGAGAAATTCTAATGATAGTATTTATTTATTAGTATAATGATAGTATAAAGAGTATTTCCTCTACAGTGCCAGATCACAACAGAAGTAATTCAAGAGAAGCTTTTCCATGGAAAGCGTCAATAACTTGCTTTTATATGAAAACTAGGGCGTATCATTTCTGCCTCGCACGTTTCCAATTCTGCTGTACCGCAATGATACATGACAAGTCAATTACGTGTCAAGCTACTGGTTTTAACTTCTAGGATCATGGTGGTGTACAACGGTGAAACCTAAAGGTAGACTACACTGTTTTCCTACCTTCTCAGCTTTGCTTTCCAGTACGTCCACTGCTTTGTGTTTGCCGAGGAGCTGCTTCCGCCTCTCCTGCCTGGTGACCCTCTTCTCAAACTCCTCATTGTGGTTCAGCAGATGGGTGGCCAGCACAGGGAGGGCCAGGAACTTGAGTTCGCAATGCGAACACTGGAACCACTCTGAGGTCTCATCCACGGGGTCGGGTGACATCTCAAAGTCCCTCTTGAAGTCGGAGCTGTGGTGGTCGTTGTAGTGCATAGACAGCAGCCTGCCGGAGCTGAAGGACAGCCGGTAGCATTTGAAACACTTAAAGGGCAGCCAGTCTCCGTCTCCGTCCTGCTCGGCTTCTGGAGTGTCCTCCATCAGTTCCTTATCTTCTGTTTCCATCGGACTGTCCTCTGCTTTTTCTGGTTCTTTGGCATAGATGACGGTAAAGTAGCGACCAAGCTTGCTGGCGTGCTGCTTCTTCGGGAAGACGCCCGGGTGGCGTTTAATGTAGTGGGCCACAATGCTCTTCCTGCTGAACGCCTGGAAGGCACAAAGAGAACACTTGCGTCTCTCCACGGCCAAGCGCAGCTCTTCGCTCATCTCCGAGGTCTCCCCTTCAGATGGCGTGGGTATGGTCAGCTTGCTGGGTTTCTCGCTCATCGTCTTGGAAGCAGCCAAGCAGTGGGTGTAGTACGCATCGATGTCGTGGCGCTTTTGGTAATGCGCCGCCAAGCCTTTACGGATGGGGTTCGTGTATGAGCACAGAGCACATTTAAAGACGTTGTTTTTTCCCTCCGGTTGGGCACGGACGTTGTTGTGCTTGATGCGGTAGTGGCGGGCGATGCCTTTACGGGTGGAGCAGAAGTACTTGCAGAGCTGGCACTTGAAGATGGCGTGCTTCTCTGGCTTACTGATGGGGAGCTGCGCAAGGGTAAAGTCAACATCACCGACCTCCTGGACTTTGGCGGTGCCCGACATGTTACTGGCACTGCATTCCGCAATGGGCTCCGCGTCTTGTCCGACTGAGAAATGAGTCAACCCCGGGGTGAAGATCTCGGTGGCTGATTGATTGTGATACTTCTCGTAGTGAATTTTGAGTTTCTCCAGGGTCCCGTGCGTATACGAGCACATTTTACACCTGTAGGCGCCGTAGCCTTGCCTTTGAGTCTTGTTCTTGTCGTCGGCTTCACTGGCATCCGCAATTTGCTCGATGTCATTGGCAAAGTCCTCCGCCGTGACTTTCACCAGCGGGTGCCTTTTCTGATAGTGAGTGAGGACGCCATGGATGCGGGAGTTGACATAGGGACAGTGGCGACACTTGTAAACAGAACTGGGGTTGATGTCGGCTTCCTGTGCAAAGTCTGCCGCTTTGACTTTCATGCCAGGGTGCTTTTTTCCATAGTGGGTGAGGAGGCCGTGGAGGCTGTTGTACTCTGACATACACACAGTGCACTGGTAGGGATTCGTGGAGATGGAGAGACGAGGGTGAGGGCGATTGGGGTTGCTCTCTGAGGGGGGGATGGCAATGAACAGGGAGCCATCGTCTTCTACAGAGGTCCTCTCAGCTGTCCCTTGAATAATATCCAAAAGTACTGATTCATCCGCTTTAATTGCCCACGGGTGCACCGCCTGATAGTGACTCGTTATGTCAAATATTGTGCAGGCTTCAAAGGCACAATCCCGACATTTGTAATGTTTCGTTTCAAGGTTCCCCCCGTGTTCGCTGGTCTCCGGTCCAGCCCACAGCTTACTCGCCATGTAGGCAAGATCCACATTATGCTCAGGGTGGCGTCTTTGGTAATGGAGCAGCAAGCCCTGGGGTTCCGCGTGGGAGTAAATGCACCACTCGCAGTGATAGCCAGCCTCCAAGATGCCATCTTGGTAAGCCCAGTGTAAAATAGTCATGGCGATAGCCTTCACGGTGGGGTGATCCTTCTTCAGATGCTTTTTGAGGGCATACACATACGGGGACGTGTAGGAACAGTGTCTGCACTTCAAGGAACGCAAGGGGGTCGCGTCATCAAGGTCCGGTGGAGGGGCCGGGGCGACCACGGAGGAAGCGAAGCTACTGGACTGCGCACGTTCACGTTGACTGCGTACAACCGCGGTGTGACGACGCACCAAGTCAGCGTTTGCCTTGGTTTCCCTGTGCTTCTTCTGGTAATGGATGAGCACTCCTTTCACAGTCCGGTTGCCGTAATCGCAGTGCTGGCAAAAGAACAGCTCATCTTCACTTTTGTCTCCCAGTTTAGGGCTGGAGTTGGTAGATCCACCGTGACCGTTGTTTTGAAACTGCGTCATCAACTGCTTAGGTGCCGCTATTTGCAATTCGTCCATGAGTTTCATCAAACCAGGAGTGGGGGCACCTTGCTTGATATATTTTGCTGTCACCTTCACTTCAGGGTGTCTCTTTTGATAATGCACCAACACGCCCACAACAGATTTGTTGCTGTACACGCAATGTTTACAGTAGAACATATCTTCATCTGAGCCATACAGTGCCGCACCTGATTGTTTCAGGGGGGTGGACGTGCTCAGGTTAAACGAAGTGTTCGTGATTGGCTGATCCACGGAGACGACCTTCATTGTTTTCTGGATACGGAAATAAGACGCCTTTTGCTCTGGGTGTTTCTTCTGATAGTGAACCAAAACAGAGTGCATGTTGGGGCTGGAAAAGGTACACACATCACAGTCATATACGACGACATTGCCCCCCATTGCTTCCTTGAGGGGATCCATCTCTGTGGTGGCCTTGGGGGTCTTAGACACAGTTTTCAGCACCGGACTTGAAGAGGATCTTGGAGTAGAGCTGGCAGAGTTAAAACTTTTGGGGCCGGAGTTCAGTATCTCCCTCAGGGTTTGGGATTCAGACGTCTTGTGGGCCTGCTCCACAACATAGCTGGAGAAGATCATAGCGTTGTTGATTTTAACGGTGGGGTGCATTCTTTGGTAGTGGGGCATGAGGCTTCGGACGTTGGGGCTGGTGTAGGAACAAAAGCGGCACATGTAGACCAGATTGGGCTGGTTGAAGTTGAGCACGTTGCTGGCTTCAGGGTGGTGATCCATGTAGTGTTGGTGGAGGTCGTTGTAGTTGTTGTATTCAATGTAGCACTCCAAGCAGCGGAAGACTGCGCTTTGGTCCTCAGGGTCCAGAATGTACTTAAAGCTGAATTTGACATACGGGTGCATGCGCTGGTAATGAGTGCTGACGCTACGTGCAGACTTGTTGTGGTAGTCACAGTGTTTACAGTAGAAACGTGCGGCTCCGGGTTCCTCCGCATAGTCGCTGTTTTCATGGGTGACCTCCCTGCTATCCAGGAGATCACCTGAAATGTTTTCACTATCATCAGAAAGAGTCAACGACAGAGGTAGGCTCCTGGATTTGGACTTGGGGTTGCTTTTTCTTTTCCCGACTCGGCTTCCTTTAAGAGCCAAGTCCCTCGCATGAGGCTGTTCTATGTTGTAAGTGAAAATGGCATTTTTCTCGTCATGCCTTCTGCTCGCTTTGTCAGCACTCGTGTAGTTGTCCGCAGTGTCCTCGTCATCCATGTCGTCCAGTTTGATGACCAAGTCCTGCTGGCTTTGGCTTATTTTGCTTTGAAGGTTGCTTGCAATTTCGTCAATTCTAGTTCGCTTTTTGACCGAGGACAAATCCAAAGGTAAGTCGTTGATGGACTTCCTCGCCCTTTTCCCGGTTACTAAGGGTTTTTTGGTGGCCAGCCCTAAAATGGAAGTCTGGGTTTTTTGTAGACAGGTTGGCGATTCGTCTACATCAGCATCCAGCTGGTCAGTCAACTGGTTTTCCGAGACGGCGGGATCCATGTCATCGCAGTAGGAATGTTTGTGCTGCTGGTGGACCCGCAGACCTTTCAGAGTGGTGGTGGAATAGCTGCAAAGCGTGCACTGATGGGGGTTCTGCTGCTCGTGCAACGTGCTCGTTGGCTTTTTCCCATTCATTTTGCTTACATTGCCCCCGTTGACTGACTCTGCTGCACTGTCATGATGAGGCTCTGGGCTGTCGCTCGTCAGGTCCATGGTCTCCATGTCTGAGGAACTGTGGCTCTGTTTGTGGGTGCCTAATTTATGAGGGCTGGTGCAGATGAACGGGCATTCGTCGCATTTATACACTGTGGTTTTACCGGAAAGGTGAATGTTCTCAATGTGACGCGAGATGCTGCGCCTGTGCATGGTGAGGAAGGAGCAAAAGGGGCATTGGAAACGGTTCATGTACTTCCTGAAGGGTATGCCTTTCGTCTCCAGCAGTTTATTGTCCTCGTCTGATAAAAGCTGCTTCGCGTCTGCTGACAGCGTTCCAGTGTAGTTGGGATCATCATCAATATCAACCAAGTCTTCATCTTCCTCAAGGCTGCTCCTGGAGTCCTCATTGAGTGCATTGCCGCCAGTCTCTACGCCCCTATTCGCCACGTCCTCGCTGATGGGTGTGCCTGCACCACTCTGCGTTGCTTCAAGCATTTTTAGCGTTTTTTCCGGGGATTCCACAAATCCATCAGTCGAAGCAGTCTTTGATGCACTCGCGCTTTGGGATGGCGAATCCGCTTGGGGCGAGCTTGCACCTGCATCCCCGTCTGGCTCGGAATTGCAAGAAACGATCTTGACCTTGTCACCGTGTTCCTTGAACACGTGATTCGTCCAGTCGGCTTTCTGGTCTGTCTGATAGTCACACCATTCGCAGGCAAAGGTCCCCCTCATGAGTCGGCCAGTTGAGTCTGACTCCTGCGGCTCCTCTGGCTCCTCATTCTCCGAAGGACCTCTAGAACCGTCTAAGGGAACCTTGCTATGACACATAACATGGTGCTTGATCATCCTTCCTTTACGTGGCGACTTGTACGTGCAATACCGACACGAGTAAACTTTGGAATTGTCACTGTGCTCCACGGCCGTCTGCGAGGAGATCGGCGCCACCGCGCCCTCCTCAACGACATTGTGCACCTTCTTGGTGTGGTTCCTCAAGAACACCTTGGATCGGAAGTAACGGACGCAGAATTTGCACTGGTAAAACAGCAGATGGGTTTCGGCGGTTTGCTTCTGCGGCACCTTGCTGGAGCTGTCTGCAGAGTTGGGACCTAAACAAAGACAAAACAATTGGAACAACATAACATGATGATGGCATTGATAATAAATTGATCATTTAAAACATGTATTACAAAGCAATAAATGATACAGTTGTTCCTGGTTTATCACAGATAATTGATGAATGAACCTGCCAGACGTAGACTTACACGCTTTGTTTACATCCCAGCTGCTTATAAGCAGTTGACTGAACGCTTGACGTGGCCGCCGCTTTAACGCTACTTAACTCGTTATCCTTCAGTATATTTATTCTAAAAGCAGGTCATGTCTCATCAAGGTAACATTACTGCTTCCTAGTACTGACCATATGCTACACAATTTTGGACCAATATTTCTTCTATGTAGCGCGCAGACCTTACAGCGAGGAGACAAGGGTTCAATTCCACCCTCGGCCATTTCTGTGTGGAGTTTGCATGTTCTGCCCGTGCATGCGTGGGTTTTCTCCGGGTACTCCGGTTTCCTCCCACATTCCAAAAACATGCTAGGTTAATTGGCTACTCCAAATTGTCCATAGGTATGAATGTGAGTGTGAATGGTTGTTTGTCTATATGTGCCCTGTGATTGGCTGGCGACCAGTCCAGGGTGTACCCCGCCTCTCGCCCCAAGACAGCTGGGATAGGCTCCAGCACCCCCGCGACCCTCGTGAGGAAGAAGCGGTAGAAAATGAATGAATGAATGAAGACATTATTAAATCAAACATTCCACGGGTGGCTTGGAAGGGATGGACCAACTTCCTGGCCACTCCAGATATTAGTTCTGATAAAGATATCATGTACTAAACATCATAAGGGACATCAACGACCTGAGGGACGAGGTCACTAGGATATTGCCACCTTTGATGAGGCTACGCTGCAAATATAAATATTCAATGTATTCAATGAATACAACTCTTCACACTAAATATTGTGATCATGTGTCATGAGTTACGCTGCCATTTCACACTTGAAAAGCAGCACGAATCAAATAAATATTTATGATTTACGGAATGAATATTGAATATGGGACTGTGCATTGATGACTCAGTGAAACAATGATCCCTTTATGTAGAAATGTGTCTCCACATGCTTGATGAATAATTGTCACATCTTAAGTTGATGTGGAAGGCATACTCATTTCAGTTTTAGTCGGTGTGGAATCCTTGTCACGCGTGTCCCCGGTTTCCTCTGCTGCTGCTGCTGCTTCCCCCTCCTCCTCGCCATCATCATCTTCTTCCTCCTCCTCGTCTTTCAGTGAGTCAGACTCGTCTGCATCCGCCGGCTGCAGGAAGACCGTGTGCACTTCCTGAATGTGGGTCTTCAGGTCGTCATACGACTCGGCGCGGAAGTCGCAGCCATCACACTGCAGCGCCTCCATAACGGAACAGGGAAAGCACTCCCTGGAAAGTCAGGGAAACCTGCAAAAAAACACAAAGTCGGACTTGTTGAGCCAGGGTGGGGCGCCAGACCTGAATGAGCTGCTAAGTTAACTCATATAGGACAAATGTTGGACTTACTAGTACAAATATTTAGGACTTGAAATGGGCTTTGTTATCACTTATTCAATCACTCGCGATTCTGTTGATCATAAATCAACTCTTAAAACAATCGGGGCAACCATGAAGTTGATTCAGTTCACAGCTTTTCTGCCTCAAGAAGGTACAGTAGATCCTCAGAAAGTACTCCAGGCAGCTTTACTCTGCTAAATCCGAGGCTGGCATGGAAATAAATGTTTAGAAGCTGTGAATGCAATTCAGAAAAACCACTAATGTCCAGATTCAAATAACTCAGATGAAGCACCACAAAACACGAGGCTCCAGCAGATGCCATTAGGAAGGTCTCATTTTTTGAGCAAAGCATCATTCCAGGAACAATGGAGCGACCCAGGGAGGATTATGGCCTGATTTATCCCATTTTTATTACCTTGGGATAAGCAACAGCTGGAGAGCAGCGGCTCTACAGAACAGCATTTAGAGCCCGACCTTCCATCTGATGGATCAACTGTCCTCAAATAAGATTGAATGAAGCAAGATGAGATCTTCTATCCCTTCACCCTTCGCCGTACTAACACTGCACCTAGCTTGTGATGCAACCAGTTAATTACATAATTCACAACCATTAAGCAAATTAAATATCTCAATTTTTTTTGGTAACAATATCATTGTGGGCTGCACGGTAGCCCGGTGGTTAGCATGCAGTCCACACAGTCATGAGACCTGGGATGGAATCTCCGCCTGAGCATGTCTGTGTGGAGTTTGCATGTTCTCCCCGTGCGTGTGTGGCTTTGCTCCGGGTACTCCGCTTTCATCAGACATTCCAACAACATGTATGTTAGGATCATTGTGAATGAATGACTGTACAGTATGGAACGAGTCACGGTTCTAAAACCGGTCAGAGAATGAATCCATGCATCAATAAACTAATTCATCACTTGGCAGCCTTGGTTCTGTCTATTTCAATGCACATACATGATCATTATTACATTGATGTAACACGAGATTTAGCATCCAGTCTATCTGGCGTGTCCACACTGCTCTTCAACTGGCGGCCTGGGGGCTGAATCTGACAAGGGAATGACACATGACTACGGGGTCAGTCCCGAACATCACGGTTTCTATCAAATCTATCATTTTGTGGTGGACGATGGACTATTAGTCAGAAAATAATGACAAACGAATTATATGTAGAATTACACTGATAGACATACTATATTGGATACCTTCACACTGCATGGAGTTGGCCATAGCATGTCCAACATGACATCCTCCCTGTCCGTGTGGAAGTGGTAAGTGTTTGGCTTCTTATTTTATCCTTCTTCCCCACTCCATTTGAAACCCTGAAGTTTAGAATTAACATATTGGCGCCTGGCTAGTTCTAGCGCTAGCTCGGTAGCACGCTGTGGTTAAAGCGGCAGCCGTCTCATGTCCCTGCAGTGATCCCGTAGCCTGCGCACTACAGTTGAGCAATGTAAATAATAGCGAACAAAAACACATCACTTGTAATGTAACTAGTATATATATATATATATATATATATATATATATATATACACACACTAATATATATTATGGGCTGCACTGTGGACGTGTGGTTAGCGCGCAGTCCTCACAGCTAAGAGACCCGGGTTCAATTCCACCCTCTGCCATCTGTGTGTGGAGTTTGCATGTGTGGGTTTTCTCCGGGTACTCCGGTTTCCTCCCACATTCCAAAAACATGCTAGGTTAATTGGAGACTCCAAATTGTCCATAGGTATGAATGTGAGTGTGAATGGTTGTTTGTCTATATTTGCTCTGTGATTGGCTGGCCACCAGTCCAGGGTGTACCCCGCCTCTCGCCCAAAGACAGCTGGGATAGGCTCCAGCACCCCCCCCCCACGACCCTGGTGAGGATAAGCAGTAGAAAATGAATGAATATTACATTATCTCATTTTCATTGAGTAATCTTTGACAATGGATGCTTTCCCCATATTGTGTTGGTACCCCAGTAGTAGTAGTAAAATGGAGACAGGCAGAGGCAAAGGTAGAGCCAGTCCACGGGAGCTGCCACAATGTCCCTGAGCAACCAGAGGATCCATTGTTCTGGAGTCAGGTTTCAGCCCCACCCTGCTCTCTTGGCATGTCAACACTGTTTTCCAGCAAGTTGCCAGTTTTCTTGACATGGCTATCAAGAGAATCATTTAGGAGAAGGAAAAAACACACCATCTGCCTGGAGTTGGCCGCCTCATGCCAGTAGCACACCAAGTTAATGGAGGAGATTGTGCAAGCGCTTTCATCTAGTCAGCTGGGGCTCTGACAGGCGGTGACTGAGCTGCTCAGATCCTCCTCTGAGCTGAGCTTCAAGGGCAGCCATTTTAAGAGCTGACTATGAGCACTTAGGTGTTCAGCCAGCAGCACAACATGGACCCACGGACCTGATCCTCTTCCTCAACAAAAGAGCAGGCAGGGCAGCCTGTCACGGGAAGAAGTGCTGACAGAAATCTATCTGCCAGATGTACACAAGCTCAGCAGAAAACATCTCGCAATCTCGCCAGCCTAACTCCGCCTCTCATTTCTCAGGACATGATCTCCCGCATCAGGAGGTTTTTTTATATAAAAAAAAAAAAAACGTTAAGAGTTTTGCCTTCTGAGGAAGGAGTCGCAACAACCCCTCGTGGAAACAAAATCTAGACTGAGAAGCCTATCCTCTCCTGCCAACGACATTCCACAAGGGGGTCTAAAAATGCGAGGCATGTTTGAACTTCTTTATCTGGGAGCTGCACAGCCCTCAGGAGAGCACGGGAAGGGGCAGCAGGAGGGGATATCAGAGCTAAAGGGGTGGGGGGGCGGGGAGTGTGATGAAGCAACCTGGAAGACCTTTGGTGGAGAGCACAGAAGGCCAAAGCCACCGGACTGGGCTTCCCAGATTCCAAAGTCGAGTAACATTTGTTAATCACCAACCGGTCTCTCTGCATCGGTGAGCTCTGCCAGCAGTCACACCCTCCACCAGCGCCGGCTGCCTGCAGCTGCCTGGCCTGAAAGAGGACCTTTGAGTAAACCAGCAGAAAGCTGATTAGATGCAACCAGGCGTCCTCCTGAACTCTCGCTTACTTTTGGGCAATAGACCCAAACTAGCGAGAAAAATCGGATTGAAAACAGGCAGGAAAGGTAAAAGATATCTGATAGGCCGAAAGGTAAGACAGCAGGGAATGTACAGTCCCTTGTTCATCGCTGTTAAATGCCTTCCATACCAACCAAGATAAGGGAATTTCCTCAAAGAAGCATTCAATATTACAGACGGTAATATTTCATGGTTGATTATGGCCCATTATTACTAAGGACAAATATTTAAAGACAAGGTGAATGTTGTATTCTGGTCACTGGGCCTCAATAAAGACGCATAACATTGATGAGGCATTGCATTACATTACCTTCACATTGCAACTCGTCAGCCATGGCATAACTGAAAAAAGTGTGGAAGTGGTATATATTTGGCTTCTTACTTAGTCCTTTTTCCCCACTCTGTTTGACTTTTACAATAAATAAATCGGTAGCTGCCTTCATGCTATGAGTTGTGGCCAGTCTCTTACGTCCCTGCCATGCTCCCATCGCCTGAGCATTGGTGTTGCGCAACGTGGTGGAAACAAAGCACAGGAGGGTAAAGGTGACTATAGACGTTTAACAGACGACTAATAATTGTCAAAAGTGTGTTAGAGATGCTGTACCAAAATATTCCATCTGTGATATTGAATCCTTTTTTGAGGAAATTCCCTTATCTCGGTCGGCATGGAGGCATTTACCAGGGATAAACGAGGGATGACTGTGCTACCAAAAATAACTTAACAACAGTCACTTGAAACGTTAAAAGGTGACGTCGTTACTCACACAAACATCTAGAGAAACACTAGTACATCATCTACAACCATCAGTGGAAAACCACCAGCCACAGTAAAACACAATCTTTTTCAAAAACTGCACAGTGAAATAAATTCCTTGATCCATACCGTGATCCAGATCTGTCAAATGCGTTATTTGATTCTTCCCAATTGGTTAGGAAATTTCTACATGGCAACTAATGCTTGCTTACGATGAAATAACTAGTAATAAGCGTTGTGGTTGACAAGGTCGTATATTCTTCCATATCCACGTTTCAACATGAAGTTCTCCGAAAAGTGAAAAGGTGCTATGAAGATAAATGTACACTCTGTGACATCATATAAAGAAGCCAAGCAAGGAAAAACGTGTTGGGTCAGTCCACGGCATCTGCATTTTAGTTTTGGAAAAGGACACCCTGGATGGGGTTGACCAGTGGCGATGTGTAGAACATCCATATTCCAAAATACCATAACATCTCGTGCCATCTTAACAAATAATGGCCAATGGATTTTAAATAGCAACCTGCTCTTTGAAGGGAGGAGGCGACGGCAGCAGAGACAGGTACTATGACAACACCAGAGAAAGTGAAAATAAGTTCAGGCTGTGGTGCGAGCGTTAGTCTGTTATCCAGCTTTGAGACACGTGCCTGCTTTCAGGTCAATTCCGACATAGAGCTCGCCGGCGAGGAATGTCACTGTCTGCAGGAGAGCAGGGAATGTTACGTCACCGTCAGAGGGAAGGACACAGGCAGGCAGGCAGGCACGCTCAAGATGGCTCCTGCTCATCCTCTGATGGCAGAGGTCGATGAAGCGAGAAGAGGTTCACATCTACTCCAGCTACAAGTTCTTCGAACGGCAACGGACTGCAGGTGAACCTGCAACATCTGCAGGTTCATATCATCGCGTCTGCAATGATCTAGGTGTTTCCTTCTGGACTGAAAATATATGAAGCCTACCCACCTGTGGTAATTAGTATGGTTATCACAATCCGCCTGCTGAGTTCCATAAAAGGGGAGACTCCGGACCTCCGATGAAGAAACGTGCATTCGAAAGACAAGGCAAGCGTGCTTCATCAAGATGCAGTAATCTGATGTCACACAGCATAAAGACATAAAAGACTCATTCCTGATGGCGATTCCAGTCGCCACTCCTTCAACACCATGATTGGACATGGAGCAATTCAATAAACGTCTTCAAAATCAGCTAAACCAATCCCAGCTTGTTGTCAGACATTGTTTGTCGATGTTCAGTGTTGTGTTTGTTTGTGGCAGCCCGTCACTAATTCATTTTACACCCCGGTAATGCATGTTTATGTGGACACTCATTTTGAAACCTTTTACTTTGAAAGTGCCACTTCCGCTTTGGGTTTGCATGTGTGTGTGTGTGTGTGTTGCAGGTGGTAATGCTGTCTGTATCAGCTGTATCATTTTCAATGTAGGTTTTTAGTTTGCTTTAAGAAGGAGGTATTTGAAGCATGAATGGCCTTAGCGTGTTTGTGTGTCTATTATTGACATTCTGATATAATGATGGTCACAATGACTGCCATGTTCCTCTTAAATACGTAGCATCTGAATTTGCTATCATGGCTATCCTGCACATGCTGATTTAAGACGACAGACGACCACGTTTCTCACCATATCTCTAACTCCTTTTGGTTGCTTGTACCTGCACTCTTGGCCTTTCAGTCGCTCCCCAAAGCTCCTGACCATAGGGGAGGGTAGGATTGTAGGGTGACCCTTAAATTGAGTAGCCGGTAGCCCCCTTCACCACAATGGACAGGTGCAGAGAACGAGACCCTGTGGCACTTAAACTCCTCCACTTGGGGCAGGATCACATCTATAACTAGTATAAACTATTTTTCCACAGTCTGAGTTGCCGCTTGCCGTTACAATTTTTTTTACAATTTCTAAAAATAAATAATAATAATAATAATAATAATAATAATAACTAAACAAGGTATTATAATACAGTCATTTACAATATCCAAAACACCAAAAAGTTACAAATGACAATACCCTACCATGTACCCTACATATACCCTACCACTGTCTTCTGAGGAGAGAATGTAGGAAGCCATTTACAAACCTATTTATTTACAACAACAAGGCAAAATATTAGCATGTGTTTATTTATGTCACTTCTGCCTGTGTATCCTCAAATGGTGCAATCTGTGGTTTTGCCCACCAGGTACCAGAAACAGTACCTGGTAGCTACCAGGTACTACCCGCTTTAGTCAGTAGAAAAGCAACATAAATAGTCTTATTGAGAGAAGACAGTACAGCCTTTCTAAATTCATTCAAACAAAGCATGAAATCATAAAAAAACACTTATTGCCAATTTACATAGCTTCAATAAATGCTATTTTAAGATTTGGCCGCCTGTCAAATTCATCCTCGTTGGACCTGCTGATCATGTGCCATTCCACGAAGGTTCCAAAAACACAATTAGGTCATAGAGCAGGTACCAAGAAACATGTATATTCCCACTAGGGGCCACAGACTTTCAAAACATTTTACCAGCAGTTTGAAATCCCACTCTTGTGGGCTCACAGTCTGCCTTTATCATCAGGCATGTTGCCGATAACAACAGTGGTTCAAAAAAGGAAAAGCTGGTCCGACCTGCCTGACCTTCATATTCCTATGCAACCTCTTTCTTCTCTTCACAAAGGCCTTACGACATGCAGAACTGCCAAGATAAACACTTCATGACTGACATCACTGCAAATATGAACCATTTGCCGTCTTTTGACTGTTACTAATGTGTCTTCAAAATACTGTGGATTACAGAGGCTGGGGTTTCTTTCGCAAGAAGGACCTCCGGCCTACGTTTACAGTCAACAAAGACTCCATGCAACAAGGACAGCTCGAGATAAGGGTGAACAGTACAAAGAGAAAGAAGATACAGAGTAGAGACTTTGGTTTTACCCATTCTCTAAAAAGCCCAAGAATAATTAGTGAATCAGTTTCTTAAGCAATTTTAACCACATCAGTCAGATAGAATTAATTTATTGGCTACAAAAGCACCCGACTAAGCTACTGTATCTCCAACTCAGCACTACACATAATTGCCCTGATAACCTGGTGTAAGCTCAACACACCAAGTCAGTAGTCTTACTACTGCCTTTTAGACATTAATGACATCAATTATGTAAGGCCGCACGGTGGACAAGTGGTTAGCGTGTTTGCCAGATTGGGAAGACCTGGGTTGGAATCTCCGCTTGGTCATCTATGTGGAGTTTGCATGTTCTTCCCATGCATGCGTGGGTTTCCTCCAGGTTCTCTGGTTTCCTCCCACATTAAAAAACAAGCAGGTTATCTTCATTGGCCACTCCAAATTGGCTACAGGTACGAGTGGGAATGGTTGGGTATATGTGCCCTGCCATTGGCTGGCCACCAGTCTGCCCAAAGTCGGCTGGGGTAGGCTCCAGCCTACCCCCGCGACCTGAATGAGGATACGCAGCATAGAAAATGGATGGATGGACAAATTAATTATGTATATATGATATACTGATTTGTATTTGGGATTTTTATTGTGCTCTAAATATTTTAACATGTTCAACATCTTCAAACCTAATGATCGATAAATATTTAGTTCACATTAAAAAATGATTTTCTAAGAATTCTGAAAAAATGATAGTGTGGAACTACCAAATCAACATTAAAATCATGGATTTGAAGTCAGGATTGGCTCCAGGATTGGCCGGCTCAGACACCAGACATGAACACAATCAAGCATGTTTGGGGTTAGATGAAGGAGGAGTCCTGGAAGATGAAACCAAAGAATTTGGTTGAAGTCTGAGTCGTGAAAGACTGCTTTCTTTGCCATTCCAGATGATTTTATCAATTAGTTGTGAGAGTTATTGCTGTGACGTATGGATCGAATCCTCTAAGCTCATGGAAGTCATGAGGCACTGTATAGTGCATGCCATGTTTCCAGGTGACTTTGTCATGAAGTGGCGACTTAAGAAGCCGTCCGTCCAACACACAGCTGCAGATATTTGCTGAAGAAGTCTATCGAAAGGACAGTTCACTGAACAATCTGTTTTTATTCTGTTCAATCCAACCACGGCATCCAAACAGGAGTTCAGAACAATCCGACAAAGATTCTCCTGCCCCTTTGAACATCTTTTAAGAAAATCAATCGATTTGTTATTTTTCCACATGGTCGATTATCCCTGATAAAGACAGACAGACGTCTTCAATTAATGGCTTCTTAACATGAAATGATCAAACCTTGTGGGGATTGTGCCATGCACCCAAATGAGAGCAAAATGAATCCTAAAACCGGCAAGAAGCTGAGAATAAGACAGAAGGTATGCCGCTACTCTGGTCTTGATGAGCAGATCTGTTTCATCACAGCAGCGTTTCTGCACTTGATAAGAGATAAGACAAAACACTGCATCTCTTTCTCCTCACCATCTCAAAGCAACGGTGAGCTTCCTGAAATGCTGTGATCACATGACGCGTCTTACATTTGAGAAAGTCTGAATACACAGAGTCGAGACATCGATCTTGACCAGCCAATCAACGACCAGGCGAAATGGGACAGATCGATAATGGGTGATCAGCCACGAATTGCCATCATATTTATAGTTATCTGCTGGAATGGAACCAATGAATAGGTGACAGGAATACGCTAGATGGATGCTTGGGATTATTAGAAAGGTTTTTAACCTTAAAGACAACCTTATTTCGCTGAAATTCAACTGACACACACCATTCCAGGCTACTCCACACTAGCTCCAAACATAAACATGAATGAAACTCACCTCAGAAGGCTCACAGTACTCCAAATGCAGATTAAAGTCTGACAACCGAGGTCCTGTTACGTCCTGCCGTGATCCAGTCAATGGGAACACTAACCACCGATGCACATGGCTAACATTTTCGGCAGAAGCGCACATATTACCGATCAGAAATTTGGTTAGCATGTATGCATTAGCCCCACTGTGCTCCTGAAACAAATCTGAACTTTGGACCTTTGACTGACACCTAACTCAACGCCCATAGACAACTTGTTTACCTGTCGGCTGTGGCACAATAGCCAATGAACTTCCATGCACAAAAATGGACCAGCCCTTCTTGGAGTGCACCTAGTTTGTGCCAATTACAGCCAAAATAGCCAATGAAATAGTGGAAAAGCAATACGCTGCTTGATGGGGCTGGCTTGTATCATAAAAGCAAGGCAGCCCTGCACAATTGAAAGGAAAACATTGTCCATCAAAGGGGCATCAAACGTTGCACCTTTGATGTTTTTCTGTCTTTATATTAAAGTGATGACAAAAGTGACCTGAAAGACATGGAAAGCATGGAGGAGCCACATGGCTTTGTTGTTCGGACTCAGTGAAGACTTGGTGCAACCTTTGCAGTGCCTGATCATAAACTTTTTGTCATCCTCTCATCATCAGTTAAGGACTCGAGATACGGCCCTCAGGTTCTCTAGACTAGTTATTTCTCTCCTCAGTGTATCCAAACTCTATTCCTGTGTCAGTCGGTAGCAGTTAGACACATTGTGACTGACTGCTGCTCCCTTTGTTAGCTTTCCAAAGAGCCTAAAGCCATCCCCGAACAAATGATTCAATGACAGGGGGGGAAACTTGAAACAAGCCCAAAGCCCGCTTGCTTTAAAAAAAAATCAAGATAGGTCAACCAGCTGATGAGCAGATGTTGTCCTAAAAAAAAAAAAAAAAACTCTCTCCTTTAAACTTGAATTAACACAGACAGGTTAAAGCCATGGCGGTACGCATGTTGGCCCCACAATCAGGAGATGGTTTGAGCATCTGTGTGGAGTTTGCATGTTCTCCCAGTTTCTCCGGGTGCACTGGCATCCACAGAACATGCATGTTGGGTTCATTGGACACTGGTAGTCATAATTGGGACGGTAAATTAATTAGACATGAAAAACAAAGACAAAGTTATTGTAACGTATGAAAGCTGTCCTGGCTGCTCAGCACAATATGGCTTAGTTGCCATTAATAGTCAAACAAGACAAGCAGAATGTGTAGCCCCTGCAGTGTCTTTTGTCACTGCATCCGTCACTCATCAGCAAACTTAAAAGGTGAGAAGACACTTGTTGTCATTGCAGTCTTGTAGGACAACTGAGAATGTTGAAAATGCAACCACACTTTCCCGTCACTCATCAAAGACAGGTTTTAGTATTTTTGCATTTCCTTTTTAAACCCTGGTTAACTTCCCGACAGGGTTCTTCAAGCTTCACCTTGGAATGGACTGATTCAAATTCCATGATTTACCATGAAACTGCAGCTTAGTGATTTTATTCAACTTGTGTAGAATTCATCAATAGTAATAAGTAAGGTGTTATACAATGGGGATGGACATTGATTGACCATGGGGAAAATATATCAGGTAATATTGAAGAAATAACTATTTTAATGGGATAGGAGAATATATTGGAATGTTCCAAACTCCTGTTTCAATGCCACGGAGTTGCCATGGTGTGGCTGCCCCATAGTTGATGTCATGTATTCTTTGTTGAGAGTCATTCCACAGCGCATGTGCTGGTTGCAGCCAAATAGTTGCACTGTATTTACTAATCACACATTCTACAGCATTCTTGTCAACTGATAGATTAATAGCTTCCAAGACCCATCTTTTTTTTTAGTCAGTAAAACATGCAACTGAGGCAATGAGACAACTTAGCAACCGAGTAATCAAGTCTCGTTACGTCTTTCCGAAGAAGGGCATGCTAAACACCAACACCAGACTGTCTCAGAGGAAAATGGAGGCGCACAGCCCCTCTCAGGCACCGCAATCCGGGGAGCTTTGCTGATCTGTCTGCAGCCTGACCTTCACTGGTGTCACATTCACAGGACATAAAAAAAGGAAGTGCCGCACCGCACCGCAGCGCAGCAGGCCTCAAAGACCATCCTCCTCAAAGACCTTGTTGACGACTACCACCATCCTATTCCTCTTAGGCGGTTTATAACATGACCGGAAGGAACTAAAGTGTACTTTAGTACGGCATGGCTAAAGGACAGCTATTCCTCTACTGCCCAACAATCATATAAGCACACTAAAAACCAAAGCAAAGACGGAAAGAATCAGGAGAGCCATCAGTGTTGGGCAGCCAAGCACTAATCCCATATTTCATGTCTGGGTCCTCCATCCTGCAAGGTCAGACTGTCTCTATCTGACAGATGGCTACCTGACATCACCCACATCACCCACCCAGACAGACAGCCTTAAAATGTCCCTTTCTTTATCTTTCTTCACAAGCCCTCCCAATTAATGACTTGATGAGCCCATGTTGCCCCCCCAAAGCCGCATGAAAAATTGTCATGAAGCAGGCCATCTTGGTAACCTTGCTCCAAGGGTAGCCTTCTGTTTTGTAAAGAGCTCAGCCTGCTCCCTCTGAAAAGGGTGGGCAAGGGGGAGGGTGGGCACGTTACACAGAGCATTAAGTAGCAACATTTGGCCTATTTTGAACAGATAACATCCAAGAAGATTAGGAGAAGCATTAATGACCATGTCCTCGTGTGTCTTTAAGGCTGCTGGGGTGAAAACGTCACTATGACTTCCCCTGCCTTGATACTTAAGGCACCCTAATGCATGAAATGCCCCCAAAATTAGCATGACCTCAAGTCTGTTGCCTCGCCTTGGTCAGTGGGGACCCAACTACAGGTCATAACAGGTGCTTTACTCTCTCAACCAAAGCGGGGTCGCTGATTGCTACCAGGCAGGTGCATGAGGCCCCATCCCAGTTGGGGGCCCCTACAGCAGGGGTCTCAAACTCGCGGCCCTCTAGTTTGAGGCCCCCACCTTGATATCAAAGTTTAATGTTGAAATGACAGCTTAAAGCTGTGTGCACACCGGACACAATTAACATGATTTTGCCCCACCCATACTGTTACCCCGCCCTGTTTTGCTTTGGATTAGCAATGAAGCTAAAGGCTTATGATGCTGGGTACAAATAAATGCAGGGAATTATTTAGAATAAAACGGAAAATACACGTCAAGATAAAGCATCTCATCAAACATGTTGTTAAAGTTACGACGCTGCTCCCAGATGGAACTGAGTATGATGCTAACTTGCTAATTGGGTAAAATTATCAAGTTTCATTAATGTTCATGTTAAAGGTTAAATAACTGTTAATACTGTACATTTGAATCTGAAAAAAATAATTTCTCTACCAACTGTATGTGGTTTCTTACATTTTTCTTATTTGCTGTTTTAATATTATTTAATTATTTATTACTGATTGATTGATTTATTGTCTTCATTCTTAATTTGTTTATTTTTTTTATCTTATTTTGTGTATAGAAAAATAAAAATTAAGATATTTGAGAACAGTGGAATGTTTTATCAGATATTTTGGTGTGGAAAACCGGAACCAAAGTACTGAAAAAGTGTAGAGTATAGCAGAAGCAAAAGCATTGAAGATTTTTTTTCCAGTTTTTAATAACTGCGTTTTGGTTTTTTTTTGAAAACCTGATGCGGCCTGGCTTCACCCAGAACCTAGCTCCGGTGGCCCCCAGGTAAATTGAGTTTGAGACACCTGCCCTAAAGACTGAAACTGGGGCCCCCTGTCCATTTCTGCCGATGACCCAAACAAACCCTGATGTAAGACTGTAAAAAGTAAAAAAAAAAAAATCTATTAATTCTGCCTTTGACATTGACGTTAGCGTAACGTGTTTTTTCTTTCTGTTCTGGCAAATAAAAAGACAGCTATCTCCGTGGTTAATCCGTGTTGCCAACTCTTCAGCAAGGAAAGTGTAGCGACTGGCGGTTGCTGGAATTGTACGTCCAGTGCTCAACCCACACCAACAGCTGCAAGAGGGATCAAGGCATCTTCGGAACGGACGCAGAAGCTCAATCCAAACACTTCAAGAACAATGCCTGCCTTCATGTCTGCCGTAACAACAGAAAAGGTCGCTAGTGGCTTTTTTCTAAGTAGTCGCTACAGAGGTCCGAATACTGGGGAAGTATAGTGACTAAGTCGCTCGGTTGGCGACACTGCAGGAATACTTTGATTCTTTATGAGATCAAAAGAAAAGACAATAAGACATTTTATATATAAGACAATTTCTTTGCTGAATTCTAGGACTGAGTTTACGAAGCCACCAACTGCAGAGAAAACAAGCTAATGTCGTCATCCTGAACCTTTGTCATTTTGATTGAAGACCAAAACACAGTTGCAGACAGGATCAAAATGCAGGAAGCCGATAGGTTTGGTGAAGATAAGAGGAAGCCGACATGCAAGCCTCCACTGAATCTTTCTTTAGAATAGCTGCCTCACTTGGCCGCTCTCTTGTCCCTCTTGGGGCAGCCAGAATTATCTTCTGCATCAGAGCTGAAGCTCGGGCCAGTGCTCCACACACACAGAGAGCTTCGTTTCACACAGCAGCCCCGCCTTTGGCCCGAGGAGATGCAACCAATCACACTGGAGTATCCGTGGCATGGCCACAGTCCACCATTTTGTGCTCCTCAAGGTCTTTGGCTGGTTCTTCCCGAGCAGAGAGGACATCTATCTGTTACACAGATGGAAGTGTTTAAACTCTCGGAAGTAAAGACCAGAGTAAGCAGCTTTCCCGCTGGTGCTCTTGCAGAGCGTCATGGCGGTCAGCAAAAGCGGGTAGCTGGGTCAACACTGGAAGCTGTGCCTCTAAATTGGGCAATTTGAATCACCCTGTCACATAACCCTAAGAGACCCAGCTCCACGTTCCTGTGGACATCAAATACTGCTGGCCTGGCATTTAGAATGCCAGAGCAACATA
This sequence comes from Doryrhamphus excisus, assembly GCF_030265055.1. NCBI lineage: Eukaryota > Metazoa > Chordata > Actinopteri > Syngnathiformes > Syngnathidae > Doryrhamphus > Doryrhamphus excisus. Next base: position 6,888,040 of record NC_080467.1, read on the forward strand.
ATCCTTCCTGTAGATCAGTAGCATGTACTATTAAATATTGCTTCCTAACATGTTGGTTATCGGTATGGACCAAATACTTGGATTTTTTGTTACTATTTATGTAACTTATGCTGTGAAACCCCGGTAAGCGTATGCCCAGTTAGTGTATTTTTCTGCTTACATCAAAAATGTACACCAGGTTAATACAACTGCTCGAGTCCAGCTGTGTTCATAATGCATTTTTAGCACATAAGGCCTGCTAGCATGGAAAGCGGAACTGGAAGTCATCATCCCCCGCTTCATCGTAGTTGACTCTAGCTAACTAAAACTGTTACACCACTCTGCTTTTCTTATTGATCACGGCTGCAAAATAACCCGCAATGGAGCCAAAGAAAGCGTCAAGTGCTAGCACTTTGACGGTGGGAAACACAAAAGTGTTTTGCATTTTATTTTGAAAAATGTAGTCGGTCAGAGCACGTTTCCATTTGAGTCGGACCTTCTGAAACCAACTGACACTAACCGACATTCCATTGTAGTATATTGCACAACACAGCCAAAACAGAACCAATGTTGTAACAGTAGTAATGCGAAAAGTCAGCTAGTATGACTAGCATTCATGAGTTAATTGTACAACAACAGTACAGCAAGTGCAACACGCATGACTTTCATTTCTAATTACTAATTACTAGTTACTTACTTACTAGTACTAATTACTTTTCATTTCATTAACCGCTCAGTAGCACAGCCAAAATATCGAGTGCATGCAAGGTCCACAAAGCTCTTGGATAATGACCACTCAAAAGTCATATGTTTATTTATGTATGTTTATATGTTTATTAAGTTATATAGTATTCTGGTCACTAGGTGTCAGTAATGTTACACTGATCGGGCATAGATTACATTACCTTAAAAGCTAAAGTCCAATCCTTAAACACACACTTCTTTCCCTTTTCTGTGCATTATAACAGGAGAAAACAAGTTAATTTCAGCTAGCTTACAACGCTGTCATCGGGATACACGACTATGAAGCCCTGTAAAAAAAACCTCTAACGTTGCTGTGATCATGCTAACACGTAATAGTTGCAGTATCCGACCCATTTGGATTATTTCAAAACACCAGCTAAACTTCTTTTCGAGGCGCATTGATACACATACTTATGCTAGTTCTGTCAACAACAGCAGCATAGATACAGCAACAACACTTCCGATGTCCGCTCTCCTTGGGATGGCTGTGTCTTCCAGCACAAAACATGTGTTCCAGTCCTCAGGTCAAAAACGTTGACTGCAAACCAGCATCTTGTTGGGTCTTGGTAGCTAAATGAAGAGCAAGCTATCCACTCTTCCATCTGTGAGTGACGGCGAGACTAGCGATTAACGACATGCAGTGTTAGACTGCCAAATAAAAATACTTTTTCTACAGTTTAGGTTATTTTTGTGAATGCTTTAGCGTCAAAATATGTAGGCGTTTCCCATGATGCCCGTTGCTTGCTAGCTCATATAACTTTGTTTTGCACGCTAGAATGCAAGAAAAGGGAAATAAATATGTGTTCATGTTTCACGAAAGCATTGTGAATGATGGGCAAAATTACCAAAAAATGCAGTTCAGCCATGCATGCCCAATATGATACTTATTTTGTCCTTCCCAACTCCGTTTAGAATAAATAACCCGTTAGCTTGGCAGCTTGCTATGCTGGCGGCGGCTGTCTTATGTAGCCTGCGCAATATGATGTAAACAAAGAATAATAGGAGAGTAAAGCTGACTATAGGGGTGTTATTTCATGTCTACAAGGCTTTAATAATGTTAAAATATCAATGCTCCAACTACAAAAATATTCTGTTTATTTCTACCTCCCAAAAATTAACTTGTCGCAGGCACGACACCCCGGCATTTTTTTCCTTCAGTAGAAAACAATCCAAGTGACAATGGGAGACTTGCAGTACTTAATTGGATAAAAGACATAAAATTGAGTATTTCTGGCTGCCCACACTATGAACAGTTTGGTATCCCACTTGCTCGTTCTTGTGTCTTGAAAGTTTCAGACAGATGATTCAGCTTGCATAAACAAGCAGCTCGGTAGGAAAGCGATTGTCCTAGCTGTCATCGATACCTACTTCCCTTCTCTCCAACACAAGTCCAAACGTCCCATTGTGGCATTAAATCTGCTAGACTCAGACCTCCTCCGAGAACCAACACACAGCCCCACTAATATCACTCAAGTGTCACGCTGGCGTAGAATGTCCAAGGACAGGTCTTGGAGAGAAACCAGGAAGTGTTTTTCCACAAGGACAATCACGCCAGGAAACCTTGCATTCCACACAGCCATCTCCCCTAGGAAACTATTTCCTGACATAAATCAATCCAATGTTGTCATCTATTATCTCCAGGTCCAATATAGCACCAACTATGTGTCAGCATCATAAACAGTCAACGATACCATGATCAATCTTAATTTCTCCCTCTCCCCACAACAACAATGCCCCCTGCTGTTTCCAATTCAACAGAAAATTATTAAAAGAGAAAAGCGGTGCTGAATGGACAAGTGCCAGTAAACTGCACTGTCACTGTCAGGCTTCCAAGCAATCAGCGTTCCTGCAGCAGCACGTCTGGATGCAGTATTCCAGAGTAAAGAAGACGCAGGTTGCAATTAGGAGGAAAAAGTCTGAGCGGTTTGCTGCAGGAATGTATTGGAGAGATGGAACGTGGAGCTTTAAAAAGCAAGCGCTAAGTTTAGCAGAAGTTCCTTCCCAGGTTGGGACCTCAGGAGGTAACTCAACAAGTTAGAGACGGTGGGGAAAGATGAGAGAGCCATCAATATTAACTTACCACCGAGACCTCCAAACTCTTCAATATTTAATCGTCCTTGGACAGCTCTGTTGCTTCCAGCCAGTGGATCCTTTCTACAAGACCACTCCTGTTCCAGCTCAATGAAGGCCTTGTCCCGTGGCACCACACAGCCCAAGGAACGGGCGTCTCCAAAGAATTCTGGGCTTTTTTTTTTCTCTCCTCCCCACCACAGGCAGCTTTGGGGCTGACAGAGCTGGGTTCACTTGGTCTGACTTGAAGGCCATAAAACCAGAATTTAGGCAAGAAACCTGAGCAATGTCAAGGCTTCATTTATCTCCCGAGCACAAACAGCCATGACACTCCTTCTCCATCCAAACCAGACCCCACCAGTGTTAGACGCCCGGCGATAAAGATATGCTGAGCTTTTTTTTTTTTTTCTTTTTTTTCCTCTCCTCCCAGAAGGGAGAAGGTGACGTTGGGACTATTGATGTTCTGATGGAAAGCAGAGAAGAGGAACCAGTTTGGCAGTGGTGTAACGTGGCAACTGACAACAGAAACTGGAAAGACATCTCTCTGACACACACACACACACACACACACGCACACACACAAACACACACCACTTCCTTGTTGGAAGTTTAACCCTGACATGAAGCTGCACTAGACCCATGGAGGTAGTGAGCTACAAAAGTATTGCGGCGACACCATGTTGGTTTTCTTGAGCAAACACAAAGAGAAGGAAGCGAGTGGCGTAACGTCGACAACGTTTTGGACGTGGGCCTTGGGTGTTGCACTCGCAGCAGCAGCAGCAGAGCTGTGCTGCATCTCATGCATCATGTCAAGAAAGCACTCACTGGAGCATTTCAATTTGCTTTTGTGTGTCCCCCCCACTCTCCCCCCTCTCCCTGTAGCCTTCCTTCACTGCCTCAGGTGGAGAAGAATGGAGGAGTGCAATGAGGGTGAGCAGACAGAGAGAGAAGGATGGGCTTCACGAGCATGTCCTTGCAGCATCCAAGCCATTACTCATTGGAGCTTTTTTTAAGCTTTAATGCTGAAATAGAGAGTGACCTCTAAAGGTCAAACAATTACCATTTTGACCCCAATATAAGACCATTTTTTCCCTGACAAAATAAAAAAAGTCTGAAAGACAGGTTGTCTTGTATTCAGGGTCTTCAGACACACCAAAGGAATATGGCCAAACAACTTCTCCCCAAGTGCGTCAGAGCTTCTCTTCCCGTCACTCACACATACCAGGGACCTGGAGTGACGCAGCCACAACAGACACTAAAGCCCAACAAGGAAACAACAGATGCTAATTTTAACATGATGGTGATCAATGGAGGTAACCGTCTTCCAAGCCTTGTAGATGGAAAAATATATAACCGCTGTTCAATATACTCACACTAAAAACTTTTATTTGTATTATTAATACTCTTATGTACTGAGCAGCCAGGACACGTGTAGCACTTCTTACCATAATGCCAGGAAAATAAGATAAATCTAACAAAAAAACAAGCTCTGCCCGTGATGTTCTTGTCGTACAATCACACCATCATTAACTTTGTTTGACATAAGTCCCTTCAGCATCGTAACAGCAGCGCAAGGCTTCCCATTCATCAGGCAACACCAATTCATTGTATCACAAAAGACAATCTCGCTCTCATATTTACCGTGAAATTACATTGATGCGCCGCACATAAATCACCAGCATCATCCCTACATCGCACAAGCCCAATTATCCCAACAACATTTGTCATAAATCCTTTCAAAAACATGCAAACAGAATGGATGACATCATCTACAACACGGCGAAAAAGATAATAAAGCATGCAGATTTCTTATCAGCGCGCATTTTGATAATGTTTTACACTTTTATAAATGTTTCCGTCAAGCTGTCATAGATTCAATAGGAATATTGATAACATGGTGACTATATCAATCAGCAGTGATGATTGCAACACAATATTCTATTCTGATATGAAGTGGAACCTTAACTATCCAATGCATTATTAACTCTTTGCCTGCCAGAGAAGAGACAGTTTAGCTTTAAAAGTTTAGCTTTAAACTCTCTGCTTTCATCAAAAGAAAAGTTTGTTTCTAGCTTTTGTGGGTCTTTATAAAGCAGCAGTGGAACATAGAGCGGTTCCAGATGAAAACACATGATTTTGACAAAAAAACAGGAAAAGAAAAGAAATTTCAAGCGTGACTGATGTCCATATTTGTTGTTTTAGTGACACCTCACACGTGAATGGTTAAGTTAAACTAAAGATTGTCATGACAAAATAACTACATTCATTCACAGACTTAGAACATCACACAATAACATTTTTTTTCTGTGAATACTATAACTGTTCTCATCATATTTTTTATTATTATAATGTTATCCCCAACTTATTTGGCCCAAAATTGCAACTTTCCTTGATTTGTTTCTCATATTTGCATTTTTAGAAGGGACTAAGGGACAATAAAAAACAGTTATGGGCCCTAAATGGCCGGTGGGCCGCACTTTGGACACCACTTCTTTAAAAGGACAAAAGTTTCATGGAACATATTTCAATAGCTATGATCTCCTATGGGGGAACGCTGTTGTCAGATGTTTCCCCATACACTCCTATATAGGCAATAAAGAACTGCCAGTGAAGCAAGATGGGTCCACACCAGTAGAGCAAAGACGAAATCCTGTAGGTTACACAGAGCAGCTCCAAAAACTGCAAAAGAAGACAAGGCCATCACGCCCTAAGAGTTGGAGGACTGGAGCCCCGTCCACCAACACTGCAGTGGCCTGCCAGAGAAATGTGTCGAGCGCAGCAGATTCCTGTCAAGCGAGCATGCTGCTCCTCTTCGAGGAACCTGCCACACCGGGGAGGGAGAAGGAGCATTGCCACCATTTTGATTTTGGATGGCTCTCCTCGGCCTGGGCGCTGTCGCAGCACCGTGTGTCAAGCTCACGCTCCGGCTGGTCCTCGTCAGCAACATTGCACGGTGACCACAAAGCGCTCCACAACACAAACACTCTCCTGAAAGGCTGAACACCTTCAGGATAGCTTTTGTGGAGAGTCATTTAAGCAACCCGCGAGGAACAACAGAGCAGACGCACGGAGAGAAGGTCCCTGTAGAAGCTGTGCACCATTTCTTCACACTTAGCTGAACATTAACCACGTAGAGGGACCACAACACTGCAATGTTCAGCACTGTAAGGCCCGGCCATCACAAACCAACGAGGAAGTATTCCATTACATGGTTCTTCTTATATGGAGAACCTTAGCAACACACCCCAAATACAGAGGACCCTCGGAGGTCAAAGGTCTAGGGGTTAAATGACAGAACAATAGAAATCATAGTTATACTTTTCTCGCTCTTGCAGTACCTTACAGCAATGATAATTGACTCATTAGCTTATGTAATATATATATAGTCAAAGTGTTTGTTAGCTGCTAACCGACGGTACTACGCAACAAACTAACAACATGAAATTAGCTTTTATAATAAACTCCTGCTCAAAATTTTAAGACAATTTGAACGGTTGGAGCTTCAAAATGCCAAAAGAAGAAATGGAGGTGAGAATGCGGTTTATTGCAAACAACCATCAAACTGTTTGGCTGTTCTTGGCTGCTCAAAAGTTTCGAGACCCCAGTCATTAAAAGCCAAACTCTTATCAAAAGTGTGGATTCAGAGCCATTTTCCGTTATCGATTCATGATGGTATCCTGACGTGCAAATCGGTGGTACGACCTGGGTATCGGGGTGACAAAATGTTTTGTATTTGAACGCGGTCCCATTGGTAAGCCGTGGTGGTGGACCCAAAACTATGTCACCGGCCGGCCCTGATCCAGGGGATCCCACTTGCTGTCCATCAAAGTCTAACGTCTAAGATGTCCAAGTGTAAAGTCTAATAACAAATCAGATGCCAATTCTTGGACATTTTCAACTGCTCCTAAAATTTGAATCAGGAGTGTTTGCTATCCGTTAACATAAAGACAGATTGTGTTACACAACAAACTAAATAAAGTCTTATTGAAATGTGTCCTGCAACTGCAAGTAGATGTTACTGGTTAGAAATCAAAGCACATCGTGGTACTTCTAAGCTCCTTTGATGGATTAATCGGGAAAATTAATCTGTTGTTATTTTTGATCATAAATGAGACATATTAATAGTACAAGTTCATCAGAATAAAGTTGAGGTCTGCATGGATGTAGCCCATCCGCCCACAGTGGACATGTTCTTGGTGCCAGTATCAACAGCACCTCAAGTGGCTGCAGCCATGTACTGCACTAATTTTGTCCATCTCGATTGAAATCATTTCATATATATTCATAAAATACCAATGTATCTAGAATAACCAAAATATTGCAACTAGAGAGTCAGCTCTAGACCTTCATCGAGGTCTGGCAAACTGCCGAGCCATAGCAGAAGATCCGGACCCGAAGTACCGTGCCCTCCCAAGTCAGCGTCAGTGTAGAACAGCAACTCGGGACAAATACGTTGTAAGAATGCTAGCATCAAAAAATGTAAATATGCCTTTTGGCTTTCGCTTTCTTTCCTCCGACAGCTGAGCCGCCGTGAAAGATAAACTTATGGTGGCGCTGTGACTGCAATTCAGCTCCAGTCCTATAGGTGGTAGTCCTTTGTATGACCGGGGAGTTGCTAACTTCTTTCTCTTTGGGTTTTTCCCTTCAAGGGTCCTCCATCCAACCAGGTAGTTGCTAACATGCAAGCAAACAATTAGCCGTTCCATCGCTAACAAACAAACATCAGTATATCAGTATATTTAGCTGTGTTCTTCTTCTGCTTCTACTTCCTCATCCGAGTGTCTGGCCTGCGGCTCAACATGTCAAACACAACCTTTGTTCTGCCGACTCCTTGGAGAGTCATCTGCCAGCCTCCATTTTATGCTGGGAGCTCCACTGTCAGCACCTGACCTGAGACCAGTGACAGGCAGCCAGCCAGGAGCACAACCACCAGGACACACAATGACACACATTTGCATCATCTATGGAGAAGCAGCCCCTTAAAAATGGCCACCAGCTATGGAGGAGGAGGAGGAGGAGATAGAGACTCATGCTGGACACCGTGGGCCAGTGTGGCTTATGGCAGCTCCTAATGGAGGACACAACCATGCGTGCAATGGCTCCTCCATGAAGCTAACGCGCTAACTAATCCCTTATCTTTTCCCCAGGAGATGATGAAATAAAGCAACAACGAGCATTTCCTGGCTGACAACAGGAATGGAAGACAGGCGGACATGAGAGCGAACCGGGAAGCGAGGAGAAGACACTTGACTTTGGCCACAAGGGTAGCCAAACACCATTAAAAAGCCTCCCTATGGAGGAGCAGGAGGAGGCGGCGGCGGAGGAGGAGGAAGGGGGTCAAGCTCTTTCCAGGTCACGCTCCTAAAAAAATAATCCCATGATCTACCAATGGCGACGTTCTCGCAAGACCTTGAAAGCCACATGGAATCGTGTAGCCACCAGTGGCCGAGCAAATAAAAGCAAATAAAAGGCGTCAAACTCACCGCTACAATCTTCTCCGTCACCTCCAAACTTGTGTCTCATGCGTGCGTCCGATCCGGCTAGTAGTGGCTGATCGCCATCTTTCCTGCTTCTCCTCCTCCTCCTTCTTCTTCTTCTTCTTCCTCTTCTTCTTCTTCTTCTTCTTCTTCGCCTCAGCCGCAGATGACCTGAGCTCCTCCGCCGAGCTCTCAATCAGCGAGGACGAGGAGGAGGAGGAGGAGGGAGAAGACAACCACCAACACAACAACACCGATAATGTGGCGAGAGGGCCACACAAAGGAGGAGGAGAAGAAGAAGGAGAAGTTCGCCAGGCGGCGAGCGAGCACCAGAGGGTGCGCAAGAGTTGGCCGAGAGACGAGGGAGCATCGGCGGGATGGACGCCCGAGAAGCTCATCCTTCATGGCGCACACACACACACACACACGCGCACGCACTCACTCACTCACACACACACACTCAGGGAGCTAGCTGCTAACCCTGGAGCCGAGTCGGCGCGCTCCCTTAAGCGCGCGCACACATACACACAATACATTGGCGTACACGCGCACGCAGGCTCTGCGAATATAGTAATGTGTGTGTACGCACGCGCGTGGCACAACATGGGGTTATGATCATGTAGATTGATCCATACTGTACATATTGACAGATTGATTGATAGATTCCTCATTTACAGTACATGCACGTATTAAACAATATCATAAGACACTATTACTTATTGACGTTAGTAATAAGTAGTTCTCATTATGACTCTTATTACATGTACAATATCAAATAATACATGACTCTTATGCAGGCACGTGTGTGTATGAATCAATATATTATAGTACTATATTATAGTACTAGGAATACTAACAATTCTATTAACCAAGTATTAGTACAATAAAAAAGATGATGTCATTGATTTAGTTTTAGTTTAGTTTAATTTAATTTAGTTCTAATACATCATTATTACATAGGTATATGTATTTACACATAAAATAACACAGTAGTAGTATTTATGTATTATCTATTTAGACAAAAATATAGTCATACTTCATATATTTTGTAATAGTTGATATAGTGCAGCATGTATGATTGTGTACATGATCGCATGATCCTGTTTTACAGGAAGAAAATACATGAATGCTGATTTATTTCTGTGTTGACTTTTAATCATAATATAATATTATAATATAATATAATATATATGGACTTTGGTGAAGCATTCACTACTCAATACAAGTGTCCAGCCAGATTGCTGTGATGTACTGCTAGTAGTAGTACTGCTCACGGCCACCAGAGGGGCTCTGCTGATACCTGACTACCCGGTGGCTGCCATAGTATGTTGTGATGTGTTAGTCAGCATCAGCGTTGTGTTCTAGCTTTAATGCTGTTAAAATGTGCTTTCTTCAGAAGATCACAAGATAAAAAGATCATAATGGATCATTTATACGTTTAAATTCAAGTCAATATTTGATCCAATAACAGTGTTAGGTGAGGTCAGATGAGGTCAACGCGACGCTGCTGCAGGCGGCTTCCCTGCATGCAGCAGCTAACAAAGAAGCCCAAACAAAAGGTGCTCACATGTACTGCATGGAGGATGGCCTGGAGGGGGGGGGGGCTGCTGGGGGTACCCCCAGCACCCACCCCTGTCCTCATGCTGCTTGTGTGAAATGAAAGCCAGACATTAGACACCCCTGTGTTCTGTTATTGGGCATTTTTCATAAATGGTATGGCCTGTAGGGCATCATGGTGTCAGAAGTGCAGGGGCGCCCAAACATTGTTTTATCCCAGCTTAACGTGAAACGCCTCAGCCATAAATCTCACTTGTATTTGATTTACACACAGACAGCCCAGGCAGGAAGTACACAAATGTATGAAATCACATTGGACACGTGTTGAGAAGGAATTATGTCTTGGATTGGAGTGTATATCATGTTTGCAATGAGATGGTATTGCAATGGTATCTTAATACGTCAAATACGTGACACCTCAGAGAGGTGGGAAACATTGATGTGTTGGTACACAAGCAGCAGATGGAAGAAGCATTCCTCTATACTGGAGCCCCAACATGGCCGCACACACCAGCACACGGTGTTGACCGGGCAGCCTGAAGGTGCCAGGCAGCGGCCAAGGTTTATCCCGCTGCTCGGACATATGGCTGCTCCGGAAAATATGATGAATATGGGATGGCCCCTTGTCCGGGGCGGGCTGCACCAGACCAAGCCCCCCCACCCCCACCCGTGCGTGCAGTGCCAAGCATGGCTATAAACAGACCAGTCGTCAGGGAGTCAGATGGCTCAGCCAAGCTAAGATAGGCTAGGTCCATATTTACATATGGACCCCCCTCCCCATTCTACATAAATACAGTAGCACCTTTTGTTAAAATACCTGGACAATTTTAACTGCCACTACATTTTACAATTACAATTTTATTATTGATCATTTTCCGCACGGTGGTATAGTGGTTAGCGCGCAGACCTCACAGCTAGGAGACAAGGGTTCAATTCCACCCTCGGCCATCTCTGTGTGGAGTTTGCATGTTCTCCCCGTGCATGCATGGGTTTTCTCCGGACACTCCGGTTTCCTCCCACATTCCAAAAACATGCTAGGTTAATTGGTGACTCCCAAATTGTCCATAGGTATGAATGTGAGTGTGAATGGTTGTTTGTCTATATGTGCCCTGTGATTGGCTGGCCACCAGTCCAGGGTGTACCCCGCCTCTCGCCCAAAGACAGCTGGGATAGGCTCCAGCACCCCCGCGACCCTCGTGAGGAAAAAGCGGTAGAAAATGAATGAATGGATTTTCCGCAAAGTTGCAGTATCACTATAATACACATACTTCAAGTATTCCCCCCAAAATTGGAAATTCAAATGTTTTAGATACTACAGAAATAATAATATTATATATCAAAGATCCTAAAAATCCTACATTCATAAATGTATATTTCAATGGTGGCGGCTGATGGGGCTATACATATATGCGTATACTGCATTTGTTAAGTAGTGCAGTAGTCCTACTTAACAAATGCAGTATACGTAGTATATACATATATACATATATACATACAACAGTACATTAAAGAGTGGGAAAGGAGGACACACTGGTAACCTACACCTCCCACATCTTGAACCGACTTAGCAGATAGTCGGTAGCGCTCCAGGCTTTATTTCAAGATGTGTAGTGAAGCCTGCGTGTTATTTTTAAGCCCTGTTCATTAAAAAGGCTGTAGGGACATATGTTACTGTTAGAATAGATTATTATTAAAAAGGCCCTTTTCCGTCACATCTTTATCTTCTGTGGGAATAGCATCTCCCACCGGAGGCCAACAGGAAACGTTGTCATAGGACTTCCAAGTCATTCCAAAAGAAAACGGCCTTACTTCCCTTTGAGCAATGACTGAGTCAATCTCCAAGGAGTAGACATGCATCGTGTGGTAAGAGGTTACCAATAATAATCCAATAATCCACATCACCTGCAGCCACGTTTAATCCTGTTTGAAAGGTATAGATCATTATTTACTGTTGCCATGGCAATAGGGCAACACTGCGCTACCTTAGCAGACCAAAAGATGAGGCGCATCTTAGCGACAATAAATCTGCTATGCCATTGGAACTAAAAAAGTCCCCAGGTGAGAGGGAACAGCCAAGCAAACAGTGGATGGTCCGTGGGATTATAAATTGCTGCATCCGCTCTTCCCCGGGCTCTTTGACTGATGGATAAAGCCTTGGACTCCACCTTCTCCAGAGAGAGCAAGCGAGCGAGCCCCGGGAGCCATGAAATCCATAGACCCGTCTTCAAACGGCTCTGTGGGAGGAACCAATCACAGCAGCTGAAAGAGCCCATTAAGTCAAGCCGGGTCCTCAGCATGGCGCCGGGGCAGAGTCATCACAAGGCAAAAGAAAATGGCGGCTCGTGGCAAGATGTGACAGGTCATCACGTGGGACATGGTCAACACAACAGTCTTCACACTTCCTCTGCTGCTCCCTCCAGGAGCTTCAGACACAAAGAACATTGTTGCTTAGTCCAAGCATACGTGTAGAGTAGCCATCAGAGGACTGGAGACGCTTTCTCATTGGCTCGTTGACTGGAACCATCTCCAAACCTTCGCCTCCGACCGTGTCAATGGAGAATGCTGCTAAGGTTTGGTCGCAGGTGAAACGACGTTATGCTACGCTACGATTCCCTTGACTTAGGCGTGCTGCTTCATCTTATTTGTGCACTTTTGAGATAGCACTAGGCGCTATTCTATACCTCAACATCGGGTCAATGGAATTGGACCAGTATTTATCGTTTCCAACCAGACTGAACTGCTCCACTTGGGAGATACAGATCAATTCAGTATCGTAGAATACGCGTTCGATGGCGTTTTTTTATCGACCTGGCGCTAAAGTACAGTTTTGTCCTTCCATGTTTACATAAGGCAACCCTTACATGCATTACTTACATACATGACTGGACTAACTTGTTTCAACACGCGCTGCCGATGTGTATGCGCTGCAGCGTTAGCATTCAAGGAAAGCCATCACTGGTAGGAAAAAGGACATGAGACTCTGACAGAAGAGAAACTGAAACTGGGACTGGTTGCACTTTTGGTCTTGGCCGTAGGACAAAGATCCAATCCTGGACCATCTAAAACAGGGGTCTCAACCTCAATTTACTTGGGGGCCACTGGAGCTCGGGTCTGGGTTAGACTGGGCCGCATCAGGTATTCCAAAAAACAAACAAACAAAAAAACGCATTTATTAAAAACAAATTTTTTTTTAAAACTTTGCTTTGAAAAGCTCTGATAAAACATTCCACTGTTCTCAAATATCTTACTTTTTATTTTTCTACACAAAATAAGATGAAAACTAAATAAACAAATCAAGAATAAAGAAAATCAATCAATAGTAAATAAATAAATATAATAACAATAATAAACAAATAATAAAACTTAAGAAGCCACATATAGTTGGTGGGTAGACAAATTATTTTTTTCAGATTAAAATTATCAAAGCATTATTAGAGCCCTGTAGACATGACAAAACACAACCATAGTCACATTTATACTCTTTTTATTTACAACATATTGCGCAACTGCAGGGTCTTGAGACGCATGCTAACTCGCAAACTAGAGAGCTAGCGACCTAAACGGTAGCCTTCAAGTTATTTCCTTTAAACTTAGCCCAAAACTTACCACTTCCACACGGATAGGGAGGATAACTATAAACAGTTATTTAACCTTTAACATGAACATTAATCCAACGTAATAATTTTTTTCTGGGTACATGATACCATACAGCATTCATATCAAACTTGCGCGGGCCGCACTAACATTAAACTTTCATATCAAGGCGGGGGCCTCAAACTAGTGTCCTGCGGGCCACATTTGGTCTGCGGGCCACGTGTTTGAGACCCCTGATCTAAAAGGATCTGCTTTTTGTCCTGTTTCTTCTACTTCCTCATTCCAATGAAGCTCGTGTATAAAAGAACATTCTCTGTTTTATTTCGTTCTTGAGCAGTATTTAGTGTTTTCTACTCCATTTTAGTTCCTTCATGTGTTCTGTGACGTAAGAGTTCATTTCGGGATAAGATTCGACTTCCATCACATTCTGGGAACGGAACGTGTATGTAACCCGAGGACCACCTGGATGTAAGGTGGAAAACATAAAAATATATCATGGATTAGAGAAGGTACTTAAAGTCGTTTTAAGGAGACATGGCGATCAAGCATGCTGATAAGATGTGCAACATGAGCATGAATGAATTCTCGCTAACCGCTTAGAAGCTAAGCCAAGGCCTGTAAGTACAGTTGTCTGGGCTTGACATGTTGGGAGACGGCCATGAGGCCCGGTTTCGCAAGGGAGAAGGCCTCAGGATGCCACTTAACAAAGAACCGCGGCTTCACAGAGCCTGGTAGCACTCATGCGGCCCCAGACCACCATGACATGGTCATCTCGGGTACTCACTATAACGCTCGTCTGTCGAGCATACTGCGATAGAAACAGTACACGGACTACTAAAGTATACCGAACGTACGTTTCCCTTCTTGAGAAGATACGCAGGAAGAAAAGTGGTTGCTGGGTCGATTCCGCGGAACCACTGGATTAGCCAGTGATAGAACATGTCAACAGTTGATATGGCTGATATGATGACAGCATTCCAGGCGCTGTATGAAGCCAAAATGGCTGCTCTGACGTCGGATCGTACCATGTGGACAGGATGGAAGGCAGCATATACTAATGGAGGCGTGAAGGCCGAAGGGAGGGTTTGGACCACTGATTTGTCATCTGTTCTTCCTTCCACCTGCCCCGCTTCCCCCCACCCCTCCCTCCCTGTCATGCATCCTGCCAAGGGGGAAATCCACCCTGATGTCTGAGGACAACAGTGGGAGAAGGATGGGGGTAGGGTGTGGGGGTGGTCTAGGAGATGGACATGAATGAGAAAGAGATGTTAAATAGATGCATTACATTGCGTATTGGAGGTGCTGGAGCTTACCACCGGGACTGCAGCACATTACTACTGCTGTATTTGCTATTCATATATTTGCAAGGTGACTTAGTTCAGACAAAAAAAAAAAGATGATCAAGAGCTCCTCCTCTCCTCCCTTCTCCTCCGTCACTCTCATATCATCACGGTGGAAGCCTGGAAAACATTGGCAGGCTGGCTCCGTTGAATCCATGTGGCTGTCAGAAGCTGCTGGGAGCACGTCAGGGTGGGGTGTAGACCAGGGACGAACGAGATATGAGAGTCACACTTGAATCACAGAACACTGCTTTGCTGTTTCTCCTGACGTGATGTGAGACGTTGGGCCATGAAGGCAGTCTAGCCTGGTAGATGGAGCAGGTGTCATTGCTCCTGCAAGGTCGTTTGTCACGTCTTCACCAGAAAATGAAAGGAATGTGGCAGCATCCTGTGTGAGTGGGGGGGGGGGGGGTGTTGTCAGTCCTTGGCTTTTAAATGGAGGGGGGCACCCAATGTTGTGGAACGCAACCAACCACTGCGTTAGGATCGGTTATTTGAGCACCTACTGGTTCTCTAAGGCTGGAAAAGACATGAATAGTCCATCATTTGAAGCTTTACCAGGCAGGTCGGTTAAATCCCGTCCCTTCAGCTTGCCGACATAGACCACGGTCCAATGGGGGCAACACAAGATAACAGGCTCGCTCTGGAGCCCTATGCAAGATCTCACCTCGTGGGGGGAGGTGGACTCTTCCGACAGGTGAGGGCCAATCCCACAAGGACACCGAATATGATAACAATGGTTAATGATCTCAGGGGGGGTTAGCAACACAGCCACCAAGACGGGCGTTAGTGACACACTTATCTGGAATGGGGGCGTGCCAGGAACTGAAGATGATATGGGATGGTCAGAAGAGACCAGCACTGAGCTCTATGGCATTTTAGTCAACTTCAAACCAAATAACCACCTAGACAAGGAGACGAAAACCCTAACCCTATATATATAGGCTGCTCGGTGGTCGAGTGGTTAGCGTGCAGACCTCACAGCTAGGAGACAAAGGTTCAATCCCACCCATCTCTGTGTGGAGTTTGCATGTTCTCCCCGTGCATGCGTGGGTTTTCTCCGGGTACTCCGGTTTCCTCCAACATTCCAAAAACATGCTAGGTTAATTGGCCACTCCAAATTGTCCATAGGTATGAATGTGAGTGTGAATGGTTGTTTGTCTATATGTGCCCTGTGATTGGCTGGCGACCAGTCCAGACAGCTGGGATAGGTTCCAGCACCCCCGCGACCCTTGTGAGGATAAGCGGTAGAAAATGAATGAATGAACGAATATATATATATATATATATATATATATATATATATATATATATATATATGATATATATGACAGATAGGACGTATAGGATGTATATAGGATATACAGGACATATATAGGATGTAGGCTGAAAGACAGCGGATGAACAACAGACAGAGCATGATGATACAAATATACATAGGAAACCATGAAAGTGTAGAAATGATATGACGATATTTCCCCAACCTGACCGCTCCGTCCCAAAGACATAGTCGTCTTTCACTTTGTTTTTGCGTGAGAGGCACAAAAAGGTGATGATGCAACTCCACAATTACTGAAAGCTACCCCTGTTCTACTGCTGATTCCTGATGGAAGATGAGCGTCTAATGCTCTAATCTGACCCTACCGTGTCCATATAGCCCAAGAACACCATATTCAGAGGGCCCGTAAAAATGGTAAAAATTCATGTAATTCGCCTTACTTGTTGCATATTTCATCCCCACTAAAGGAGACCTTGCTGAACATGGCCAAGCAATGGTGAAAATGCAACTCGGGGTGGCGGAGGTTGTTGAATTTGACTTCTTTGTCGAGATTTCTCCCTGAGACAGTGTCGGCAGCATCAGCACATTCTCTCCATTGGCATGAAATTCCTGGGACAAGTGTCCGTGTCAGCACTTTCTGCCCCTCAGCCAGTGTGTGGAAGGACATCATCACATTCGTCTGCTGCAGTAAGCCCACATCGTGTGTGTGTGTGTGTGTGTCGTGCTTTGCAAGGAGGATGAAAAGCAGGATCTTGTACTCTTCAGCTGACAGATCAGGTTGCTCCAATCTAAACATCATCTCTCCTTTCACTGGAAGCATGCTCAGATAACGACAATGGTGCAGATCCAGCAAGAAGCTTGTTAACATCATTCATTCCCCAATCACATACGTGTACATACAACACATACATGCAACATAAGAACGACATTCCTAGAAATGCATTCACTGGAGCTCAGACCTACATATACCTCTGTTGGAATTTGGAATTTCCCACTGCAATAGAATCTGTTCCAGGGTTAAACAGTGGCCATATTTAAGGAAAAAAACTATTAGCTGTGCTAAATTTGTGAGGGACCATTCTTAACTGTTATGCTAGCGTAAGAAGAAGTTAAGCAAGTCAAGAGGCAGCCGACTCCCTCTTCTGTACCAGGAAGGAGATACAGTATCAGTGTGATATCAATGTGATATCGTGTGCACTACACCCGTTCCTCCTGCACCAAAAGTGCTCCATAGTGTCTGCATGCTCCCAAATCCATACTGAAGCGCTACTCATCCCCATATGTTGCCCCCACTTGGTTGGAACCGGGGGCTTTATATCCGCTGCCTGACAGATGATCACATTGGCAGCCTCAAACTCCCCACAGCCCGCTGGGACACTTTTGAGGCACGTTTTGCAGAACTTCAGAACCATCACTCTCACAAAGCTTGCTCACTCTCGTGGGACACGCTGTGAGCCCACGCGGAACCCTCACATCCGACTTCTGAGCTCCACTGCACCAACTGTGCGTCTGACAAAGTGTGTCCGACAATGAGTGCCCCAACCCGGGCAGGTGAGGTTGCAGGTGCAGATTCTGGAAGCTCTAGAAAGTTTTCTGTGCAGGTTATTGTGTGTAGCTGCTCTACAGGAGCGCACCACTCAATACTTGGTGGGGTTGCCGCCAAGGTATAAGAGTGGAATCTCCTGATTATTGTTTGGCCTTCACCAAGGTCTTCGTCTGAGTGCTTCTGTTCCCATGAAAGCATGTCAGCAAGGTTGTCCCCTTCAAGATCCTCTGGGAACTCTTGTTACATCCTGTTGCCCCCCCCCCCCATTCCCGCCCTTGCTTGTCACGTGATCACCACAAACTCCTCAGTTATCACATTCATTTGCCTTTTCTGACATGGCAATGTTAATTCAGCCATCTTTTCTGAAGCTCCTGTGTGTACCTGCTGCCTGCACCCCCCTCCCCCCGCCCCCTTTGCTGATTACCACCCCGTTACATCAGCAAAATCATGAAAGCCACTTTGCTCCCACAAGATGAATGAGTATGAACTTTTTCATGGATTGAGGCGGATGTTTGTTTGGGTCCTGGTGGGAGGCGGTGGATTATAGTTTGGCTACTTGGCCCTAATGAGCCCAAAACCTTAATCCACACCTCTTTGCTGCAAAGTCCTACCTTGACTGAATTGCGCTGTTCCATGGCAACAAGATGGAAGTGCGATGGAGGCGGCATTAAGAGTGTTTTAGGAGCGGGGCTGATTATCTGTTGGTTTGTTAGCATGGATATGACACCACTTCTACAGTAAACCTCGGATATATCGGATTCAATTGTTCCCACTGGTTTTGTCCGATATAAGCGAAATCCGTTATATGCGTATACCGGAAAATGTCAGTTTTACGCATATATCGGATTTATATCCGGTATATGCGTAAATCGGATTTTATCCGTTATAAAAAGGCACTTCCTTGACTAGGTTTCCAATGTACCTGGACTGGGCAATGAAAAGAGACGTAAGGTAATGAGAATTTAACTTTATTGGACACTGAGCATAACAAATTGTTAATTAACCTAGGCCCTGTTACGCCTGTCAGGCCTACGTTATTTCCAATAGTGAGGTTAAGATCTCATTCAATAAATCCCAGGGTGTTTTCTGGCAGCATTTGCCAGAATAACCCAGAATGTCAGCTAGCTTCGGAGCGCCACGATGCGGCCATCCGATATATGCGAGGGAAATTTAATGGAAATGCATTGGAACGGGACTGGAGATTTTGTCCGAAATAGGCGAAATCCGTTATAAAAAAATCCGATATATGCAATGAATTTTTATTGGAAATGCATTACAGAAAAATCGGTTCTTTTTTATCTGTCCGTTGTGAGCGAATTTCCGATATATCCGAGGTTTACTGTATATCTATGTTATTATTTCTCTATAAATGTACGTTACGTATGCTATGCTAAACACCAACATACACAAGAAGATTAGTCCTGATCGATGTGCCACACTGATCTGCAGCAACAGGAAGAGTCTGGTTGAAGTTATTGCTGCCAAATGGGGGGGGGGGGGGGGGGGGGGGCACAAAATATTAAATGTGATGGTTCAGTTACTTATTCCTCCCCCTTCTGTCATTGTTTGCATGCTATCCTCATTAAAATATGAAATCCTACAAATGTTTGGGTGGTTTTAGTTAAAGCAGACACTGTTTTTTCATCAGATCACATTTGATGGTGATTTTATGCAGAAATGTGAGAAATTCCAAAATGTTCAGATACTGTTTTTTATACCACTGTATTCAAAGTAATCATTCAGGAACCGTTTTCAGCATCGTCACAAAGGTGGCTTTGTCTGGACACCCCTGGTAAGGAAGGGATGGGGGCATACTACGTAGCATCATTTCTTTTCGGTTCCTATGCCCGCTTTGCATGCACCTCCTCACCTGCGGGGAAGCACAGCAACAACCAAAACATGTAAGCGACGGCAGACGCCACCGGAGGCGGGCGGGCCTGTCAGAGCGGCTGATGTTTTCTATCCGGGCCTAATATGCGGATGAGATGAACAGAGGAACCCAGGTGGACGAGGCCTCCGTGTGTGTGCGCAATTCAATCAAAGGCGAGTCACATCTGCCTCTCTGCCCGCTCCATTCTTCTTAATTTCACTTCAATACGCACGGCCCCCGCCATGATGACGGACAGGAGGCAGCATCAGACCTTACATGTTTGGCTTTTTAGGCATAGAAGGTTTGGTGTACATCAGCAGACCCATCATCGACACAATAATTGTCTGATGCTAGCTTGCTAAAACAACATATAGCCAAAATACAGTGCCATGACAATGTTCCTTTGTAAAGGACTTGGGATCATCCCTTCCAGGTCGAGATCTCATATAGCAGACCAACACAGGGATACATGAGAAGAAGGATGAAGGTTAGAGGAATTACATAAAGTCATACATTTGCCCCCCCAAGAGAAAAATGACATCAATATTTAGTAGATCCACCTCCAGCAGAAATAAATGCGTCCTATAGCTTCCAATGAGGGTCTGGATTCTGGTTGAAGGTATTTCTGATTCTTGAAAACCGTTGAAAAAACCTTGAAAACCAACAATCTGCTGATACTGACTGCAATCCATGCCACCTTCGACTTGAAGATTTCCAGTACCTGCACTGGTCCCCCCAGCCTCCCAGCATGATGGAACCACCACCATATGTTACTGTGGGTAGCAAAGTGTTTGTCTTAGAATGCTGTGTTCTTCATCCGCCATGCATAGCCTCCGCCCCCGTTAGGTCCCAATAACTCCATTTGACTTTCAGCGGTCCGCAGCACCTTATTCCAAAATGAAGCTAGCTTTAGCATACCTCAAGTGACTCCCTTTGTGACATGTGATCAGGAAAGGCTTCTTCCCCAGAATAGTTGAAGGATGCACAGTGACACCATCTGCACAAAGATCATGTTGGAGGTCTTTGGAACTGGTCTGGAGGTTGACTTGACTCTTCTCACCATCCTGGACTTCTGCTTATCTGAGATTGTTCTTAGCCTGCCACTCCGGATCCTTAACTAGAACTGTGCCTGTGGTCTTCCAGTTCCTCACTATGTTCCTCAGAGTGAAACCTCTGAGCTAGCTTTGGTATCCTTCCCCTAAACCATGATGTTGAACAGTTTTTGCTCTCAGGTCATGTGACAGTTGTTTTCAGGCTAGCATGGTATACGATATGGCACTGATATGAGAAAATGGTGTAATGCCGACACGTTGGCGTTTTAGGCCATAACACCGGAGAGCAATATTGCATCACGGAGTACTTTTACTAAGACCTATATTAGTTTTGTGATTTGCTGCAAGAGGGGGGTGGGAGGGAGGATGAGATTTTCTCTCCATTTGGGCCAGCAGTGATTAGACGCGTCCATGTCGGAGTTTAATCCCTGTTGGAAGGAGCATCAAGTTGCATGCGTCGGGCACGCACGCACGCGGTGACACGCTCGGCTTGACCTCCAGATGTACTCTTTTTTTTCTTCTGAACGTGAGAGGAACTGCATCTGCATCATCGGCTGACTGGCGTGGCGCTCTCCCAAGCTGCTTATTGACGGACAGATTTGACCCGCATTCATTTCACTCACACGGAAACACGTCAGCGTGAGGAAATATTAGTCTATGACGTACTTCCTCCACCCAATTCACTCCTAAAAACAAAGTGACAGGATGCGTCCCACCCCCCTCCTGGTACCTGGACATGTACAACAAACATCTTCCGTTTCTTCTTGGGTTTTAAGGGGGCGGGATGTGGCCCCACACTGTGCACACATGAGGTACGAAGAGCATCACGTTGCCTTCATTTCCAAAACTCATCGACGGCTCCTTGACATTCCTCCGCCTGTCTCGGCTGACACGTTTCTTATTGCGACGGCAGCCATGAAAAATCGCTTTCTCGCCGAGACGCTTTCTCAGAGGTGACCACTGCACAATTAGTATGCGACGACGACACCCGGCTGCCGCTGCAAATACGAGAAGAGAAAATGAGCCTTGTGAAAATATGATGTGTTGGCGAGCCCTGGGAAAGACGGCGCTAATGCGGATGTCAGTCAAGCCTGGGGGGCGGGGGGCAGATTGAGCACGACACAACCGTACTGGTGGCCTGATGGACCGTGTGGATTCATGCAGGGCAGGGACGTGGACTATGGACTATGGACTACAATCTTGTTGTCTTTAGCTTTAGCTGTCCCCTCTTAAGCATTGCTATTGCTGTACCCATTTGCTCCCCCTCTGTCCCCCATTAATCCAAGTACTACGCAATCTTCTTGTTGCCTTTAGCTCGTCTTCTTTCTCTGCGCCGTCCGTCCGTCCGTCCCCTCTTAAGCATTGCTATTGCTGTACCCCTTGGACTGTCCCCCATTAATCCAAGTACTTCACAATCCTCTTGTTGCCTTTAGCTTGTCTTCTTTCTCTGCTCCGTCCGTCCGCCCGTCCCCTCTTAAGCATTGCTATTGCTGTACCCCTTTGCTCCCTCTCTGTCCCCCATTAAACCAAATACTACACCATCTTCTTGTTGCCTTTAGCTTGTCTTTTTTCTCTGCTCCGTCCGTCCGTCCCTTCTTAAGCATTGCTATTGCTGTACCCCTTGGACTGTCCCCCCATTTATCCAAGTACTACACAATCTTCTTGTTGCCTTTAGCGTGTCTTCTTTCGATGCTCCGTCTGTCCGTCCATCCCCTCTTAAGTATTGCTATTGCTGTACCCCTTTGCTCCCTCTCTGTCCCCCATTAATCCAAGTACTACACAATCTTCTTGTTGCCTTTAGCTTGTCTTTTTTCTCTGCTCCGTCCGTCCGTCCGTCCGTCTGTCCCCTCTTAAGCATTGCTATTGCTGTACCCCTTTGCTCTCTCTCTGTCCCCCATTAATCCAAGTACTTTAAAATCTCCTTGTTGCCTTTAGCTTGTCTTCTTTCTCTGCTCCGTCCGTCCGTCCGTCCGTCCCCTCTTAAGCATTGCTATTGCTGTACACCTTTGCTCCCTCTCTGTCCCCCATTAATCGAAGTACTACACAATCTTCTTGTTGCCTTTAGCTCGTCTTCTTTCTCTGCTCTGTCCGTCCGTCCCCTCTATTATTGTCTGTTTTTACTCTTTGGCTGTTGGCTCAGTGTCCTCTCTTAAGCTAAGTTGCTGTATTACTCTTTGCCGTCTCCTTCCTTCCCGTCTGTCCCCTATTAAGCATGCTTAGAGAGCTCTTTTCATAGCTGTTGGCCTTTTGGATAGACTTGGGCTAGGACTTAAATGAGCATGGAGAAACAAGTTTACTGTCAACTTGTATTCACACTGCACAGCAACCAAAGGAAGAAACGGTTGGCAGCTGCAACCACGCCAGTGGTCCAACTTGCTTGGGAAAAGGAAAGTGTGCGTCTGTGACATGTTGTGACAAAGCCACCAGTGACACGCCTAAGAAGTCAGCCCAGGCCCACGGTGGAAACCCTCATCAAGAAAGATGCAACACACACCTCGACCCACCCACACACAACTGCCTGGTACTCTCTGCAGTTGAGTAACAAACACTGTGACAGGAAAGGTTCCCCTGCGGCTGGAGATACAGCACCATGAGCTTAACATGCTTAACATGTTGACCTTCTCCTTGCTAATGAGCCTTGTCGGTACGTCGGGGACACAATCATATCAACACGAGCGTCCGTGACGGCCATTTTACCTTGGCGCAGATATATCAATCATCATCATCATCATCATACGCCGTGATCAAAAACCCACAAGTATTCCCATGCAGTGAAGGCCACATTAAGTATGACAAATACCATGTGTACTGGCCCCTTAAAATGCTTTATGGAGTACTACTACTACTGCAGCCTTACAAGTACAGCGGAACCTTGGTTAGCATAACCCCAGTTAGCATGTTTTTTGGTTAGCATGTTTTTGGTGTGCACATCTTGGCGTGTTCCACCGCGTGAGTCCAGCTGTGTTCCTCACATGTTTTTATGATGAATCGTCCTCGGTAGCGGTCCATTAGCTTCCCGGTACATGGAAACAGGAAGCAGAAGTCAGCGCCATCGCCTATCTATGATGCCATCAGTGTTTGGCGGTGGTGGTTTCGGTGAAGGCCTCATGTCCTCAGCCTTGCTTTCCTGGCCTTTTCTAGAGCGTTCATATCGTTGGCATAATTCACCAACAGTAAGTAAACAGATGAACAATATTCAGCAAAAAACAACACTTTTAGGATAGGTCACAATAATGACAGAGTAACTGAAACAGGAAAATCCCAGCAACCTTGAATGCAACCTTAGCCTGCAGTTCAGAGTTTGAAATGATTTGGTTTTTGGACTTGGAGATCATATGCAAGAAATGTGATGAACGGGAACGAGACGTCTGCAGTGGTGAAACTACTGTATGTTGTTACCGTTGCCATAGCAACCATAGACCTTTCCATTCAACCTGACCTGAGAGCAGGACACCCCAACTGGATGGTTTTGGAGACTGGACTGGTTTGGGCCATCATTATCATCATCATCATCATCAATGCAGACGCCATGTTGGATTTGTCGGCCTACAAGGAGGAGGCAGCACATTAGTGCGAAACCGTGTTCCAGATTTCCTATTTTTTGCTAAAACGTTTCAGATCATCAAACAAAATGAAATCTTAGTCGGTGGCAACACAGCTCAATACAACATAAAGTTTTTAAATAAAAAAAAAAGAGTGCCAATTTGTAGATTTAATAAAGATGACATCAGGAGGTTGCCTACAGCCACAGCCGAGCACAACTTGTAACGATTCGATCTTTGCATGATTGCATTCTTCCGTCCTCCTCACCATCCATTTCCTCTTTCCATGACCGAGGCCATGCTTTCGTTCTGATGTATCCCCCCGCCCCCTCCCCTTGGTGGCCTCCAGCCCCCCCTGCTCTTATGTTCCACAAGAATGGGGAGCAGAGAGGAGCAGAGGAGGCCAGTCCGTGCCTCCCTCTTCTAAGCTGCACTCTGTTTGGCACGGTGCAGTACTGCAATGCCCGCACTCCATTTCCTCTTCCTTCCTCCCTTCTTCCTTTCCTCGCTCCCTTCCTTCCTCGCTCTTTCCTCAGCCCTCAGGATAAAGTCGTCCTAGGCTCCTATCCTGACTCAAGGATACGCAGCAGCAGACAAGCAGATTGTCCAGCAGACCAATGTGGATGGTCTTCTCATGGCAGAGGATGCTGCATCAGCTCAGGAAGTCACCGTGAGGATCTTCCACTTCCGTCCCGGTCCCGGACCCCGCCTGCTTGCCTGCTGGCCATTGCTGCATGATTCATCCTTCTTGACGAAAAGCACTGACTCATCTTTGCATTTCAGCCTGCGTTTCCAAAGCGTGGCATGGAGCTAACTCGCATTTCAAAAGCAGGGAGGTAGAAACATTGAATGCTGTCTCAAGTGCTTCTTCTGGCTCTGCCGAGGCAATGCTGAGATGCTGATGAGGCAGGAGGTATGGATCCCAAGTACTATCTGTCAATGGTGTTGCCCAAAATGGAGTCTTGATGATGGAATTTAGAATTTAGCTTCCAGGTGCTGTTATATAATGAGCCCTAGCGGGAATGCTAATGTTTGTCCGCGCCGGTCTCCAGAGTGCGTTGCTTCTAGAAGAACTACTGTACACATCTTACACGGGGCACCGCCACTCTGCGTTCGATAGATGATACACGTCATACGGTCTTCACATACGTACATACACCAGTGGAACGCATTCGCCAACCAAAGACCTAGCTATACTTTACATCCTGTCCACGAGGAAGAACGTTTCTTTCTTCATGACTTCATGAAAACACTTCACTAGTGACCGTAGAGTTCTTCTTCTCCAAAATGTGGAGCAAGTAGGTGAGGGGGGTTGGAGATTGGTCCTGACAGGCTCACATATGACTGTTGGAACATTGTTACGAGTACTTTGTGCAAAATAGGCCCCTGCAAAAGTAGGTTCTGTCGTGTGCTACTAGTCTACTACTATTACAGTACTTGTGTAGTACTGTAAGCATCTAGTTGTTGCAACTTTGCAGACATAATTGCTGAAATAAGGCTGGATATAGTTATACAGTAAACCTTGGATATATCGGACTCCGATATATCGGAAATTCGCTCACAACGGACAGATAAAAAAGAACCAATTTTTTCTGTAATGCATTTCCAATAAAAATTCATTGCATATATCGGATTTTTTATAACGGATTTCGCCTATTTCGGACAAAATCTCCAGTCCCGTTCCAATGCATTTCCATTAAATTTCCCTCGCATATATCGGATGGCCGCATCGTGGCGCTCCGATTCGCCGAATCGTGACAGGCCGCTATACGACGTCATTTGCAGCGTTGCCTGCGCGTCCAGGTACATTGGAAACATAGTCAAGGAAGTGCCTTTTTATAACGGATAAAATCCGATTTACGCATATACCGGATATAAATCCGATAAAACGGACATTTTCCGGTATACGCATATAACGGATTTCGCTTATATCGGACAAGTGGGACCAGTGGGAACAATTGAATCCGATATATCCGAGGTTTACTGTAGTATATATAGTTGTATCAGACAGAATTGTCCTAATCTTGCATTTAGAGGAGAAAATCCTACACCCTGGGTGGCATGGTGGTCAAGTGGTTAGCACGCAGACCTCACAGCTAGGAGACCAGGGTTCAATTCCACCCTCGGCCATCTCTGTGTGGAGTTTGCATGTTCTCCCCGTGCATGCGTGGGTTTTCTCTGGGTACTCCGGTTTCCTCCCACATTCCAAAAACATGCTAGGTTAATTGGCGACTCCAAATTGTCCATAGGTATGAATGTGAGTGTGAATGGTTGTTTGTCTATATGTGCCCTGTGATTGGCTGGCCACCAGTCCAGGATGTACCCCGCCTCTCGCCCAAAGACAGCTGGGATAGACTCCAGCAACCCCGCGACCCTCGTGAGGAAAAGCGGTAGAAAATGACTCACTTTTGCCAATTCTTCCCGGTAACAAGCGAATGCTGGGGGCTACCGATGATGAACTATGGAGGACCTGCCGACTCTGGAGTTCTGAGTGGCTCCCGTCCACTCTGCTGTGATTGGTCGCTGACTTCCCATGCAGAGGTCACGGACAAAGGGGTGAGGATCGGAATATCTCATCCTCTGAGACCCTGCAAAGAAAATGGATCTCAGAGAAGGAGAAGTAAACATACTAGACAGATGATTGGGACTGATTGAGGCGTCAAGGGGATTGTCTTTCGGAGAATAATGTCCCCTTTCTTTCCAGACGTGTACATCTCCCCAATGGGGTATCATGGGTCAGGAGCCGAACCCAGTCTCGCTGCATGCGAGTCACATCTTTATCAGAGTGAGCGGTCTGATCCGTGATCCCTAGGATAAGGATTGAAACTTTCTTTATGTGGTCATCCCTTGTTTGTTGGTTCTAAACCTCATAAAACCTGTTTACAATCTTCTTATAAATATGGTTTAACATTAGAGCCCTCTAGACATAACATAACACCCCTATAGTCACCTTTACACTTGCATTACCTAATAAAGTAGAAGCAATCAGAGAAAATAATGCATATCAGACATAAATGAAGTCACATGAACAAATTCCTAGTTTTTTTTCTGGGCTGTGTACTTCCTGAGTGGTTATTGTAATGGCGGCTTTAAATGGCTTTACACGCATATTAATAGGCCTAGTAAGATTAAATAAGCCATTTAAGACGGAACTAAAAGTAAATGTTCCATGGCAGACTGACAGTCGTGTACAGGACAGGAAGTGGCGTCTGTGGTTCAGAGTTGAGTTTTAGCTAGTTAGCTAGGTTATGGACCCAACATTATGATTATTATGTTAATTGGCAACTCCAAATTAGCAAAAATAGGTATGAATGTGAGTGTGAATGGTTGTTTGTCTATATGTGCCCTGTGATTGGTTGGCGACCAGTCCAGGGTGTACCCCGCCTCTCGCCCGAAGACAGCTGGGATAGGCTCCAGCACTCCCCACGACCCTCGTGAGGAAAAACGGTAGAAAATGAATGAATTAATGTTACTATTATCATGAGACAATTTAACCTTGCAATAAATATCTTTTCAACACTGACACCTAGTGGCCAATGTGGAATACTACATTGCCTTCTTCTGTATTTAGATCCGAGTTCATTTTGTTCATCTGCCCATGTTATGCTTGATAGTGCTTAATGATGTGCCTTGCTCATGAGTGGGTTCAGGTCTGGAGGACTCCTCAGCAAGGACTTCATGGAGGTGTGTGAACCACGGCTTCTGCAGCACTCGTGTACCACTCCCAACCACGACGCTCCCACCACTACGCCACAATTATCTTGGTGCTGACTGATAACAAAAAACAATCATTCTTTGGCTTCTCCAAAGTTCTGTGGTATCCTCTGGAATAAACATGCTGAGGTGCTCAACTCTTCTGTGAGAGACTACACTTGTGACCTTCTGGGTGGCTCCATGCCACCAGGACTGGTCTTTCAGGAACTGATCTAATCTCAGGCATCTGCAGCGCCATTGTTCCTCGGCTCTTTGTTTCATTGTGTCTTCAGACATGGTCTACTGTATCATCAGCTCTGAATGACAGCAGCGGTTTTCTTCTTTGCGCCACTTTGGGGGCTTTGGGATATTGAAATAGACGTGGACGTAGGAAGGAGAAGGACACAGCTGTTCCTTGGACCAACTCGGATATCTGGAGCCATCTGTGACATGAATTCATCTACAAATCACGCAAGGAGGCCCTCGTTCCTGCAGAGCCCGGCAGCATGAGCAGGAGAGGGTCTGTGTGTGTGTGTGTGTGCCGCCATCTTCCATGCATCCACGATGTGACGCTGGCATGGCTTCCTCTGACCGGGTTGTAAATGGAAGGAGTTTGGTTGCGTCGCTGTATTACGGCGGGATAAAGTATCAGTGCTGGTAATCTTTCCGTGGATTAATGGCTTCTTCTTTATCTGCGGCGGCTGCTCCGCTCAGATGTCTGGCCCGGCCAGGAGCCTCCTGCTGGAATACTAATGACAGACAGCTCCGGCACCCCCACCCCCTCACCCCCGCTCCACACCCCTGGCTGCACGTGCACCACAGTGTGCGTTACGGCCCCCACCGCCGCCGCCGCCTACCCACCACCAAAGACCCCGTCGCCTCCTTTGTGAGGAAGTCGCTGCCTCCTTGTCCTGGCTGACACCTACTTTGCATACGGGAGGGGGCCTAGGTGGCAAGGATGCAGGGAATACGGACCCCCCTCCGAGGAACACAGAAGGGAGGTGACAAAGAGAGAAGCAAGGTAGAAGAGCCTGCAGGTTATTAGAAGACAATGCTGCAGGGTGATGGAAGAGGAATGCAAGTGTATCCTCTTGACAGACAAATCCCGCCGTTCCGATTCCGTGGAACGCCACCTGCTGTCGTCATAGTGACACGTAACGCCGCATTCAAGGTCACGCTTAGCCCACACAGACCTCCCTCGGCTCAGAATGTCTAGTAGGTCCTTTGTGAAAGGAGATGGAGAAAAATGCCATCTGCCTCCTGGTGAATGGAGAAAGGAAGGAGGACAAGGAGAAGGAGGAGGCGTGACACAAGCACACCGCGTACCAAACCACTGGCCGTGATGATGGGAGGTGAAGAGGAAACAAAAGAACCCACAGTAGAACTCATCATCCTGATGGGAAGGTTTAGAAGCTTTGGAAATATGACACATTGTTACGTAATGTGCATCTTTTGGCTTCTTCTTATCAAAGCCAACAATTCAATTCAAATATTCAAGTATTAGATAGATAGATAGACTTCCTTTATTGTCATTGCACAAAAACACAGTAGTGAAATTGCCAACGAAATGTCGTTGCCTGGCTCCCATATAACAGACACAAAAGAAGATAAGTAATAATAAATAATAACAATAATAATAATGTGGAGAATAAATAGACACCAAATATGAACAACATAATGTAAAGTGCAGCGTGAACAGTAAATTGCCCAAATAATTTAAATAATTAAAATAAATAATAATAATGTAAGTAAGATAGAGGGGCTTATTTGGCATTCAGCAGTCTGATGGCCAGGGGGAAGTAGCTGTCTCTGAACCTGGCCGAAAGTCGTTCAGACATGTAATAGATGGTTTCTTGGGCACTGGAATTATTGTGGCGGACTTGAAACACGGGGGGACTACAGCTTGGGCCAGTGAGGTGTTGAAGATGTCTGTGAGCACGTGGGCCAGCTGGTCTGCACATTCCTTGATCACCCGTCCTGGAATGGCGTCTGGGCCTGCAGCTTTCCGCACGTTGATCTTCCTCAGGACTCTCCACACAGCAGCAGTATCAAACTTGACTGCCTGTTCATCTGGGTGGGGGGTAGCCTTCCTCGCAGGGTTATTGTTCAGAGCCTCAAACCTTCCGAAGAAGTCATTTAGCTCATTGAGGAAGCTGATGTCATTCTGGCAGGATGCAGGTCTGGCTTTGTAGTCAGTGACAGTCTGGATGCCCTGCCACAGTCGTCTGGTGTTGCCGGAGTCCTGGAAGAAGCTTTGGATCTTCCGGCTGTGGGCACGCTTTGCCACTCTGATGGCACGGTTCAGATTTGCCCTTGCTGATCTGAGTGCCATCACATCACCAGATTTAAACGCAGCATTGCGTTCTCTTAGTCTTTCACGCACCTCCTGAGTCATCCAAGGTTTCTGGTTGGCCCGTGTGATGATCGTCTTGGTGACTGTTGTTGTAGCAAAAGAACAACAACATTGCGTTTGGAGCGTCCATATGCTGAGTTAGCAAAGGGCTAAGTTGCTAAAGGGCAGTAAATGACCCCAAAATGACCCCCGTGTTAGAATAAAGTATATGTTGCCATCAGTACAGCACAGTATTTTCGCGTAGTACAGTACAGTATAGTACAGTACAGTACAGTACAGTACAGTACAGAAGATGGCGGCATGCACAGATGCTATCTAGTGACATTGAATCACTGAAATTCATTCATCGCGGTGGGGTCTGGAACCAATGAACTCCTATAAACAAGGGGGGGGGGGCTATATCCTGTTGTCCCTCGCTACATTGCCAACACCGCCCAACCAATGATGACATCCTGTTGGTGATCCTTGGACGCCATTTCATGACGCAACCATCAATTCACACAATACATCGTACTACACAGTAGCCGTTGCAGGTTAGATTATAGCTGCTGATAGCAGGGGACCTCCATCCATTTAATATGCCGTTTAGCCTCAGTACGGTTGGGGCATGCTGGAGCCTATCCCAGCTGTCTTTGGGCGAGAGGCGGAGTACACCCTGGACTGGTGGCCAGCCAATCACAGGGCACATATAAACAAACACATTCATACCTATGGACAATTTGGAGTGACCAATGAAGCTAGCGTGTTTTTGGAATGGGGGGTCTTGTAGCAGCTGGATGATGATGGTGGGGGTGTTGGGGGGGGGGTGTCTTGCAGCCCTTGAATGACGGAACAGACAGTTTAGCCAAACAAAAATGTTGCTCGTCTTAAAGCGACTCCCCCGTGGCCGTCTCCATCCTCCATCTTAGCCTCTTTCTGACTTCTTCCAGTGTTTTTTCCTGTGTGGTCCCAAGCAACCCCCCCCACCCGCCCACGCCCGCCTATTCCTTTCATCAGGTTTCAAGAAATAATGAGATAAATTGCATCACCCTCATTTGACAAAACTCTGGATTATTAACACGCTTTGATCCTTCAAACTGCCATAGTTGTTGGGCAGAAGAAAACAAGCAAAGTAGCCTTCAAGACCTCCTGGATGCAAACTTAACCATAGTCTGGAAATACTAGACTTTAACCCGACCCTGGAAATACTAGACTTTAATCATAGTCTGGAAATACTAGACTTTAATCATAGTCTGGAAATACTAGACTTTAACCCGACCCTAGAAATACTAGACTTTAACCAGACCCTGGAAATACTAGACTTTAACCATAGCCTGGAAATACTAGACTCTAACCAGATCCTGGAAATACTAGACTCTAACCAGATCCTGGAAATACTAGACTTTAACCAGACTCTGGAAATACTAGACTTTAACCAGACTCTGGAAATACTAGACTTTAACCAGACTCTGGTAGTACTAGACTTTAACCAGAACCTGGAAGTACTAGACTTTAACCAGACACCGGAAGTACTAGACTTTAACCAGACTCCGGAAGTACTAGACTTTAACCAGACCCCGGAAATACTAGACTTTAACCAGACCCTGGAAATACTAGACTTTAACCAGACCCTGGAAATACTAGACTTTAACCAGACTCCGGAAGTACTAGACTTTAACCAGACTCTGCACATACTAGACTTTAACCAGACCCTGGAAATACTAGACTTTAACCATAGCCTGGAAATACTAGACTCTAACCAGATCCTGGAAATACTAGACTCTAACCAGATCCTGGAAGTACTAGACTTTAACCAGACTCTGGAAGTACTAGACTTTAACCAGAACCTGGAAGTACTAGACTTTAACCAGAACCTGGAAGTACTAGACTTTAACCAGACTCCGGAAGTACTAGACTTTAACCAGACCCCGGAAATACTAGACTTTAACCAGACCCCGGAAATACTAGACTTTAACCAGACCCCGGAAATACTAGACTTTAACCAGACCCTGGAAATACTAGACTTTAACCTGACCCTGGAAATACTAGACTTTAACCTGACCCTGGAAATACTAGACTTTAACCAGACCCTGGAAATACTAGACTTTAACCAGACCCTGGAAATACTAGACTTTAACCAGACCCTGGAAATACTAGACTCTAACCAGACTCTGGACATACTAGACTTTAACCAGACCCCTAGCCAGGAACTCTGCACCCCATGTTGGGGCCCCCGGACTGCCAACATAGATGCTCTGTGCAGGAAAAAACAGAGGCGTCCTCCAACGTCCAGACTGGTAGCTAGTGGCCTGCGGTAGTGGTTGTGCGCTAAAGGCGGAGCCTCAAGAAAAGGACGCCACAGGCCTGGACAAGCTGGTGAGGAAGTCAGTGAGGAGGACCAGCATCATCTCCCCACAGTAGAGAATCTTCAGTGGCAGATTACTATCACCGTCCTGCTCCATCAAAGACCTAGCAGATCATTCCTCCTCCATCCCATACGGCGTTTCAACACGACGTAGGCGAAGCAATGAAAACACAGGGGGCCGGTCCCTTCTTTCATATCTTACAGTAAATAGCAGGAACTCTGGGCCCCCATGTTGCGTGCACCCCCCTTTTTTATTCATGGCCTGTCTACTTCCTGTGGTGGAGCATGTTATTTTCTGAGAAGAATAAAGAACATGTAACAGTAGATACCTAATGAAAGAAAGGAAAAAAATGTATTGATATGATTTTTGAAGCGTTGTTTCTTTTGATGGGGAATTGAAGAACGAGTTGTGAACACGGTGAGCAGGTCATGCTGGAGAACAAAGCGCCTGGCTGGTGTACACCCCAGCCCTTTGTGTCCTTTTGATGGACTCCTTTGTTGTCCCGCCTCCCAAGCAGCCATACGAGTACACGCAGGCTACCGATGAATACAACCGACAAACATGATTACTATGTGTATCTCCAAAATCATATTGTCCCAGACCACGCCAACCGCATACACATACATACATACATACACACATACATACACACGCATGCCTGCAGCTACCATGGGACCACAATGAGGTCTGAGCTGGTCCCCATCCCTCTTCCCCTGCAGCTGCTAGCCGGCCTGTCATTTCCCAAGCATCAAAGGGGGAAGGCAACGCAGCTGATGATGACTCCTGATGCCACCACGTGGTCATCTCCTGTCCTGCATCAGCAGGCTCCATTGCTTTTGATACATAAGCAACCTCACAGTGCTGAATCGTGCAGATGTGTTCATTTCTTCCATAATAGAGGAGGGACGATTATTCAATGGACCAAATCGGGAATCACAAGATCTCCATGATCCGGACCCTGGATTCTATGAGTCATGTGGCTGGCTACCTGATGTACTGACTCACTGGAAACGCAACAGACTCGTATGATTCATTTGCAACCGTTTACTGAGTCAAAACTGAATCGATTCATAAACTCGGTTTGTAAAATGAATGCGGTTCAACAGAAACACGGCAAACTCAGATGATTCATTTGAAGTGATTCATTAAGTCGAACGATGGGAGCCGCCAGAAACAGCTAACTCAAGTGATTCGTTTGATTTGTTTCACTGACTCGAATAATCGAACTCAAAAGAAACACAGCGAACTCGGGTAATTCATTAATTTGTAGTGATTCATTAAATTGAACGATGGGACCCGCCAGAAACAGCTAACTCAGGTGATTCATTTGATTTGTTTCACCGACTCGAATCATCAAACTCAACAGAAACACAGCGAACTCGGGTAATTCATTCATTCATTAAGTCGAACGATGGGACTCACGTGATTCATTTGTTTCACTGACTCGAATCATTGAACTCACCAGAAACACAGCAAACTCGTGTGATTCGTTTGAATTGTTTCACATACTCGAATCACAGAACTCTCCAGAAATACAAGTAAACGAAAGTGATTCATTTGAATTCATTCACTCAAACCAACAATGGAACTCCCCGGAAACCCAAATGCTTCATTTCAGTTGGTTCACTTTTTGGATTTTGGACTCACCGGAAATGGGCTAACATTTTTGTAACAGGTACTTAAACACAGTCGAGTGCTCTGTCATATAGCATAGAATATCTTTGTCTGGTTAAAAATATTAAAACAATAACATTAAAGTGAACTTTTTACTGGTGCTAAGATGTAATGTAGTAATGCTTGAGCGTGATTGTGACATTTAAAGGGGGTAAAACTAGCCAAAGCTACCGTTGATGCTAACACACTGTTGAGTCCCTCGGTGGAGAATGTTTGGACACCCCTGAAAATGGGAAATTCTGCTTAATTTTTTTCAGTCACCTCCAAAGTTTGGGTCAAATGTTTTTTTTAAACGTCCTTACCTGTGGCGATAGCACAAGAAAACAAGGAGCGAAAAGGTTGGTGGATGGGGTGTCTTCGACGTCTCGGCAATGTGACGCTGCGCCGCCATGTTCGGGTCAAACATGGCGGCGCCCATTAGGGTAATTGTTAGTTCTCTGGAAGGTGTGTGCCGACAGTCAAACGTCAACATTACCAGCTGCTTCCCCCCCCCCCCCAATCCGCTTATTTGTATTCAGAGGAGGAAATTTGCAGGCGTCTTTTCATCAGGTGCTGATGTTACACTGATGCAACCTTTCAGCCTACAGTGGAGGTCAAACGGTGAACTCTAATGATGCTGTAAAAGGTAACGTAGCGATATATACATATCCCATAGCTTTCCCCACCTGTATAACCTCTGCATATCTACTGTCATGATCAACATAAACAAGTCAGTACATTAGGTACACCCAATGAGATCCAATACAATAACTTTCTTTTATTGTCATACGCAGACCCTGGTGCAGGAAAAATCAAGCATGGATCGACTTTTGAGGATAAGGAATCTTCCTTCAAGTGAAGCGTTCACATTCCTGTGCTGTCTGTGTGGGAATATTGACAGCAATTGAATGCTTCATTTACGATTTACGATTCAAGGCATTTAGTATCAAGCAAACCCATTTTAAAAGCTTTTCTCCGTTTTTGCAAGTGCAATTATAATTTTTTTTTATATAAATAGAATAAAAAATGATTCAATGTCATATCATTGAAACGCCCCCCTCCCCCCATTGTAAAGCAGGAAAGCATTCCTATAAGAAGCCATTCAGAGAGCAGCGGGTGCACAGCATTGTTCCCCAAGACATAAAAGTATCATTTGATTATAAATATAGATATGCATATCTTTTAAAAAAAATAAGACACATTGCTTTGTAGCCCTGATATCATAACATCACAGTAGCGTGAGGATGAGCCCCAAAATACGGTGCCGGCTCGACTGGAGTCTTGAGTGAAATTCACTTTCACTTTGATGATGAAAAACTCAATGGAGGAAACCAAAAGACATCCAAGGCTCAGTCGGTTTTTTTGCAGCTCTCCCCCGCCTGCGATCCGTCTTTGGTTCTGCTTCCGTTGGCGGGCCTCTTCTCGCAGGTGAGCGCGCTCCCTGAGCCGTTACGAGCCGACGCCTTCCTGACCTCCACGGCGAGGGCGGCGTACGGGGAGAAGCCGGTGAACAGCGTCTTGTAGATGGCTGACTCGATGGTGGCGAAGGGCGATGCCGCGGAGCCGGTCAGCATCATCCTCGCCTGGGAAGATAAGACGGCACAGGATGTGAGGGTGGAAGGGAGGACGGCGGTCTATTTGTTCGGGTGTCAGGGTGACTGTCAACTGTGCGTACGTAAGCTTGAAGAGGATGTTCACGCACGAATAACGCTCCTAAAAACAACTTGTATTTTCATTTCCCACAATGCTAATGGCTGTGAGTGTGAATGGTTGTTTGTCTATATGTGCCCTGTGATTGGCTGGCGACCGGTCCAGGGTGTACCCCGCCTTTCGCCCGAAGACAGCTGGGATAGGCTCCAGCACCCCCCCGCGACCCTTGTGAGGAAAAGCGATAGAAAATAAATGAATGAATGAACAATGCTAATGGCGTCAATGCAATAAACAATTGCAATGTGCATGCCAGGCCACTGGGTGGCGAGCTTCTATGACATGCATATGCAGCAATACTGTTTCAATCATTTCCATTTTGAGACATTTGAGATGTTTTTTGGTGCCATCATGTAAGACAGCATTTTCAAATAAAAACGACACAGCGTAAGACGTCATTAAGATCCCCTTTGGCCGCCATATTCCCCAGTGGACAACATGGATGGCTGTACAAATGATAGCACATATAAAGTGCTAGAATGATTTGAATGACGGGTGAACAGTTGTCAGTCCCGTGTTGAAACACATACGAAGGTGGAGTAGAACCATGTTACCGATGTACGTGCATCAGCGTAGACTCCACACAATAACAAACAATCACGTCTGACAGGGCTTCCATCTGCTGAAACATCTCATTAATTTTGACGAATCCGAGTTGAAAGACGGCGCGGTGGATGTATCAGCGCCACAGACAAGTTTCCCAGAGAAGAGGAGGATGATGCAAGCGGAGGAAAATGATGCAAAAGCCGCCGCCCTGAGGGTAACGCCGCACCAACAACGCCGACGACGGTGAAACTTTTAAGCAGGGAGACAGAAAAGGTCATTCGGAAGACGGCGCTTGACCTGAAAGCCATCTTTTTTTCCCACTTCCTTCCCAAATACTTTTGTCCCAGTCGGTGTAAAATGAGCGATGTTGATCTTGAAACTGACCTTGTTGACGACAGTGAAGGTCGTATAGATGAGCATCAGGTGGTGCTTGTGCAGAGGCAGGTAGCGGGTCTGCTGCAGAGCAAATAGTACCGCCCCTATCAGGGTCACCTTGGTGGGGCTACACACACGCACACACAAAGGTAGTCCATTGTTAGCTAGCTCAGATGAACTGGTTTTCAAAAAAGGAAAATACGTGTTCATCAGGATTGGGAATGATGGGCAACATTTCCAAACAAAAAGTGCAGTTCCCCTTTTAAAGACCCCCTCAAAAACACCCTTCAAGTCCCAGAACCAATTTGTGTTACTTCCAGAAATTGAACGACTCACTAGGACATTTTGAGGAGCTCGTTGGTTTCTGGCCTCCACACTCCTCGAACAAGCTGCTCAAAGTTACTGATAAGACCGCCCCCAGCTCCTGGTGGACACAAAGGTCAGATACACTTGGAAGTAGTACTGCGCCATACAGTAAACAGTAATACACACTGCTTGTATATAGTAGTATTTAGATCACACATTGATCTGTAGTTTAGATACGTCATAATGGCTCACTGACCTCTGGCCCAGCCGATGGCAATCATGACCAGCAGGCCATCCTGGTACTTGCTGTGGGCCTGGGTGACCCCGCCCAGGACTTTCCAGGTGCGTGTCACTTCCTTCATTCCCGACAGAACCAAGCGAAGAGGTAGCAGGGCCGCACAGCCGTACACCAGGTCCCAGGGGCAGTAGAACACCAGGTACCTGTCAGGCCACCACAGGAAATGTAGTTAAGCCAATGGCGGCAGTACTGCTTTTGACCAGCAGAGGGCGGCATTTCCCCCACAACTCAATTGCAATTTAAATGTTAGAAAAAACAAAGATATAAAATACCATAAGCTTGTATGAATTAAAGGGTTTTTTTAACATGATATTGTGATGATCTCATGTATGCATGTAGTATCTCCAAACTTTAATAAAACAATAATAATAATTTAAAACGGTAATTAAATAATTAAAGAAGATATTAAAAAGTGGGTTTGTCTTTTTTTTCCAGTTACTTAAAAATCTATACATGGCTGCACGGCGCACGAGTGGTTAGCGCGCAGGCCTCACAGCTGGGAGACCAGGGTTAAATTCCACCAATTCCATCTCTGTGTGGAGTTTGCATGCGACACGGCGACTCCAAATTGTCCATAGGTATGAATGTGAGTGTGAATGGTTGTTTGTCTATATGTGCCCTGTGATTGGCTGGCCACCAGTCCAGGGTGTACCCCGCCTCTCGCCCAAAGACAGCTGGGATAGGCTCCAGCACCCCCGTGACCCTCATGAGGAAAAGCGTTCGAAAATGAATGAAAACTCTATACATCTATTGTAAAGTGATTAAATGTGGCTGTTTGGGTGCAATGTCAGATGCCACCAGCAGAGGGAGACAGACAACACCAGCAGTTTAACTCCTGATGCATTTTCAGGTTCCTTGGCAGGCCGTTTAAAAATCACTTTCAAGCAGACAAGGCTATCGCTGTTCCACAGAGACAAAGGTGCTGTTGTTGTGTTTGGTTCTCTGCTTACCAGATGAGGGAAGCGAGGAGGACGCTGGTGCCGTTGGATAACGGCGCTACGGGCGGTTCTGCCAGCATAATCCCGGAGAGCACGGCGCCACCGAAGCAGTAGAGCATGGAGCTGAACCAGCAGGCTAGCGGGCTGACCCGGGACACCTGAAGAGCCCCTGTAAGAGAAGTCAAATGTCCCTGGAATAAATATTCAACTTGACCGCAGCTAATCAACACATAGGAAGTGTGGACAAGTGGCTTAAGGTCAAAGTGCAGGTCGGATTATTTCCAGTGTGAGGCTACACAATGTTGGCTCTTGTTTGTGTTGGTAAAGAACACTGGTGTCCCTGTTTTCAATGAAACGCTGCATAACGTGATCGCACGCCTGGAGGCTTCGGATCATTGGACACTTGACTGAGGACAACATCCAGCTCGATCAAAGTCTGCTTTGGCAAAGACAGCTATTGCACGTGGCTGTAAATGACCACAATGTATCCCACCGGACACTGTCGGCAGGGTGTACTGAAAAATACCCTGCAGACAGCGGTGACTACTTCATTCGCCACGTTCACATGAGGAGTTTTTCTTTCCGAAAGCAATGGTATACATGGAAAGGAATATTCCAATCACGTGTCTACATGCGCCGCTATAATCAACCAGAATAGTCAATGGGGCATGCCCAGTAAACACCAACGTCACGTGATACAGACTTCCTCGAGTTTTTCTTTCACTTGTTGGAATAACTCCGTATTGCCAGTTTTTCCTTCGTCCAGTCTTGAAATTTAGTTTGAATCAAAAACAAACTTTCCGCAGCAGTCCAGTGCCGATTGCTCGCCTCCATTTTTTTTAAATCAAAGAACGCCTCAAGCTGCGTGTTACGTCATATCTCAGCATTCGCTGAAAGAACACACCCGGGAACAGGAAAAGATAAAGTTTCATCTTACTAATATTTTATAATTAAGCTCGGCACATGTTTTATATAGATATGTATTTTCTTTTTTAATAAAACTGGACTTGTGAATGGCGTATAGAAGGGTTTAGATTCTGTTCCACAGATGGCGCTAATGCACACGAAAGCTGCTTGCCAACCGCCAATAAACAACAGAAGAAGAAAAACACCACAAAGAAGAACGCAGTCTGACAACTTTCCGATTGAGCGGGTACAAGATACCTCAATCGGATTGGGGAAAGGAATATTCCACCCATGCGAATCCGATTATATATTCATTCGGATTGGCACTTTTCTTTCGGAATGAGGTGTATACAAAGGTTAGAATCTTTCCGTTGAGCGAATAACCCGAATGGAATTGGAATATTTGGGTCCATGTATACGTGGCTATTGATTGACATTCCAGTCAAATGAGCATCTTAACTCTGTTGTTTGCTTGCGTCACCAGGTCACTGGTGTGAGTGACAGGAAGAAAAGCTGGGAGT
Organism: Doryrhamphus excisus; assembly: GCF_030265055.1. Classification (NCBI taxonomy): domain Eukaryota; kingdom Metazoa; phylum Chordata; class Actinopteri; order Syngnathiformes; family Syngnathidae; genus Doryrhamphus; species Doryrhamphus excisus. The sequence continues at coordinate 6,927,731 of NC_080467.1, forward strand.
GAAGAAGGAATCTACCATTTATAAATCTCCACATTTTAGGCGATATTTGGGTCCGCAAGGTAGTTTTAAGACCTGAGCCGGTTATGCTTTAACTTCCCAGGTTTCTCAAACGCAGCAATAGCTCACCTGCTTTTTAAGCCTGGGTAGTGAAGAGTCTGGATGGCCTGATCCCATCTTCAGGATGAATTTTGAAAGATCGGATAATATCATTTCCTGCCACCAAATTGGGTCGATCCGATTTCCGTATACGTTGAGCCAAAGTCTTAACATGCTAGGAGCCTGAAAGCTACTCATGCTCTTTGTAGCGCACTAAAAATATCTGTTCTATTAAACTTGACAAACAGGTGAGTGCAGTCACATCCGTCATTTGAGATCATAAAGCAAAAGTATAACCGAGTTCATCTTTTAGTGCTTTTTTTTACTGCTTTTAATTTGTACTTTAGAACATTCGTTAATTCGTTGGTGGACACGCGTCCACTTTGTTGTTTGTGTTGTATTGCCTATGTATTGCCCAGGATCCATCCTGTGTCCACATCATACATTAGACTATGTACTATGTACTACAATATGGACTACAAGTGCAAAGACAAAGTCAACACTGTGCTGTGTACTCTCTGTGATCTAGGCAGAACTTGAGCAGCAGCATTTCTGGGGAGTCCAACTCAAAGACTATTGCTGTGCTACGACTGTTTGTTATATCATCTTGTCATTTCAGTCCCGAATTTGAACCCTGATCCACCTGGCTGGCCTCCGGTTAGACCTCAGGTTAATCGGAGGATTAACAAAAGATTAAAGACTCCTGTAAAGTAAAGCTCCATACTGGTGAACCATACCTTTGTTTGAGTCCCAATGCTACATTCCAGAAAACTATACTAATGTATCACTAGATAATCTCTGTTCTATCTTGGCGTGGAGAGATACTACCTCGTACATGTTAGCAAGGCCATGCTAGCTGCATGTGTTCAATTGCTGCGTTTTCGCCTAAATGCAAGCAATAATGCAAGTTTTATCGTCCTAAGACACGGAAGCCCATTCTGTCCTTTACCGATATCTCAACCTTGGAACGTTTTACCACTCCCTTCTGTCCCAAACGACAACACGGACAGCACCGATAGGAAGCTTATCTCTGGTTATTTCTGCATGTTGACTTTTAGCTGCTCCTTCTCTGCTGCCCTGCGGCTAGCCTGCTTCCTCTCCGCTAATCTTGTAGCTTTTTGGACACACCTTTAAGAGGTTGAGTTGGCCTGCACAGGGTTGTTGACAGTCAGCAAAGGGAGGATGTAGCAAGGGTGTGTGTGTGTGTGACATTCCTTTCCTTTTGGGGAGGAAAATCCCCAAGGCCTGGCTTGACGTTCAACTTTTATTGCATGTTGCACTGTGCTAATATCCGTCTTTGCTGTGTCAACACACATTGCTCACACGGCCACGCGTGCTGCAGGGTGTTGGGAACAAAGGGGGAAAGGTTACAGGCATGGATGCTTCGTGAGGCAAGCTCCAAAATAGAGCACCATGGGAGGGGGGGTGACAATGGACTGTACGAGTGTGTGTGTGTGTGTGTGTCAAAGTCCACCTGTTCGTGGCACCATTATCGCGGTGGTACGACGTCACTGGGCTTGGCGCACATTTGCATTTTGACACACTTCTTTCTGATACTTTTAGGGCGCGTTAAGAGCTGTGCCCCCCCCCCCCCGGCTGTACCCCCCAGTCTGCCCTACAGCATTAGTGTGCCAGCTTTTCATAAGACGACAAAATAGGACTGCGACTTTCCTGACTTTTGTTGTTTTTATTTGTGCCCGTCAATTTTGGTGTATTATTGGAAGTGCTTTAGCGTCTGTAGCTTTTATGCTAACATCTCCAATAAGCATTATTGTGCACTTTTTCTATGTTTTTAATCTGACCTAATAAATGGCATACTGCACATAACCAACATGACATTAGGGGCGGGGCCAGGAGGACACAAAAGTTAACACTAGCATAGCTATATCAGCTACAGTGCTAATATGTGCAGCCAAGCCTACTTTAGTGTCTACAAAACAATCATTTGCAAATATTCCAAGGCACAGCCTATTAGTTCCATGACAAACAGAGGTTTGTTTGTGATGTCTAACCCACATGAAGAGCAAAGAGAGCCAGATCTTCCTCACATTGGGTGTCCTAAACCGTCTGGAGGGACGCTGATGATGGCCTACAGTGCAATGTATACACGATATACCGTATATCATCCTGGGGGTGTTGAAGGGCGTGATTTCTGAGCTTTAAGGTGGTTGAGAGTGACCTTAGTGTTATTTAGTTTTACAACACATTTTATGAGGAGTGCTGTACTTTCCTGTGAGGGTAGCATTCAAGAAAGACTATGTCTGTTAGCATCTTTTGTACACACCTGGACTTACCTGGCTGCTCCCTCAGAGCCATGATGGACACGATGTAGTGCGCCATGTCAAAGTATGGAAACATGGACATGTTGGCCAGTCCATGAGAAAGATCGTCCAGAAAATCCATCATATATAAAGAAAGTGTTTATCCCTGTGTGGAAAAAAAACTAAAGGCACCAACTCCGAGCATCCATACAGCACTTTAGGCTTCTATTAATACAACACTGATGAGCTTCCGGGATTGAGGGGAAAAAAACCGGCAAAGTTGCTTTAAGGTTGCTTTTAAGTGAAGCACCAAAGCCAACATTCGTCATCGGCTCAACAGGTCTGATCCAAGCCGGTGTGTTCATCCCTGTTGGCAGCCGTTTAACGCCGCTGTCATCGTCACACAGGCGGAATTCCTGCTCCGTGTTCCGCCATGGTAGTGATGAGCAGGCGGAGACATAGCAGCGATGTGATTGGCTGGAGGTGAGCACGGCGAGCCAATCTCAAGGCAGGAAGTGGACAAGGCCCGCCTCCGCCACGCAGCGCATCGCTGCTAATGTGATTGGACAGTAATGCCGTACAGTGCTGGATCAGGTGTGTTTTTTCAAAATAAAACGATTCTTTTTCTATGTAGTACGGTGCTATGTTGGCGACTCAGCCAATGACAAATACAACAACCACCGTACTCATACCAATGCAGTGCTTCAAATTAAAGCCTAATCACACGGTTTATTGATTATTTTTTCACTTAAATGTTTACTAATGAATGCAGTCAGACCTAATTCCGGCCGGCCCGGAGGGCACAAACATAAGGATGAATAACTCTGCTGTTTTGTGTTGAATGCAGCCTACTGTTAGACAAAACATATGCACATTAAAGCAAATGTTACACATATTTTGCCTAAATGAAGCATATTCAAGCATAAAAATGACTAAGTGAAGCAGAATGCAAATATAATGCATATGAAATGTAGTATTCTCCCCTGGTCACTAGGTGTCAGTAACGATTAGTCAATTAGAGCCCCCAATAAATAGCAATAAAAGTCACCAGACTTCCGAATCAAGTTCGTGATGTCTACGTCAAAGCTGAGTTGCAAGTCTTTGATGTTATCGTCTAGTCGAGGCCGATGGCATCCATAATGTGACTGGAGTCCACACAGGAACAATATACAGGGCTGACAAACTGTTACAAGCGGTAATGTGATTACTTGGCCACTCGGTGGCAGCAGAAACCTTTCTTATGATCGGTGACCTCTGCTCATGACAGCGGGACTTTAGTTTATGTCGACTCTGTAAAGGGATAAAACATGACGTGAAAAGAGAACGGGACCTTGCCTTATTGTGTCCTACATTGTACGTTAGACGTCACCCAAAGACGCATGAAGATCATGAAGAATTGGCTGAGTTTCTAACATGGCCAGGTGATTCAAACCAAACTCTGCCTTGGCCACTCCCACGGTCTTATCAGTCTTATCCGCTTGGGACGACCTTTGCCCTGGATAAATAGTAGCATAAAAACATACGGTAAATCAATTTAGCTGAAGGTATTTTTCAGTTCTTAAGCAAGTAATTTTCACTCATATTAATCACTTACGTTGCCGTCTTCACTTTGAGTTGAGCCCCTAATTGTAAAAAGCCAACATTACTGACATTCATGCACATAAAGCTGTTTATGCAAAAGTCTCACGTCAACTTAGCATAGCTATTAGCTAAGCATCGAGCCTTCAATGTGTAATGGCGTGTAATATGCATGCCGGGCCACTTGATGGCGGTAGTGTAAAGAGACGCTACTCAGGCGGCAGAACTACCGCTCCTATTGGATATACCCTTTGGCGCCACATGTGGCTTTTACGGGATTAGTTATATCCCTGTCATGATGGAGACTGATACCTTGGCAGGTTGCTCCCTAGCAACGCCGGCAAAAACACAAACCACCAAAACGCCCGGAAAAATATGGACATTCTAAATTAGTCAGCCATCAGACACGTGGAAGCTCTTGTTTGTACATATACATATACATATACATATACATATACATATACATATACACTTCCTTCCTTCCTTCTTTCCTCCCTTCCTTCCTTCCTCCTTCCCTTCCATCTTTCCTTCCTGCCTTCCTGCCTCCACTTCTTCCTTCCTTCCTTCCTTCCTTCCTTCCTTCCTTCCTTCCTTCCTTCCTTCCTTCCTTCCTTCCCTCCCTTCGTTGCTTCGTATCCCCCTTTCTTCCTTCCTTCCTCCCTTCATTCCTTCTTTCCTTCCTCCCTCCCTTCCTTCTTTCCTCCCTCCCTCCCTTCCTTCCGACCTTCCTTCCTTCCCTCCCTTCTTTGCTTCTGCCCTCCCCTTATTCCTTCCTTCCTTCTTTCCTTCCTCCTTCCCTCCCTTCATTCCTTCTTTCCTTCCTCCCTCCCTTCTTTCTTTCCTCCCCCTTCTTTCTTTCCTCCCTCCCTTCCTTCCGACCTTCCTTCCTTCCTTCCCTTCTTTGCTTCTGCCCTCCCCTTATTCCTTCCTTCCTTCCTTCCTTCCTTCCTTCCTTCCTTCCTTCCTTCCTTCCTTCCTTCCTTCCTTCCTCCCTCCCTTCTTTCCTCCCTTCCTTCCTTCTTTCTTCCCTTCCTTCCTCCCTCCCTTCCATCTTTCCTTCCTTCCTTCCTCCCCTCCTTCCTTCCTCCCTCCCTTCCTTCCTTCCTCCCTCCCTTCTTTCCTTCCTCCCTCCCTTTCTTCCTTCCTCCCTTCCTTCCTTCCTTATTTCAACTTCAAATAAATGAACAGCTGTTGATGTTGAAAACACAATAAAATAAAGAAATCTGACTGTTTTTCTTCCTCCCAACTAAAGTGTAAAAGGAAGTTAGCCCCCCCTCCCGCCTCCTCTCTCCAATGCTAGCTTAGATACGGTCCCACTCCTAGCTCATCCATCGAAGTCCAGCAGAGCGAGTCATCTTCTTGTTTTGGGAATAGCAACATGACATGTACTGTATGTGGGACGTTGGCTGCCTCTGGGTCTGGCCGGGAAAACCTCACCCCCCCCCAGGACTGGCAACTATACGTACCCAGGCATGCTCCACATAGACACAGACGTAGACACAGCAAGCACGCACACGCATGTGTCATGTTGTTGTTGCCGTGGGACAGACCATTTAGCGTCTTTAGCAAATAACGAGCCAACTTCACATAATAGCTTTGCTCTTGTTTACAACTTTCTTCAATAAGCTTTGTACCTTTACTTCTCCTTTTCAGGACAGTTGACTTTCCTTTTCCACAAACCAATTTCCCCCAAATTACTACTTGATTTTATTTTGTTGGTTTCTCATATTTTGAATCCTTGTCTAATTTTAAAAAAAAATCAACTCTATGCTCCTGAAAGGACATCATGAATATGACAAGTCCTTTCTCAAACTGCAACTATAGTATGATTGGAATAGAGCTTTTTGTCCACCTCATGCAGAGGTGGTGATGTTGGAGTGTGTGACGTCATTCTGGAGCTACAACGACCCCGTGGAGAGGTCAAAGTCACATTTGGGTTGAATCCAAACATAAGAGCCTGTCCGGATAACAGATCGTGATGATGTCACACTGAGCCAAAAACAAACAACGTCATACACTTTAACAGTACTGTCCTTTAAAGATACATACTAACTGCTCATTTCTAGAAGATTAAAAGACAACTCAGCAGTCATTTTATACGGCATATTATGGAAAAATAATGCACCACAAAGTTCAAATATTAGAACAAATATGTAATGTTTTTTCTGAAATGGGAATACTTTGAGAAACAAACAAACAACAAAGAAATTTAGGATGTGAAAATGTCAAAATATTATGCAAATAAAGTCATAAAAAGTTGAAATAGTTACTAGTTATTAAAAAAAAAGAAAAAAAACGGCAGTAATTTTATGAGAATAATGTCAAAATATTCAGAGAATTTTTTTATTCTAATGAGAAACATTGCAAGAATAAATTCCTCATATTATGAGGAGTACTTCAAAAAATAATATTTAAAGAAATATGTTAAATCTATCATTTATTTGATAAATATTTTGGGAATAAAGTTAGAATATGATGGCATTAAGTCATAACATGCATTTTTTTACAAAGATTCGATAGGATTCTTTGGGAAATTTAAAGTTAGTAAGGATAATTCATAATGCCGCCTACAGAGAACATACTAACTCCTTATTTCTAAAATCACAAATACTTCAACTTGCTGATATGGTTCATCTTCAAACAGCTAAAATAATGCATAAGGCTAAAAATAACCAATTATCTAAAAATGTCATCCAATACTTCTCTACAAGAGAGGAGAAATATGATCTCAGGGAAGAACTACATTTGAAACACTTATATGCTAGGACTACGTTAAAAAGCCATAGCATTTCAGTATGTGGAATCAAACTATGGAATGGATTGAGTAAGACCCTCAAACAATGCACAACGATGAGCCAATTCAAGAAACAATACAAGCAGTTGATGTTTGCTAAATACAAGGATGAAGAGTCTTGAACCAGTCATGATGTGCTATATATATCACTATATTGACACTTACTATGGTACCCATTATGTCATTGGATGGTCATATCACCTCGTGAAAAAAGACCAAAAAACAAAAAAAAACCTGAAACTATATTAGGAAAGCAGGAAGTGAACAAATGTAACAGTTACTGATTGTAAAAGTACCAGATGGAGGGGTAGGATTTAATAAGCTTTGCTTCTTCCTACTCCTTTTGGACATGTGGAACTGTGAACTGATTATGTGATGCATTCAATTGTAATCTGATGCATGTTCAAATGAAATAAAACCATTACCATTACCATATATATATATATGATATAATACTATACATTTTCATATAGTGGAGTGAAATGAGAACATCTCCCCGCCTCAGATAGAATGTGATTCTCTGATGTTGGACCCACACAGCAATGAACATGTCAAAAGCATCCATGACAACTTGCCACCATGTTTGCTTTGAGGCACTCCAAACGTATCTATTTGCATGGAGTTCGGAGACGCACGTTCCCATTAATCAAGGCTGACTTGAGCGCCTGTCGTGCTGAGTAGGAATGCTGCTCTCGACTCTCTTCCGTCTTTGAGCGTAATTGCTCCTGATTGGCGCCCCTCGCTGTGTGTACTTGCTGCTCGCTGACGAGGAAACACACACACACACTCGGGCAGATGCTGGCAAACACACACTCCGTTGGAAGACAAATAGAAGCACTCATTATCTGCTCCGCTACCTGGAGGGAGGCGGCTTGCTTATTTGGGCGACGTGCTTCCTCAAGACATTCCATTCTGGTTTTTCCCACACTGTGATGGTTCTGCTCAGCGTTGGCGGCGGATCAGCTCGGGGCAGTGACCTTCGGGACTCAGCGCAGATAGTCTGTATGAGAATGGCCGAAAAAAAATTCCTGACACAATACATAACAGGCATTCCTGGGAGACATGCCGGGACATGTTTCAGGACCGGGACGCACACGCTTTTTCCATCTTGTTCGGTTATCACGTGTGTGCATTTCATGTGTAGCTGGTCTGGCTGACAATGGATGAAAACGCTGTTGCTGACCGCCGTCTGAAGCAATAGCACATCTGGACACATCAGCAGTCCTTTTACAGGGACAGAGTCAAAATATTCACAGAAAAAAATTAGAATCTATTGTAATGGTTTAATTTCATTTGAACATGCATCAGATTACAATTGAATGCATCCCATAATCAGTTCACAGTTCCACATGTCAAAAGGAGTAGGAAGAAGCAAAGCTTATTAAATCCTACCCCTCCATCTGGTACTTTTACAATCAGTAACTGTTACATTTGTTCACTTCCTGCTTTCCGAATATAGTTTTAAGTTTTTTTGTTTTTATTTTATTTTATTTTTGTCACGTACCGAAGTACGAGGTGATATGACCATACAACTGTTACATTTGTTCACTTCCTGCTTTCCTAATATAAAACTTGTGCATTGTTCTAACCAGAAAAGTCGTAATTTTTACCAGAAAACAGCGGTAATTCGATGAGAATCGAGTCAAAATATGAAAAGAAAAAAAGTCACATTCAAACGAGGAAAATGTTTCGGGAATAAGACACATAATGTGGTGAGAAAAAAAGTCATCTATTTCACACAAGGAACCCCCCCCCCCCCCCCCCCCCCAAAAAAAGAGCAGCTCGGTGGTCCGCATCGCCATTGATGCGAGGTTCAGAGTTGTTGTGTTCAGTTCCATTCTGCTCTGCTTCCTGTTGTGTTCGTTGGTGTACGTTGTCACAGAGCGCCATCGCCAACTAGTGGCCTGGCATGCACATCGCAACGTTTTCGGTCCCTTTTTTATATGAACAGGGATCGTTATTTTTACCCAACTAAAGATACCGTTGTCATGCAAACAACCCCCCCGACCAGCGTGTTTTGCTTGTAAGAGTGCGGCAACAGTGGAGCTCTGCAATCAGATAGTGGCTTGATCCGGCTATCAATAGAGACGCAGCTCAAGCAAGTTGGGGGGGGGGGGGGGGGGGGGTTAACTGCTTTAACTGCTAAAATAGATGCTATCAAGCAGGCTCCTGTTCCCGGACGAGAGCGCTGATGAAAGATAACTGTTTTCTGTTGGATGGGTTGGACTTAGACACCTTGGATTTTGACTGGGATCTTGGGATTTCCATATTTATTTCCATAGCTGCTACAGACAGGGAGGGGGGCGGGACAGGGTACCAATACCCACTTTGGCCTAAATGATGCAACCTGATAGCAGGAGGAGAGGGTGTACTCACAGCAAGACAGATGGCAAAGAAATGTAGTGATGAGAGAGTTTGGGAGTCTATTCACAGGAAGTGGAGGGGAGGTTGAGGCGGGGGTTGAAGGGTGGGGTGGGGGGGGCACAAAATGCTGAATCAGCCACCATCACACGATCTATTCCAGAGTGCCCCAAGGGAATAGTTTTACTCTCAAGACTCCACCGCGCTCTTTATAACATTGATGGGGGGATGGCGGGGGGGCTCGCAGCGACAGCAGGGGGGTCATGTTACCAGGGTGGGGCTGCTGCTGGATGAAAAACAGGAGCTTGGTAAAAAGGATGCAGTAATACTAGTCATGTATTAATACCAGCACACTGTAAACACGAATGTTCAAAGTACTTAAATAAATGAAGTTATGCATACTCAAAGTTCTAATAACTTAATTATGTCAAGTTCATTTAACATGTTGTTCCATTTTGAGTACTTAACTAATATGTTTTGATTAAATTGAACTATGGCTATATTAAGTGAGATTAACTTAAAAACAAGTTTACATACAACTTAAGACACTGTAAATTTGAATACTCAAAATAATTAATTGTTATAAGTATAGTTAACTTAAAATGTTCTTAAAAGTTTTACTTATAAATGTTGATTACCATTTGCATTATCTGTCTTTTCAGTTTAATTAACTAGTAATTTTTGATTAATATGAACTTTTTGCAGGCGGCACGGCGGAAACCAGGGTTCAATTCCACCCTCGGCCATCTCTGTGTGGAGTTTGCATGTTCTCCCCGTGCATGCGTGGGTTTTCTCCGGGTACTCTGGTTTCCTCCCACATTCCAAAAACATGCTAGGTTAATTGGCCACTCCAAATTGTCCATAGGTATGAATGTGAGTGTGAATGGTTGTTTGTCTATATGTGCCCTGTGATTGGCTGGCCACCAGTCCAAGGTGTACCCCGCCTCTTACCCGAAGACAGCTGGGATAGGCTCCAGCACCCTTGCGACCCTCGTGAGGAAAAGCGGTAGAAAATGAATGAATGAACTTGTGTAACCTACTTAAAATACTTCGTAGTTACTTATAAAAAGGTATCTATTAAACATGAATAAATCAAACAAAAAATCAATTAAGAATAAATCTATTACATCAGACAGATTTGTACTGTGTAGATTACACATTCTTCCTATGGAAAGAGTTGAAATGAGAACGAAAATTAAAGAATGGAGAATGCATGGCAGAGAGAATGCAAAAAAGAAAGCTATTTCTCTTTTCACCCCAAAATTTAATAAGTATATCTAATATCAACTCCAAATATTAAAGCTCTGATATACAATCTGATAAACAATCCAAACTACAGGAAATAAGACTTCTTCAGCCTCAATTATCCAAAAATGTCCCTTCGGCTAATAACTTCACACGGCTCAATTCCAGCTGCTCCATAGGCTGATAAAAATGTGGAGGACTCAATCATACGCCATGAGGCACCTTTCTGTTTTCATGGTAAAGAAGGCCCATGTGACATCGGCCATTCCATGCAGTCACTACATTTATTTCCAAAAGTGTGAGCCAAACACCTCGTGTGCCCCCCCCCCACCTTAAAGCACTCGGGGGAGCCTTTCATACGTGTGATAGAGCGGAATTAGAACTCAGATCAACTTTCTTATTCGCTTTGCAGGAAGGAAGTTGATGAATGCCAGGAAGTGGCGAAAAGCAAAGCATGGCTGAAGTTATGTTGGAAGGGGGGGGTGCCGCATGTTGCTAGGCAACACTGATGTTTAATAAACCTAATGACCTTTTTCTCCTAGCGGCAGCCACCAGTGTGATGTCAGTGGAGGCTGACATTGAGGTAGCGCCAGCGATGTACTGGACACGCCCTCTCGCCACAGCCGATACAAATTAAAATACAAATATGGTTTCCATACTGAGGATTAGGGCTAATAATGCTTGCTCCTTCTCATAAATTAAATACAGCGTTTAAAAAAAAACGTCCTGCAGCCACTCAGAACAATAACATTGGCGTTCTTGCAGTCTTTGGATACGAGCTCACAAGATAAGCCGCTAAATTGCAAAATCCGGCCCCCATCCTGCAGCCTCATCATGCAAACGTTCTCTTGTCATCTATTCGTCTCCACAATGAGCCCCGCCCCCTATTTTTTATTTCAGTCTGAGTCTTATCTCCTTTTCAATCTGCTTTGTCCTTCATTGCTTCTTTTGGGGCGGCGCACACTTTCTCTCCTCCTCACCGCTTCTTGGCGAGAAAGAAAACGTTGATGCTCAGCACTGACGCTATACTGTATTTTATTGGTGGTACCACTGATGCTATACTGTATTTTATTGGTGGTACGACTGACGCTATACTGTATTTTATTGGTGGTACCACTGACCCTATACTGTATTTTATTGGTGGTACCATTGACCCTATACTGTATTTTATTGGTGGTACCACTGACGCTATACTGTATTTTATTGGTGGTACCACTGACGCTATACTGTATTGTATTGGTAGTACCACGTTAACGTATAACGCAAATTTTTTGAAATATATAAAATGATATTTAAAAATACTAATATATAAATGCAATATTTCCATCATGTCCAAAAGAAATACAAATAATAAAAAATAAGTAATTACTTTTATGATTTACTTGAGTTACTTTAACATGATTAATGTAATTTAACAATGTATTTATCAGTGCTGGCCTCGCTGGTGACTGCAATCATTTCCATACAACGGAGGACTAGCGGGTATATTGTAGGTTCCTGTGGCCGCCATCTCAAGTGCCCCCCGCCCCCCAAGCACAGTAACCCACACCTGCTGGTATCTGCTAGACAGGAAACAGTACGCTCGCAGATCTGGTTTCACTTCCCCTGCCAGCTCAAAAGCAGGAAGCGAGCGCTGATAAGCCTCCAGAGGCCAGCGACAATGGCGGCCTTAAAATAGATCGGGAAGAAGAGCACACGGCCTTTGGTCGGATGGAGAAAAACCTTGCTCATGTAACAAAGAGAAGGTATTGGGTCAGCTTATTGGGACAGATGCCGTCTGCGTGACGGCGGTTAGTCACCACTTCCCTAAAATGGGCCCCAAGATCACGTGACTTGGATGGCGTGGTAAGGATGTCCTGCTGACAGCGATGCTTCGGAAGGAAAGCAGATGAAAGGTTACTTGGTACTTTTTTACTTAGAGGTGGGAAAGATTTGGACACTGGGTTCCAAAAAGGCTACCAATCAATGGAATTGACTCCATTTTTTATTAATTATTCCTTCATAGCCCGCAGATTTTGTTTATGTTTGTCTGTTTGTTTGTGTTCAAAATAAGTTGAAAGCTTCCGAATGGATTTGGATGACATTTTCAGGAATTGTCGGGAATAGGATATGGAAAAACTGATTACATTTGGGGGGCTGAACCGAAAGAGTGGCTAGCTAGCTCTCTGTTTGGTGACAAAGGTCCGTCCCCTTTAACAAGATGGCGTTCATCAGTCCATATCACCGAGACACTATAATCAGTTCTGCTATGACGCTAAATGCCGGAAAAAGTGATTGTTGTCCATTAATATTGATATCATTATGAACCCAATTGCTAATGGAATATGTACATAATGTAACTGTACGATTAATATTTATGGTGTAAATCACGATATTGGCAGATATTTGTGCTCTCTGTGCTATTCTAGTTATTATTTCAAATAATTTCCGTATTTTCTGGACTATAAGTCGCTCCGGAGTATAAGTCGCACAAGGCCGAAAATACATAATTATGTAGAAAAAAACATACATAAGTCGCACTGGAGTATAAGTCGCATTTTTTGCGGGTAATTTATTTTCCAAACTTAGACATTACGTCCTCTTGGAAGGCAAGTTCTAACAATAAAAGAATAGAGAACAGGCTGAATAGGTGTAAGATATGCTAACACAATGCTTATTCAGCTACACAAAAAATAAACAGAAACAGAAAAGGTGTCGCTCTGGAGTATAAGTCGCAGGAACCGCCAACCTATGAAAAAAAGTGCACGCACTTATAGTCCGGAAAATACGGTATTAATTATTAATATGAGTTTGGTGTGAATGAACCTGCTCTGTATTAAATATAAATCCCATCACAAATAAAGACAGTGTCATGTGTTGGGGGTGGGACCTGCCCTCGGCCCCCCAATCTCCAATTTCACAGTGAATGAAACCACCCAACACCTTTTAACGGCGCTGAGCATCGATGACAAGCCTAATGACTAATCGGTCAGTCATCCCCCCCCAACTCTGCTCCACTCTTTTCTCTTCTAAACAAATGCCCCCCCAACCCAACCCAACGCCTCTCCCTCTTCACTTTACCACAAACAGAGCATGGCCAATTAAGTGAGATGAGCAGGAAAGCTTGGGCTTACTGGAAGTGAACAAAAGGCTTTTGTGGCGCTGCACCACACGGACACCCACCGCCTCAACGTCGGGGAAGAGCTAGCATGCTTACGTTGTACTACGTTGTACTACGTTGTATGCTGTATTAGCGCTACTGCTCTACCGTGATGGAGGATGGCCTCCACGTGCACGTTTGCCTGGTCTGGGTCGGCTGGAGTTTATGAGGGTGGTGAGTGAGCCTCGTAAACCCAAAAACGGAGAAAGGTGGAGAGGAAGCACAGATTGGGGGGGGGGGGGGGGGGGTGCCACAAAGAGTGCCCCACCCTTGTCCGTCCTTTCACGGACAAAGGAGAGGAAAAGAGCAAGAAAGGGTGAGAAGTGGCCATGTCTGATGTCCCACGGTGTCGCCATTGTGCTACTCAAGCAGGAATACTCCACAGTTGGACGTTTGTATTTGTTTGCTGTGTATCAATTACAACACATTACTACACATTACTACACATTACTACACATTACGGATGATCTTAGATAGTCCATATTTGTTATGATATGTGTTTATAGTTCATGTTGAATCAGCTTATATTTATTCTTATGTATACATGGATTGTTATTCTTAGGAGAATTGATCATATTTGTGTCATTTATTCATGAAATATTTATTCTGAAACAATCTTTGGGTAATAAAATATTTACTCTTGCTATATCTACGGTATTGGGTAATTAATATTTTGGGTAATAAAATATTTACTCTTGCTATATCTACGGTATTGGGTAATTAATATCGGGTAATAAAATATTTACTCGTTATGTCTCCAGTATTGGATAATTAATATTGGGTAATTAATATTTTGGGTAATAAAATATTTACTCTTGTTATGTCTACGATATTGGGTAATTAATATTTTGGGTAATAAAATATTTTGGGTAATAAAATATTTACTCTTGTTATGTCTCCTGTATTGGGTAATTAATATTGGGTAATTAATATTTTGGGTAATAAAATATTTACTCTTGTTATGTCTCCGGTATTGGGTAATTAATATTTTGGGTAATAAAATATTTTGGGTAATAAAATATTTACTCTTGATATGTCTCCGGTATTGGGTAATTAATATTTTGGGTAATAAAATATTGGCTCTTGTCATGCCTCTGGCATTGGGTAATTAATATTGGGTAATAAAATATTTACTCTAGTTATGTCTCCGGTATTGGGTAATTAATATTGGGCAATTAATATTTTGGGTAATAAAATATTGGCTCTTGTTATGCCTCTGGCATTGGGTAATTAATATTGGGTAATAAAATATTAACTCTAGTTATGTCTCCGGTATTGGGTAATTAATATTGGGCAATTAATATTTTGGGTAATAAAATATTGACTCTTGTTATGTCTCTGGTGTTACTCTCTGGTATCTCTGGAGTAATAATTGCATTTGGATGGTCTATATTTTTATTTGTATATCAACCACGGTATTGTGAAGGTATATTTATATGTAATGTTTCTTCCCATATAGAGATCATATGTGAGTATATGGTATTTTATTGTTATTAATGTAGTGTAGGCGATTGATTATTTACTAGTGATTGCTTTTCATTCTCTTCCGTGCTCTCGGTCGGTGACTTCATATTCTGTCATGCAAACACGAGCAGCAAGAAAGTGCAGACGTGTGCTTGCAAGCATGCAGACACAAACAGATGTTGACATGCATACCAGCCGTTGTTTGATACCCTCCGCATCGTGCTCCCATCTGCACGGAGCGGTGGGAAACTGCCTCATTCCCAGCTGAAACGCAAACAATCTAAAAGCAACCATCGCTCACAGAACTCATTTGCTGACACGCCGCCAATGAACCAAGCATCAAAGCATCATGAAGACACACGGTAAGACTCGTGTTCAATTCCCCAATTGCGTGATTTGTGTCTTTTACGGGAGATGATCTTCACTGATCCCAGGTAGGGTTTGAACTTGGAGGACAGTTTCTTCATGCTCGCCTCTGCTGTGATCATGACATTGTTGATCTCTTCGGTAACATTGCCAGTGCCTGGGACGGCCCACCTACCAGTCATGTGTGTGTGAACAGACAAAACTACCCAGTGAGCACGTCTGTGAGAAAGGCCCATGACCAATGCCCATGAGCAAAACCATGACAAAGACCCAAGAGATGAGCAAAGCTCAAAGCAATGAAGACGGTCCACAACTAAGGCCCATAAGTCCGATTGTGAGGCAAGGCCATGAGATGAGCAACGCCCACCAGCAATGAGAGAGGCCAATGAGTAAGGTCATTGGGCAAGGACCAAGACAAAGGCCTATGAAGTGAGCAAGGCTCAAAAGCAAGACCGATGGGAAGGGCCCATAAAAGACAGTTAGGTAAATGAGTCCTTCAGCTGGGACCATAAGATAACCCATGAGACAAGACTCAAAAGCAAGAGGAAGACCCATGAGACAAGGTACAAGAGGAAGACCCATGAGACGAGGTACAAGAGGAAGACGCATGAGACAAGGTACAAGAGGAAGACCCATGAGACAAGGTACAACAGGAAGACCCATGAGACAAGGTACAAGAGGAAGACCCATGAGACAAGGTACAAGAGGAAGACCCATGAGACGAGGTACAACAGGAAGACCCATGAGACAAGGTACAAGAGGAAGACCCATGAGACAAGGTACAAGAGGAAGACCCATGAGACAAGGTACAAGAGGAAGACCCATGAGACAAGGTACAAAAGGAAGACCCATGAGACGAGGTGCAAGAGGAAGACCCATGAGACGAGGTACAAGAGGAAGACCCATGAGACAAGGTACAAGAGGAAGACTCATGAGACGAGGTGCAAGAGGAAGACCCATGAGGTGAGGTGCAAGAGGAAGACCCATGAGACGAGGTACAACAGGAAGACCCAGGAGACAAGGTACAACAGGAAGACCCAGGAGACAAGGTACAAGAGGAAGACCCATGAGACGAGGTGCAAGAGGAAGACCCATGAGACAAGGTACAACAGGAAGACCCAGGAGACAAGGTACAAGAGGAAGACCCATGAGACGAGGTGCAAGAGGAAGACCCATGAGACGAGGTGCAAGAGGAAGACCCATGAGAAGGGCCCATGAAAGACCAGTTAGATCCATGAGTAAAGTCGTTCAGCTGGGACCATAAGATAACCCATGAGACAAGGTACAAGAGGAAGACCCATGAGACGAGGTACAACAGGAAGACCCATGAGACAAGGTACAAGAGGAAGACCCATGAGACAAGGTACAAGAGGAAGACCCATGAGACAAGGTACAAGAGGAAGACCCATGAGACAAGGTACAAAAGGAAGACCCATGAGACGAGGTGCAAGAGGAAGACCCATGAGACGAGGTACAAGAGGAAGACCCATGAGACAAGGTACAAGAGGAAGACTCATGAGACGAGGTGCAAGAGGAAGACCCATGAGGTGAGGTGCAAGAGGAAGACCCATGAGACGAGGTACAACAGGAAGACCCAGGAGACAAGGTACAACAGGAAGACCCAGGAGACAAGGTACAAGAGGAAGACCCATGAGACGAGGTGCAAGAGGAAGACCCATGAGACAAGGTACAACAGGAAGACCCAGGAGACAAGGTACAAGAGGAAGACCCATGAGACGAGGTGCAAGAGGAAGACCCATGAGACGAGGTGCAAGAGGAAGACCCATGAGAAGGGCCCATGAAAGACCAGTTAGATCCATGAGTAAAGTCGTTCAGCTGGGACCATAAGATAACCCATGAGACAAGGTACAAGAGGAAGACCCATGAGACAAGGTACAAGAGGAAGACCCATGTGAAGGGCCCATGAAAGACCAGTTAGGTCCAGGAGTAAAGTCCTTCAGCTGGGACCATAAGATAATGATAAGCTAGCAAGGTGCAAGAGCATGACCAATAACCATCACCAAAGCCCATGAGCAAGGTCCATGTCTCAACAACCGGTCATGGTATTTCCTTGCTCTAGCAATCTTCTCGCCGTCTCCTCCTTTGGACATCCAATAGTTCACCAACGTACAGTAACTACCATCAGGCTTTCCCAGTGCAGTTTGGCCTGCATTTCCACTAATTAAGGATGCATGCAGTCTTGGCTGGGTGGGTGCTTCTTGAAGGGACCCCCACCCTGACCACCCCCGCCCCTCTTGTGAGGACAAAGATTCCTCTGTAGGCCAACATTTGCCCCAAAGCGACCACTTTCTGTTAGAGTGATGGAGCAAGAAAAACCTGCACCTGTGGCTTTTCTGTCAACAAATGACAAGCGATTAGTGATCTCTGTTGGGGGGGGGCGTGCACACACACACACACACACACACGCACGTACACACACACCAGACTGGAATTTCTGGTTGACACCCCCTTCCCCAAACAGGTGCTTATTAAGACAACAAACCTTTTTTCTTCTTGCAAAAGAGAAAACCAAGTAAGACAGAAGGGGATCTCTTCCAGACCACCAACTGACAACCTTTCCAATGTGCTCCTGCTTGGAAACAAATCACCAAATTCACCCCCCTTTTGTGTGTTTGGACAACTGTTTACCCCGGAAACCCTCAACGCTCTTCCAGATGAGCTCTGATGATGCTACTAAATAACGGCCAATTGCAGCCTGATGATGTTTTTAGTCTACAACAAGCAAAACGAAAGAAAAAGATAACTCAGCAGTCATTTTATACGTCATATTATGAAAAAATAACGCGCCACAAAGTTTAAATATTAAAGAACAAATATGTAATTTTTTTCTAAAATGGGAATACTTTGAGAAACAAGCAAACAACAGAGAAACAAAGGCTGTGAAAATGTCAAAATATTATGCAAATAAAGTTATAAAAAGTTGAAATAGTTACTAGTTATTAAAAAAATAAAATAAAAAAAGCAGCTGTAATTTTATGAGAATAAAGTCAAAATATTCAGAGAAAAAATTGTATTCTAATGAGAAACATTGCAAGAATAAACTCATATTATGAGGGGTACTTCAAAAAATAATATTTAAAGATCTATGTTAAATCTGTCATTTATTTGATCAATATTAGTTAGAATAGAATAAAGTTAGAATGTGATGGCATTAAGTCATAACATGCATTTTTTTTTACAAAGATTCTTTAGGAAGTTTAAAGTTAGTAAGGATAATTCATAATGCCGCCTACAGAGAACATACTAACTCCTTATTTCTAAAATCACAAATACTTCAACTTGCTGATATGGTTCATCTTCAAACAGCTAAAATAATGCATAAGGCTAAAAATAACCAATTATCTAAAAATGTCATCCAATACTTCTCTACAAGAGAGGAGAAATATGATCTCAGGGAAGAACTACATTTGAAACACTTATATGCTAGGACTACGTTAAAAAGCCATAGCATTTCAGTATGTGGAATCAAACTATGGAATGGATTGAGTAAGGACCTCAAACAATGCACAACAATGAGACAATTCAAGAAACAATACAAGCAGTTGATGTTTGCTAAATACAAGGATGAAGAGTCTTGAACCAGTCATGATGTGCTATATATATCACTATATTGACAGTTACTGTGATACCCATTATGTCATTGGATGGTCATATCACCTCATACTTTGGTACGTGACAAAAAAAAAACTTAAACTATATTAGGAAAGCAGGAAGTGAACAAATGTAACAGTTACTGATTGTAAAAGTACCAGATGGAGGGTTAGGATTTAATAAGCTTTGCTTCTTCCTACTCCTTTTGGACATGTGGAACTGTGAACTGTGATACCGATATCTGTGCCAAATAATGATGCTAATGCTAAGCTACTGTGCCGTTAGTAAAGCATCCAGGTCTTCGCCGGAAGGTGGACGTCATCACAAAGAAAGGGTTCCATCCCTGATGGGTAGCCATGATCGTAAGAGAAGTCATTAGCACCGGACTGGTCATTACTGCGTTGCCATTTGGCAGAATAATATGTGATCTCCATTCCGGGTCTCATAGCGGCGATGAGACTTAGTAATAGGATCTCCTAGACAGACGGCTTTGCGAGTGAACGGACGTTTTTCTCCCGATCCCACAGGACATGCTGTGTGCATGATGAAAGCGGACACGGCTGCATCATTTATCCTGAGCTGATACTTGAAGATGTTCGTGGGGAGAACTTCGGTAATGCTGCCTCCTTGGATCCGCATGACGCAGCAACAACAGCCAGTCAATTTCTTCCAGCTGGTATGAAACACCGCAGTCAGACGACGGGCAGGAAGGCCGCTGGAGCCAAAATAAATGTGTGTGTGTGCGTGTGCGTGTGTGTGTGTTCGGTCGACAGTCAGTGTCATAATGGCTCTAAGTGCCAGATGCGTCCCTATTACATTATAGATGATAGCTTGGCATCACAGTGTTAATGTTTCAGTGGGTTCCTTCCAGAGACTTATCTCTACTAACATGGTTCGTGTTAACAAGCATAAGCCATCACTGTTGGCTTCATACGCCTGTCAGCCCGCAGGGAGCACTTCCTGTGCGAGCCCTAGCTGTCGTATTTGCTTTAACGTTTTCACTTTATTTGTGATTTATATTTGCCATCCATTCATTTCTAGCGTTTATCCAAGGTTGTGGGGGCAGCAGCTTTGGCAAAGAGGGGCCAGACCTCTCTCATCTTCTCTCATGTCATTAAAAAGCAATTATGCCACTTCATTAAAGTCTTGGGGTATTCTAACACAGTACCTTGTCATGTGACCAACAGCCACTACCATAAATGTAGAATGTTGGGGTATCCTAACAGTACCTTGTCATGTGACCAACAGCCACTACTGTAAATGTAGAATGTTGGGATATCCTAACAGTACCTTGTCATGTGACCAACAGCCACTACTGTAAATGTAGAATGTTGGGGTATCCTAACAGTACCTTGTCATGTGACTAACAGCCATGATTCAGGAAAGGTTCTCAAGCAGGGCAGGCACCATGCTGGTAACCACCACAGTTCTCCAGAATCACGGTCATGATGAGGGGTGGGGGGGGCAGGGGGGCTGATTAGAATGCAGATGAGGCTGCCAGAGCGGGGCCTTGTTAGCTAGGCGAAGCTGGCACATGCAAAACGGGTTCAGACACAGCACTGGGATTACAAGCTGGAAAAGACAAACAGACTCATTAAGAGTCTACTCAGGCTTCCATGTTTGTTTGGACTTGTGTTTGCTCTCAGACTGCAGCTTCTTCTCATTTGCGGGCAGCTCGGGTGGTTTAGTATTTGATCATTTTCTCCCATTTACCCTCCTCCCACCAGGATAGTTCATGGTTTGGGGCATGCTGCGAGGGTGGTGTTCTGCATGCAGACCTCACCTGGCCTCTTGGTTCAAACACGGCTGCCATTGTTCTCAAGAAGAGATGTGTAAACAAAGACAGTGGCACACCTGACACTCGGACGCTGTTGTCCACGAGCAAGGGCTCGGCGGGCGGGTGGGCAAGGTTTGCTGGATGGTTGAGAGGAGGAGAGGGAGATGTTTGACGGGACTGCAGGCTGTAAATCAGAGACCACGAAAGAGGAAAAACACCCTTGAAACAACCGCAAACTAATTGCATGACGTTACTTGCTTTGTTTGGCTTGTAAATAGTCCCAAAATACCCAGAAGTCCCACTTCTTAGCGTTAGCGTCCTTTCATGAGGTGCCTCTGTTGTGGTTAGCCTGTGCAGGTTGGTTGACGAGGACAGTCGTTGGCGTTAGGATGGAATGGATAGAAAAGACTATTTAAAAATACACGACTAACCTATGCCTGTTTAATAACTCCTTGGTGAAACGGCACAAGGTAGGGCTTCTCAGTGGGCCTCGGCCTAATTTTAGAACATTTGTTTTGAGTTATGGACTCCTATAGAGCAACTAGACATGATAACCCGATAACCCGTACAGAAAGCTTTCTAGATCTTCCAGAATCTGCACCTATTCCAGCGGTATTTCTTTGTATTTCCAAACGGTCTGTATTTATTTATTCCACCCACTTCGCTGTGATGGGTCCCACTCAGCTTGTACCCGGGCATGCCCATATAAGGACTCTGCCGGTGTTTAAAGAAACTCTCTGAAAGCGATCGTTCTGAGCCATCCCAAACTTCTACCAGTACTGGACATCCCAACAACGTTGGCATGGTTTAACACCAACATGAGTACAACATGCTAACTACATGAATAAGTCAGAAAAGTCACGCAAGCATCAGAGGTCCCCTTTAACAAGAGTGCTTTCATGGGAATTGACAGGAACTCTACTGACTAATACAGTTTACGGTTTACGGTTAGAAACAGGCAACATCAAGTGTTTAGAAAGTTGGTTTTGGTCTTACTTGACCTTGATGGAGTCATGGGAGGGAAGAGACAAGACAAACAAGGAAGAGGTGGTGAAGAAGAAGAAGAAGAGTGTCTGGGAAACAAGTGTGATTCACACGCTACTCATCCTCCTAACCGTCTTCTCTACCACTTGGCCTCAGGCTCTGGCCCTGCATGTGTGCCGGCTTTCCTTGTCCTCCGATGGGGGACAATCCGTCTTCGTCCCTCCAGCCTGTCATGGAACAACTCTACATTGGACTTCCCATGACTGGTCCATTTGTGCTCCACACGCTGAACAAAAGCCGGTTTCTTGTTGTCACAAGCACCCTTGATACGGGTGGACGCACACACGCGTTGGACCACAGTGGGTGGTTGTGGTCTACAAGTGAGACCAGTCGAGCATCTCGCTTGTCGTCCGAGTAAGCAAAAGCAACAAAATTGCGGTGTTACCGAAGAGTCGTGATACACAGTTCGTCGTATACACACAGGAAGGAAATGTGTGTATTTTTGTGAATGCTGGATGTCACAAAAGCTGTGGTATAATGTTAATCAGCTCAATACCACCTCTGGAGGATGAACATGGTATTGCACCTCATGCACCAAGGTACATGTAGTTATTTGGATATTCTTTAAATAAAATGATAATGGGGGAAATGAATGCATGAATAAATGTTTTTTTTTTTACACATCTTACCCAATTCCCCCGAGAATATTCTAGAAATACTAAAGACAGGTGGCGTAGCAGTTTATCTAAAAATATGATAGGCGGCTACAAAGTTGTGGTCTGCGCAAACAAGAAGTCACGCTAGCGTTATTGGCAATGAACAGTAACAACTGCCAATGATTTAGTGTTTGATTTACTCCTTTTAAATATTTAATGTTTAAATTGAATATATTATTTATTAAAATATTTAAATATATTACATATCTAAAATATTATATAATATAAATAATAATATATATAAATATAAAACTATTTAAATATATTTTAAAAAATGTTTTTTTATTTAAAATTTAATTTTTTTAAAAATATTTAAATTTAAATAAATATTTAATTTTAAAACAATATTTAATGCACCAAGCAGCCAACTGCCACAGGATTACTGAGACCCGTTCAGGCATCTGGAGACGGCCAATGCATTTGGCAGATGGCCTCCCCCAGGGTGTGTGCGTGCGTGCGTGCGTGTGTGTGTGTGTGTGTGTGAAAGCTCATGTTGGCGTTTATGTGTGACACAGCCGCAAGTCACTGGTCAAGGACCAACAGGTCAGTGAGGTGATCATCAGCCAATCACAAAGTGAGCAGCTGGCGTTGGAAATGTTTTAAATGTTATGACACGTATACCTGCACAGCAGTAACGCATTAACTCATTCTATCTTTTTCTAGGCACACGTACGCATTGCTCCCAAAAATACATCCATGTATGCTGGAGCCTATCCCAGCTGACTTTGGAGTAAGTCATGTAATCTCATTCCGTGATCAAAGTGGTATTAATAAATGCCTCCATGACTTTTTCAACATTAAAACGTGAGTGACTGTCAGATTTGAAGTAGTAAACAATAGAAGTGTACGAAAATGCCTGCTTTTGGTGTCTTTGCTAATCAGAGCCTGTCCAGGCAGATACAGGAATGCGACAATGGCTGTAGAGAGAAATATCGTCATCCGAAACTGAGTGGGTGATTAAAAGAAGAAAAATGACATTGGGTGGGTTTCTGCGTGCGTATTGTTTATGCACGTGCAGTGTAACCATAGCAACAAAGAGTAAGAGGGAGAGGCTGTGAAGGTGGGTTTAAGGTGGGTCTAGTCGGGGTCTAGCTCTCAGAGGGCTACGGTTACACAAAAGGGGGACAACCTGCAGAGAAGAAAGGGAGTCCCAAGGGAAACGGGATGTGCGCTCTTTGCAACAGTAAAGTGACTTTTGGAAAAGTCGACCTTTTTCTGTTTACAGCCAATTTGGGGTTTGACACAAAACCTGCAAACTTGACAACCCTGCCAATGGGACTCAACCGTATAGTACCTTCAGTTTTTTCAGCCTACAGTATCCAGGCCCACGCTACTTTTATGCTATGTTGACACGGAATGGGGTGACAAAATTGTCCCAGTAACGTTCCGCCTCTGGGATAGTATCACAGAAACGGAGGGGGGCGTGTGTTAAGGAAAGTGTGACTCACACCCTTCTCACAGACAAATACACGTCAGGTCGTGTCTTCCGGCCTTTTTGCAGCATCTCCGTATGAAAAGGGCCATGATATCATGCTTTGCGGGGTCTGTGTGAAAGGGACAAGCGTAGCAGCAATATTCTGGTACCTGAAGCAGGTAACACCCCCCACTACGCAGTGTTTACTTCAGTGTACCGCTGGGTGAGAACTTCAAAGCGGAGCGGCTGGTGAGCGGCCACATGCGGGCCAAGCAAACAAAGACCTTTTGGTGTGGGGTCAGGATGTTTTTACGGGCCCTTCTGTGGTGATGGGAAGTGACAGAGTGAAGCAGACTGAAAAAGGAGCACAATACCTGCTCTGTCAATTAGCCCCGACCAAAACAATGTGACCTCCTCGCTTGGCCATGGGGTGAGAGGTCATGTCATGTGACCGGGCTTGACGAAGCCAAAATGTCTTTTACGAGACATTCGGGAATAGAAATATGAAAGATGGCTGCTGATTGGAAACGGTCACATTACTTTCTTGTTTCATGTCGCATTCAGTGGCACGCCGGAAAGGTGGGTGCCAATTTGCGCCCACGGCCCCATGACTGGAGGCAAATTAAAAATATTTAAAAATGCACGACTAAACTATGCCTGTTTAATAACTCCTTGGTGAAACGGCACAAGGTAGGACTTCTCAGTGGGCCTCGGCCTAATTTTAGACCATTTGTTTTGAGTTATGGACTCCTATAGAGCAGCTAGACGTGATAACCCGCACAGAAAGCTTTCTAGATCTTCCAGAATCTGCACCTATTCCAGCGGTATTTCCTTGGGTTTCCAAGTGGTCTGTATTTATTATTCCATCCACGGCCCGCCTCAGGGTCCCACTCAGTTTGTACCCGGGCATGCCCATATAAGGACTCCGACGATGTTTGAAGAAACTGTCTGAAAGCGATCGTTCAGAGCCATTCCAAACTTCTACCACGACTAGACATCCCAACAACGTTGGCATGGTTTAACACCAAGGCAGGCCATCTCCACTGTGATGGGTCCCACTCAGCTTGTACCCGGGCATGCCCATATAAGGACTCCGCCGATGTTTGAAGAAACTGTCTGAAAGAAATCGTTCAGCGCCATCCTAAACTTCTACCACGACTGGACATCCCAACAACGTTGGCATGGTTTAACACCAAGGCAGGCCATCTGCACTGTGATGGGTCCCACTCAGCTTGTACCTGGGCATGCCCATATATTTTCCTGTTTCATGTCACATTCAGTGGTATGCCGGAAAGTTGGGTGCCAATTTGTGGCCATGGCTTCCCGACTGGAGGCAAGGTGTCCAGGGACACGACCACAGTGGCTGGGTGGACGGAGGATCGGATTTGCTGTAAGGTCACCAAGAAAACGACGCATCTCGTATTGATCTCGACGCAGGCTACGCCAATCGATGCCAGCCTTTTTGACTGCTCACTGACCATATTTATCTGAGTTTGACTATTCTTGAGTTTGACTATTCTTCGTTAGACTATTTTCCTGGCTGTCACCGGCGGCGGCTCCAACCCTCCTAAGTCGCATACTAGGAAAAGCACAACACAGCATTTTCCCACACTGCATTGCCGCCATAGTTGTACCGGTACACTATGAAGGAGCTTTTAAAAAGTCTCACTGGATTAATTTGCTCCCCAGCACTCTCACCCGTCCTCTGAAGGTGAGATAGCCCAGGTTGTGTTAGACCTGCAATCATTAGAAGTCAATTTGTTGCCACTTTGCATTATAATCCTCTTCTCTGCTGCTGAACTGAATTAGAGATGAATCCCCTTTAATAATTCAGTCGAGGAAAAGGCCAAGTTGCAGCATGCTGTCGCTGGACTAGGCCTTATCTTTTTACGGAACGTGTGTGCTTGTGCTGCAGAGCTGCAGAGCTTGGGAAGACGGATGGAGAAGACCTCACACATCCCGGAGAGGCGTCAGGAATATTTGCACTTCGTCTTCTCCTCACAGACAACCACGTTAAGTTCATGTTGTGAAAGACGAGTGGCTTCTTGTGATTCAGGGTACAGTACGGGTAAACCGTGCTGTGCTAAGAATGATGACTACAATAAAAGTATTCTATGGCAATATAAGGCTGGTAAAGCGGTATGTCCTCATATTAAATGGGAAACTGCTAACAATGTGTAGCAGTGTAGATTTATGCATGTACGTCACTAGCCACGTTTACATGAGAAGTTTTTCTCTTTCCGAATGGAATCCTTCCGAGTGACCTTTCCGAAAGCAATGGTATACATGGAAAGGAATATTCCAATCGCGTGTATTGCCAGTTTTTGTCAGTTTTTCTTTCGTCCAGTCTTGAAATTTAGTTTGAATCAAAAACAAACATTCCACAGCAGTCCAGTGCCGATTGCTCGCCTCCATTTTATTAAACTGAAGAACGTCTCGAGCTGCGTGTTACATCATATCTCAGCATTCGCTGAAAAAACGCACCCGGGAACAGGAAAAGATAAAGTTCAATCTTGCTAATATTTTATAATTAAGCTCGGCACATGTTTTATATAGATATGTATTTTCTTTTTTAATAAAACTGGACTTGTGAATGGCGTATAGAAGGGTTTCTGTTCCACAGATGGCGCTAATGCACACGAAAGCTGCTTGCCAACTGCCAATAAACAACAGAAGAAGAAAAACACCACGAAGAAGAACGCACCCTGACAACTTTCCGATTGAGCGGGTACAAGATACCTCAATCGGATTGGGGAAAGGAATGTTCCACCCCTGTGAATCCCATTATATATTCATTCGGATTGGCACTTTTCTTTCGGAATGAGGTGTATACAAAGGTTACATTCTTTCCGTTTGAGCAAATAACCCGAATGGAATTGGAATATTTGGGTCCATGTATACGTGGCTACAGTCAAACAGTAAGAGGAGAACATTGCACTGTGGTGGTATCACCAACCACTGTGGATGTGGATTAGACTGTACATCTTGTATTTCCTGCTGGATGACCTTCTTCCATATGTCCTGCAAGCATATGCTGTTGCATCATACACTATAATTCCATGCAATGCTTCCAAACATACGCACAAAACCAGTTTATTCCAAAGGGGACAGGTGGTCTTGACGATATATTTTCTGTATACACCCCCTACCGGCCTGCCTCCACTGTGTCTAATTCATTCACTTGGAGGCCGCCATAGAACGCAAACACACCGTCTGCATACTAATGCTGAATTTCAATCTACTTTCAACAGTACGCTAACTTTTCAATGGGGTTCCCATCTGTGGTGCAACTCAACCGCCAGAGTTAGAGGTTAGAGGTACAATGGAGGTTTCAGGCAGAGGTCCACCTTGACTCTGGGTATTCAAAGTAGTCCACAGGGGGTGAAAGAAGGCGTGGAAAGGGGCTGCAAAAAGCCTTCTGTATGCCTCCAGGTAGCCGCCACATCAAAAGGCTTCACGGTGATTATGTTTAGACTTAAAACTGCACAAGTAGCCTCGAAATCCTTCATGTGGACTTCATTCATTAACACATGCACTTCCAAATCTTTGAGAAGAAACCTACTCCTATAGCAGTACAATGAATCTGGAATAAGGATCAGCATCTTCTAGCATAAAAATGGCTAAATGAACCAAAATACAAATGTAAGGCATTCAGAAGACACATTGAAAGTTGCTATGAATATGTAGTATTCGACACCGGTCACTAGGTGTCAGCACTGTTACTGTAATGCAATAATAAAAACGACAAAAAATGACAAAAAAAACTTGTGGAAATCCGGATGGTCACCCGAACCTACACCAAGCTAAACCTCAAACCGAAGAAAAGCCACGCATGCACAGGGAGAACATGCAAACTCCACTCAGAGATGCCCAAGCGGAGATTCTAACCCAGTTCTTCCCATCTCCTGACTGTATGGCCTGCATGCAAACCACTCGACCACCGTGCGGCCAGACTGAAGCAACCATATTGAAACTACATCCATCACAGATTCCAATTCAAAGCTTGTCATAAAAATCTGTTCACGAAACCGATCTGGATTATTTGACATCCAGTTGACATCCTGAACAAGAGTGAATCAATGAATCGTTCATCCTGTAGTGGCAGGATATACCAAATATCATCACAAGCCTTGAACCCTGATCCAGTTTCCTTATCCAAATGCGGTTCCAAACTAAATGTAATGTGAAAGCATCATTAGGGGGTTTAAGTGCGGCTAATAACCAACACTCATAACCTCCTCCTTGGTGGAGGTAATAAAAAGCCACCAGTGGTCAGACTGCATGGCCGCCGGGAGCTCCTCCCACCCTTACCCCTCCTCCCACCGGCTGCTGCAGAGGAGTCCTGCCTGCTGCACCTCTGCACAGCTCCCCAGCTCGCCTCAGTGCAGCAGCGGCAGCAGCAGAAGCGGCAGCGTGCAAGCCTGCAAGGGAAGCAGCGGGAACCCCCACGCTTGTGAACCTGGCTCTGGGATAGAATAGGACCGACATCCGTGACCCTGCAGGGATTCCAACGCACGACATTTAATCTGTTGTCTCTGGCGTGGCGTTTATTTTTTATTTGGACGGGCGGATTCTGTGTTGCCAGGCAAAAAAAAAAGTCAGGTAAGCTGCTATAACCTTCCTAATGTACTCTGGGTTTTTTTTTTAGAATGTGGTTTTAGCACAGGATGAGCATGTGACTCATTTAGGATTAAATAGAAAGAAAATCAATTTTAATATTCTACACAGAGGTGAAATGATCTTAACATGAAATGATGATTGAACTTGGTGTCACCATTGTGACATCACAACAGGTATTTGGCTGACTTTTTAACAACTTCACATTCATTCATTCATTTACTATTATTTACATTTAATATTATTTACTTTTACATTGAGTGTCTGTGTAGCAAGTTCAAGTATGTGTTGAAGTTCCGTGTTCAGATGACCCAGCACTACAACCCTGTTCCAAGTGTGTGTTGATAAGCCCCCCCCCCCCGGCTTCTTTGACTAACCTTTTTATTACCGCTGCCCCTCGGCCACCATGTTTGTAGTCTGTGTAATGAATTGCTGGCTCACAGGCACAATACGGTCTTGTCTTTCGTAATGTGTGGCGGGCTTTTCCCCCCCAAAGCATGGGAACATGGGCTACAGCATTTTACTCAGGGTGCCTATCACCGTGTTATAGGTGATGGACTTCCAGCCACTAAGCCTCTTTCTTTTTATTTATGATGTACTTGATGGAAGGCTGTTGTTTCTATTTATTCACACTTAATAGCAGGACAAGGGTCGTAAAATGGAAATTTCTTTCTATTTGTGAATGTCAAACAATCCTTGTAATAGTAATTAGTATTAGTG
This sequence comes from Doryrhamphus excisus, assembly GCF_030265055.1. Taxonomy (NCBI): domain Eukaryota; kingdom Metazoa; phylum Chordata; class Actinopteri; order Syngnathiformes; family Syngnathidae; genus Doryrhamphus; species Doryrhamphus excisus. The sequence goes on from NC_080467.1 coordinate 6,956,875, forward strand.
AGCAGTAAAAAGGCTGCAATATGCATTCCAGGCCAGTAGTTGTCAATGTCACATGGTCATGAGGTCTTTGGAATAACCAGTGTTGACGTGGATGTGGTAGAAAGTAAAGATAGTAATGCATCCTGTTAATGTACTTCCCATGTTATTCGAAACTTTCACTTTGTGACACACTGTTAGACTTGTCGTGCCAAAATGACAAATTTGTACTTTAAAAAGCATTTTTCATCTCTATTTGGGTCAATTTACATTTAATAGCACCGCCTTGGACACAAACCCAAATATCCCCAAGATGTTGTTATTCTTTTATTTTTATACTCAAGAGAGACTGCACATATTCTGCTCACTGCGAAAAGGATTGCTAAAATATGCTGTGATGTTCCAGACCAAGTGAAATAATTCAATTTCCACCTTATTTATAAATGGTATTTTCATAATTAGAGCATAGGAAACCTGTTTGTGACCTTCTAGATAAGTTTTTTACATTATTAGAGCTCTCTAGACATTCACTAGCAACCCTATAGTCACCTGTACACTTGTATTACGCAAAATAGTAGACATAATAAGAATAAATAAGCCACTCATGTTTGTGATGGTTGCCATAAATATGTTCCCGAGGGGAAGAGAATGGGGGGGCAGACAGGAAGTGATGTCAGGGCCTCGGTAGGTTGGGGTTTTTAATTTGGGATTATTGTGCCTGTTTTGAGATCATTCAAACCTGCTGTACTGACAATCAAGTCTGGTGAGTGCAGTAGCATTACTGCCACCTAGTGAACACTTTAGAACCCTGCACCAATGACTTTGAATGCGGCTTTTGAATGCATTACGTTTATCTTCGTTCATGTAGCCATATTTATGCTTGAAAAATGATTCATTTAGGCAATAAAATATGTAGGTTTAGCTTAAATATGACTAATAATCGGATGTATTCAACCATTGAACTGGATGATTTATTCCTTTGTACATGTTTGAAAAAAACATGTGTGCCGACTGGCAAGGGATGACTATTTCTTTGGCGTGCCACCTTGATGTCTTTTTCCCGGCTCAGGGTGACGTTCAGCGTGGTCAGGAAGTTTATTTGTACTGCTTTGGAAGTTGTCATGTGGCTGAACTTGTAGTGTTTGAGGAAGTGAGGAATTTTGGACCTTGAGCTTGAGGAGGTGTGGGGAATGCAGACAGAGCTCTTGTCAAACAAACAGAACCAAAAACCTGTTCTTTGGACGCAGGAATGACCTAACTAGAGAGGTGACGCTATGTCTGTTTGGAGGATGAATGGATGATGAATGGAGGAGATGATTCTCCAACATGTCCTGTTGCCCTTCTGTTGTCACAGATCCACGAACTTAACACACCGTGAACGCAGAACAAAATCTAAATATGGATCAGGAATACCTTCACACCTGCAAGTTTTGTAAAGTTCCCGCCTATTTTGTGTCCCTGTGGTAGCTACCTGGTAAACAAACCAAGAAGTCGACAATGACAACAATCGGTACTACGTGCGTAGCAGTTTTGTGTCTTTCAATTCACGACAGCTCGTCACTGGGCGGTTTAATGGCATTTACTTTAAGGAAGTAAACATATGTTCTATATGCATAACTATTCCAACTGTTGGCCCTACAAACACTCCGACATCAGCTAAGTGGACTGTATATTCCTTTCACTGTTCATGTGAATATTCAAACAAGAACTTGTTTGTTTGACATCTGACTACTGGTCTGACATGCACATCACAGCAGCTTCGTCAGCGCGCACGAAATCAACTCAGCGTAACTGGAAGTCGCTGGCCCACGAAAGAGTGGAAGACATCGCGACCACCATCATCAACCACAATCACATAATCATCAGTCCTTCTCAAATGGCCTCAAACTGGGAGCCACATTTTCCAGTGGTCATAAAGTCGTTAGCCACTTTTATTTCACTATTTTTGGACCATTTTATTGAAATGATTTTTATTTTTTATGATATTTATACTGTACGTCAAACCAAGCGGATCACCTGTCATCTTTGGAAACATTCATAAACATAAAGGCTTATCACCTCGTACTTTGGTACGTGACAAAAAAAAAAAATAAAAAAAAAAAATAAAAAAAAAATAATAATAAAATAAAAACATTTAAAAAAATTAAAAAACTTAAACTATATTAGGAATGCAGGAAGTGAACAAATGTAACAGTTACTGATTGTAAAAGTACCAGATGGAGGGGTAGGATTTAATAAGCTTTGCTTCTTCCGACTCCTTTTGGTCATGTGGAACTGTGAACTGATTATGTGATGCATTCAATTGTAATCTGATGCATGTTCAAATGAAATAAAACCATTACCATTACCATTTTGGAGAAGTTAATAAAGGTACGTAGGGAAGGAAATGAGGAAGAGCATGCTAACCGCATGGACACAAACGTTGTCCAACAATTTTAAATTAAACATCAAAAAGAAAATCAACCAGAAAATCAGATACTTCACTTCAAATTGTGCAATGGGCATCAGCGAGGAGGAAGACAAGTAAATTATATAAGTATTTTAATGTAATTTTTGACTTGCTGTCTGCGACCCCCCCAGAATGCATCCGTAGCCCGCTTTTAGAACCACTACTTTAGGATGCCACGTGTTTGATAGGCCAGGATGGCTAACGACTAAACAAACAACGTTCCTGCCAAAGTGAAAGCAAACATTCCTTCATTATGTTTTGGATGAAATCCCCCCCCTCCAAGAAGACACCTCCTCCCTAAGTCAACACACAGTATGCTATATCTGTCTCCCTTATTGTACAAGCTGGGAGGTGTTTTGTGGCTTTCTGAGGAGCGGTCTGATGGGCTTGTGTGTCACCGCAGCGCCTCGTTGAGGGGCCATTAAAGCCGTGCAAGGAAAATGAAGAGGGGGTGCAGCCAGATGCCAGGGAACAAATGATCCCTCTGAAGTGGCGTCGATGCTCTCACTGCTGCTCCTGTTCCACAGGAGGAAGGAGTGGACTTTGTCTGTGCCAGGAGGACACACACCACGAGGAGGTGGAGGGGTTTTTTTTCTGGGTGTGAGATTCACCCTGGTGAGACTTGCGCCTTTTAGGCATTCCTGACATTCCGACCTCTGGGATGCTTGAGGCTGCTCTGTCTTCTTCTGGCATGTCGGGGGCTGCCGAGAACCTCGGGGGGGCTTTTATGTTGCAAGGCTCAACAACAAGCAGTCTGTCCGTGTTTCAGCAGATACCAAGCAGTCGCTAATTTAGGAGGCCATGAACGTGAAGTACGTGAAGTTCCATCTCCACATGGTGATATTTCTAACCTTATGGAGATCTGGAGATGTCCTATCAGGCTTCCGTGTGGGCCTTTCAATTCAGAACAAAAAAAAGCTCTGTAGGTACTTTGTAGATACTGTAGGTACTGAATGTTTCATTAGTTCATGCTTTATCCACCAACTGGAACATGCCCTATCTTGCAATGTTATGGGGGGGTTGCAGCACCAAAATTTAGTGAGGTTTTCCTTGGCTCATTGCCCAAACATACATTTCATAACAAAAGGCTCAATTTGTATGTGCATGAAATGCCTAAATATATAGAAAATAGTTTTTTTAGATGGAAGTATTATAGATGAAATATACTAGGTCCGTGGGTCCACATTCAACCTCATCCTTTTTTTCCTTTCTAGCCATGAGAGCGCGACCTGCGTGTGCCGAAACACTCCACCGTCGCTTCTGACCTTCCCGACGATCGAGTGAAGCCGAAGATGTCAGTGTGCAGCGACTTTGCAGAACACGTGTGGAAACCCGGCTCTTGTAAGAACTGCTTCCACCAGCTCAGCGCGCACAGACAGACGGTCAGCGGCGGCCCGGGTGGCGCTGCATCCGCCACGTGTCTGAAGGGCAGCCTCGGAGGCGATGAAGATGCCGCAGTGACGTCGACTTCACCCTACAGCAAGCCCACCATCGCCGTCAAGCCCACTATGATGAGCCTGAACACCAGCGATTCCATGGCTGACATTAACATGAACATAGAGAAGGTGATTCTTATTAAAATGTAATTAATCGGATAAATGCTTCGTTTCGCTAACCCCTGTTTTTTGGTTACAGAAAAACACAAAAGGCTTGAAGAAGCTTCTGGACCTCTCCTCGCTTTACATAGGTGGCAACAGCTGCAATAAAGCCCACAGAGATGCATCACTTCAAAGCCCAGAATCCAAAAAGGACTATTGCTTTTCTCAACCGTCCTTGTCCCCCAAAGACTCCATGATCATCAGCAACAGAGGTCCTCAAAGTGTCAAGAACAACGCCAATGCGGACACCTCTAGGCAGCAGAATAGTACCGCCAACCCCACAAACAATAGCACTTATAACTCAAGTGGCGGAGCTAAAAGTTTCAATTATCATTGTCCAAATTTCCCGGTGGATGTTGGTCCAACCAGTCCTGCCAAACTCCGTAGCCATCATGGGATAAGTACAACGGTTCTCCCCACCAAGACGTCCAGCACTTCACTCAACTCTTTAACCTCCGCTTTATCTGTGGACACTTGTACTAACAGTCAGTCCTCTATCCACTCACCTCCTGTCCTATCCAAACAAAACAGCCCCTTAGACTCTTCCTCTTCTTTTGGTAGCAGTACAGATTCACTACCAGCGACCGAAGGTTCTGTTGGGAGCCCCCAAGCGATGGGTAACTCCGCACCCAATTCTCCCAACGGACCAGACTCTGAACCCATTTATGCAGAGAGCACCAAAAAAAAGCGCAGGCCGCAGGAACATTCAGATAGCACAAAACAGACCAAGAACTCCACCGGAGAAAGTCAGCGGGCCACCATTACGGTAATGGCTGCCCATACAGAGCAGAGCAACAGGACAATTTACCTAAGCAGCCCTGATTCTGCCATCAGCACCCACTTTAGCCCCACCACAAATCAGGACCCTGTTAGCACAGCCTTCCGCTGGCCCAGCCCAAGCCGCAGTGCACCCTCCTTGGTTACAGAATCCAGTCTTTCTCCGTTTCTCTGTCCCAAGCCTCAGTCTAGTCCGCCCATTCCACCAAAAAGAACCACTCGGTCACCCAAACTGGGCACTTCCAGCCTTTCTCCGTCCATCTCTTCACCAGTTCCGCTTCCAGACCTCCCCAGACTAAGCATCTCGAGCCTCTCACCAGCCATATCATCTCCAGTTCCTCTTCCAGAACTCTCCATGCTTTTCCTGGTGTCGGCTAAAGAGGGACACTTCAAGGTGCAAGCGGAAAACCACAGCCCAGCAGCATCTGAACGCTGGCATAAGCACCACAACCACCACAGCTCTGCCTGGAACTGTCGCATCGAGGAGGAAGAGGAGGAGGAGGAAAGGAAGGAAGGTGAAAAGAAGATGCTGACAACCAATCCCGGGTCTCGTGTGACAAGCCCAGTCAATGGTGCTGCTGTCTGGAAGGAGTCCAGAGACTGTAAGGCCCTGAGCAGCCCCCCTCGAATGACAGAGCCAGGCACGGCCCCCCTTCCCCTCCCTAACAATGGTGCCTGTCAGGGGGAAAGTGAGGGTGCCGCCGCAGAGGAGGGCGGCAAGCAGAGCGGGAGCATGCCGGTCAAGCAACATGACGGCGCCGCAACAGAGCCCGTGGCGGCGACAAAGATAGGATCAAGCAGTCAAGAGGCCAATCAAACACCTCCACCGCCTCCACCCAAGAAACAGCACAGGTAAGCTTCAACCACTGAACCAGCGTTCGGGTATCCGTTACCATACCCTCCCTTCTTTACGGTACATTTGAACTAATGGGGTAAATTACTTGGTACCTTGGTACTGGGTACCTCTTGCCCAGTCTGTTCTTTTTTACGGTCTTCTTGAAATTTTGAACCATATTTTCCTTGAACTGTCATCTAAAATTCTGATCATTCTCCATCAGAACCACGTCTCTTCTGAGGGTAAAGTTTAAATTGTGTATTGCCCCTTTGGGAATCGACCATGATCCCAAGATTAATGCAACCAAATGTGAACCGCAAATTGTCCTCGTCCTTCACCATCCATACCTGACACTCACATCCGCTTTAATGGAACAGTAATTCATCCACGACGCTCTGCTTTACACATACTACATAATTTAGGGGCACTTACAGAACTCCTGAAAGCATAAATGTCTGCTGGGACAATCTATAGCGTTGGTTGCACCTGACTGCAGTCGACTGTACGACGCTCACTGTGAAAGCTCTATTCCGAGCACTTTGGGATCATTCAAATAGTTACAGCATCGTCCTCAATGCATGCGTTGTCCTATTCATGCCAGTAATGTGACTTTTTTCATTGTAATGAACACATAAAATGGGTCTGTTAAATGGCGCCCTTTGTTTGACTGCAGCCCAATAGCACCAATAACATTGGGGCGCTGTGGTAAAGCTAAAACAATCATTATTTTCCACTGGAATACTGTACAACGTCTAAAGTCGTTTAGGCTGTAATCAAAATAGTTTTGGGATAAATGTGCCAATAAAGTTGCACAAAGACGTTATATGAGAACAAATCGGGAGTCGCCAACTGCTACAAGCTTGTGCTTGATTTTGGGGTGTCCAATGTCATTTAAAATAGGCTGCAAGGTGATATAGTTTAGCACTACATCATGATAACATGTCAGATAGAGATGTTTGTTTTTCTTTGCTTGGCGTCTTGAGAGTCTGGTGTGAAGCCCACGGTTGTGAACCAACTTACACAACAATATGAGTATTATTTATGTCTTAGATGGCTTATTGTCTCTTATTAGGTCTGCTATATTGGGTCATACAAGTAAGGTGACTCTGGGGGGTAGTAATGTTAAAAAGAAACGGGTTTAGAAGGTTGTGAACAGATTTTGTATGCTAACTATGAAAATATTGGATTTACAAATAAAGAGGATAAGCGGCATTGAAAATGGATGGATGGAATTCTGCTTTGTTTATCAATTAACATCAATAAACAAGGAATTACCGTTATTGGTAACAACTATTATTACATTTAATTTGCACAAAAAACAAACTGGGCTGCACGGCGGTCGAGTGGTTAGCGTGCAGACCTCACAGCTAGGAGACTAGGGTTCAATTCCACCCTCTGCCATCTCTATGTGGAGTTTGCATGTTCTCCCCGTGCATGCGTGGGTTTTCTCCGGGTACTCCGGTTTCCTCCCACATTCCAAAAACATGCTAGGTTAATTGGCGACTCCAAATTGTCCATAGTTATGAATGTGAGTGTGAATGGTTGTTTGTCTATATGTGCCCTGTGATTGGCTGGCGACCAGTCCAGGGTGTACCCCACCTCTCGCCCAAAGACAGCTAGGATAGGCGGTAGAAAATTAATGAATGAATGAAATGAAAAAACAAACTTTGGACACCCCTGGTGTAATGAAAATGCTAACCGAGTGTGGACACGTGCTAGTACATGATAATCAAAGCAAAAGGTTCGGCCTGCAGCGTTTATGACTCTTCAACTAAGTCAAAACTTCAGTATTGTAGAGTATTGCAGTGCAGTATTGTTATTCCAACAACTTTGATGCATAAAATAAAATACACACACTCGCGTTTTGCAACTTTTCATCATGTTGGCATGGATCATTCAAAAGCCACAGATGGTTGCGGAAATGCGACATCGATGGATGATAAACACATTCGTGTGGATGTTTTTAAGCAGCGAGTTTAGCCCTCACATCGTCCCCGCCTCTCGCCCAAAGACAGCCGGGATAGGCTCCAGCATACCTCCATCCTAGTGAGGATAAGCGGCATAGAAAATGGATTGGGTTGCTACAGGCCGCCTGCAAGTTAGTGCGCACGTTGTTGTGTTTTGTCAAAAGGACTCTTCGATGGGGGTAGGCATGTCAGCTGGTCAGCTGGAGATAGCCAAAGGGGAGGGGGGCTCTGCTGAGCAGATTGTTGCCCCGGGCAACACCCAAAATGTCCCAGTCTGGCAGAGGCTGCCAATAGAAGGCGAATTAATAGATCGGGCATGTTGAGTCTGAGCACTTGCAACATGAGCCCCCGCGACACAGGAGCGCATCTCTTAGCTTGAGACTTTAAATACACACACGGCCCTCGTGTGGCTGATCCACAAGCTTTTCTTTCTGGGGGGGGGGGACTCTGATCTCAGCCTCTGCATCATGAGGTAGGCAGCTTGTCTTTTGATACCGGGATGATGCTGACTGTGTTGGGAGGCTGAAAATGGCATGCAATTTACTGTCTTTATTATACTTTTTGACTTCTGTGACAGTTGACTGTTACATGACTGAGTTGACGGTTCATAAAAACATTACTAATGTAAATGTGCGCCACCTTGGAGGCTTCACTGTATTTATTTAGCTACATAAGCGGGTGAAAATATCATAACAGCTGTCAGTAAGACGTAGATGACACTGAAAGCGTCTGTTTATGTAAACGTTGCATGATCGTATCAAGGTGTTGCATCACATTGGGTGTTCAGGTATCCCTCCTCCAGCCGCCTCCCTCTCTCAAATTGTGAGTCAGCCCGAATTCTTTCCAAGCTCCACCTTGCTAAAACACCGTCCTATAAAATGTGTCATTGTGAATACAACACACCCGATAGCCTCTCACGCACACTGCTAAGTTTCGGACGTCAGGATCTCATGCAACTACAACACGCCAGTCCGTGTCACCCACTTTTGGTCCACACTGTGACTACAAGGATGTCGGTTAGATGACGATGATGCAGTCCAAGTAAAGAAAACCACAACCTTTGTGGTAAAACTAGAAATGTCTGACGTAGAAAAAGGAAATGTGCAATGAGGATGTTGATTAAGTGTTGTTTGGACGAAAGGCCAGCATTCCTAAAATAAAACAATGCTGCATTTTTGTGTCATGACATGTTTTTACAAGCTGTAGTGTGTATCGACATCCCTTGCTGTTAGCGTAAAAACAGCCACAAACCGTATGAGAAAAATAATGCTATTCTACGTAATTACAGCATGTTACTATGATAGGGTGCACCCCATCCTTGGAACCATTACATCATGGGGCAGGCTCCAGCATATCCACGACCCTGCATGCAATGAACATATAGCTGTCAAAAATATATCAGAGCAGACCTAACCAATCCATCTTCCCATAATCATAGAAATAAAATTCATCTGTTCCAGATGGTGAAAAATGTTAACACCAAAGTATTTTTTACAATATTACAATTGTAGTTTCACACGCAGAGAACAATTTGAAACACAAATACATATAACTGATGAATGAAAGGAACACGGTTCCGTTTACCTTCAATGAAGGATGTGACTGTTCCCAAAAACACAATGTGGGAATGGGAGATCAACACCTTCCTCTTCAACTCAATCATGTTTCTCACCTCAATCAGCCAAAACGAAGCCACAAAAAGTGGCCGTATTTTGATCAGGAAGGTGAGAATACATAGAAATAACTCATAACAATAATAACGACAAAAGATGTAGGTGGTGTTCATGTTGATGTCGTTACCACATCAGGTCTTTGGGGACAATCGCGTCTTCGATGATGGTAAAAATGATCTTGGCAGTTCACTTATCTCTTTTATTGGCCACTGAGATTTAGAATTTAGAATGGTTTCATTCATTTTCGACCGCTTATCCTCACAAGGGTCGCAGGGGTGCTGGAGCCTATCCCACCTGTCTTCGGGCAAGAGGCGGGATACACCCTTGACCAGTGGCCAGCCAATCACAGGGCACATATAGACAAACAACCATTCGCACTCACATCCATACCGATGGACAATTTGGAGTCGCCAATTAACCTAGCATGTTTTTGGAATGTGGGAGGAAACCGAGTGGTTTCATACATGGAAAACTATAATTTAATAATAATAGAACTGTGATATTTTTGAGAGTCAACCGCTGATGACATAAACGAGTCTTCCACTTCCTGAGCTTGGTAAGCTCACAGGATGCTGACAAGGACGTTTTGTGGTTAAAGACTACATTAAGAACACAGTTTGGCCTCGCTATGTGTACTAACAAAACAACAGGATGCTCATCTGAGAAACCACGGCTAAATTATGGTGTAAATATTCGAATGAAAAACATGCTCAAGTTCCACTGTACTATTACTATTATTATATTAGTTTTATAAAGAAAAAAGGCCTTACTCCTAATAGACGCCTGGTACTCTCTGCAGTTTAGTTAAGGTGCCCAAGGCCACTATGTGGGGATATATACTAAGTATTCAGTCGATACATTATCATTATCAAGAGTGAAGACTTATTGGTTCGTGCACGTCCTCCCACGGGTCACGGACGGCGTTTGACATTCTTTCACCAGAGAGCGTCTCCTGTTTTGGAAACAACTTGTGTCGTCTAGCGGCAAACGTGCGTAGGCGTGCATGTGTCTTCATGCGGAGACTCTCGCTCTTACCCGGAACAGTTTTAGCCTTTACATTCGTAACGACATCCGTCTCCTCCTCATCCATTTGTTCTGCAGATTTATGGAGGAAGGGAAGCCAAAGGCCGGGTGATACACTGAGGGAGGAGTGGTTTTGGGACGGATGATGGAGGGACATGACGCTGTTTGCCTGAGACATTAGCGGCTCTAATTAGACCACTGAGTGGCTGTCACTCACACTAATTGGTCTTCTTGATTAGGAAGTCCATACGTGCACAGTTTTAATCAGCAGTTGTAAAAAAGGGTCTGGCGCCCGGGGACGGGTTAGTAGCGAGGCATGCAGTAGGCCGGCGTAGATGAGCATCCATGTGTGGGAGACCGCAGGTGGTTGGAGTCCGTGGACACAGCAGCAACATGGAAAGGGATGGAGGTGGCGGGATTCAAACCGGCAACCCGGACTAGCCAAGTTACATAGGAAGGACAATACCAAACTAAGTGGAAAACAACCTATGGGACCTTTGGCACTTTTACGTGACTATACTCATAATATTATATAATAATACTCGGCGGCACGGCGGTCGAGTGGTTAGCATGCAGACCTCACAGCTAGGAGACCAGTGTTCAATTCCACCCTAGGCCATCTCTGGAGTTTGCATGTTCTCCCCGTGCATGCGTGGGTTTTCTCCGGGTACTCCGGTTTCCTCCCACATTCCAAAAACATGCTAGGTTAATTGGTGACTCCAAATTGTCCATAAGTATGAATGTGAGTGTGAATGGTTGTTTGTCTATATGTGCCCTGTGATTGGCTGGCGACCAGTCCAGGGTGTACCCCGCCTCTCGCCCGAAGACAGCTGGGATAGGCTCCAGCACCCCCGCGACCCTCGTGAGGAAAAGCGGTAGAAAATGAATAATATAATATAATATAATATAATATAATATAATATAATATAATATATGACCTAGCTTGACGTCATCTTCCTCTTTGGTATCTATTCACTGCATAGTGTGGTCTTGTTTACAGTAGTCCAATGATGATACTTCATTTGAATGTATACATTAGACAGTGTCTACTGTTTCTGTTCATTAAAGTTCCCTTTTGCTCGTCACCGTTGTTTGCCACATGACATTTTGGCCACTGAGGCTGCCAAAACATGAACAAACTGATTTCTCAAAATGAAGCTACACATGGAACCGATTACATTATTTCCAAAGTCATATCACTGAGCCAGAGAGTAAAAACTAGACCGTCGCAGGAAAGAGGATGTTTGTATCGAGGCAAATCAAGAAGTGTGCTACGTATGCAACAAAGAGAGAAACTAGGTCCTCTTCTTGTGTGTATTTGCCACAGGGTGTCCGGACACATGAGCGGCAGCAACATGGAGTTGAACCGCTCGTTGGAGAGCCCGACCTTACCCCCTCGGGGCCTGGGCAGCGCCGGCTTACCCACAGCCTCCAGCGACAATCTAACATCTGACACTGGTGAGTAGCTTGGATGCGATGCCGCCCCCTTTTTCACGTCATGGTACCTCCTCAGCTGTGCTCGCTATTGACGCTTTTCCATCAGCAAAAGCAGGTACTCCTTGTACTCCCTCTAGTTAGTTGTACCCTTAAAGTAGAACTAACTACTAGGAGCTACTCTTAATGAAAAGAAAGGAGAGCTCACCACTCCTTACAATTGCCTCATAAGTAAATAAAGCAGACTCTATCTATTGTTGTTTGCTAACATGCCCTGACTAGCGGGAAGTGGTTTAAACTGAAAACGTAGCAAAAACAAACAGAGAGGAGGTGTAAGTAGTGTAACCCAAGACTTATTGGTTTAGAATGGGAAACCAGCAGTAACGGAAACAGGCGAGGCTCATGCACAGAACCTTGAGGGATGCCACTTATTTGGAAGGTAATGTTAACATTGTCGCTTGCATTAGCTATGTATTATGGCGACTTGATGAGACAGGGTTTTTTTCATTATCACATTACTATTATACTTGGATACTGCAGCACAATTAATCGGGATTAATTGGTTCCGGACCAAACTGGGATAAGTGTATTCCCCAAAGTAGGATTTATACATTGAATACTTTCATATTTACAGCATAGAAAACCTGTTTATAACCTTCTAAACAGTTATTGCTTAGACATGAAATATTACTCAATAGTGTAGGCACAATAGAAGAAAATACAAGGTAACGTTTTAGCCTTATTGGAGACATAATGCAACATAGACTCACTCATTAATAACATTGGGAGAGCTTTTTCTAACACAGACTTTCTTATATGGGCATGCCCGGGTACAAGCTGTATGTACACGCAATCACAGAGCAGTGGGTTGGTGGAATAAATTGAAACAAACAGTTTTGGAAATCCAAGGAAATACAACTGGAATCGGCGCAGATTCCGGAAGATCTAAAAAGCTTTCTGTGCGGGTCCCTTTAATGCAGTTTGGGATGGGACGCTAGTGTGAAATGTTGCTTGACGGCACTTTTGATAGACAGTAACATCCCTGTCAGTCATGTCAACTGCTAATTAGGGGTATGTATTGGCAACAATCTGGCGATACGATACAATATATCATGATACTCGGCTCACAATCCGATATATCACGATACTGGGTTTTTTTTTTGTAGTTAAACATTATTTCCTGGAAAAACTGAATTACACCAACACACATTTTATTCGATTAGAACAGTATGTTATGCTGTATCACAAACTTTCATCTGTAAAAACTTAAAGTGTAGCATTTGGATAAATAAAGCTTTAACAAAAAAAAACAAATAAATTAAATTATGTCTCAAGATCCTGCTCAAATGTTCACAATCTATTAGCTGTGAAAAAATGCAGAGTATACAGTCCCTGACCAAATTTTTGTGGAACAAAGTAACTAACATCAGTAAAAAGTCCTTTTAGGATGCTTGAAATAACCATTATTTAACAAAATATCGATATCAATTTGAAAAACAAAATACCTGCAATATCACAGTACTACTTTTGTAGTATACAAAAGGACCTTCTCATTGCTTGCTAGCGGCATGTCCTCATGGTGTCTCGCTAAGTGGACTCGCAGATTTGCCGTGTTTCCTGAATACTTTATTCGGGCACGACACGTTTTACAAACGGCAAAGGTTTTGTCAATTTCTGCACACTCTACTTTGTGTAGAAATCCAAAATGTGTCCACACTTCAGCCTTGTACGCCGCAGGGGCCGATGTTTTGTGCTAGCATTCTGCTATGTTGAACTGTGTTTATGTGTTTTGCCTAATTGACTACATAAGTGCTGCCACCTAACGATCGGAGGTTTAAATTAAAATCAGAAATGAACCTTTGCTGTGTCTGCACTATATAAATACCAAATACAGTCTATGATAAATGCCTAAAATATGCATGCATCCGTCATGCATCCGTCTTTGGGTGAAACAGTCAGGCGGTTGTTTGTGTGGCAATTCTGCCGTTTCACGCCAATGCACTTTGTCCACAGAGAACAGTAGAGGAACTCCCAAGGTTTTATTGCGGCAGTCTGTCATCTTATCTCTTCCTCTTTCACACGTACACGCACTATGTTGTGACGGAGACCAGGAACCTCTTTTTCACGACTACGAACTCTCACTCAAAACTCAAAACGCGACATAGTACGAGCCAGTATGTGTGTCCCCATCTTGGTTTTTAAGGGGAATTATCCTTGTGAAAATTCACTTGTAATTGCTGCGACTTCCTGGCTTCCAGCGTTGTTTGAAGAGATAATTATGGAGTCCGATAACGAGGGAAAAAGGGATTGGCTACATCCTTAGTTTTCCCTTACTCTCGTCCTCCTCCCTTCTCCTTACCACACAATTATCTCAGTATCTGTCTCCTCTGGCGTCGCCATAAAGTCTTGATTCACAAATGTCTCATGTGTGGATGGAACGATGGAGGTTTTCAGCGCTGTTAAAGACAGGAGGTAAGGAGATTTGAACCTAGATTAGGTAGGGAAGATAGTTCTGCAGAAAATGTTCAGGAAGGTCTTTTATGGATTCACAATAGATGCTTTCTTGGGCATCTTTCCTCGTAATTAAATATTGTTTCTCTTATCAGGATCTCGGGATGGAACACGTTTGTCCTGCTCCTCTCCATTCCTGAGAAGCCCGGGGACCTCGGTGCCCGGTTCTCCACACCCTCCCTCGTTTAGCATCTCAGCTAACCAGCCACCACCGCTGCCGGAGAAGAAGATGGTAAACCGCACCGTGTCCGCCCCCGATAACGCCAGTTCCAAGGGCCTTGTTCTGTCCTACCCACGCCTCCCCTTCACCGGGTCGGAAAACAACGTGTGTCGACCCAACGATTCAAACTGCCAGGACAGTTTACCCTCCAGTCCTGTTGACCCAAGACCTGTCTTCTCCTCCAACGAGTCTCTAGATCACTGTCACGCCCCGTTGGGCCGATCTTTAAGGTCCCGGACTTTAGATGATCCGTTTAAGAATCACGGACGATTGGGTGTCCACTGCCGAAGCAGCATCACCTGCTCCTCTTCCCCTCAGCTAAGCGCCCCCTTTATATCGACCGAAGCGAGCCCAGCTGGCAACTTGGGTTCCAGTCTGCAGTTGCAAACCCTCCTGAGCAACATCGACAGTAGAGAAGGAGTGTACTCAAAACTGGGGGGCCTGTACGCAGAGTCTTTGCGGCGCTTGGCTCTAAAATGCGAGGAACACTTCACGGGTTCCCAGAAGAACCGACTAAGATTCGAGGAGAGTAACTGGTCCTTGTTCAGGCTCACATCCAACAAGCCCAGCTGCAACGCGGGAGATGCTGTGTATTATTCTGCTGCCTGTGCCTCCGACCCCAGCAACTCCTACGCCGTAAAGGTAATTGCAAAATACTACCTTAGGTTTATTAGTTTAGGAAGCACGTGGTGATCCTTTGTGTACTAGGTATCATACGTTGGTCCTGAGATCAAAATCGGGTGCTGTTCTTGTTAGTTCTGGTACCACTAGAGCAGTGTTTTTCAACCTTTTTTGAGCCACGGCATGTTTTTTTTACATTGGAAAAATCTTGTGGCACACCACTAACCAAAAATGTTACAAAATGTCACCATGACCTCACACGTGCATCAATAAGTCTATCGGAAGAACAAGGTAGCCACACGGACCGATATTACGTTGCTCTACCAGTCTTTACACCACAGACACTCGACAGTAGCCACGTTTTTACATGACGAGTTTTTCTCTTTCCGAATGACCTTTCGGGAAACAATAGTATCCATGGAAAGGAATATTCCAATCTCTTGTCTACATGTGCCGTGAAAATCAAACAGAATAATCAACAGGGCATGCGTAGTAAAACGTAAACATCAACATCACGTGATACCGGCTTCCCCAAGTTTTTCCGTATTCCGTATTTCTCCGTATTGCCAGTTTTTCGTCTGTCCAGTCTTGAAATTTAGTTTGAATCAAAAACAAACTTTGCTCAGTCCAGTGCCGATTGCTGGCCTCCATTTTTAAAACTGAAAAACGTCTGGAGCTGCGTGTTACGTCATATCTGAGTATGCGCTGAAAGAACGCACCCGGGATAAATTTAAACAGGAAAAGATACAATTCAATCTTGCTAATATTATATAATTAAACTCAGGACATGTTTTATATAGATATATATTTTCTTTTTTAATAAAACTGCACTTGTGAATGGCGTATAGAAGGGTTTAGATTCTGTTCCACAGATGGCGCTAATGCACACGAAAGCTGCTTGCCAACCGCCAATAAACAACAGAAGAAGAAAAACACGACGAAGAAGAACGCAGTCTGACAACTTCCCGTTTGAGCGGGTACAACATACCTCAATCGGATTGGGGAAAGGAATATTCCATCCCCGTTCAATTCTTTCCGTTTGAGCAAATAAACCAAATGCAATTGGAATATTTGGGTCCATGTATATGTATATAGACATAATGGCTATTGACATAATATTTGCAAATGATGATTATTCATTCATTCATTCATTTTCTACCGCTTTTCCTCACGAGGGTCGCGGGGGGTGCTGGAGCCTATCCCAGCTGTCTTCGGGCGAGAGGCGGGGTACACCCTGGACTGGTCGCCAGCCAATCACAGGGCACATATAGACAAACAACCATTCACACTCACATTCATACCTATGGACAATTTGGAGTCGCCAATTAACCTAGCATGTTTTTGGAATGTGGGAGGAAACCGGAGTACCCGGAGAAAACCCACACATGCACAGGGAGAACATGCAAACTCCACACAGAGATGGCCGAGGGTGGAATCGAACCTTGGTCTCCTAGCTGTGAGGTCTGCGCGCTAACCACTTGTTAATGTTATAAATTATAAAAAGTGATAATGGATCGTTCCTCACGGCACACCTGACGGTTTCTCAAGGTACACTAGTGTGCCGCGGCACAGCGGTGGAAAATCACTGCACTCGAGGTTCCTATGTAAAAACACAACAGAAGTGGGACGGGTATTCGTTCCCGCCATGACCTCTGTCCTGAAGTCTGGAGTGGCTCTTTCATACAGTATTTGAAACCGCAGCCCGGATGCCCACGGGCTCGCTCATTCTTCTCTACAATCCTGCTGGAATTTAGTCTGATAAAACCTCAAAACTTGAATCTATCTTCAGAATGTTATGTACTTAAACCATGAATACACTCTTACTCATAACTAGCATGAGAATATACAAAGATGACTTTCTTTCCAAAGTGATCCCAAGGCACTAAGAACAGCTTAAATTTCTTGTTTTGACTTTTGCATCTGAGAAAAAAAAACACTAAATCCCTCCCTTTCTTCTTTTGGGGACTAAAAAACCTTCAGCGAGGGATTATGTTTAGATTTGCATCAGTGGCATTGATTTCACATGAATGGGAACAGGAACTGAATTGGCACTGACCTTGAAACCTTGCTAACAAGAATTCCTTTCTTGTGTTCCTTGGCTCCCCTCCCTGGAATTCCTCCCCTCCCCTCTCCATTCCTTTCTTCTTCTTCATTCCTCCTCCCTCCTACCTCGTCAGATCTGCAAAAGTCCGTCCTTGGAGGCCAAGCAGGGCCACCTCTACGGTCTGTCGGTGCAGCAGAGCATGGCCGCCCATTACAACCTGCAGCAGGACTGTGGACACTTTCTGGCGTGCGTCCCCCAGAGCATGTTGCCGTCCGATCACGTTGCCATGCCAACGTCACCGGCGGTGACTTCAAGCGGTCAGCAGGCGGAGCGAGAGCGAGTGGTGGTCATCACGCCGGAGATCCCTCGTCAGACGACAGCTGATTTTGCTCGCGACTTCGACTCCTTCCACAAAAGCCACCCGGAAGTGTACGAACGCCGCGTCTGCTTCCTGCTGTTGCAGCTCTGCAACGGTCTAGAGCACCTGAAGGAGCATGGGGTCACGCACCGTGACCTCTGCCTGGAGAATCTCCTCTTGGTTCCTCACCAGTGCAAGCAAGGCACTCCTTCCAGTCAGCAGACTGAGACAGTTAACGGTTTGAACACTGCGGACAGTCAGCGTCACCTCCCTCGGCTCCTGATTAGCAACTTCGCCAAAGCCAAGCGCCGCTCCATCGAGGACGCTGCGTCAACCAGCGTGGACCCTCGTGTGAAGCGGGATCATGCTCGCTTGGCGCCTGAAATCGTGTCGGCCGCCCAATACCGCAAATTTGATGAATTCCAAACAGGCATCCTGATCTACGAGCTACTCCATCAGCCCAACCCTTTTGAGGTCAGCCCAGCCCTGAGAGAGCAGGACTACCGCTGCCAGGACTTACCTGCCATCCCGTCCGTGTCGCTGTACTCCGCCGGACTCCAACGACTGGCGCATCTCCTGCTCCAACCAGACCCCATCAAACGCATCCACATTCAGGATGCCAAGCGAATCCTGCAGAGCCTGCTGTGGGGACCCAGGAAGGACCTGATGGATCAGCAGTGGGAAAGGCAGGGGCAAAGCAGGGGCTTGGCGGAGGGGGCCCGGCACGAGGGCCTCCTCAACTGGCTGGATGTCAAACGAGCACTGCTGATGATGAAGTTCGCAGAGCGCTCGCTGGAGCCCGAGAGGAACGCCGAGCTGGAGGACTGGTTGTGCTGTCAGTACTTCTCTTCGGCTCACCCTCTGGCTCTGTGCCACACTGCCGAGCTGCTTTACTCGCTTAAGTGATGGCTCACTTTGCTGGAAAAAAATGGGAGCACGGAATCTTGTCAGGAGAGAGACTGATAATATCACAAACAAATTAAGACACACACACAGATTAAGACACACACTCAAAATTTAAGAAAATATGGGAATTATTGCATTGTCTTCCAAGTCCGGCTAGTGCGCTCTCGTTGTGGTTCATCCTAAAAGAAACCATACTCATCTGCTCTAACTGACTCATCTGCTCTTCATGAACCTTGCTTGATCAAGCCAGGCCAGAATCCCAAACTGTTCCCACAAAATAGGAAGCATGCAATTGTCTAATTATACCTTTCCATGATGAACAAGTCGGATTCAAGAGGTCTGACTCATTTATCTCAATGGGGTTTCTTCTTGGCTTCCATCAGGGTTCACATCTTGGTTCCAACTTGTTTTCATTCAACATTGACTTCCATTCCAGAACTGAAACATTCATTCATTTTCTACCGCTTATCCTCACGAGGGTCGCAGGGGTGCTGGAGCCTATCCGAGCTGTCTTCGGGTGAGAGGCGGGGTAAACCCTGAACTGGTGGCCAGCCAATCACAGGGCACATATAGACAAACAACCATTCACACTCACATTCATACCTATGGACAATTTGGAGTCGCTAATTAACCTAGCATGTTTTTGGAATGTGGGAGGAAACCGGAGTACCCGGAGAAAACCCTTGCATGCACAGGGAGAACATGCAAACTCCACACAGAGATGGCCATGGGTGGAATTGAACTCGGGTCTCCTAGCTGTGAGGTCAGCGCGCTAACCACTTGACCGCCGTGCAACTGACACAAACTTTTAAATTTTTACCTTCACGGAAACTGACCGTCTTCCTCATTTTATTAAAGATTTGGGTTAGCGGAGTCCCTCAAGGTTCCCTTGTGAGTCCTCACCTGTTTCAACACTGGCTTCCAATCTAACTGCCACACTTCAAGATAATTCAGATCCAAAATACTGAAAGAGTGGATCTGTCAGGATTCACTACTCCATCCCTACCTTTAATAATTTAATATCTAAGAATGAACTAAGGAATCTTGTACAATCCCAATACTTTTGTCCATATAGTGCGTAGCTAGCCAGGTGCAGAGTATGGCATTTACAAAAAGGAAACACCGTGAAGCCCCCTACTTCCTGTTAGCACTACCACTACATGCTTCAAGCAGCCGTCCATTTCCATTCTCATGAGGTTCATTTTGGTAGTGCTGCACTTTCACGTCTGTCTGTTGTCCCATGCTGCATTTGAAGTATAATTGGCATTTCTACTGTTGTTGTGAGCAAAGTACTCATGTGGTGTGTATTCCACGGGACCCTTTTTTTTTCAACAATACCCATTGGAATGTTTTCAATTGAATTGTCTGATGACTAAACCACGTGCAAGTTTTTCTTCCCTTTCTTTTCGAAAGATGCTGACACTGTGCCTTCTTCTTTGTGTGACTCCACAAAAATGTAAAGAAATATTTGGGAGGGTTGTTGCTGTGAAACTGGTTTTTCATAACAACGCTCCATTTTTCGACAGTTAATGCCGCGAGCCGGTCGTAAAAAACTAAACTTGCAATATGAGCGGCAGTTAAACATAATATTTATGATATTTGTTATCCTGTAGAAACACTGGAAGGTTGTTTTTTTTATGGTGGCAGCCTGTTTTACTTGGAGGTAGCAATGTTTTATACCTAATAAAAGTGTCCAGATTCATAGACTGCATGTATTTTTATTTTTAAGGGTGTGATGTCATTACTAATCATTTGACTGTGTGTGTCAATCAATAAACTGCATTTATTTTTTCATTATAGAATCTGGTGGTTTCGTCGGTAGCTAGCTTTATGATTACTTAACACTAAGGAAATTAACAAGAGGAACAAAAAACAACCAAAAATGAATGAAAACACGTTTACACTTTACATGACACGTACATGTAGCTTACCGAGTACAAATAGAGTGTTTGCTTCAAAGACGGTGTACGTTGTTCACCTTCTTTTGGCGGGTATTTGGTATTTGGTTTGGTTAGGAATGGAGGGAGATGTGACTTGCCGTAAATGTAGCCGTAATGTCGCAAAAAGCCGCAAAGTGTCAGCTGGATTGTAAGACGCAGGGGACACTTGTAAAAAATGCCGGGAGGGGATGTAATAATTGTAAAACATTTCCCCCAAAACGATGTGACCTGCATAGTGCGCATCTGTAAAGGAGAACCTCGTACAAAATATATAATAATTCCTTCCCCGGGATAAAGTAGAGTTAAACAATGGCATTCAATACAACAGGCTGTTTTTATTGTGGAATGTTCGGTTCCGAGCACTGGGCTAAAACAAAGCCCCTCAAGTTTGCACATCCAAATCCTGTGTTTATTGACCCCTCCTGGACTGAACCCCCCCATATCCTTTCTGCTTCCAAACCACTAGCTGCTGCTTGCCCAGCCATAGGTGGGACCGTGCATGTTGCCATGGAGCGTTGACCAATGGAGAGGCATTTTCAGGAGAGCAGGAACAACAATCCGAATATCCTCTGCTCCCCCACAGCTTGTTTGCGCAAGTTTGATAATCTTATCTTTTGAATGAAGGAGAATATTCACAAAAAGGACAACCCAGTTGATTTAAAAACATGTTATGATGGCGCTTAAAGACAAAGTATGAACATAACAGCAGCTGAATAACTGCTGAGTGTAAACTAGAGTAACCATGCCATAACGTTTAGTTATTACGGTAAAGCAGAGCTGTACTGACATCTTGTGGTGATATGTGGTACAACATCTACTTTATCTTCCTTAGCAAAATCTTCACTTTTCAACTAATACAAGTGCAGAAATAAATAAAATCAACTGAGACATGTTTATGAGATAATGTTTTAAAGACAAACAAATGCTTATTTTCCATTTTACAAAATCCTGCCTATTTGTGTTTAAATTGGGAAAATATAAACAGCCCTTTTCAATAAAGATACAGTCAAAGTGTGAATTGCCAAACTTTATTTTCTAACGAAACAAAGCAGAGCATTAAAAACATTTCACCACTGCTAATGACATCCACGCAAACTGTCGCTAAGTGTGGAAAAAAAAAAGATGCATTCAAGCACTTTTGGCCATTAAAACATGCTCAGGCCTTCTTCAAAAGGACCACACCCACATTGTTGGCAAGATGATCCACTTTGAAGTAAGCCATTTTCCACCACAATGAGACAGGGTCATGCCAGAGTCGAAGCAAAAGAAAAGAAATGCTCTGTTGCGTCGGTGTTGTTGGCTTGTCCGTGTGCAGCCTGTGATGCAAGTGGAGAACCAGGTCCTCAGGCGGGAACGCTGGTCATATCAGCCCGGGGAGAAGGGAGAGGAGAGGGATTAAGGGTGGCGTGGCGTGGGTGGGGAGGGCTGATTTCGAGGCTTTGTGTTCATTTCTTCTTGGGTTTTGCCTCCACGGGTAGGCCAATGTCTTTCCCACGCAGCTTCAGACCTGCCGACACAACATTTGACTTGGGAATATGCATGGAGATCGTCCAGAATGACACCTTGGCAGCAATCAGCAGAGGGCGCCATTACTTTAGGCCCACTTTCCCCACTATGTCACAAAGATGGCGACTATTGAGGGGGCGCACTCAGTCGGACATGCCCTCAACACAGGGTGGCGTCTGGGAGGCATTCTTACCAGACGCTCTCGCCACTTCGTCTGCCCCCCCCCAATTTTGGCCGCTTGTACCCGCTATCTACGGTCACGATGGTAGGAATGTCGGACCGGTAAATCGAGAGCTTTGCCTTTTGGTTCAGATCAGCTCCTTCTTCCCCAAAATGGACCGATGCGGAATCCGCATCACTGCAGACGCCGCACCAATCTGCCTGTCAATCTCGCGTTCCATCCTTGCCTGACTGGTGAACAACCCCCCCCCCCCCCCCCCCCAACTTCAACCTGTACAACAATGCTTAGGGAAAAATAGTAATGGCGAGGTCATCCTTACCGATTGCTCTCTCGATCTTGCCCATCACCTGGTTGCTGGGGATGGCTTTCCCACTCTCGTAGTCTGCGATCACTTGTGGCTTCTCGTTAATTTTCTAAAAAATAAAACAATTTAGTGAGCAAAAAAACGCTTAAAAGACCTTCTTTGTTTCAGGTGATGTTGAATTTAAAAAGCGAACATAACAGTAACTGCATTACACTTTAATCCAAACTATAGCCTCATTCAGGAGTTTATGTTCATACTTAGCATAGCTTCCTAAAAACACACATCATATTGTGGCTATGAAATTTAGAGGGCTAGTTTTTTTGGGTTTTTTTTGTAGCGTACTCACAGTGGCGAGGTCTTTCTGGGTGAGGCCTTTATCCTGTCTCCCCTTCTGGATGACTTTGCCCACCTCCAAGGAGACCCTGTCGTGGTGGAGCTCCTCCGTCTCGCGGTCCAGTTTGGCCGTGTTCTTTGTCACAAGGTGTTGTTTGTTTTGCCCCGCAGCCCCTGCCGAGAAGAGTAGCTAGCACGCCTTAGGTTATGATTTGTTAGGATTATTTTCTCTTGTACGCGCAATTTTGAGCTACAGTTGTAACCGTGAAAGTCGACAAATGTCTACAAATGCTGTGTTATGACAGCATCAATCACATTAATGCGGCTTTCGGGAGAATATTTACATTTCTTGGTAGTCTCCACTTCCTCCCCTCGTCTCTGAGCTGAGGTGATGGCCTGCGGGGGAAACCATGGACAGTAACATCATGTAGGGTTGGGTTGCGGTCATGCCAGATGTCCATAATTATTATATTTGCACAATAATTCCAGAAATGTCGAAGAAATATGACCCCTTCAATACATGGCTATGAGCAAAGAGGGTGCATCCAGCACTGCACATCATGTGGTGAATGTCTCTCTTTCCAGCCAATCAGCAGACACGAAACGTAAACAATAGAAAATGGCTGTGTCTGCTCGGGACACAAAAAGGAGTTTAAAGAGTTTTTATGCTCATTTTCGACCTTTGGTATTGAGTTGTGGCCTCCTATCCGCACAGGAAGCTTTCTAGATCTTCCAGATTCAATGCCCCTTTCTGCAGTGTTTCCGTGAACTTCCTGCTTCCAACCCAACCAGTGTGGTTAATATACTCGCCAGGCTCTAAATACGCCCACTCCACTGTGAAATATGACCCATATTCTGGGCTGCTCGGTGCAGTACGCCGCCCAGATGGGGGCGCTGTTCAGCCAGCAGCACCTTTACTCCGCAAACAGCCCTGTTAAGTTTATTGCACTGTAAAAATGACACCATAAACTGTACTATACGATGTGTGGTGCTTGTGTACTGTGGCAGATGGTCCTAAGCAACGTCAAATATTTAAGCTTCCGGTACAATAAGGTGTCATTCCCCGTGTGGCAACACTAGGCATCATTCTTTGGACCTTTGGACTCAATCCATGTTTGGCTTGTTTATACGCTATGCTACCAGTTATCCAAGTAGGCCGAACAACATGAATACATCCTGAAATACGGACATTTAAATGTATACATTCCTATTTCTAGCCTAAAATATGTGAGAGGTTTCTAGCTGTATGCTAGCTATTCCCTCTCAGTCAGGCTCGGTGTTTTCAAATGTGGCCAAACCCACAAGCAGTATTACAAGTTCAACTGGCTCACTTTTATTGTTCATTAATGGCGTTACGTTCCATTTGATGTCGCATTCGTTTTTCTATACACAAAACGAAACAATGGCCATTTTTGTGATTACCTGCCACGAAGCCCAAACACTTATCTTGGCGATTCAAAATAGCATAATATCCGATGATGGCGCAGGTTTGTCTTCAATTAGTGCGGTCTTGACAAGATTCTAGGTGACATGGTGTCAAATATAGCATATGATAGCATAAATAAAGTGTTATGTCGTGTTTCTGACCTGCTTCGACTTGGCCTGAGCAGTAGTCGGCCCCTTCTTCCTCAAAACAGTCACGGTGTCCCAGTCGCTCTCTGCCATTTTCTCTCGCTGTTTTTCCAAACGATACAAGGCAAGTTAAGGCTCAAATACAGAAAAAAATACTTCCCAATCCGTTTTGGGAGGACAGTTAAAGTTTTAGTAGTATTTATACCCAACGCCCTGCCTTTTCTTTTTACAAGTACCAGACAGCCAACACCACGCGTTCTCCCCAAAGCTTTATTGACAACACATGAGTGAACAGTGACGCAAAGACAAGACGCGCCCCCTGTCGGCGGTGCACGATACCTGACACCCATATATGGACGTGTCCTGATTTCACACTTGACGTCATATATTACGTTATGTGTCCCCTGTCACAACATTAGCTACACTTGCACAATGATATGCAATAAAACATTGTTAACCATGTTTTGGCTCAGAAACTTTAATCTTCTATTTACATAAATGGTATGTATTAGTAGCTGACTAACGCAATCAAATAGCTGGTATTGGTATTGGTTTTAATAAGGAGGTAGTTCTTAAAAACGGTACGGTTTGTTTGTTAGTGAGCCAATCAGTTAGTAGGGTGGTTTAGGGATGAGTTACTTGCTATTAGCGCTAGTTTGTCCTCAGTTAGTAGGTTGGTTGGTCAGTTGACCTGTCTATAAAGCGTATAAAGTTCTAAAGAGAATAAAAACAACAGAATAGATCTAAGCAAGTAATAACAATGTAATTTGCATAATATTGACGTGTAAGGTGTAATAATGAGTTGTGTCCACTTGATGGTCGGGTTCCATAATCCTTCACCATGGGGTTCACCAGTTACAAGACATTTCAGAGGCAGCATCACTGTTTCTCCGGGTGCGTATGGGTGACCATCCAAACTCAGAGTGGACATCGTCAGCCACGTGGACACGCCCCCAGCGGTAGCCATGTTTGGAGCCCTGCTTCCCTGACCAAGCCCGAGGCTTTGGATTCATCTGGAAGGAACACAAGGATGTTGACACCATGTCCCTTGTCTTAAGCGGGTCACCCACACCAGTACGTTAATTCATGGATTTACCCAATGGATCACTCATTTATTTCATCTGTGAGTTTGTTTTGTACTTCCTTAGTCAGTTAGTAGGTCAGATACTCTGTTACTCCATTTTGTTAAGGTTCTTTTCTACCCAAGTCTTATCTACCAAGAACAAATTGTGCAAAGTGAGAAGATGTGTTTTGACTGCACTTCAGACACGGAGCACAGGGGTGGGCGGATGCTCCCACCTGTACAAAAACAGCAGTGTTGGTGTGAAGGCTCTCCACACGTTCTGACAAATGATTCAGCCACTCCAAATGATCACTAAGCGACTGGGAGAGATCATTGTCCCCCTGCAGGTGAAAAGTAAACATGACAACATACTCAGTGGGTGTTAAAACATACTACTACATCGCCTTAGTGTGCTTCCTCACCACAGATTGGTTGACGTTGTCCTTCAGTTCAATGGCGGCCAGACGGACGTGTTCCAGTCTGTCAATCTGCTCCTTGAGGCGGTCGTCCAGCTCCTGCATCATCATCAGGCCTTCATCGGGCCTGATGGCCGCCATCCTAGCCATGCTCCACACGGTACTGTATTGTACTGACCTGTTGCTTTCCATGTAAACAAACATTAGAAACACCTCAGTTACACACCACTGCAGACCATAATCGCAATCATAATGTCGAATCAATATCTCTCTGACTGTCCATCAAATTTGAATAATATTGTATTTGTAAAAACATTAATAGAAACATACGCATTGCGTTTGAGGTCCCTCGGAAATCAGAGCTGTCCACATCGACATGCTATTTATATTGTGCATCGACGTGTTTTTCTTTAAGCTAATGCCTGCCTTTAGAAACCCACGAAAATCAACACTTAAGGTCTCGTAGTGCCTTCAGGTGACAATAACAAAAATATGTATGGTTACAACTTTTCATATAAAGACGTAGAATCATACTCCTGTTTGTAGTTCGACGTTTCCTTGTTTCGTTTTTTAGCTCAGCTTTTAGAAAATACTACATCTACTTCGGAAAATAAAAGGGCAAAATGAGTTGACTGAAGGTATTGTGATTTAGTTTAAATGTATAATACATTAAATCCTACGGTTAGCTTTAACTCGATGCAAGTTGCGACAAACAATATTAGCATCTAGCTAAAAAAGTGACGTAAGTAAAAAAAATACGATAACTTACCTCTTTTCTTCAAAGTACAGTATGTACAATACTCCACGGCGTTTTCACATTCACAAGGGAAATGTTGGTCTTTGTCCAGGCAAGTTTTTTTCAGCAAAAAAAAATCCTTGGAATTTGACACTTGTGACGTCAGAATTTTTAAGTCGCGTTTTTAATAGGTTTTACGGTAAATCCGAAAACGAATAAAAATAAGCGTAAATATTTTGAAAATGATTAATATGAAGAAATAAAAAATACAAAACTTATAATTAAAAAACGTTGTGCTTGTAAAAAGTTTGAGAAACCATTCAACACATTAGCATATTATGACATATGTTTATGTCATAAACCAAAGTTAGAAAACAGAAACAACAGTACATTTAAGAAAACACAACTGCTTTATTTTTCTTTCAATAAGCTCTTTTGTTCTTAAAACAAGGGAAGTAATGACCAAAAAGTTATCAGCTAAGGATAAATAGAATGCTGTGATCAGCCATAGAAAGCACTGGTCCTTTTTGGGGTTGGCTTTTTTTTCTTGACAAATTAAATATTATGCATCTTACAAGTACAAAAAACGGGGCAATATGTTGGTGTAGATGACAAAGCATCGAGATGTGTTTTTTTTTGGCAGAAAAATGGTGAAGGGGGCACTTCCAAAAAGTCTTAACATGTGAAAGCAAGTCCATTCAGAGAACACAGTGACTTTAAATCCTTAATAGTGCCACAATATCTAAAAATGAAAGCCCTGCCCTTTGGCTGGCAAGGCTCCACTGTACATTGAAGTATGCATACACACACACACACACACACATATCTATATATATATATATATATATATATATATAGTATATATAGATATATATATTTATACCAGTGAATCACTGTCCCAAGATCACGTTTTTTGTAGTAGTGTCATGGAGCGTTACAGTACAGTAAAGCAGACTTGTTGTATTACCCAGCTGTGTTGTGTCTTGTTACAAAACAAAAAAAATAATAAACAGATGATTCCCACAGTTTTCACATTTTCAAAACACTATAAAAGTCCTTCGTAGGTTCACGGGAAACATGTGCTCACACACACACACACACACAGGAGGGAAAATGTCGAATGAAGCAATGCCAACCGCTCCCTCGTCTTAAGATAGTTGGACCCTGGTTGTTGCAGTTATTGCTCGTGCCACCTCAGAGACCAGAAAGAAGCAACCAAGATGAAGATTGGAATTGTGGGAGCAGGAAACCAAAACGTCTTCATGGATGTATATAAGCAAAAGAGTCTTTCAGATCCTCAAGCGCTTGATGAGGCAGGGCACACAAAACAAACCCCACCATTTTGTACAGGGAGAGAAAAGAAAGCAACACGAGCGTAAAAGCCCCCGCCCACCCCAAAAGTTCAATTCTCAGGCCACTTTGACATGCAAACATGTTTAATTCGATGTTCTTTGTTCCTGCTGTAATAAAAATGGAATAGACCGGTGGCAAGAACATTTGCCAAGCAAAAAGTGCCCAGCTGTATTGGAATAGAAATCCAAACAAGCCTGCTTGTCAAGGCTCAAGTCCATTATTATTATTATTATTATTCAGGAGTTTATACAGTTTGGCAAAATGGTGCGAAAAAAGAAATAAATAAAGAGGACATCTGAGGAGATCTGCTTAAAAGGGCGTCTGTGGATGTATTTATTTATATATATATTTATATAGATATATCTATCTCTCTCTACATATACGTTTTCTGAGTGAAATAAAGACGTATCCAGGTCAGATTCATAACGGTGCCTTGCCTTCTGCTTCAGGTGGTCTCTTAAGAAGGCTCAGACATTGTGCAAGGAGCTTGTTGTGTGTGTGTGTAGGCTGGGCGGTGATTTTTCATACGTATGTATATATATATATATGTTCAGATGTTTGTTGTTGTTTAGGTCCACTGCTTTACTACGCTTTGCTCTCCTCCACCTTGACCACCTGGGGTTTGATGGCTCCAGTGCGTGCTGGCTTGGCGTGCCCCGTGGAAGAGGGGAGGGGCTCCTGGAGTTTGCTGGTCATGCCCCCCCCGGGCAGCGCCTTGCCCTCCCCCATCACTTTGCGCACATCTCGCAGGGTTTTAGTCTGCGGGAATAAAAGAAGGCGGAGTTAGCAAGAGAGGACACATCACTGAAAAAACAAAACAGCAGATGTAACAGTTCTGTGCTGGGTTTTCATAGCGTAAGGTGTAGCAGCTTGATAAAAATAAAGCAAATCTGATATCATTTATGGAGTACGACTTTGGGTTTTTTTCATTTAAGTACAAATAGTGTTTCACTTATTTTTACACTTGAATGACAATGTTATTTAAACAACAAAGTACATGTCGGCTTTTTTAAACATCTTTTTACAAATAAAATCCTGCCTGTACAGTGAATAAAGGTTTTATTATGGTAGCAGTTTGACCCTGGAACTGACCATTTCCAATCATTTCCAATGGGGGAAGGCCTCTGTGTGACCTTAAATAGATATTATGTGATCACAGGTGAAGAAATGACTAAGTCAAACGTTGCATAACATTACTGTTAGTTTTATGACGCCTTAAATGCATTCATTCTATGTGTTCAGTGCTGATGAATCATGCTGATCAATACATGACTACCGTTACTATGGCAACAGTCAAAGCAGCTTTCAGACTCCAACCAACACATCAAAGCATATTGAGAAAAAAGAAAAGAAATGAAATTACCTATGTTTACAGTGGGTGGCTCACCTTCATGCCATCCTCGGGCCCTTTGACAAGGGCCTCGGGGGCCGAGGGAGGGGTGGGGTGGTGAGGGAGGTCGCGACCGGGATTGGAGTAAGGGGGGGAGCGGATGATGACAGGTTTGTTGACCTGCATGACCGGTCTCTGGATGGGGCTGGGGAAGGGGCCGGTGGGTGGGGGTCGCATGTGCATCACCATGCTGCCCTGAGTGGGTGGGACCTGATGGCCATGGGGGGGGGGGGGGGGGTGAAATAGAAAATGTTACAAAACAATTCTACTAGAACTGAATTTTTCAACTAACCAAAGAGGTACCTGTTGCGTATAATGAGCGGGCAAAGGTCCAACTGGGCCGCCAGGACCAGAGGGCTTCCCACTTGGGCTAGCAGATCCAGGCCTGATGAAGACGGGGGAATAAAGTCTTGCATCACCCACATTTAGTGATGGAGATGCACGGCACGCTCTTACCTGTAGGAGCCTCCAGACAATGGAGAATGATTGGACTTTTCCGAGAACTGGAAAGCCTTCATTTCCAACTGTGAGCTCTAATGACCAAAAGGAAAACAACACGTCAAACAAAGCCAGTAGAGTTTGATTCCATCTTTAACAATGGAGCCACTCAGAGGGACTTACCTCTCGGCTACCAGGCATGGTGGGAGGCTGTGGGCCGGGCGGCATCATGCGGCGTGGACCTCCGACTGATAGATTCTGGCCTTGCTGCAGCTGGATGGACTGAGGGAGGATGAGATGTTGCTGAGCAGAGCCGTAGCGCAGCTGAGAGCCAGGTAAGGGCATGGTCACCTGATGAGGAATAACACCGGCATTGAATCATCATCATCCTGGTAAATTGTTCCAAGGAAAAGCTCCCGGTAAAGTCACTGACCTGGATGAGCTGAGAATCCATCAACTGGGAGGAACCCATGCTGGGCCCCTGGTTCAGCTGGCTGTCATAGACCAGCTGCTGGCTGCCGTTCATCGGCTGATAGTGCGAGCCCGACGTGGGCTTGACTATGTCCGAGTGCTGCATGCCAGGAAACGCGGAGTAGGGCCCCTTAAGAGGAGCTGCGCCTGACAACACCATGGGGCTGGGCTGCGAAAGGTTGGGGTGCATGTAAACCTGCGACCTAGATGGGGACGGCATCATGAGTCGAATGATAAAGCATACACACACACACACACACACACACACAACATAAAAAAGATGAGGTACCACTCTATACCTGAAGGGGGGGATGGAGTTGAACATCTCTTGAGACTGAGACACAGGAAGACCTCCTCTGAGACCCAACTGAGCCTGAGCCTGAAGAGATGTGTGTAAGGAGATGGGAATCTGCTGGGCTGCTGCTGCCTGAAAGGATTGAGAAATATAACATATATACACACACATATATATATATATACATAAACACAATGCACAGGCTGCATATGAGCATACTTGCTGGTAGGTCTGCTGTTGAGTCATGGTGGGTGGAACTAGGCGTGGCTGGCTGGGAAAGACATGGCCGTCCAGATACAATGGGGGGATATGACTTCCTACAGGAAAATGCACAGATGTCAGCACTGTCCAAAAGACTTCAATATTAAAAGTCCCCTTGTATGCAAAATGCCCTTTTTAAAGATGTTATCACAGTCTAGGTTTAGCACCTAGAAGTTACAATAGCGTGAGACCTCTTGTCATACTATCACTTTGTTTCCGTGGGGGGAGGCTGGGCCACTGGGGCACACACAGTGCCGCAAGGAAGCCTAATGCAAAGAAATGTTAAAATCTCGTGGTGCACGTCCCACCCCCCCACACTTGTTTGCTCCAGCCACTCTCTGACCAACCCAAACTAGACCAGTCTGCTCTGTCTATACCAGGGGTCTCAAACACGCGTCCTGCAGGACACTAGTTTGAGGCCGCCGCCGCCGCCTTGATATGAAAGTTTAATGTTAGTGCGGCCCGCGCAAGTTTGATATGGATGCTGTATGGTATCATGTACCCAAAAAAAAATATTACGTTTGATTAATGTTCATGTTAAAGGTTAAATAAGTGTTAAAAGTTATCCTCCCTATCTGTGTGGAAGTGGTACGTTTTTGGCTATTTAAGTTTAAAGGAAATAACTTGAAGGCTACCGTTTAGGTTGCTAGCTCTCTAATTTGCGAGTTAGCATGTGTCTCAATTATTTATTTTTCATCTTATTTTGTGTAGAAAAATAAAAAGTAAGATATTTGAGAACAGTGGAATGTTTTATCAGAACTTTTCTTGTAGAAAATTGGAATCAAAGCGAAGTTTTTTAAATTTTTTTGTTTTTAATAAATGCGTTTTTTTTGTTTTTTTTTTTTGGAAAACCTGATGCGGTCCAGTCTCACCCAGACCCGAGCTCCAGTGGCCGCCAAGTAAATTGAGTTTGAGACCCCTGGTCTATACACATGTGGCAGTTGTATGTTCCATCATTTAAACACATTAACCAGCTTGTTGCCGCTTGCATTTTTTAACTACATTGTCTGAACTTCAGCATCAATACCAGGTTTTGGGCAACACGCTTTCCAAGTTAGTTGTATACCTTGCAGGGACATGGAGGGTGCTACGGACGCCACAGGCATCGGAGGCATGGACACCCCTCCAAAAGAGCTGTAACTGACGCCACTGGATGAGCCAACGCTGCATGGAGGTGGAGCTCCAGAGACACCCGCACCGGGAGAGCCCTGCTCGGGAAGGGACTGGGAGTTCTCCCACGCCTTACGCGCCGATTCCATCTGGAAAAAGTAATAGAGGAGATGAGATGCGTGTTGACCAATACTACGCTGGGTGAGCCATCCATTTGAATAAAATAAATGTCATGAATGTCATGTTTTTTTGTTTTTTTTTTTAACTATGGATGATATCACTAGTGATACAGTTAGAGTACCATGCCATGGCCTAGGTAAAGCCAAAGATTGCAGTGGAGCAAATATGCTATGATTTTTCCCAGCAATATTTAAAACACTGTGAATTTGTACTGAGCACTAAATGTGATACCTTAAGAGTGAGGTCAGCGCTTGGAAAGGAGATGGGGTTGAGGTTGATACCAGGCTGCAGATGATTGGACCGGAGCATGGGGATGGTCTACAAGAGGACAATGTAAAAGTAATTGGTCATCATCACACTAACAAAAACCTTCAAAGTCAACGACTGATTCCAAACGTATGATCCTCACTCACATTGGTGGTGAGGGGATCTTGCAGCTTGTTAACAGGGTTGGACACAGGCACTGGGGTGGGACCTGGGGGCAGGCTAAAATCCGAGTCCTTGGCGCTGACGCCGAACTCTATAGGGGGCACGGGGAGCACCGTGTCCACGTGGAGGTCCACACCATTGACCGGGGTGATAGGGCCGCTTTCCAAGCGATCGACAACCTCGGAGCCCTTGCGGTGCTTCAAGGAACGCTCGTTACCGATGGGCCCTGGTTTGTGCTGCTCTTTAGTCTGTTCAGGGCCGGCATCGGAGTCCTGGGATGACAAGAAAGGAGGCTTAACTCGGGTTTTCTCTCTGAGAAAATAAGAGTCGATCAGCAGCCGTCTTGTGGTACCTCGGAGTTGGGTTCACTGCCAGTATAAGACACCTGTTTAGTCCACGAGTCGCCCCCTGATGACTGCACTGAAAGAGCTGGGAAACAATGGTGTCATTGAAACTTCAAAGAAGGCTTTCAAAGTGTTATTTAACGCTTAGATGCATAAGTGGGTCAAAAATGACCTGGTCAGGTTGTTTTCTTGAAATATCTTTGTATAATTTTTTTTTTTATAATTTCATATTCCAGGCATTCCTCAAAAAACATGTTTTTGATATCATTCATTTTAAGATTTTTTTGTTTTTGTGTTACTACCCCAACCTTCCATAAGTGGGTCAAAAATGACCCGGTCAGATTGTTTTCTTGAAATATCTTTGTAATGAATTTTTTTTTTATCATTTCATATTCCAGGTATTCCTCAAAAAACATGTTTTTGATATCATGCCATTCACATTTTTCACTTACCTTTTATACATTTTAAGAATTTTTTGTTTTTGTGTTACTACCCCAACCTTCCATAAGTGGGTCAAAAATGACCCGGTCACGTTGTTTTCTTGAAATATCTTTGTAATGATTTTTTTTATCATTTCATATTCCAGGTATTCCTCAAAAAACATGTTTTTGATATCATGCCATTCACATTTTTAACTTACCTTTTATACATTTTAAGAATTTTTTGTTTTTGTGTTACTACCCGAACCTTCCATAAGTGGGTCAAAAATGACCCGGTCACGTTGTTTTCTTGAAATATCTTTGTAATGATTTTTTTTTATCATTTCATATTCCAGGTATTCCTCAAAAAACATGTTTTTGATATCATGCCATTCACATTTTTAACTTACCTTTTATACATTTTAAGAATTTTTTGCTTTTGCGTTACTACCTGAACCTTCCATAAGTGGGTCAAAAATGACCCGGTCAGGTTGTTTTCTTGAAATATCTTTGTAATGAATTTTTTTTAAAATCATTTCATATTCCAGGTATTCCTCATAAAACACGTTTTTGATATCATGCCATTCACATTTTTAACTTACCTTTTATACATTTGAAGAATTTTTTGTTTTTGTGTTACTACCCGAACCTTCCGTAAGTGGGTCAAAAATGACCCGGTCACGTTGTTTTCTTGAAATATCTTTGTAATGAAAATTTTTTATCATTTCATATTCCAGGTATTCCTCAAAAAACATGTTTTTTGATATCATGCCATTCACATTTTTAACGTAGCTTTTATACATTTGAAGAAATTTTTGTTTTTGTGTTACTACCCCAACCTTTCATAAGTGGGTGAAAAATGACCTGCATGCATTTTCTATGGAATCCAATAGGAACCTTTGATTCTTATCAACTCCTAAATATAATACTAAATATCATACAAGTGATTATTCCTAACCAAAATGGCAAAATTGGCATAAAAACGCATTGATTCTAGTATGGGTCATTTTTGACCCACTTATGGAAGAGTGTAGGGTCCAGTC
Source organism: Doryrhamphus excisus (assembly GCF_030265055.1). Lineage (NCBI taxonomy): Eukaryota > Metazoa > Chordata > Actinopteri > Syngnathiformes > Syngnathidae > Doryrhamphus > Doryrhamphus excisus. The sequence goes on from NC_080467.1 coordinate 6,991,051, forward strand.
ACTCATGCATCTAAGGGTTAAGCTGCTTCTGTCTCTCAATTACCTGAGCTGTTAGTCTCCCAGATTTCCGTTCCCAAATTCGACGAAAGAGTCTCCTCTGGTTGATCAATGCCCATGCCTCCCTGCTTTTTGGCAAAACGCGGCGGTATCTTGGATGCAACTGGCCGGTTCTTTACAGGCACCTGTAACATAATTATTAATGAATATAATGGCTTGTTTTGGTCATGTGTTTGGGGGAAAGATGGTCCTGACTGACAGCAACTCCTTGGTCCTTCCTCCTCCTGTCATCTTCCTGTGGACGTCTTTGCTTTTTGGACAAGGCATCCTGGTAACTGTCCGGATTAGAAACAGGACGTCCAGTCTCCTCCTCAACTAAAATACAGATACATATAAACAGATGAAGTCAAATCTGAACTGGTATAGAATAAGAGGTGTAAAGCAAAGCGATTGAGTTCTTACGTGGGTAGGCGCTAAGCTCATACTGGGACAGAGGCTCCACAATGTCTGGTTTGATGGGTCCCGGCTTTAGTTCTTTGTCAAATTTCTTTCCTGAGGTGTCACTCAGCTCCCTCTCTTCCAACTGCTCAATACTGTAGATGGGGCCTGGCTCATCTGGGCTCCTGCTGGGGAGGACAAATGTTACTTAATTAGTACAAACTTCTGATCTAGCTTGTGAGCTATTTCTGAGTTCGGCATTTTCTGCTGCCGTTCTGGCCGAGTATTCACCTCTTACAAGACAAGCCTCCGTTCTGCCAGGTGTCGCTCCTGTTTGAGGGAACAGATGGGGGATTATCAGGTGCACGTATCATCTTACTGGTCTCCAGCAGTGACGGCTCTCCTTTCCTGTTCTGGCGTTCTATCAGCGGCCGCTGGCTAGAGAAGCTTCGCTTGGAAAGCTCCCTTTTCTCCACAGAGCCCGCTTCGCTGTGGCACAAATCCGAGGGAACGTCGCCACCGTGTCCCTGCGTGGGCGTGCCTCCGCGTCCACCCTGCTTCTCCCTCCATTCACCAAAATCGCTGTTGTCTGATCCCGTCTCCCAGTCCTCCGTCTGCCCGTGTTGGGCGGTGGTGCGTCCTCCGGAGTAAGGGCCGGTGGGCCAGTTGTCTTCTGCGCCGCCTTTGGGACGGGCAGGCCAGGGGTTAGCAAAGTCTCCATTTATGTACTCGTCGCTTGTCCACTGATTTGACCCGGGTTCGCGTTCTTGTTGCAGACGACGGAAGCGGGGGGGCTTGTCTTGCCGCGGCGGACGTCGCCTCCTCAACACCTGCCTGTCAGGGTTGTCGCTGTCAAAGTAGTATTCGCCTTCACGCTCCTCCAAGCCGTTCTCCATGAAGGAGCCAGTAAATTTGGGGGTGTACTTCAGCGAGTCGCGCTCAAGGGGGGGTTTACGGGAATAAGCACTCTCAGCTCCAGGACCATAACCATTTTCTTGCATGGAGCCACTGCCGCTTCCAAACTGAGGACCGCGACCCCTCCATGTGGAGGTCTCTCTGGAACCTCCGTAGCCTCTGCTGTAATTCCCAGAGTTCAGTCTGGGGGGCAGCATGCGACCTCCGAAGCTCCTGCTCGTCTTGGCCTTTTCTCTGGGGTCAGCAGCTGCCTGGTCGTCTGTGTACACCTTGTTGGATCTCCAAGAGTCCCGATCAGCTTTGCGAGTTTCTCCGGACTCGGGGAATCCTTCTCCGTTTTCGGAGCCCTTCTGTCTTCGTCTCTTGGGCAGCTCCTCGTACTCCGAGGCCTCGCTTAAGGTCTCGCTGACGTTGCGCCTTCGAGGCTTGCCTCGCTGGAACTCCTCCACCTTCAGCTCCCTCGGTTGGGCCCTGCCTCTGCCTGTCCGCTGAGCAACCGCTCCGTTGTTGTAAGCTCCCCTGACATTATCACAGACTCGGACACCGCGGCCGCCTCCTCGAGAATTAAACTCCCTAAAACCACGACCCCGGCCTCTTCCTGAGCCCCTAATGGCACTGAAGGCCTGCTCCTCATCTATGAAGATCCAGTTGTTGCGGCGTGGCGCTTGTGGCTCCGGGTTTTCCTGAACATCTCTAGGCGGCTGGACTTTGTCAGTATCCCAGACGCTCTCCTTGGGGAAATCCTCACTCTGCTGGGCGCCAAGAGGCCGGTCCACTTTAGTGGGAGCTGGGGAGTGACGCTGCCTCTCTTCAGGTGGTTTCTCCACAACAGGTGAGGGGGCACGCCTGTTACTTAAAGGTTGGTTATCTTTCTTTAAATCATACACGTTGGTAAGAACCTCCTTCTCCAGACGGTACGGGACAGGTTTCTCCTCGGGCTCAGGTTTTGGTTTTTCATTCTCCTTGTCTTCCACTTTGAGAGCCTTGAGAACCGGTTTCTTAATTGGTCCTGTTCTGCGTGTCAGAGTGCGCCCGGTGGTCTCTGATGGTTGGTTGACTCCAGCACTAGTACAGGAACTAGCCTCAGACCACTGGCTTTGAGAACTGATCCCTCCCTCTCTTGTCCAGCTTTCCTTGGAGCCACCGGAGTTCTCATCAGGACTATCTTTCAGATGCCCGTCTCTTGATTCTTGTTTTGAGTATTCGCCATCTGCGTGATGCTGGGTGCGGTTCTGAGCACTAAGGAAACCCTGGTCCGGGTGTTCTCTGTCTGAGGATCGACTCTGGAAGGCGTGATGGTGGTGGAGATCATCTTGGATGTGGGACGTGCCCTCACTAGCTCTATCTTCATAGGGGTCCTGTTGCGAGGAAGCCATTTCGTTTCTGAGGAGAGAACATACAGAAAGCCTTAATAAGATGAGCATACGAGGTGCTATAAAACAGAGGAACCGACCTGTCATCAAGCTGACGGTCCTGGTGGTCTTGCTGCCTCTGGTAAGGTGGAGTGAAGCTGCGTGTGGGGTAACCATCTTGGCTCCAGATGGGATATGGCTCAGTGGAAGGGGTTCTTCTCTCCTGGTGTAGGGTGGGATGGCCCTCATCAGAACCAGGACTGTTCAGGTGGTCTTGGTGCATATTGGGTTTCATTATTCCTGCTGGTTCAATTCCAGAAGAACATTAGTTCGAAAGTTCATTTCAGATATGTCATCTTTGCTGTTACGCTCACCTGAAGAGGAGACAGAATTGGGATAGTAGTCGACGGGAGATCTTCCTTGGCTCACACGGGGGTCCATGAAAGGCGGCATCATCATCCAGCGGGGGTCAAAGCCGAGAACGTGCGGTGGATAATAGCCTCGCTGTGTGTGGCTGGAGCCAGAGGGTGCTGGGTGGCCTGGCTGCTGCCAGTGCTGCTGCACTTTGTAGACCTGTTCCTGCACAGTGGACAGTGGGTTTTGGTACTTGTGGTGGAATTCAGTACACCCATCCACTCACCTGTTGCTGGTGCTGTGGCTGTTTTTGAAAGCGGGGCGGCACGGGTTTTGATGGACGTCCGCCGTAATCTCCAGATGGAGAGGGGCTTTCCCGGCCGTCATCCTCACTGCTGCGATAAGCGGGGAAGCTCGGCTCCTCACGGTAACTTGGACTGGGGGAGTTGTCTGAGGAGCATTCATGCACATCTGAAAGATGTTGATACGATTATTAGCGCCATTATTATTCATATTTAAGCCTTCTATTGTATGTCTTTACAACCTTTTGCACTATACTGGCAGTTGTTGTGTCCCTTAACATGGTCCCTATTTGGGGACAAGGGAGCTTCTTTGCTATCTCCATCTTTGCCGCCCTCTTCAGTCCTTGAGATCTGCCTTTCGGACTTCCCGAATTTCTCATCCAGCTTTTTGAGTTTCTCTGCACAGGCTGCAAGCCGTTCCTCGCGAGCGCGCCTCTCTTCCTCCTCCCGACGCCTGCGGGCCCTCTCGACGGCTTCAGACAACTCAGGCGACGCGTACTTTGCCCTCGCCGGAGGCTGAGAGTGGCGCTGGTGATCCTCCTGGTCAGGCGTCGGCTCACTGTGGCTTTTCTGCTGGGATTGAAGAGGTGGAACAGATGTAGCAAAGGCTTTATCTTCACAAAATGAACAGATCAAGAGATGTGTGACTGATGGTTAGCAATTAAGGGCTACAAAAGGCGAAACACAATAAAGGCGTATGGGGTGTAGTTACCTGCGTGTCTGCAGAAAGATATCTGCTGTTGGTCTTCCTGGGAGCCTCCTGGTGGTGGTAAGAATAGCTCTCTTCCGGGTCGTCGTGGGTGTAAGGTACTTCACCTGAACCAATGGATGACTGACAGTCACGCCGATTCTCTCGGTCCCACTCAGCCCTTGGAGGAGTAAAGACATTTGTTTAGGTCTGGGATACAAAAGGGAGGACAAAATATGAAACAGCAGCTCTCACCACATCTTGTTTTTATCACTGGCTGAGTGCTCCTCCTCATCATCGCTAAACTTGAGCTTCTCGCTATAGTCAACTTCTTCATGAAGTCCTTAAAAGAAACAACAACGACTTGTCAATAAGTGGAGCGATGTAGTTTTGGAAAAGTGGAAAAAAAGACAAAACGGAGATCGAGAGAGAGGTTAAAGTGCAACTGACCAGCCCATCCATCCTCGCAATCATTGTCGAGGTCATCCAGATCTTTTAGGTCCTCGGGGTTAATGATAGCGGGTCGCTGTGGGCGGTCAGTGGGCCGACGGATGGGCTGGGAAGAGAGTCGGGGCGGAGCGCGAACAAAGCGGTTCTCCCTTCTCACATCTCCACTGAATTTCAGGGTGGGGGAAAAAATATTTGGAAAAATGCCACAATGGGAGTGAGAAACAACACTGTACTTACTTGACTAGTTCAGGTTTAGCGTAACTCTGTCGAAAAGTTGGTTTGCTGTCAAATCTGGCTGGTGCTGCTGCAGTAGTCGGGAGGTGGTCTGTACCTGGGGTCTCACGCGTATCTTTGGAGCACATCTGTCAACATGAGAATGATTTCCCTTCACAGCAAAATCCACGACCGTCTTCTGAATATACCTTCAAATGCTAATTGTACTTACGAACGCTGGCAACATGTCATGGTAGACAGCATTGGAGGTGTGGTGGAGCTGGTGCTGCAGGGCCGAGGGGATGGCTGCTTTGCGGACAGGCTGGGCGGGACGCAGGGAGGGCTCCTTGGGGTCGAGGCCCGGCGACGGAGTGGCCACGACGCTAGATGAGGTGACGCTTGTGGCAGTGCTTGGGTGAGATGCGGCCGGAGGGGTGCCAGCTTCCCCCAGGGCGGGGAGTTTGCCCTCGGGGTCCGCTGGTGGGCCGAGGGTCAGGGCTGAGGGCTGGAGATTCCTGCCGCCACCCTCCCTCCAGCTCGTCACATCTTGACACGAGAGGAGGCGCATTTTAGAAACAGTATTGTGTGGTTGTAGATAACCACAACGCATCCCGCAACACAACTGTAGCCCGATTTCAAAGCAGTTGTTTTGAATATTTATACATCTGGCCAATCAATAGCCACGTATACATGGACCCAAATATTCCAATTCCATTCGGGTTATTTGCTCAAACAGAAAGAATGTAACCTTTGTATACACCTCATTCCGAAAGAAAAGTGCCAATCCGAATGAATATATAATTCACTGGGATTCACAGGGGTGGAATATTCCTTTCCCCAATCCGATTGAGGTATCTTGTACCCGCTCAATCGGAAAGTTGTCAGACTGCGTTCTTCTTTGTGGTGTTTTTCTTCTTCTGTTGTTTATTGGCGGTTGGCAAGCAGCTTTCGTGTGCATTAGCGCCATCTGTGGAACAGAATCTAAACCCTTCTATACGCCATTCACAAGTCCGGTTTTATTAAAAAAGAAAATACATATCTATATAAAACATGTGCAGAGCTTAATTATAAAATATTAGCAAGATTGAACTTTATCTTTTCCTGTTCCGGGGTGCGTTCTTTCAGCGAATGCTGAGATATGATGTAACACGCAGCTCGAGATGTTCTTCGATTAAAAAAAATGGAGGCGAGCAATCGGTACTGGTCTGCTGCGGGAAGTTTGTATTTGATTCAAACTAAATTTCAAGACTGGACGAAGGAAAAACTGGCAATACGGAGTTATTCCAAAAAGTGAAAGAAAAACTGGAGGAAGTCGGTATCACGTGATGTTGGTGTTTACGCTTTACTGGGCATGCCCCATTTACTATTCTGATTATTATCTGATTATAGCGGCGCATGTAGACATGAGATTGGAATATTCCTTTCCATGTATACCATTGCTTTCGGAAAGGGAAAAACTCATGTAAACGTGGCTAATGTCAAGCAGTCACATACTTTGGGGGCGGAGGCTTGGTCCGGGCCCATACGACGGATCGTAGCCGCTTCTTTCCTTGCCAACCCTGTCCTGTTCTCCAGCGGCCTTCAGCGTGGGAAATTCCTCGTGAGAGAAGGGCTGAAGTCGGTTTAAGACCCTTAAACCTGGGGGTTGGTACGCAGACAAGCAAGCATTAGCATTACTAACGGCACAAAACAGTTGAAATGTGCACCGGCTCACCATCTGGCTCTACTGCCTTTCCATTTAGTTGGGCCCATTGCTTTGGTCCACCTGTGTTTGTGTTCTGTGGAAACAGGTTCAATCGTGTAAGCTAACCCCAAGCCGAGCAGTGTAAGAGGCTAATTCTAAGACGCACACACAACACACCTCCTGGTTGGCTACTGGTGGAGGCTTCTGAAGATTGGAGACAGACTTCTGTGAAGCCGGCTGCAGCTGCGACTCCGGCAGCTGTGGTGTGGATGCAATAGAAC